>NC_135233.1:479773506-480376006 GCF_051348905.1 Ranitomeya variabilis
CTCCCACAATTGCCTCCGTTGCCTTCATTAGGTGATTTAGGTGAGACAGCCAACCTAGAGTTAACTGCCCGGCGGTAGTTCAAAGTAATGCGTGGAGTCTCTTACTTTCTCGGCGTTCCGGCCGCCGGCTACGCGCCTCAGAAGGATGTTGCTGATCTTGAGGCACGAGTCCTTCTGGTTCTATCTCCTTTGTGCTGTGATCCCGTTTCTCACTTCTCCACAATATGCTTCACTTCGTGTCCTTTCTTAGGAGTCTGCCGCTATAAGGCACAGGCACGGCTCTGTAACAATCTGTCCTTTTCTAGGCCGCTGTCAGGATCCCACCCCTGACAGGTCCTCTCTCGAGCTCTTCCCAGCTACTTTCTTCCTAACTTCCTATCCAACCCCCAGTTTTACCCAAGTGTGAGGAGTGGCCTAGTAGATAGGGCCTTTCGCTCCCCCTGGCGGCTGGAGTGTGAAGTGTAATGTGTGTCTGTGATACCTGGTAAGGTGAACTCCTTTAGTGCCATCAGACATACCATCACTCCCCTTAGTGGCGGAGCATCAGTACTGCAATTACCAGGACTCTGGGGCGCTGCACTGACGCCGGCCCTGCTTCATACTCTGATGAGCAAAACAGTAACAATGTTTTGAACTTTTGAGTTTCAGGCTCCATTTCTCACCATTCACTACTGCTTTGAATGTAAGGCTACCATCATTTGATAGACAATCATCTTGGCAATCACATACATAAAATTGACTCGCAACTATTTAGGAAACTAGAAATAGGTCTGATGCTATCGCATCGGGAGTGCAGTGAATTTAACATCTGTGTATGCTTAGTGATGCTGACAGGAGCAGCGGACATGTCTCACACACCACGGAAAACTGGGTAAGCTTATTGACTCGAGTATAAGTCGGGTATGCATTGTCCCCTTCTGTCCCCTTCATCCTTGTCCTGGTATGCGTGGCTCCTCCTGTCCTGTCCTAGTATGTGGCTCCCCCTGTCCTGGTATGTGGCTCATCCTGTCCTGTCCTGGTATGTGGCTCCCCATATCCTGGTATGTGGCACCCCTGTCTTCGTATGTGGCTCCCCCTGTCCTGTCCTGGTATGTGGCTCCCCTGTCCTGGTATGTGGCTCCCCCTGTCCTGGCATGTGGCTCCCCTGTCCTGTCCTGGTATGTGGCTCCCCTGTCCTGTCCTGGTATGTGGCTCCCCCTGTCCTGTCCTGGTATGTGGCTCCCCTGTCCTGTCCTGGTATGTGGCTCCACCTGTCCTGTTATATGGCCCCCCTGTCCTGGTATGTGGATCCCCCTGTCCTGGTATGTGGCTCCCCTGTCCTGTTCTGGTATGTGGCTCCCCTGTCCTGTCCTGGTATGTGGCTCCCCTGTCCTGTCCTGGTATGTGGCTCCCCCTGTCCTGGTATGTGGCTCCCCTGTCCTGGTATGTGGCTCCCCTGTCCTGTCCTGGTATGTGGCTTCCCCTGTCCTGGTATGTGGCTCCCCCTGTCCCGGTATGAGGATCCCCCTGTCCTGGTATGTGGCTCCCCTGTCCTGTCCTGGTATGTGGCTCTCCCTGTCCTGGTATGTGGCTCCCACTGTCCTGGTATGTGGCTCCCCCTGTCCTGGTATGTGGCTCCCCTGTCCTGGTATGTGGCCCCCCTGTCCTGTCCTGGTATGTGGCTTCCCCTGTCCTGGTATGTGGCTCCCCCTGTCCCGGTATGAGGCTCCCCTGTCCTGTCCTGGTATGTGGCTCCCCCTGTCCTGGTATGTGGCTCCCCCTGTCCTGGTATGTGGCTCCCCCTGTCCTGGTATGTGGCTCCCCCTGTCCTGGTATGTGGCTCCCACTGTCCTGGTATGTGGCTACCCCTGTCCTGGTATGTAGCTCCCCTTGTCCTAGTATGTGCCTCCCCCTGTCCTGGTATGTGGGTATGTGACTCCCCCTGTCCTGGTATGTGGCTCCCCATGTCCTGGTATGTGGCTCCCCCTGTCCTGGTATGTGCCTCCCCCTGTCCTGTCCTGGTATGTGGGTATGTGGCTCCTCCTGTCCTGGTATGTGGCTCCCCATGTCCTGGTATGTGGCTCCCCCTGTCCTGTTATGTGGCTCCCACTGTCCTGTCCTGGTATGTGGCTCCCCTGTCCTGTCCTGGTATGTGGCTCTCCCTGTCCCGGTATGTGGCTCCCCCTGTCCTGTTATGTGGCTACCCCTGTCCTGTCCTGGTATGTGGCTCTCCCTGTTGTATGTGCATGGCTCCCCCGGTCCTGCATTGCTCAGCTCAGTGGAAGAATGACATCACTGCAACGAACAGGACTCTGGGGCGCTGCACAGATTCTTGCCATGTCACTGCATTGTTAACGCTTTGCTCCTGATGGTGGAAATATCTTTTTCTTTGTGTATATTGCAAAATACAACCTGTTCTCACATTCTGTAATAGGTTGTTATTAGGTTGATTCCCAAGTGAAAGGCTACTGGTTCAAATCGAGAAGCAGCCATGAAGACGATTTCCCAAGAAAAGAGAAACAACATCATCCAGCTCATCAATAGCCATATCTCGGCCAAGAAAATTGCCAAACTGCATCATGTGAGTGCCATGCCAGCAGGTAGAATACAAGATGAATTCTATACATCCAATCAAAAGCCAAGAGGTGTACGTCCAGGCAAAATACCAGAGTCAATAAGTCGGCTCAACACAAGGTCTATCAGTTCTGGTGTGAGAAAGCAGTAAAGGTGGCTTGTATACTGTGCAATAGTGAGATCACAGAGGTCCATGCAAACACCGTGCGCCACACATTACACAAGTCTGGAATGGGGTGAAGAAACCATAACTTCAATATCGTCATAAAAAGCGCCGGCTCGAATTTGCAAAAAAGTATGAAAAGTGGACAGTAGAAGTTTGGAAACGGGTGATCTGAAGCAATGAGACGAAAGTCAATAGACTAGGCTCTGATGGGTGTAAATGGGTTTGGAAGAAGCAAGGGAAAAAGGGGTTAACGAATATAGAAATTGAAGGGACTGTCAAGTTCAGTGGAGGAAGCCTGATGATATGGGGTTGTTTAACAGCCAAAGTCATTGGATATTTGGCCTGGATTGATGGTTGTCTCAATGCTGATTTATATGTGAGTATCCTACTTGACAAGTTACTTTGTGCACTATGTGTATGAAAAGGACAACATAGTGTTCCAACAGGACAACAGCCGAAGCATATGTCGAGATTGGTGAAGAAATGGTTCAATGACAATGAAGTAGAGGAGCTGGAATGACCTCCACAGTGCCCAGACCTCAATCCAATCGAACACTTGTGGGCAGAGTTGAAGAAAGAACTGTATACATACCCAAGTGAGTTGACTAGTATGCACCAAACTTGGGAAAGTGTAGAAGAGATCTTGGATCATATTTTGGTCAAGAAAAGCTGGAATCTGATCTAGAACATGGCCAGAAGGTTTCAGACAGTATTGAAAGTCAAAGGTAGATTTACCAAATACTAACAAAATAATAAAAAACAGTAACAATGCAGTGATGTGACAAGAATCTGCGTAACTAATCATATGATAAATAGATGCAAGTCAAATTTATGTATGAGATAGCCAAGATGATTATCTGTAAAATGATGGCAGTCTCATTTGGGAAGTAGTAGCCGTGAGATATGGAGCCTGAAAATCAAATGTTCAAAATATAGTCACCCTTTTGCTCGTCAGTATAAATTTTTGACACCCAGTAGAAAGAGATGCAACCAACCAAACATCCATCTTCAAGGACTCCATATCAGCTGAACAATCTGCCTCATTCTTAACCACTGCCAAGAAGCTGAAATGTTTAATAATATAGAATTATATATTCTTTTCAATATAGTTTCAAACAGAGTGCATCTCAGGATGTGTCTGCCCCAATGGACTTTTAGATGATGGAGTCGGAGGCTGTGTTCCTGAAGACAGATGCCCTTGCGTCCATAATAAAGACATTTATCCCCATGGAACTCAAGTCGAAGTAGACTGCAAAAGATGGTAACACCATAAATTGTAATAGTTCCTGGTCTTCTGCACTCATGGTCCTAAAACGCTTATTATGCTAATTGTCTTTGTCTGTCCTATTTATGTAATATTCATAGTTTAGTCGAGAATTATTAGATTTATAAACATTTTTACGAAAAGAAGTTTGGTGATACAATGATTGTCGCTAATCGCTATGTGTATCCTCTTATAGCTTATGTCAGAGAGGAAGGTGGACCTGCACAAATACTGTCTGCTATGGGACTTGTACAATCTATGGAGATGGCCATTATATTACGTTTGACAATAAATTTTATGACTTTGATGGGAATTGCGAATTTGTGGCTGCCCAGGTAATAGACCCACTCTGTGATAATACAAATCATAAATTATTAACATATTCCATGTTTCACTTTTAACTTTGTTATCCAGATTTAATAAAAATGAGTTCTCCACTCTCGTGCTTGTAATAAATTATCTCTTTTATTTGGAAAAAAAATTCATTTAGTAGTGGTGGACTGTAGTAAAAATGTACTCAGAAGGAAAATAGTTTAGAGGGGTCAAGATTCGTTTAAAATATATGTAGAGGACTTGCGGAAATGATGAGGAAGGTATAAACTGGGTTCACACTTGGAAGAAAGATTCTATCTTTAATCTGCAACAAAATCAAAATATGTGCAGCAGTTGCATTGGCTCTCACACTTGTGCATCAAAATTGGCAAAATCAGCAATTAAAATCTTTAACAAAAATTAACCTGCAGCTGATTTTAAGATTTGCCGTGCAGAAAAATTCTGTTCCATGTGGATTTGGTTTGTTTAAATTGCATTCACACAATTACCGTATATACTCGAGTATAAGCCGACCCGAATATAAGCCGACCCCCCTAATTTTGCCACAAAAAACTGGGAAAACTTATTGACTCGAGTATAAGCCTAGGGTGGAAAATGCCGCAGCTACCGGTGAATTTCAAAATTAAAAATAGATGCTCCATACCGTTCATTATGGCCCCATAGATGCTCGACATAAAGCTGTGCCACATATAATGCTCTGCACCGTTCATTATGGCCCCATAGATGCTCCATATAAAGCTGTGCCACATATAATGCTCTGCACCATTCATTATGGCCCCATAGATGCTCCACATAAAGCTGTGCCATATATAATGCTCTGCACAGTTCATTATGGCCCCATAGATGCTCCATAGAAAGCTGTGCCATATACAATGCTCTGCACCTTTGATTATGGCCCCATAGATAGCTGTGCCATATATAATGCTCTGCACCTTTGATTATGGCCCCATAGATAGCTAGGCTATATATTACCTCTGCACCTTTGATTATGGCCCCATAGATAGCTGTGCCATATATAATGCTCTGCACCTTTGATTATGGCCCCATAGATAGCTGTGCCACATATAATGCTCTGCACCTTTGACCTTTGATTATGGCCCCATAGATGCTCCACATAAAGCTGTGCCTTATATATAATGCTCTGCACCGTTGCCCCATAGATGCTCCACATAAAGCTGTGCCTTATATATAGTGCTCTGCACCGTTGCCCCATAGATGCTCCACATAAAGCTGTGCCTTATATATAGTGCTCTGCACCGTTGCCCCATAGATGCTCCACATAAAGCTGTGCCTTATATATAGTGCTCTGCGCCGTTGCCCCATAGATACTCCACATAAAGCTGTGCCTTATATATAGTGCTCTGCACCGTTGCCCCATAGATGCTCCACATAAAGCTGTGCCTTATATATAGTGCTCTGCACCTTTGCCCCATAGATGCTCCACATAAAGCTGTGCCTTATATATAGTGCTCTGCACCGTTGCCCCATAGAGCTCCACATAAAGCTGTGCCTTATATATAGTGCTCTGCACCGTTGCCCCATAGATGCTCCACATAAAGCTGTGCCTTATATATAGTGCTCTGCACCGTTGCCCCATAGATGCTCCACATAAAGCTGTGCCTTATATATAGTGCTCTGCGCCGTTGCCCCATAGATACTCCACATAAAGCTGTGCCTTATATATAGTGCTCTGCACCGTTGCCCCATAGATACTCCACATAAAGCTGTGCCTTATATATAGTGCTCTGCACCGTTGCCCCATAGATGCTCCACATAAAGCTGTGCCTTATATATAGTGCTCTGCACCGTTGCCCCATAGATACTCCACATAAAGCTGTGCCTTATATATAGTGCTCTGCACCGTTGCCCCATAGATGCTCCACATAAAGCTGTGCCTTATATATAGTGCTCTGCACCGTTGCCCCATAGATACTCCACATAAAGCTGTGCCTTATATATAGTGCTCTGCACCGTTGCCCCATAGATGCTCCACATAAAGCTGTGCCTTATATATAGTGCTCTGCACCTTTGCCCCATAGATGCTCCACATAAAGCTGTGCCTTATATATAGTGCTCTGCACCGTTGCCCCATAGATGCTCCACATAAAGCTGTGCCTTATATATAGTGCTCTGCACCGTTGCCCCATAGATACTCCACATACATCTGTGCCATTGCTGCTGCTGCTATAAAAAAAACAAAACACATACTCACCTCTCTTGCTTGCAGCTCCTCAGCGTCCCGTCCCGGCGTCTCTCCGCACTGACTGATCAGGCAGAGGGCGGCGCGCGCACTATATGCGTCATCGCGCCCTGTGACCTGCACAGTCAGAACAAGAGGACGCGAAGACAGAGCGGCGCCCGGCGGGTGGAACGAGGGAAGGTAAATATGTAATACTCACCTGCTCCCGGCGTCCCGCTCCTTCCCCCGGACAGCTGGTCTTCGGTGCCGCAGCCTCTTCCTCTGTCAGCGGTCACCGGCACCGCTGATTAGAGAAATGAATTATGCAGCTCTGCCCCTATGGGAGGTGGAGCAGCCTATTCATTTCTCTAATGAGCGGTCCCATGTGACCGCTGAACAGGGGAAGAGCTGCGGCACCGAAGACCGTGGGACGGGCAGGGGGAGCGCCAGGAGCCCCGGAAGCAGGTAAGTATGCCTCAGCGCCCCCTCACCCGCCGACCGTGACTCGAGTATAAGCCGAGGGGGCACTTTCAGCCCAAAAATTTGGGCTGAAAATCTCGGCTTATACTCGAGTATATACGGTAGTAATGTAATCCACCATGGATTTTCCATTTATAAATCTTCATGTAATTGCTGCCTCTTTTGGATGTCCCCATTAAGATATTAAAGGTAATGAACCGTCTGGGTATCACCATATCAACATGCAGCTGCTCCAAAGATTAGCCGATCATTTGGTGTCCCTGGGTTCTAAGCCCGAGTGATCACTAGGAAAGCTGAAATTGGTCACTAATTGAGTTACATTTCATTGAATGTATCTCACAATGTACACTACTTTTATAATGGTTTCTAGGACTACTGTGAGGCTGACGGTTCTGGTGGCAGCTTCAGAGTCCTCACAGAGAACATCCCATGTGGTACCACTGGAGTCACATGTTCAAAGTCTATGACGGTGTTTCTTGGGGTATGTATGAATTGGATGGTCTTGAGGAAGACATGAATGACTATATAAATACCATTTTACCATAATAAAGCAGTGTCATCTTTACTTGACCTATTGTAGAATACCATGCTCAAATTATCAGAAAAGCATGTAATAACGACTACCCAACCCGGAGGAGAACGCGTAGATTATCTAACCCGTGAAGTGGGAATTTATGTGGTCATTGAGGCGAGTAATGGTATTCTTCTGATTTGGGACAAGAAAACCACCTTATTCATAAAGGTGTCTCCTGCATATAAGGTAAGATGACCTGTATGTTCAGTCATTGTACTTCTAGAATAGAGTATGAACAAATCAATAAACACTTCTGCTAGATTTACATTTTACAGAATGTAATACCAACATCCCAAAACAAGCTATATATATATATATATATATATATATATATATATATATATATATATAGTATATACTGTATAAACAATTTCGTGAACAACTAAGATCCTGCGCAGAACCCTCAAACTCTCAGGCCTCTGGTAGAGGACCAGAGAAAGAGAAAGGACAAAAAAGACCACTCCTATTGGGGAGTGAGAAGGAAGTTTTTTTTTTTGTTTTACACACACACATATATATATATATATGTTATCAGCAAATCGATTTAAAAAAATGGTAAGCGAAGCTGGCAAATCAAATTTCAAAACATTGGCTCATCCCTAGCTAAAATAACTGTATTATATATGTATACTGTATATATAGGAAATTTTATATCTCTCTCTTTCTTTCTCTCTCTCTCTCTCTCTATATATATACTAGATGCTGGCCCAATTCTAACGTATCAGGTATTCTGGAATATGTATAGTAGTATATAGCACAGCCCACGCAGTATATAACACAGGCCATGCAGTATATAACACAGCCTACGTAGTATATAACACAGCCCACGTAGTATATAACACAGCCCATGTAGTATATAATACAGCCACATAGTGTATTGCACAGCCACGTAGTATATAGCACAGCCCACGTAGTATATAGCACAGAGATGTATATAACACAGGCCACGCAGTATATAACACAGCCCATGCAGTATATAACACAGCCCACGTAGTATCTAACACAGCCCATGTAGTATATAGCAATTTGGGCACCATATCCCTGTTAAAAAAATAATTAAAATAAAAAATAGTAATATACTCACTTTCCGGCAGCCCCCGGATCCAGCCCAGGTGTTTAGCGATGCTCCTCGCGACGCTCCGGTCCCAAGAATGCATTGCAGCAATAACACGTGATAATGTAGCGGTCTCGCGAGACCGCTACGTCATCTCCGGTCATTGCTGCAATACATTCTTGGGACCGGAGCGTCGCGAGGAGCGGGAAAGGCGCCGGAAGGTGAGAATATAATGATTTTTTTTTTTTATTATTATTTTTAACATTAGATCTTTTTACTATTGATGCTGCATAGTAAAAAGTTGGTCACACAGGGTTAATAGCAGCGTTAACGGACTGCGTTACACCGCGTTATGCCACGGTGTAACGCAGTCCATTTAATGGACTGCTAAACCGCTTTGGGGGCACTGACTGGAGGGCAGTAGGGAGAGGGCACTGACTGGAGGGGAGTAGGGAAGGGCGACGCGGGATTTCCGTGCCAGACAAAGAGACGGAAGTGACCCTTAGACGATTATATAGATATATATACAGTATATATATATATATATATATATACACACACACACAGCTCTGACAAAAATTAAGAGACCACAGCAAAATGTTCAGTTTGTCTGATTTTTCTCTTTATAGGTATACTAGCTGAAGAGCCCGGCATTGCCTGGGCATAGTAAATATCTGTGGTTAGTTATAGCACCTCACTTCTCTTATTTTCCCATCACGCCTCTCATTTTCCCCATCACATCTTTCATTTTCCCCCTCACATCTCTCATTTTCTCCCTCACACCTCTCATTTTCCCCCTCACTCCTCTTATTTTCCCCCTCACTCCTCTCATTCCCCCCTAACACTTGTCATTTCGACCTCACATCTGTCATTTTCCGATCACTCCACTATTTTCCCTCACTCCTCTCATTTTGCACTCACACCTTTTCATTTTCACCTCACACCTCTCATTTTCACCTCAGTATATACATGTATGTCATCTCCCTTATATATAGTATACACCTGTATGTCATCTCCTGTATATAGTATATACCTGTATGTCATCTCCCCTGTATATAGTATATACCTGCTGTGTGTCATGTCCCCTGTATATAGTATATACCTGTATGTCATCTTCTCCTATATATAGTATATACCTGTATGTAATCTCCTCCTGTATATAGTATATACCTGTGTGTCATCTCACCTATATATAGTATATATCTGTGTGTCATCTCCTCCTGTATATAGTATATACCTGTATGTCATCTCCTCCTATACATAGCATATACCTGTATGTCATCTCCTCCTGTATATACTATATACCTGTAGGTAATCTGCTCCTGTATATAGTATATACCTGTGTGTCATCTCCTCCTGTATATAGTATATACCTGTATGTCATCTCCTGCTGTATGTAGTATGTACCTGTATGTCATCTCCTCCTCTATATAGTATATACCTGTGTGTCATCTCTCCTGTATATAGTATATATCTGTGTGTCATCTCCTCCTGTATATAGTATATACCTGTGTGTCATCTCCCCTGTAAATAGTATATACCTGTGTGTCATCTCCTCCTGTATATAGTATATATCTGTATGTCATCTCCTCCTGTATTAGACCTCGTTCACACGCTATTTGGTCAGTATTTTTACCTCAGTATTTGTAAGCTAAATTGGCAGCCTGATAAATCACTAGCCAACAGTAAGCCCACCCCCTGGCAGTATATATTAGCTCACACATACACATAATAGACAGGTCATGTGACTGACAGCTGCCGGATTCCTATATGGTACATTTGTTGCTCTTGTAGTTTGTCTGCTTATTATACAGATTTTTATTTTTGAAGGATAATACCAGACTTGTGTGTGTTTTAGGGCGAGTTTCGTGTGTCAAGTTGTGTGTGTTGAGTTGCGTGTGGCGACATGCATGTAGCGACTTTTGTGAGATGAGTTTTGTGTGGCGACATGCGTGTAGCAACTTTTTGTGTGTCGAGTTGCATGTGACAGGTTAGTGTAGCAAGTTGTGTGCAGCAAGTTTTGCGCATGGCGAGTTTTATGTGTGGTGCCTTTTGAGTATGTGCAAATTTTGTGTGAGGCAACTTTTGCATGTGTTGCAACTTTAGTGCATGTGGCAATTTTTCCGCGTGTGCAAGTTTTGCGTGTGGCGAGTTTTCCATGAGGTGAGTTTTGCACGTGTGGCGAGTTTTGCATGTGGAGAGCTTTGCGCGTGGCGAGTTTTGAGCGGCGACTTTTGTGTTTCGACTTTTATGTGGCGAGGTTGGTGTATGTGTGGTGAAATGTGCGCTGAGGGTGGTATATGTGTTCGAGCACGTGGTAGTGTGTGGCGCATTCTGTGTGTGTGTTCATATCCCCGTGGTGGTGTGGTGATTATCCCATGTCGGGGCCCCACCTTAGCAACTGTACAGTATATACTCTTTGGCGCCATCGCTCTCATTCTTTAAGTCCCCCTTGTTCACATCTGGCAGCTGTTAATTTGCCTCCAACACTTTTCCTTTCATTTTTTCCCCATTATGTAGATAGGGGCAAAATTGTTTGGTGAATTGGAAAGCGCGGGGTTAAATTTCACCTCACAACATAGCTTTGACGCTCTCGGGGTCCAGACGTGTGACTGTGCAAAATTTTGTGCCTGTAGCTGCGACGCCTCCAACAGTTTTCCTTTCACTTTTTCCCCATTATGTAGATAGGGGCAAAATTGTTTGGTGAATTGGAAAGCACGGGGTTAAAATTTCACCTCACAACATAGCCTATGACGCTCTCGGGGTCCAGACGTGTGACTGTGCAAAATTTTGTGGCTGTAGCTGCGACGGTTCAGATGCCAATCCCGGACATACACACACACACACACACACACGCACGCACGCACGCACGCACGCACACACACACAAACACACATACACACATTCAGCTTTATATATTAGATTTTTGAGAAAAATATAAATTGTTCATTTATTCTATAAACTATTGAGAACATGACTCCAAATTTCCAAGCAATACATTTTGTATTTTTTTCAGAAAAAGAAAAATGGTGAAAATAAAAAAACAGGGCTTTCAGACCTCAAATAATGCAACAAAAACAAATTCATAATCATTTAGAAACAACAATACTAATGTTTTAACTCAGGAAGAGTTCAGAAATCAATATTTTGTGGAATAACCATGATTTTTAATCACAGCTTTCATGCGTCTTGGCATGCTTTCCACCAGTCTTTCACACTGCTTTTGGCGCAAAAATGTAGGCACTTCTTTGTTGGCTTGTGACTATCCATCAGCCTCTTGATTACATTCCAGAGGTTTTCAATGGGGTTCAGGTCTGGAGATTGGGCTGCCCATGACAGGGTTTTGATGCGATGGTCTCTTAATTTTTTGCCAGAGCTGTATATACACACTGCTCAAAAAATAAAGGGAACACTAAAATACCACATCCTAGATATCTCTGAATGAATGAAATATTCCTGTTGCAAATTTTTATTCTTTGCGTAGTGGAATGTGTTCAGAGCAATAAAACATAACAATTATCAATGTACATCAAAATGAATATCTCATGGAGGTGTGGATTTGGAATGATACTCAAAATCAAAGTGGAAAATCAAATTACAGGCTGATCCAACTTCACTGGAAATGCCTCATGACAAGGAAAAGATGCTCAGTATTGTGTGTGGCCTCCACATGCTTGTATGACCTCCTTAAAATGCCTGGGCATGCTCCTGATGAGGCGGTGGATGGTCTCGTGAGGGATCTCCTCCCAGACCTGGACTAAAGCATCTGCCAACTCCTGGACTGTCTTTGGTGCAATGTGACGTTGGTGGATGGAGCGAGACATGATGTCCCAGATGTGCTCAATCGGATTCAGGTCTGGGGAACGGGCGGACCAGTCCATAGCTTCAATGCGTTCATCTTGCATTAGGAGGAACCAAGGGCCAACCACACCAGCATATGGTCTCACAAGGGGTCTAAGGATCTCATCTCGGTACCTAATGGCAGTCAGGCTACCTGCGGCGAGCACATGGAGGGCTGTGCGGCCCTCCAAAGAAATGCCACCCCACACCGTTTCTGACCCACTGCCAAACCGGTCATGTTGAAGGATTTTGCAGGCAGCAGAACGCTCTCCTTGGCATCTCCAGACTCTGTCACATGTCACATGTGCTCAGTGTGAATCTACTTAAATCTGGAAAGAGCACAGGGCGCCAGTGGCAAATTTGCCAATCCCGGTGTTCTGTGGCAAATGCCAAGCGTCCTGCATGGTGTTGGGCTGTGAGCACAATCCCCATCTGTGGACGTCGGGCCCTTAGACTATCCTCATAGAGTCGGTTTCTAACCGTTTGTGCAGACACATGCACATTTGTGGCCTGCTGGAGGTCATTTTGCAGGGCTAATGCAGTGCTCCTCTTTATCATCTTTGCACAAAGGCGGAGGTAGTGGTCCTGCTGCTGGGTTGTTGCCCTCCTACGGCCCCCTCCATGTCTCCTGGTGTACTGGCATGTCTGCTGGTAGCGCCTCCAGCCTCTGGACACTACGCTGATAGACACAGCAAACCTTCTTGCCACAGCTCGCATTGATGTGCCATCCTGGATGAGCTGCACTACCTGAGCCACTGGTGTGGGTTGAAGAGTCTGTCTCATGCTACCACGAGTGTGAAAGCACAACCAACATTCAAAAGTGACCAAAACATCAGCCAGAAAGCATTGGTACTGAGATGTGGTTTGTGGTCCCCACCTGCAGAACCACTCCTTTATTGAGTGTGTCTTGATAATTGCCAATAATTTCCATCTGTTGTCTATTCCATTTGTACAACAGCATTTGAAATTGATTGTCAATCGGTGTTGCTTCCTAAGTGAACAGTTTGATTTCACAGAAGTTTGATTTACTTGGAGTTAGATTCTGTTGTTTAAGTGTTCCCTTTATTTTTTTGAGCAGTGTATATGATTGTCAGCCAATTCCCCACAGTTAAGAAGTGGAGAGCTGGCTGTTATTCTGCCTAACATCGACAGTGATGCCCCATTGATAGAGCAGAATGAAAACAAAAAGAGGTGCACCCTGGCTGTAGGTTAAATAAATATGGAGGTGCAATGCCTAGTCCAATATTGTATTAGCCAAAAAGGAAGAGAAAGAATGGACTAATAACGGCTTGCACACCACCAAATATAGAAAAATAACAAACTTTATTAAACACCACAAAAAACATAAAAACACTTAAAATACCACAATCATGTGTAGAACACCCCTATATAAACATAATATGTCTGCCAGAGCAATATCAAAACAGGCTCCCATGCATAAATGTTATAAGTAACGTGGCTCAGTAGATCCTAAATGGTAGAACAATGGAGTCCTGGTGAGATAAAGACCTCACTGGTGGGATAGAGTTAATCCCTTAGGCACCTATGCAGAGGTGCATGCAAGATGGTAATGCAGAAACATGTCATAAAATATAAAAAAGCATGCAGGATTAGCTGAAAGAACCACTCATGAGATGAAAAAACAGGGCTCCTGAGGAGTCAGCGACTAAAACATAATGACATGAATACTCAACTGAATCAGAACCCAGAGAGATAAAAGCTCTCCCAGCACCCCTTCATCTTCCTATGCCGGCCACTTATGGCTTGTGGGTCTGCCTGGCTATTTTAGCCAAGAAAAGTTGCGACTTTCACTACTTTTATCTCTCTGGGTTCTGATTCAGTTGAGTATTCATGTCATTATGTTTTAGTCGCTGACTCCTCAGGAGCCCTGTTTTTTCATCTCATGAGTGGTTCTTTCAGCTAATCCTGCATGCTTTTTTATATTTTATGACATGTTTCTGCATTACCATCTTGCATGCACCTCTGCATAGGTGGCTAAGGGATTAACTCTATCCCACCAGTGAGGTCTTTATCTCACCAGGACTCCATTGTTCTACCATTTAGGATCTACTGAGCCATGTTACTTATAACATTTATGCATGGGAGCCTGTTTTCATATTGCTCTGGCAGACATATTATGTTTATATAGGGGTGTTCTACACATGATTGTGGTATTTTAAGTGTTTTTATGTTTTTTGTGGTGTTTAATAAAGTTTGTTATTTTTCTATATTTGGTGGTGTGCAAGCCGTTATTAGTCCATTCTTTCTCTTCCTTTTTGGCCATTGATAGAGCAGAGCAGGAGAGAAGGAACTGCTTTATCGATGTCACAGGAAACAGAAAAATTCAATAATTATCCATCTCAACTTTTTAATATTTTACCTGTGCAGGGTAGGGTCCCCAGAAGCAATACAGTTTAGCTATAGAACATGGTGGACAGGTAGGAAATGTGTTGATGTCTATTGCCAATGGCAATGGCAGCAACAGCACAGTATAAAATATTGATTGACAGGCAGGAGATGTCCTGTTTTGTCGGTCTTCATCTAGCAACCCCGACAGCAGTACAATATAGATATAGGATACCATGGATACCATGGACAGACAGGAAATGTGTGGTTGACTATTGCCAGTAGCAGTGGCAACAGTATGAACAGTATAATATATAACAAGATGGACAGGAAAGAGATGTGCAGCTGTGTAGGGGAACTGGCGGCAGCAGAACAGTACAGAACATAATGGCTCATCTAACCATTGTTATCAGTCATAGGTGAATGAAGGTCCTCACTGATCCATGACCAAATCATTCTGACAATTTTAATGTTTTCTAATTATGTAGAGGACAATCTGCACGGCTTGGTTTTTTGGATTACTACTATTAACCCATTCACTGATCTACCCATCAGATATATTTTCAATAAACTCCTAAACCACTTTCCACCATTAGGGACATTACCATGAATACTATGCTAACCGGGACTTTACTATGAATACTTTACTAACCCACAAAGCATTTTCTGTAAAGACATGTGATGTACCAAGATGGTAATGTAAGTATAATGGAAAAGGTAGAGGGGGAGTTTACCATCAACTGCGCCAATCCATTTCTAATGGGATAGTATAATATGGTTTGTTGTTAAGAGAAGGTTAAATAATGTCTAATCATCTAATGAAAATGTCAGTTTTAACGATTTCTATAAAATATCCTAATATATTACATTCTTAGTTTCAAAGTTTCATCTGATTCTTTTCCTTTTCTCAAGGGGAAACTTTGTGGTTTATGTGGCAACTTTGATGAGAATTCACAAAATGATTTTAAGACCAGACACATGATACAAGTTGCGGATGTTTTGGAATTTGGAAACAGCTGGAAAGTGGATCCCTCCTGTCCTGATGCTATTGATGTACTCAACCCCTGTAGTCAGAACCCACATCGACGTTCTTGGGCCGAGAAACAATGTGGCTTAATCAAAAGCCATGTTTTCACACCGTGTCATTGTAAGGTACAGAGCCTAGATGAATAAGTAGCAGATGTGTAATATTAGTTTAATTGTGATTATTATTGTTTACAAATGTACAGTACATATTCGTTTTTTACAAAGCCAGGATGTTACGCAGGCAGAGTAGGCAGCTGACTAGGACGCCACAGAAAGGGGCACAAATTGCTTTACATTATTTTACATACCTTCTTTCTCAAATGACAACAGATTACAAAGTGAGCATATATTCTGTAGTAAGTAAATAGTAATAGTACATGTAAATAACATAGGGTACTTAGTTAACAGTATTTGATAATACTAGTCTCAATAAAGTATAATAATAATAGTATCAATACAGCATAAAAGCCATCCCATCACAACGAGGTGAGCCCAATTGGGACAGTGCTATCCTGTCTCTAATAGTAAAACCTCACCTTGTGTCAGCCGACCTCAATATAGACAAGGGCAGAGCAAGAGATGGGCCCGGCTGTTCGTACACCTGCTCATGAGCAACTATATAGGTGAAATGCCTAGCTCAAAATGGGGGTGGGGGGCACACCCCTGATCATACAGAGTACAAAAAACTACAACAAAGAGCCATAGGATTGCTGAGTGGAGGACAATGCAGCTAATAACAGTGGGCTACAATATATATAAATGGATATAATTAATTTCTGACGTAGGAAAAATGGCTACTGTTTATTGTTTTTCAGTCGTTATACTGTACATCCAGATGAAGTAAGAACTTTACCTATTTTTTAGGTTGATCCTAAGCCATTTTACGAGGCCTGTGTAAATGATGCCTGCTCATGTGACACTGGTGGAGACTGCGAATGCTTCTGTACTGCAGTTGCTGCGTATGCTCAGGAGTGTACCAAAGCCGAAGCCTGCGTCTATTGGAGGACACCAGACATATGCCGTAAGTCCACTAATATTTATGTAATCTGTGATGTCATACAGTGTCTACAAGGGAAGTTTACAAAGGAATACTTTGGAAAAAATATATAAAACGTTTTATGCCAAGGTTCTAAAAGGGAAGGTGCATAAAAAAAAGAGAAAAAGAGCATCAATATAGTCAAAGTCTGCCTTCCGACAGCATGTCCACTATACCTTGATTGACAGGTGACATGTCAATTCTTAGTTGATTGCAGCCATGTTTACACAGGTTTAATAGTTGGTAATCATAGATCTTGAATAGGGATAAGCGGACCTGTGGAAGTTCCGGTTCGGGTTTATTCCAAAGTTCAGTTTGGGTAGCAGAACTGTACCAGTTCTTAAACCAGAGCCTGAAACCTATTGAAAACAATAAGGCCCCAACTTTTAAACTGGAAAATTCTCTCTATCTCCGCAACAGACTTCACCAGGGAAAAGTCCGCGTTCGGGGTCTATCACCGGACAGTAACAGTCCGGTACGAACGCCAAACTTTTAAGTTCAGGTCCGCTCATCCCTAATCTTTAATCTTTGCTCCTGAAAAGTGTCAGACAGTTTTATTGAGTTTTCTTTTTTTAACTTTGGTTACAAAATCTAATAATTTACATATAAATAGAACTTTACTAATAGATATCACCGAAATACAACATGTTACTTCAGCAAGAGCTCAATAAATAGATGTATTTATTATATTATAGCCATATTTTGTGACTACTACAACCCTACGGATGAATGTGAGTGGCATTATCACCCATGTGGCAATCACAATATACAAACCTGCCGCTCCATTAACAACGTGTACACTAACGTCACCATTACTTATCTGGAAGGTAAGTCACCCAGAGCAATAATAATACAAATAATAATAACAATAATCTAGATTCCATATTTCATTAAAGCTATAACATAAGACATTTGTGCTGAACATTTTTATGATAATGTTATACATATTTTCCATTTTTTCATCCCCACATGATGGGTTACATTTTTGTATTTGACATGTGCATGTTTGTGATTTCAGGCTGCTACCCAACTTGTCCAAAGAACAGGCCTATTTTTGATGAAACAAACAAGAAATGTGTGACCAGGGAAGAATGTGGCTGCTATAGTAATAATGTTCATTACAAAAGTGGAGAAGAAGTTCCTCAACATAAGGAATGTTACGAATGGTAAGAAATATGACTTTTATAATTACGAGACTGGGTATAAAATTAAACTAAAATTCAAACGGCGCTGTGGGAGGAATGGAGAGATGCAGATGTAATAGCGTGCAGGTACTGAGTATGTCACCACGGAACAGGCAAACCAACAGTTGAGGGGTTTAATAACAGGAATTAGGTTCTCCTCGCAGGCAGGAAGCAATGGAAAATTACTAGCAATAAAACAATGCAAAAATACGGGAGTTAAACAATAAAACAGAATTAAGCAGGATTTCTTGAGAAAAGAACACATCAGTTTCATGAGGACTTGCTTGAAGGGTCGTCTTCTCCAACGTAGGCGCCGAGAAACAGCGGCCCTTGTCGTCCCTCTGGGGTCCGTGAGCAGACTAGTCTCTGAGAGCCTGCTGCCTGGGGTTTCGGGAGTTAATGTGGTATACACAGGCTCTGAGTCTTTAACCTTTATAGCACAGCCAGGAAATCAGGGCTCCGCACGGTTGTCTCTGTACCAGGAAAACAAGGGGCTCTGCACTGTTAAGTCTCTGTACCAGGAGTCAGGGGCCAGGGTGTAGTAGTCTCTCAACGGGTCTCAAAGCGCCCCCCCAAAGTCACAGCAGAGTCCGCTTTAAGTACTCACTGGATGCAGTCTTTCTGGGCAGTCTCTACAAGATGCAGTCTTTCTGGGCAGTCTCTACAAGATGCAGTCTTTCTGGGCAGTCTCTTTCTCTCTCTCTTCTGGAGCGCAGCTGCACCCGGCTCTGCCCGCTGCTCTGCAAGCTGCTCTCTCTCCTGCATCCGTCCTTTTCCCGCTCTCTGGCTGCTTCCCTCCT
Source organism: Ranitomeya variabilis (assembly GCF_051348905.1). Lineage (NCBI taxonomy): Eukaryota > Metazoa > Chordata > Amphibia > Anura > Dendrobatidae > Ranitomeya > Ranitomeya variabilis. The sequence continues at coordinate 479,792,342 of NC_135233.1, forward strand.
GTCCCAGTCTACAAGTCTCTCCCCTAGGGAACCTGCGGCACAGCTCAAAGGTTCCGGGCACAGAGCCGAGAAGGTAACCGCCCCCAGACTCTTCTGGTGCTTTTAACTCCTTACATTCCCCCCCTCTTTCTGCTCGCCATTCCACGGGCGAGATCTTCAGGAGCTCCTGTTGGCAATCTTCTAGTCCTTGCACAATCTGCTGCCAGATGAACTCATCCTGATTGTAGCAAACAGGGGGTACACCAGCCGTTGAACGTTCAGAGCGTCTAAAACCAGCAGGGGCGGTGGTGTCAGCTGCTGTGGGAGGAGTCGAGGCTTCCTCTGGTACGTTGGTAGAATCTGGCACCAGTCCTTTTCCTGGGTTCACTGGAGGAGATTCGAAGTCTTCCTCATCTTCCACATCTACATTGATCACTGGCGCAGCCGGTGGGGGTGCTGGAGCCAATTGGACTGATTCAGGATCTCGAGACAAACATGGACGCAACATATTCCTGTGCAGCGTGCGGGTGGGAGTCCCTTCTTCCGTTTTGGGCTGGACCTCATAAACGGGACCCCCGTTGCCGAGCCGCCGCTTCACTCGGTACGGCCTTTTCTCCCATCGGTACTCCAGTTTGTTGTGTGGGCGCTTTTCCCTCACTAAGACTCAGTCTCCAGGCCACAGGGCTGTCCCCTTTTTAGGAGCTACCTCTCCATCCACCAATACCACTCCTCTCCTCCCGAGGTCTTTTCCGCAGACCTCTATGTTCATCCATACCACCCCTGCGACCGGGATGGGCAAGTGATTGGCCGCCATAAGTTTGATCACTGGACCCCATTCGGGCCGTAGCGCCTCTGTGAAGTGATGGCGGAAATATCTCTCAGGCATGGTGGTCACTTGTGAGCCGGTGTCTATCAAGCATCGCACTGCTCTTCCATTGATTTCTGCCCAGACCAGAGGGCACGATGAAACAAGACTGTGGGGACTTTTACTCCTCCTCCTCTGTTCTTCACGCTCTGAGCGGCGCCCCTCAAGCCCAGAGCCACCTAGTTTAAAGGAGGATGCGGGGATGGTCGGCTCCGCCGGCGACACCATCGAGCAATGTGGCCGGACTCTCCACAAGTGTAGCATGTAAGAGGGCTTCTCCTCCTGGTAGTTTCACCCTCCCTTCGGGGGCAGCTTCTCTGTCTCGCACCAGAGGGCCGGGCCCCTCTGCCAGAGTTCTTCTGGAGGCCGCCATTTCTTCACGGACCTGTCTAATCTCCATTCTCAGGTCCTCCACCCACTGGGGAATATTGCCTGTGGTGGTGGTTACCTCCCCGCTCTGCACCCTTCCTACCAGCCCCGTCACTCCCTGTTCATGTTCTCGCACACGCGCCTCACTGCCAACCTCAGAGAAAGTCATGTCTGGCTTTACTCGCATGCGCTCTCGCAGTGCCTGTTTCATCATTGCGTCACGCAGTCCTGTCACTAGCTGATCTCTGAGCACCACATCAACTGACCCTACCCCTACACCGTCCTTTCGTCTGACAGCAGTATGAAGCTCTTGTAGGGCGTTCATGAATTGGGTCACGGTCTCCCCCTCCCGTTGTACCCGGTGAAACAGTCGCATGCAAAGTTCCCCTACGTCAGTGGGGTCCCCATGCGTTTCCTCAAGTATGCGCAGCACTTTGTCCAGGGTATCTCTCTCCCGGGGGGAGCTATGCATGACAGAATCCCGCGCCTCCCCCTCCAGAGCCATCAATGCAATTTCTGCCTCCAGGGCTGGTGTCATGGGGTGCATCCGCATCATTTCCCGGATACGCTCTGTCCAACTCCACAACATTACATTGTTCCCAGTGAACCTTGGCAAATTATTCAACATGGCTCCCAGGGAAATGCTAGACCTGGGAACTTCCCCCGCTGCTTGGTCTGCCCTATCCGCACTACCGTGTGACATCCTGCCGACTACGCCAAATGTAATAGCGTGCAGGTACTGAGTATGTCACCACGGAACAGGCAAACCAACAGTTGAGGGGTTTAATAACAGGAATTAGGTTCTCCTCGCAGGGAGGAAGCAATGGAAAATTACTAGCAATAAAACAATGCAAAAATACGGGAGTTAAACAATAAAACAGAATTAAGCAGGATTTCTTGAGAAAAGAACACTTATCAGTTTCATGAGGACTTGCTTGAAGGGTCGTCTTCTCCAACGTAGGCGCCGAGAAACAGCGGCACTTGTCGTCCCTCTGGGGTCCGTGAGCAGACTAGTCTCTGAGAGCCTGCTGCCTGGGGTTTCGGGAGTTAATGTGGTATACACAGGCTCTGAGTCTTTAAAGGGAACCTGTCACCTGAATTTGGCGGGACCGGTTTTGGGTCATATGGGCGGGGTTTTCGGGTGTTTGATTCACCCTTTCCTTACCCGCTGGCTGCATGCTGGCCGCAATATTGGATTGAAGTTCATGCTGTGTCATCCGTAGTACACGCCTGCGCAAGGGAAGATTGACTTGCGCAGGCGTGTACTCCGGAGGACAGAGAATGAACTTCAATCCAATATTGCGGCCAGCATGCAGCCAGCGGGTAAGGAAAGGGTGAATCAAACACCCGAAAACCCCGCCCATATGACCCAAAACCGGTCCCGCCAAATTCAGGTGACAGGTCCCCTTTAACCTTTATAGCACAGCCAGGAAATCAGGGCTCCGCACGGTTGTCTCTGTACCAGGAAAACAAGGGGCTCTGCACTGTTAAGTCTCTGTACCAGGAAAACAGGGGCTCTGCACTGTTAAGTCTCTGTACCAGGAGTCAGGGTATGTGCACACGTTCAGGATTTCTTGCAGAAATTTCCTGAAGAAAACCGGAAATTTTCTGCAAGAAATCCGCATTTTTTTTTTTGCGTTTTTTTTCCGTTTTTTTCGCGTTTTTTTAGCATTCTGCAAGCGTAATTAGCTTGCAGAATGCTAAAGTTTTCCAAGCGATCTGTAGCATCGCTTGGAAAACTGACTGACAGGTTGGTCACACTTGTCAAACATAGCGTTTGACAAGTGTGACCAACTTTTTACTATAGATGCAGCTTATGCCGCATCTATAGTAAAAGATAGAATGTTTAAAAATAATAAAAAAAATAAAAAAATGCTTATACTCACCCAGACATCTCCTCACCGGCGTCCGGCTCCTCTTCCTATAGCTGGTCTGTGCGCACAGGACCTTCCGTGACGTCACGGTCACGTGAGCGGTCACATGACCGCTCACGACCAATCACAGGACAGTGACGTCATCGGCAGGTCTTTCGCCGCACATCAGCTACAGGAACTGAACGGCAGCGTGCAGTGGAGGCGGGAAGACATCGAGGGTGAGTATAGGACTGTTTTTTATTTTAATTCTTATTTTTTGACCACTTATATGGTGCCCAGTGCGTGGAGGAGAGTCTCCTCTCCTCCACCCTGGGTACAACCGCACATAATCTGCTTACTTCCCGCATCGTGGGCACAGCCCCGTGCGGGAAGTAAGCAGATCAATGGACCCCTAGGTGTGCGGAATCCCCTGCAATTCCGCATTTTAATGAACATGTTGCTTTTTTTTCCGCGATGCGATTTTTTCGCGGAAAAAAAGGCTACATTTGCACAAAAAATGCGGAATACACTTAAAATAATAGGAGGCATATGTAAGCGTTTTTTTCGCGTTTTTATCACGTTTTTATAGCGAAAAAACGCGAAAAAAACGTGAAAAATACTGAACGTGTGCACATGGCCTCAGGGGCCAGGGTGTAGTAGTCTCTCAACGGGTCTCAAAGCGCCCCCCCAAAGTCACAGCAGAGTCCGCTTTAAGTACTCACTGGATGCAGTCTTTCTGGGCAGTCTCTACAAGATGCAGTCTTTCTGGGCAGTCTCTACAAGATGCAGTCTTTCTGGGCAGTCTCTTTCTCTCTCTCTTCTGGAGCGCAGCTGCACCCGGCTCTGCACGCTGCTCTGCAAGCTGCTCTCTCTCCTGCATCTGTCCTTTTCCCGCTCTCTGGCTGCTTCCCTCCTGTCCCAGTCTACAAGTCTCTCCCCTAGGGAACCTGCGGCACAGCTCAAAGGTTCCGGGCACAGAGCCGAGAAGGTAACCACCCCCAGACTCTTCTGGTGCTTTTAACTCCTTACACAGACATACAGAAAAAAATATATTTATAATTGTGGTGTTAATGTTGTACTATAAATGGGTATAAAGGGGAGGGATACAGTGTGTTTAATAGGTACTGAAAATACAGTGTATGCTGGTACAACACAATAAACTTCAGAGAACAGTAAAAAATATGCTGCGGTTCCGTTAGCGGTTAGGTAAATATACTGGGATCTGTGCTGTGCAATTAAGCAATTCATGCACTGCCTTGTAGGTTGAATGGACTTGTTTCATTAGACGTTGGATAAATATGGTTGTGGAGTAGAACAATTTATGCTCTGCACTGGAGATGTGATAAACCAGTGCCACTGATGTAAAGCAGTGAAAAGGCTGTCAATGGTGATAGGCAACGTCACCGATCCCCCAAATCGTTAATCTGTTTGTCAGAATTGTGACAGTATAGAAGTCAATGCACAAGTGTGAATTGATTCCTCTAACCTGGTGAGAGATCCTATGAAGTCCTCAGGAATCTTTAGCCCCTCCAGGGGAAAAAGAAGATGAATGGCTTGTATAAATGTGCTTCCTGCCTGGCGTATACAGGTTGGTTAAAACTGCTGCCCCCGCCGGTGGCGTGCGTTGGAGATGGTGATCACTGCCGGTTGAACTCAGCGGTGAGTGATGTCACACACAAGTATCCAGCTACAGCCAGCGAATCACTTACCACTGAGTGCATGGTTTATAAGCGTCCTCACACTGGCATGTTAGGCAAGGCATGTCCATCTCCACAATTGGAAATGTTATCCTGTATAACATAGGTTGCAGAAAGATTCCTTCCAAAAATAATGCCCCACGTGTCTCTAGGTTGTATATGGTATTAGAACCGAGTTTCATTAATTTCAATGGTGCTGAACTGTGATATCAGAAAGAAGCCATGGGCATATCAGCCAAATAGTCCAGCCCTTCGAGAGTCACTTTCCCTCTTTTACCAGTGTGACTATGTATATCTGACAAGAAAAGCAAAATGCAATGGGACCAATCTGCCAATCCTTTATTTGTTCCTTAGAATATGAAAATATTCATGTCTGATCAATTCAAGAGTTTAACCAATGATTTTAAAGTGACCTAGTTGGCTTGTAAAATCACAACTGATTTCGTAAAAAATACACTTTTGTATTAATATCGAATTGTACTTGCTCTTTGAAGAAATCCCCTAAGAAAAATGCATATGTTGGGTTTTGGCAAGGGCAGTCCCTGCGTGGGCGGTACCTGACACAGGAAGTGAAAGAGATAACCCCTTTGCCAGACTCATCCATCTGTGATTCAGTGCTACTTGGATCAGAGATCTATCTGAGCAATAAGTGAACACATCCAAAATGATTCAAATGCGTATTAAGAACAGCTAAAATATTACAAAGTATTGATTTACGTATTAAATCTTTTTCTGATATTTATAATAAAAGAGTCATACACGGCAATAACTGTTTCCTCTTATTTTAGTGTCTGCTCTTCCAATGGAAACATTGACTGTAAAAAGCAAGGTATGTTTTACATGAATTGCTGAAAAAAAGGGAAATAAATTCATAGATATAATTATGCTTTAATCGACATCATTGATAAAATCTAAAGAAACAATCTACAAAAAACTGATCCACACACTGAACACCAAACCTAAACCTCATTCAGATGTTAGTTATTTCTCGTATGTAAAACAAGACCATTTTTCATCATTATGCTGGATTCGATTTTTTGCAGTGTTTGGTCAGTTTTATTTGTTTTTGGCATCAGTGATTTTCTTGTGTGCCCCCCAAACAAAAAAAATGCAAAGCTTCTCCTACCCATTACACTGTTAAAAGCTGATTGCATCCAGTGATTGTAATTTTCTTGGACCTATGGGTGATTTTGATTCGTACCAAAAATGGACATGTCTCAGTGACCGCAAAAAGCACGGAAGCAGCACAATAGATGCTAATGGGTACGTGTAATATTTATTAAAAACATGTATAGAATGGACAACTGGATGAGGTCCAATGGCGTGGTACACAACTGAGAGATCGAAGGATAGAGGTGATGTATCTGCCACTCAGATCCTAGTTATATCACATTGTATGTTCTTCCTGGAATATACTGATTATTTTGTACTAAAATGTGGCATTATTATATTTTAGTATAAACCCAGAATACACATCAGATTAAAGTTGGCCATAAAGCAGAACTGACTGACCATCTTTTGTCTAGCAAAGCTCCTCTAAATCCTTTTGTTCCTCTTGGGAATATGCCATTTCCAGATGCCAAAGTTTTGTGTGCATAGGAGTCAAGAGAGATACAGTGGCATGTAAAACTTTGGACATCCTTGGTCAAAATGATTGTTATTGTGAACAGTTAAGCAACTTGGAGTTGAAATGATGTCTAAATGCGCTAAAGTTAAAGATAATACATTTACCGTACTTTGTATTTAATTACAAAAAGGAAAATGGGCTGATATAAAAGTTTGGGCAGCCTTGGAGATTTGTGTACTCAGATAACTTTGACCAAGGTTTCAGACCTTAATTAGCCTGTTAGGGTTATGGCTTGTTCACTATCATCGTTAAGAAAGGCCATGTGAGGCAAATTTCCAAACTTTATAAAAACCCAGCCTCCTCTAGCCTTGTGCCTAAAACAGCAGCCATGGGTTCTTCTAATCAGCTGCCTAGCACTCTGAAAATGAAAATGGTGGAGGCCCACAAAGCAGGAGAATGCGATAAGAAGATAGCAAAGCGTTTTTAAGTTGACCTTTCCTCAATTCGAAGTGTAATTAAGAAATGGCAGCTAACAGGAACAGTGGAGGTCAAGATAAGGTAAAGAAGACCAAGCAAAATTTCAGTGAGAGCTGCTGGTAAGATTGCTAGAGAGGCAAATCAGGACCCCCGCTTGACTTCAAAACACCTTCAGACAGGTTTAGCAGACCCTGGAGTTTATGGTACATTGTTCTACTGTTCAGAAACACCTACACAAATATGGCCTTAGTGGAAAAGTCATCAGAAGAAAACCTCTCCTGCATACTCACCATAAAATTCAGCATCAGAATTATGCACAAGAACATCTAAACAAGCCTGATGCATTTTGGAAACAAGTCCTGTGGACCGATGTGGTAAAATTGAACTTTTTAGACACAATGATCAAAGGAATGTGTGGAGAAAAAAGGGCACAGAATTTCAGGAAAAGAACATCTTGCTAACCATTATACATGGGAGTGGATCAGTCATGGTTTGTTGCTGTGTTGTAGCCAATGGCACAGGAACATTTTCTGGGTAGATGAAAGAATGGATTCAATACAATTTCAACAAATTCTTGATGTAAACATAACACCATCTGTAAAAAAGCTGAAGTTGAAAAGAGGATGACTTCTACAAATGGATAATGATCCTGATTTCTAAACACATCAAAATCCACAATAGACTACCTCAAAAGGTGCAAGCTGAATGATTAACAATGGCCCTCACAGTCCCCTGATCTGAATATCATTGAAAATCTGTGCCTAGATCTCAAAATAGCAGTGCATGCAAGACGACCCAGGAATCTCACAGAACTGGAAGAATTTTCCAAGGACGAATGGATGAAAATCCCTCAAACAAGAATTGAAAGACTCTTGGCTGGCTACAACAAGTGATTACAAGCTGTGAAACCTTCAAAAGTGGGTGCTACTAGGTACTAACCATGCAGGGTACTCAAACCTTAGCATCGGTCCATTTTCCTTTCTGTAATTTTTAAAATGCAAGAAAATTACAATATATATATATATATATATATATTTTTGCTTAGAATACAAAGTAAATGTGTCAATTTTAACTTCAGCGCTTTGATCATTTCATCTTCAACTTGGTTAACTTTTCACAATAATAATTTTGACTAGGGGTGCCCAAACTTTCACATGCTACTGTATTTATCAACTGTACGAGCTGGCAGCTCAGATGTAAGGGCACCTTTAGATTTTACTTTACTTAAACTTCTGTTTCCATCATATGGCTTTATTCCTGTTTCTACTATTGTTGTTCAACGATTTTAGAACCAAGAGAATTATCAGATATTTCCATGGTTGTATCTTGATGTTGGGTCACAAAAATATATGAAATTGGTGAGAGAAAACAACATATCAAAAGAGAAATCTCTGTTCAAAATATGTAATAAGTTAGTTCTTTACGTCCTTGCTCCAATAATTTTTTTTTAAAGGGAACCTGTCACCCCCAAAATGGCTGGTGAGGTAAGCTCACCGGCATCAGGGGCTTATCTACAGCATTCTGTAATGCTGTAGATAAGCCCCCGATGTTACATGAAAGAGGAGAAAAAGACGTTAGATTATACTCACCCAGGGGCGGTCCCGGTGCAGTCTGGTCAAATGGGTGTCTCCGGTCCGGTCCGCTCCGGCGCCTCCCATCTTCATTCCATGACGTCCTCTTCGGGTCTTTACGCCGCGGCTCAGGCGCAGGCGTACTTTGTCTGCCCTGTTGAGGGCAGAGCAAAGTACTGCAGTGCGCAGGCGCCGGAAAGGTCAGAGAGGCCCGGCGCCTGCGCACTGCAGTACTTTGCTCTGCCCTGAACAGGGCCGGCAAAGTACGCCTGCGCCGGAGCCGCGGCGTAAAGACCCGAAGAGGACGTCATGGAATGAAGATGGGAGGCGCCGGAGTGGACCGGAGACACCCATTTGACCAGACCGCACCGGGACCGCCCCTGGGTGAGTATAATCTAACGTCTTTTTCTCCTCTTTCAGGTAACATCGGGGGCTTATCTACAGCATTACAGAATGCTGTAGATAAGCCCCTGATGCCGGTGAGCTTACCTCACCAGCCATTTTGGGGGTGACAGGTTCCCTTTAATTTTATCTGTTTATTTTTGTGTAGAAATCTCTTCTTGTTCCAGTACGTCTTCCATCACCACTACCTCCATTACTCCTACCGTCTCTCCAACTGCAGCCACGAAGGGTAAAATTGCTACAGCTTGTTCTTACATTCATTTGTGCAATGTTTATAATGTTCATAAAAAGAAATTGTCTTTATTAGAGACCTATTAACTCATGCTCATTAGTATATAAATGTTATACTAATAGATCCAAAAGTGGGGAAAGGGCTAAAAAAATACATTTCCTAACTGTTCTTGCCCCCATGACCCTTCAAAGTAACCAAAGTCAATAGCAGCCGTGTTATAAGGAATCATTACCCAAGGAGTATCGTTTCTCCGGAGATCGACATGCTAAGCATGCCAAGATGAGGAGACTTAAAGCCGTGTAATATGTGTCCTGACTTTAGTTTATGAGTATATTGCATGTCCTATGATTACAATTTGGGGGCTATGAGTAAATAAAATGCTGCCTATTACACATAATTCTTTGTCGGTTCCCTGCAATTTGCAATCAGGCATCCCTAGAAAAGGGTATGTATTGTACTTTAATGTTCCTCTTTCCATCTGGAGGCATTTCATTAGAAGCAATGGTGCATTATTTCTAAAAAAAAAAAAAAAAAAAAAAAAATACCTTCATAGTATGGTAATATGTGTAGTCACTAGTGATAAGCGAGCATGCTTGAGTACTAATTGAGCATTTCAGCGTGCACGAAAAATATGCTCAAATCGACGTGGCTGCGTGTCTCGTGGCTGTTCGACAGCTGCAACACATGCAGGGATTGTCTATCAAACAGGCAATCCATGCATGTGATGCGGTTGTCGATTCGAGCATATTTTTCAAGCATGCCGAAAACACTTGATTAAGACACCTTATCCAACCATGGTCACTCATCACTTGTAGTCACCTCATAGCTTGGCAAAGCGGAGATTATCACGATGTGCGGGCTGCGCTCATGGAAAGATGAGATCCGGAGAGTATTTGCAAGTAGGGTTGAGCGACTTTTATTTTTATAGGATCGGGTCGGGTTTCACGAAACCCGACTTTCTCAAAAGTCGGGTCGAGTGAAATCGGCCGATCCTATAAAAAAGTTGGGGTCGGGGTCGACCGAAACACGAAACCCAATGCAGTGCAATGGGATACTATGGTTCCCAGGGTCTGAAGGAGAGGAAACTCTCCTTCAGGCCCTGGGATCCATAATAATGTGTAAAATAAAGAATTAAAATAAAAAATATTGATATACTCACCTCTCCGACGCAGCCTGCGCCTTACCGAGGAAACCGGCAGCCTTCTTTGCTTAAAATGCGCGCGTAAATGGCCTTAGATGACGTCAGGGCTTCTGATTGGTCGCGGTCGCCCATATGACCGCCACGCGACCAATCACAAGCCGTGACGTAATTCTCAGGTCCTAAATTCCTAATTCTAGGAATTTAGGACCTGAGAATTACGTCACGGCTTGTGATTGGTCGCGTGGCGGTCACATGGGCGGCCACGACCAATCACAAGCCGTGACGTCATCTAAGGCCATTCACGCGTGCATTCTTAGGAAGGAAGGCTGCCGGAAAGAAGCCGAGGGTGAGTATATTCCTATTAGGTATATATTCTCCCTCGGATGCGCCCTGCTTCTTTCCGGCAGCCTTCCTTCTTAAGAATGAGCGCGTGAAGGGCCTTAGATGACGTCACGGCTTCTGATTGGTCGCGGCCGCCCATGTGACCGCCACGCGACCAATCACAAGCCGTGATGTAATTCTCAGGTACTAAATTCCTAGAATTAGGAATTTAGGACCTGAGAATTACATCACGGCTTGTGATTGGTCGCGTGGCGGTCACATGGGCGGCTGCGACCAATCAGAAGCCGTGACATCATCTAAGGCCATTCACGCGCGCATTTTAAGCAAAGAAGGCTGCCGGTTCCCTCGGTAAGGTGCAGGCTGCGTCGGAGAGGTGAGTATATCAATATTTTTTATTTTAATTCTTTATTTTACACTTAAATGTGGATTCTGATACCGATTTCCGATATCGCAAACATATCGGAACTCGGTATCGGAATTCCGATACCAGATTCAGAAGATCGCCGACCTCATGGCCGACCCCACACAGGGTCTTTGCCAAAAGTTGGTGACTTCTGAAAATGGCCGACCCGTTTCGCTCAACCCTATTTGCAAGGTTTTTAATTCATACCTTCTATATTTACTGATCAGCAGTAATTTATTGGCCTCTTTACACAATGATGTGCACTGAACAGAGTTGTAATAGATCATTCTGGGCACATAGGCTATTATTGTTTTTGACAGGGAGATCTTCGTTTACACATGATTTCGAGTTGCTAAGAACAATGATCATTTGTGAAGAACAAAAGATCATTTCACCCGACAAGCGAGCGTTTTGCTCATTTATTGAGAGATCGGCCCGTTTACACTGCAAAGTTGTTGTGAAATAAGCATTCCTAGTAACACTTGTCCATGGTTATATTGCAGTATAAATGGAACTTAACATTCTTTTTACTGCATGATTAATAGCTTTGATCATATGAAACCTTGTCCCAAGAGATGTACATGTTAGCACGTCTTCACTTCCCGGTGTTACTTACCAGCTCACACCAACAAGTACATATGTGTAATTATAATAAGAACATCTCAGAAGGCGGCTATGGCACCATTGGTTTCATGACATTTGCCTGTGTAATTGCACTCATCAATTACAAACATGTCGATGGACACTATGCCGTATTTTATATCAGTATCCACAATTTATAACTGAATATACATTTTCATTACTTTCTTTGTAGTTGTGTTTAGTATTTCAGTTAGAAAATATATACTTTTTCTGTGTCTCTTTTCCTCTTGCAGCACAAAATTGTAGACCGATCTGTTCATGGTCGGAATGGATTAGTGCGAGTTACCCTAAATATGAAAATGAAGGAGATGATGAAACATACCACAATATCAGACAGGCTGGATTTGATATTTGTGAGAGACCGTTGCACATTTCCTGCAGAGCAGAACATTGGCCAGACAAAGCCCTACATGAGCTTGGCCAGAAGGTAACATGCGATGTCTCCAATGGCCTCATCTGTAATAACAAGGAGCAGAACGGCATTCATTTGTGCTACAACTATGAGGTACAAGTCTACTGCTGTAGACTGCCCGAAATGTGCTTCCATACAACCCCACAAATCTCAAAACTTACACCCAGCACCCCTATTATCACAACCGTCACCAGTGCTGGGACCAACACAACCACAAGAAGGACATCGACAAAGACCACAAAGTTCCAAGAAACAAGTTCTCATTCTTCTCGCTCCACTCCTGTCACATCTACACGTGTCACCACTTCCCCAACTACAAGTAAGTGAAGGAAGAGGTCTTCAATAAATCTCACAGGAGACAAGTTAATTTGTACATCAATCGTGAGGTGACATGAAGAATAATAGTTCCAGTAAGATGAGGTCTCACGTTCACACCTTCACTTTCAAGTGTTCCTCACCAGCTCAGACCAGCAAGGGCAAAAGTGTACAGTATATATCTTATGTGGCTGCATTAGCGCCATTGGTCTCATGCCTCTTGCTACTACGTGGCACAAATCCGTTCTTGACTCTGTTCTGAAGAACTTGGTTATGGAAAGGGTTTTGATGGGAAAAAAAAACATCAAGTCTCTTTGTTATATGTGGCAAAACACAGCCCTATGATAAGGTTTATTTGTGTGCGTCACTGACTGTCAGAGAGAATTAATTGCTAAAGTTAGAACAGTAATCAGTTTGCTTTTCCACTGTTACTTTCCAGCTGCTTTTAAACTACATTTCCCAACTTGTAATAACATCTCAACAGGAAAACTGTAGGATGGAGAGCCACAACTTAGAGTATCACTATAACAAAATTGTACCATAGCAGTCCAGGCTCTTAGATTCCAGTCTGATATATACTGTAAACTCATGCAATAAGCAGAGTGTTAGGCCGTTAAGGTACATAACTCACAGTATTTAAAGGGGATATCCAGGACTTAAAAAAGGCATGCAGTTGCTAACAGAGGCAACTACCTGCCTGTTGTATCAGGTGCTGGTCATTGACCACTCCAACCTGAGATTCAGCTGCTCCCTGTCAACAGAGCAGTAGTTTCTCTTCCTGTTGACAGGATGGGACCACTGGTGTTATGCTGAGTTACAGGCGGCTCTCTGTTGCCTAATTGGGGGAAGTTAGCTTTTGATTTGCATGACACTAGTTGTCCCGCCTTGTCAACAGGAAGAGAAACTGCTGCTCTGTTGACAGGGAGCAGCTGAATCTCTGGCAGGAGCAGCCAATGACCAGCGCTGTGTACAACAGACAGGTAAGTTGTCCCTTATTTTATAGTTCCAGATATCCCCTTTAAAGAATAACTATTTTAATTTTTATTTAATAAATCACTAGAACACAAGAAAAAAATAGATAGGAAATAGCAGTTAGTGCTTATAAAATTATGTGAAGCTACAATCTATAAAAGAAGGAAATGACCAAGTGTAAAAAAAGAAAAAAGTATACGGGGTACAATAAAGCCCCAATTCAAAAACAAACATAAACCTATGAAACCTACAAATCTGCACTGAAATAACATGTAACATCCAAGAATACAAAACAGAATATTTTATTGTTAAACCACCGAATGACAAACCATGACATGTTAAAAAACATGTCAGACAAGAATAGATCCAAGACTAAAAAGGAGACAGAGGACAATGAACGTCATGAACATAGTAATGGGTCAGAACTCGCAATGAGACCAAAAGCAGTTCATGCAAATAAATAAGACATAGACATATAATAGCTGTAATAAAATTACATATGCAAAATATGTGCCTAAATAAATTGTATCAATAGCTAGTAAGTATATCAAGTGCATGTGCCTATAAAAGCCATAAAGATACAGCATTTAAGAGGTCCAATCATATCCATCCTATGAAGAAAAAATTGTAAAGATTGTCAAGAAAAGGTTCATGGTGGAGACACTGCACACACCTCAACGCGCGTTTCACACATGCTTCCTCAGGGAGTAGACAAAATTCTATGGGGTACTGTAACTGTTGTTACAGGAGAACATGTCAGTCTTTAGCTTTTCCAGCCTTCTCCCCTCTCTAAAGAATTTTAAAAGCACCACCTGTTGCCTCCTGTCTCACTAATGAGAATTTCTGTCTTCACTGAATACAGATTTTTATAGATGTTATCCATGATTAACCCTTTCTGACCTCGGACGGGATAGTACGTCCGAGGTCAGAACCCCCGCTTTGATGCGGGCTCCGGCGGTGAGCCCGCATCAAAGCCGGGACATGTCAGCTGTTTTGAACAGCTGACATGTGCCCGCTATTAACTAGTTAAATGCCGCTGTCAAACGCTGACAGCAGCATTTAACCGGCGCTTCTGGCCGGGCGGCCGGGAATGAGCGCATCGCTGACCCCCGTCACATGATCGGGGGTCAGCGATGCATCAGAATGGTAACCATAGAGGTCCTTGATGTGGTTGATAGCAAGCCTGTTATTAAGCTACATAGCAGCGATCTGATGATCGCTGCTATGTAGCAGAGCCGATCGCGCTGTGCCAGCTTCTAGCCTCCTATGGAGGCTATTGAAGCATGGCAAAAGTTAAAAAAAAAGGAAAAAAAATGTGAAAAAAATAAAAAAATATAAAAGTTTAAATCACCCCCCTTTCGCCCCATTCAAAATAAATCAATAAAAAAATGAAACCTACACATATTTGGTATCGCTGCGTTCAGAATCGCCCGATCTATCAATAAAAAAAGCATTAACCTGATCGCTAAACAGCGTAGCGAGAAAAAAAATTGAAACCCCAGAATTACGTTTTTTTGGTCGCCGCGAAATTGCATTAAAATACAATAACGGGCGATCAAAAGAACATATCTGCACCGAAATGGTATCATTAAAAATGCCAGCTCGGCACGCAAAAAATGGAGATGCTACGGGTATCGGAAAATGGCACACATTTTTTTTTTTTAGCAAAGTTTGGATTTTTTTTCACCACTTAGATAAAAAAGAACCTTGTCATGTTAGGTGTCTATGAACTCGTACTGACCTGGACAATCTTAATGGCAGGTCAGTTTTAGCATTTAGTGAACCTAGCAAAAATGCCAAACAAAAAACAAGTGTGGGATTGCACTTTTTTTGCAATTTCACCGCACTTGGAATTTTTTTCCCGTTCTCTAGTACACGACATGCTAAAACAAATGATGTCATTCAAAAGTACAACTTGTTTCGCAAAAAATAAGCCCTCACATGGCCAAATTGATGGAAAAATAAAACAGTTATGGCTCTGGGAAGGAGGGGATCGAAAAATGAACATGGAAAAACGGAAAATCCCAAGGTCATGAAGGGGTTAAGAGTAAGAGATCAGTCTGGGAGGTGAAAGAAGCAGGTTTCTCTGATAAGATACATTACAAAATTATTTGTTTTCATGTGTACTATTGATCTCGAAAATAAAAATGAATATGATGGTTACCCTCTAAAAAAGGGTCTGCGCTAGTAAATCATTGTACTTAGAATCTTCTTTGTAGCTTAAAATAAATTCTTAATTTGTTACTAGTATTTTTAGTCTGTCATTAATTAGCAACTGAGAAAATATTAACCAATTCTCTAAAGATTCAAAATTCATATTTGCAAGGAAATATCAATGCAAATCTTTCATCATATTCAGCAATGTGCAGATGTTCGTGAGGATATGTGGATTTTCGTCATGATATGACCTTTCTGATGAATCAGGTTATGTATTTATTGGTACAAAATAAGAATAAAAAGCACTCCTTATGCTATGTAGGCACAAAGACTTCTTACTGCGTTTTTAGAGCAGAAACTCAGTAAAGCTTTTGAGGAGCTTTGAGGTTTGGATTGTTTTCACTATGTGCACACACAATGTCCTTTTTGGATGGATTCCGCTGTGGAAGCTGCCTGAAAAAAACTATTAAAAAAAATTCAAAAGGATAAACATAAGCAATTCTATGTAAAAACGACTTGCTGTGCTCATGTTTAGTCTTTTGAATAACTCTTTACTGTACAATTCAATGTACAAGTCAATGAGAAATTTTAAACGACATCTGGAAGATGACTGGATGTTGTTTTGAGAACTTTGTCGAAGTTTTTGTTCAAAAAAATGTTAGCGGTTTCTTCAACATGGAGAGGAAAAAAAAAAAAACCTGGAAAATTACAGAAAAAAAAATTCACAAAAAAAAGGGAATACTCTCTAAAAAAATCACAGGTGACTAAAACCATCAGAAAAAATATTTAGGAATCGACTGATAAAACCAACACAAAATAAGCTTAATGGAAAACTGTTTTCTTCAAGAAAAACCCATTTGGCTTGTCAGTGTTTAACAGACGTCATGTGTATGTAGCCAGTGTACCTTCCCCAAAAAACTTGGGTGCACTCACCCTTTGACTAGCGTGGATACTAAACTGTATAATAATAACATAGTTTAGTGTAGCGAACACTATAGTAAAGTATTCAAGCTGATGTTGTGTGGCTTTTAACGCAAAATTTTCGATATTCAGAATTTATGCAGATTTTTTTTTCTTTCTGCACAGCCTTTGGAATAAATATCAAAACGCCAGGGTCAGCATTTATGACGACTGTGAATTCACAAAACGGTAGGTAAAAATCATGTAAAATATATCGATTATGTGCCCACGATCAGTAAATGTTGTGTGTTGGATGCTGCGTACTTGTGCAGCATGCAACCCACAGCATCCAGCTGTTACAGGATAGTGGATGGCCCACCTGCGGAGACGCACATGCAGCGCATGAGAAATTTCACCCATACAATGTATTGGACGCGGTGAATCCACACGGTTCAGTGAACAGTACACATGCGGATTCCCCTGCGTTCAATAGACGGTAGCGCTTTGGACGCAGCAAACATGCTCTACGTCCAAAGTGCTGTACATACCCTTAAATATTCAATGATAAACGTATGATCTTGAAATTTTGGAGAAACACGGTGGCAGAAGATGTTTGTAATCTGACACAACAAAGCATTATTACAATGTCTGTGATGGTACATATGATTTATGTGTTACTTGACTGTAACTTGTGACCCTTTGAAAGCAACACTGTTTTAAGGTTTTTCAGTAGAGAGAAGGGTACTAATAGGTGGTAGGAGAAGACTTTGAGGCAGCTAAGGGTGTATCAGCTCTCATTGAAGAGACCCAGCTATTTATTAAGAATTATTTTCCTTTAAAAAAATATGTCAAATAGTTTTTACTAGCAAAAACAGAGACCCAACTGTTTTGGGGACTTCCCACATAAGTACAACTAACCAATACTTTGCTCTGTACTGATGAGGGGCAAACAGCCCTAAACAGTGTTGTCTACACTTGGGTTTTTGCTGGTTTGGTTGTTGGTATGAGCCACTGTATGTATTTTGTTTTCCATGGAACATTGCCCGGAAAGTAAGACTTTTCAATGAGAGCTGTTGACCTCCCTTAATTGCATCACTTAAATAATGAATACATGTATTATGTGCTATGCGTAATATGATGTTTTTCTGGATTTTCTCTTTTGTACATATCTAAATAATGTGTTTTATTGTTGCAGTTCATATTCATAGTACTAAAACCATTACAAAGGCAACCACCAGGACATTTCCTCCTAGTACAAGTAAAGCCGGAACAAAAAACACAAAACCTAAATCTACACCACCATCAACTACTGAGGCTCCATCCACTACCATCGTATCATCCCCTACTACGACATCTATCACAATTTTACCCTCTCCTTTTCTGACTAGTAGCTCTTTTATGCCACTTACCACTGCAACCTCACCTCCTACAACTTCAAGTGTAGTGATTTCTACTCCTAAACAAATGGTCACCAGTAAAGGAAGTGTGATCAGCATCACCTCCTCCATTCCTAAAACAAGTACTCATACCGCTTCTAAATCTGTAATACCATCATCTACTTCTAGTTCTACCACTAGAATATTACCCACCACTAACACAACTTCATTCACCACTATAACTAATAAAGACACCTCTACTGCATCGGTATCAACCAGAAATATTGAAGTAACCACTATAGCTTCACTGACTACCTCAACTACTAGTAAAGGCACATATACTCCTCCAAAACCAATATCAGCCACTTCAGAAGCTACATCAAGCTCATCTTCTCAAGCAAATACTTTTACTAGTACAGCAATCTCCGTCACATCAACTTCAACAACCCAAGAGACCACAACATACATAAGAAATTCTTCTACTCCATTCATGAGTACTCAGCCGATAGCTACTACTAAGACTACAGCAACTTCATCCTCAACTATTCCAACCAAACCTATAACTTACCAAGATACGGAAATTACTGCCACCTCAACCTCTAAAGCTATGTCAGGACCAACTACAGAGACCACTTCAGCTGGTAGCTCCCAAACTACTACAGCAGAAAGTATGACCCAAATGTCATCTACTATACCGGTTCAATCTGCCGGAGACTATATGCAAAACACAGTTCCATCTTTACCAGGTAAGTCAACCTATCTTATAATGTGTTGGTGAATGTAAGTCTTCAAGGACTTAAGATGTTCAATAAGTTTTTACATTTTTGTTTATGTATCTGTTATGTCTACCTGTCACTTCACCACCCAGACTTGCTCCTGCAACTACTGCAACTTAGTTTTTACTCTGCTGGTAGCGCTAGTGATAGAGGAAATGTCACGGTTAGTATCTCTGGGTGGTGATACCTGAAATACTGGTGGAACTTTGCTTCTGCCCAGCCAGATTAATGGCTATATGTGCTGACCAGCAGCCCAGCCGGTGTAACCAGCTCTCTGCTGTGTCTTTTGCGACAGCACCACACCCTACTTTAACTCCCAGGATCCTATTCTTGACCGGCCATATATTGTGCCTGTGTCTCTAGTGCTTGATTTATCTTAGATTCCTTATATAGACCGGACTTGTACCTTGATCAAGTGTTATTCTTTCATTCCACTTATTGACCACAAACTGATTTATTACCTGGCATCTGACTTTGGCTATCCCACTGACTAAGGCTGGTTTCACACTTGCGTTTTGATCTGCAGCGTTTTTTTAAAAAAACGCATGTGGTGAAAAAACGCATGTAAACGCCGCGTTTTTTAGATGCATGCGTTTTTGCATGCAGAAAAAAAACCGCGGCGTTTTGCGGCTTTTACAAGCATTTTTTCCTGCGTTTGCGTTTTTTAAACGCATGCTGAGAAGTGTGTGACAGCTGCCAATCATCAAAGTAAACTAGAAAACCCACTAAAAACAGAAATAGCCAGGGTTAGGGTTAGGGTTAGGGTTAGGATCCCTAGTAACCCTAGGGACCCTAACCCTAACCCTAACCCTACCCCTACCCATAACCCTAACCCTAGGGATCCTAACCCTAACCCTAACCCTAGGGATCCTAACCCTAACCCTAAGGGTTAGGATCGTAACTGTTGTGAACTATATTTGTTGGCTCCCTCTTGTGGTCACTAGCGGTATGGCACTTGGATTATCTTTCCCCAGGTTGGTACCCACCTGGTTCGTTAGGCCTTGGGTGTTCCTATTTAGACTTCCTGGAAACTCAGTCTAGTGCCTGGAATCGATGTAATCAGTCTATGTCTGTTTTCCTCCTGACTCCTGGTCCCTGAGTTTTGCAAGATAAGCTAAGTTCTGCTTTCTTATTTTTGTCCTTTTGCATTTGCTCCTATTTTGTTCCAGCTTGTTCAAAATGTGATTTCTGTTTTTGCTGGAAGCTCTAGGGGGCTGATATTCTCCCCCCACACGGTTAGTCGGTGCGGGGGTTCTTGGATATTCAGCATGGATATTTTTATAGGGTTTTTGCTGACCGCATAAGTCCTCTTCCTATTTTCTGCTATTAATTAGTGGGCCTCTCTTTGCTAAATCTAGTTCATTCTTACGTTTGTCTTTTCTTCTTACCTCACCGTTATTATTTGTTGGGGGCTTGTATTATAACTTTGGGGTCTTTTCTCTGGAGGCAAGTGACGTCTTATTTTCTCTGAAAGGGTTAGTTAGTTCTCCGGCTGGTGCGAGACGTCTATAATCAACGTAGGTACGTTCCCCGGCTACTTCTAGTTGTTGTGCCAGGATCAGATATGCGGTCAGCCAAGTTACCACTTCCCTATGAGCTGGTTTTTGTGTTTGCGGACTTAGCTGGAACTCCTGAGATCCTCTACCACTAGGATCATAACAGTATTCCAGGACCAAAAAAGAGAATATTTAATGCATTGCTGAAGCGGGATTAAAAGAAAAGAAGTTCTGAGTTTTTTTTTTTCTCCTTCCCCTTTTTCTCTGAGTGGCTTGAAGCTCTGCTGCAGACATGAATGTTCAGACTCGGATTACTAGTGTGGATCAGCTTGCTGCACGAGTGCAGGGCATTCAGGATTTTGTTACTTGTAGTCCTATGTCAGAACCTAAGATACCTATTCCTGAGCTGTTCTCTGGAGATCGATTTAAATTTAGGAATTTTAGGAATAATTGTAAATTATTTCTATCTTTGAGACCTCGTTCGTCTGGAGACTCAGCTCAGCAAGTTAGAATTGTTATCTCCTTCTTGCGTGGCGACCCTCAGGATTGGGCTTTCTCATTGGCGCCAGGAGATCCTGCATTGGCAAATATTGATGCGTTTTTTCTGGCGCTCGGATTGCTTTATGAGGAGCCTAATCTTGAAATTCAGGCAGAAAAAGCATTGCTGGCTATCTCTCAGGGCCAGGATGAAGCTGAAGTGTATTGCCAAAAATTTCGGAAATGGTCCGTGCTTACTGAATGGAATGAGTGTGCTCTGGCCGCAAATTTCAGAAATGGCCTTTCTGAGGCCATTAAGAATGTGATGGTGGGTTTTCCCATCCCTACAAGTCTGAATGATTCTATGACTCTTGCCATTCAGATTGATCGGCGATTGCGGGAGCGCAAATCTGGTAATTCTCTGGCAGTATTGTCTGAACGGACACCTGACTCAATGCAATGTGATAGAATTCAGACTAAAACTGAACGACAAAATCATAGACGTCAGAATGGGTTGTGTTTTTACTGCGGTGACTCTACACATGTTATCTCAGCATGCTCTAAACGCCTAACAAAGGTTGTTAGTCCTGTCGCCATTGGTAATTTGCAGCCTAAGTTTATTTTGTCTGTGACTTTAATTTGCTCATTGTCTTCCTACCCTGTTATGGCATTTGTGGATTCTGGTGCTGCCCTGAGTCTTATGGACTTGTCGTTTGCCAAGAGCTGTGGTTTTGTCCTGGAGCCTTTGGAAAATCCTATTCCTCTTAGAGGAATTGATGCTACGCCATTGGCGGAGAATAAACCGCAGTATTGGACACAAGTGACCATGTGCATGACTCCTGAACATCGGGAGGTGATTTGTTTTCTTGTTCTGCATAAAATGCATGATTTGGTCGTTTTGGGTCTGCCATGGTTACAGATTCATAATCCAGTTTTGGATTGGAAGGCTATGTCTGTGTCAAGTTGGGGTTGTCAGGGAATTCATTGCGATTCCCCGCCGGTCTCTATTGCCTCTTCTACTCCTTCTGAAGTTCCGGAGTATTTATTGGACTATCAGGATGTATTCGGTGAGTCCAGGTCCAGTGCCCTTCCTCCTCATAGGGACTGTGACTGCGCTATAGATTTGATTCCTGGTAGTAAATTTCCTAAGGGACGATTATTTAATCTATCTGTACCTGAGCATTCCGCAATGCGTTCTTATATAAAGGAGTCTTTGGAGAAAGGACATATTTGTCCATCTTCTTCCCCTCTTGGTGCGGGATTCTTTTTTGTGGCCAAGAAAGACGGGTCTTTGAGACCTTGTATTGACTATCGGCTTCTGAATAATATCACTGTCAAATTTCAGTATCCTTTGCCACTATTGTCGGACTTGTTTGCTCGGATTAAGGGTGCCAGTTGGTTCATCAAGATAGATCTTCGTGGTGCGTACAACCTTGTGCGCATTAAGCAGGGAGATGAATGGAAAACTGCGTTCAATACGCCCGAAGGTCATTTTGAGTACTTGGTGATGCCTTTTGGGCTCTCTAATGCTCCTTCAGTGTTTCAGTCCTTTATGCATGACATCTTCCGGAAGTATCTAGATAAATTTATGATTGTTTATCTGGATGATATTCTGGTTTTTTTCTGATGATTGGGATTCTCATGTAAAGCAGGTCAGGATGGTGTTTCAGGTTTTGCGTGATAATGCTTTGTTTGTGAAGGGCTCAAAGTGTCTCTTTGGAGTGCAGAAGGTTTCCTTTTTGGGTTTTATTTTCTCCCCTTCTACTGTGGAGATGGACCCAGTCAAGGTCCGAGCTATTCATGATTGGACTCAACCCACGTCTGTTAAGAGTCTTCAGAAGTTCTTGGGATTTGCTAATTTCTACCGTCGTTTTATTGCTAATTTTTCTAGTGTTGTTAAACCTTTGACGGATATGACCAAGAAAGGTTCTGATGTTGCTAATTGGGCTCCTGCAGCCGTGGAGGCTTTTCGGGAGCTGTAGCGCCGGTTTACTTCGGCGCCTGTTTTGTGCCAGCCTGATGTCTCACTTCCCTTTCAGGTTGAAGTGGATGCTTCTGAGATCGGTGCCGGAGCTGTTTTGTCGCAGAAAGGCCCTGGTTGCTCTGTGATGAGACCATGTGCTTTTTTCTCTAGGAAATTTTCGCCTGCTGAGCGGAACTATGATGTTGGTAATCGGGAGTTGTTGGCCATGAAGTAGGCATTTGAGGAGTGGCGTCATTGGCTCGAGGGAGCTAAGCATCGTGTGGTGGTCTTGACTGATCACAAAAATCTGATGTATCTCGAGTCTGCTAAGCGCCTGAATCCTACTGTTGTGAACTATATTTGTTGGCTCCCTCTTGTGGTCACTAGCGGTATGGCACTTGGATTATCTTTCCCCAGGTTGGTACCCACCTGGTTCGTTAGGCCTTGGGTGTTCCTATTTAGACTTCCTGGAAACTCAGTCTAGTGCCTGGAATCAATGTAATCAGTCTATGTCTGTTTTCCTCCTGACTCCTGGTCCCTGAGTTTTGCAAGATAAGCTAAGTTCTGCTTTCTCATTTTTGTCCTTTTGCATTTGCTCCTATTTTGTTCCAGCTTGTTCAAAATGTGATTTCTGTTTTTGCTGGAAGCTCTAGGGGGCTGATATTCTCCCCCCACACCGTTAGTCGGTGCGGGGGTTCTTGGATATTCAGCGTGGATATTTTTATAGGGTTTTTGCTGACCGCATAAGTCCTCTTCCTATTTTCTGCTATTAATTAGTGGGCCTCTCTTTGCTAAATCTAGTTCATTCTTACGTTTGTCTTTTCTTCTTACCTCACCGTTATTATTTGTTGGGGGCTTGTATTATAACTTTGGGGTCTTTTCTCTGGAGGCAAGTGAGGTCTTATTTTCTCTGAAAGGGTTAGTTAGTTCTCCGGCTGGTGCGAGACATCTAGAATCAACGTAGGTACGTTCCCCGGCTACTTCTAGTTGTTGTGCCAGGATCAGATATGCGGTCAGCCAAGTTACCACTTCCCTATGAGATGGTTTTTGTGTTTGCGGACTTAGCTGGAACTCCTGAGATCCTCTACCACTAGGATCATAACACGTAACCCTAACCCTAAGGGTTAGGGTTAGGATCCCTAGTAACCCTAGGGTTAGGGTTAGGGTTAGGGTTGTCTTGTTTTTTCTTGTGTTTAGGGTTAGGGTTAGAGTTAGGGTTAGGTTTTTTTTGTTTTTTCTTGTGTTTAGGGTTAGGGTTAGGGTTTTCTTGTTTTTTCTTGTTTTTTTTGTGTTTTTCTATAAAAATGCATGCGTTTTTAACGCAAACAAACGCATGTGCTTAAAAACGCATGCGTTTACATAGACAGCAATGCATTTTTTTGCCGCGAATAAACGCATGCGCTTTTTTGCGGCAAAAAAACGCCGCTAGAAATTACTACAGGTTGCATTTCTGCAAATGAACGCACGCATCAAAAAACGCATGCGTTGCCGAAAACGCGTCAAAGCGCATGCTAAAAAATGCATGCGTTTTTTAATGTTAAGTATAGAAAAAAAACGGATACGTTTTTTAGCGCTAAAACGCTGCAGATCAAAACGCAAGTGTGAAACGAGCCTTAGGCTTTTGATTATTTCTGAATCTGTAACTTGAGTTATTTCTCCAGTTACTTATTCGGGCAGCTAGGCTTCTCTTGCCTTAGGTTTGCTCCTCCAGCCAGCAGCTACTGCATGGAAGCAACCCGGGGACCACTTTGAAAGTTTAGATTCCTGCACAGATGTTTAATGGTGAAAGCTAGGGTTTCATCTGGGATCTCCAGACAGAGTGGCTAGTGCCAAGTCTGTCTGAGGTTGCCTTTTTGAGCTAATGGCATTTGACTGACAAAACACTACCATTTTTTTGTGAATCTAGTACTCATTCAAGCCTGTGTATTACTGATCTCAATCAGTGCTGTTTTATCATATGTACTCCAGCAACATTGCAAAAACATAAAAAGAGACTTGGTTTAAGAAAAAACTTACGGCAAGCCATACAACAATGGATGTAATATGGAAGTAAAACTGAAACAAATTTTAACCCCACCAAAAAACAAATAAAAAACGTCACTGTGCTTCATATTTGAGCTATGATGAGCTGTTACACTTTAGAATAAAATTCAATTAAAGAATTATGAAAAATAAGAACAATTATGGCGTATTGAAAATGAGGAAAGCATATAATAAAGTAATTTATTTACGTATATTTCACTGCTATTTCACAGAAACCACTACATCATCTTTAACTACAGCCAGTCAACTGAAGACCACAATGGCAATGACATCCTCTACTGGCCTTACTATTACCGAGACATCACCTGATAGTTCTGTAAATGGGAAAAAGATCTCATATCCTCCAATCTGTGTCTGTATGTATAATGGAACCCCATACCCCCCAGGTAACTCCACCAATATCTCAGAATGGCTTGGCATAAATGTTGTGCACTACTTGTTATATTTTGATACATTTCTTAATAAAATCTGTTATCAGCAAATACTGCATTAGATGTTAGGATTATGGAACTGCAAAAGAAAATTCAGTATTTGGGAATAAACTGTAGATTTTCAAACTGGTAACGTGCCCAATAGTTTGCAATATAGTTCCATTCTTTTCTTTGGCAATGTAAATCTATGTAAAATCCACAAAATATGTAGATAATACAAAGAAAAATCAGCGACATTATGTTTGAACAACTAATCTTACAGAGATTAGGTTGCAATTTGCAAAAAAAAAGCAAAACAACAAAAAGATTTTATTCTCTCCTTAACCAGTTCAAACATGTAGTTTAAAGAGCTTTAAAATATTTCCCAGTTTGAATATTCAAATCATTTTGAGATATTTTTTCGTGATACGAGGACCTTAATTTACATAGTTTCTGTATTTATTTTCCGTTTCCAATATTGGGCTATATTAATGGGAAAATAAAGGAAATGTGTCTGTTTTTCACACTTATTTAATCTTTTTTATGATCACAAAGGACCTTGCTTTAAAATTTGTTTCCCTTTCCGTAACAATTATTTTTATATTTTGGACACAGGGACAGGTCTAGTCTCAGCAATTCGGATTGGTGTTTTTTTTTAAACTCCTTTCTGCCATCAGACGGAATAGTATGTCCGATGGCAGAACCCCCACTTTGATGTGGGTTCTAGCGGTGAGCCCACATCAAAGCCGGGACATGTCAGCTGTTTTGAACAGCTGACATGTGCCTGCAATAGGTGCTGATGGAATCACGATCCGCCTGCACCTATTAACTAGTTAAATGCCGCTGAAAACTCTGACAGTGACATTTAAGAAGTGCTTCAGGTCATCCGGCCGAAAATGCGCGCATCGGTGACCCCCGTCATGTGATCGGGGGTCATTGGTGCATCGACATGACAACCAAAGGATATCCTTGAGACCTTTATGGTTGTTGATGCCGGATTGCTATGAGCGCCACCCATAGCAATGGGTGCATAGCAATGCAGTAATTCTACTACATAGAGGCGATCTGAGCATCGCCTCTATGTATCAGAGCCAATCGAGTTGTGCCAGCTTATAGTCTACCATGGAGGCTATTGAAGCATGGCAAAAGTGAAAAAAAATGTTTTTAAAAATATAAAAAAAACAAAAAAAAAATAAAAGTTCATATCATCCCCCTTCGCCCCATTTAAAATAAAACAATAATAAAAAAAAATCAAACCTCCACACATCTGGTATCACTGCATTCAAAATCGCCTGATCTATCAATAAAAAAAGGATTAACCTGATCGCTAAACGGCGTAGCGAGAAAAAAATTCAAAACGCCAGAATTAAGGTTTTTTTTTCAGCGCGACAACGGATGATCAAAAGAACGTATCTGCACCAGAATGGTATCATTACAAATGTCAGCTCGGCACGCAAAAAATAAGCTCTCACCCAACCCCAGATCATGAAAAATGGAGATGCTACGGGTATCGGAAAATTGCTCAATTTTTTTGTTGTTTTTTTAGCAAAGTTTTGATTTTTTTTTCACCACTTAGATAAAAAAGAACCTAGACATGTTAGGTGTCTATGAACTTGTAATGACCTGTAGGATCATAATGGTAGGTCAGTTTTAGCATTTAGTGAACCTAGCAAAAAAGCCAAACACAAAACAAGTGTGGGATTGCACTCTTTTTTGCAATTTCACAGCTTTTGGAATTTTTTCCCATTTTCTAGTACACAACATGGTAAAAACAAAGGCGTCATTCAAAATTACAACTCATCCTGCAAAATATAAGCCCTCACATGGCCATATTGAGGGAAAAATAAAAAAGTTGTGGCTCTGGGAAGGAGGGGAGCGAAAAACAAAAATGCAAAAATGAAAATACCACAGGTCATGAAGGGGTTAATAATTTGTTAATATTTCCTGCTTCTTATTTATTTTAAATTTATTTCAGATATTTTGCTTGCCATAAGGTCGTAAAAGATGTTTTGGGGGAATTTCAAAATCTAAATACTTTTATATTTTAATCTGATTTCCTCCGTAGCTGGGAATGGAATATTAACTCCAGTTACAAGAAAATTTCAGCCCACTGGTTACATAGCACAGCTGACTGGATTTCTTAGGACCCAATAGCTCTTGCTCCCTCATTACGACCAGCCATCACATGATCGCTGGGTCTAGAGAAGGAAGTGATGTCATTACTTGTTATTTTGCATGCACAGCACTTATCCAGTGACCAGGAAGGCAAATATGTTCATAAACTGTATCTGCGTTCACCATGGACAGTCTGGCTGAGTCCCATAGCGAGCTACCTACTCCTGCAGATGGCTGTTTTTCTCATATGTAAAACTGCATTATTTTCATCAGTGTGCTAGATTTTCTAGTATTTGGTTAGTGTGTCAATCTTTATCCTCAGAGTTTCATCAGTTTGTATGCCTAAGGAGTAATGTCTGCCCTTATGGAAATAAATATCCCTGACATGCCATGCAATGCTCCTCTGGGAAATTAAATATGCAAATTACCTCTTCAAAGGGGAAGCGGACTTAAACTCCAGTGCCACCTATTAGAAGTAGCATTCTTAAAAGTCAAATTGACCCTTTAACGAGCCTTGTCTCATGTCTTAGGATAAAAGTCAAACCAGAATCTCAATTTGCAGACGTGTTTTGAGGTGTTGCGTGTTTCTAGTGCAAAGCATGATATCTGATTTGGCTGTATGAAAAGCCACTGACTGGGGTCCAAGGAGTAATGTCACTCTTTGTTTAGCGTGACATGCCTGGCATACCAGTGTAAGGAGACTTATAGGCCATATAGTGCTCCTCTGGAAAATTATATTTGCAAATTGCCTCTTCAGAGGGCAAGAGGACTTAAATTCTAGTGTCACTTATTAGTAGTAGCAATTCTAAAACTCGATATACAGTGTGGGCCATTTATATGGATACACCTAAATAAAATGGGAATAGTTGGTGACCAAGATCGGCATGCTGAATTTGCAGAATGGGCAAAACAAAAATTGGAACAGGACCCTCAGCTTCCACAGAACATTTTGTTCAGTGATGAGGCAAACTTTTTTGGGTTGGCCATTTATATGGATACACCTAAATAAAATGGGAATAGTGACAGTTTTCTTGCGTAGGGTGTCTTGCATTGAAATCTGCTGCAATGACCCGGGTACTGCGTTCACCAGACATCAACACAATTTCTATCCGCTCCTCACGTGTTAACCACTGCGACATGTCAATGGCTGTAAACAAAGAGAAACTTGTAAATAACTCATGAAAGAATAAAGTTATGTTAAAACCAAGCACACCATTGTTTTTCTTGTGAAATTCTCAATAAGTTTGATGTGTCACATGACCCTCTTCCCATTGGAAAAAATAAAGTTAGATCCAAAATGTCTGACTTCAAAATGGCCACCATGGTCACCACCCATCTTGAAAAGTTTCCCCCTCCCATATACTAATGTGCCACAAACAGGAAGTTGATATCACCAACCATTCCCATTTTATTTAGGTGTATCTATATAAATGGCCCACCCTGTAGACTCTTTATTAAACCTTGCCATATAACTTAGGAGGCAATTTACATATCAGTTTTATCATATGAAAAGAAAAACTAATGAAGGAAGCAGTCATTAAAAACCAGACAGCAGTTGAAAGCAAGATTCATTGGGATTCCATCAGTGAGCTGCTTAGGGTTTTCACAGAGACTTGCACTGGTGAGATTCATCGAAGACTCAGGTCAATAATGGCCATGTCTCATTTTTAGTTTTGTGGATACCAGAACATAAAAAACATTGACACGTGAGCAGCCTTATAGATTATAATGAGTACATGTTCTAGCCATGAAAACAATACGAATAAATCACACATATGAAAAACGGACATCTGAATGAGGCTTTACATTGGAAACACCCACTATTGATGAATAAAATGGTAACTTTCTGGCAGTCAATTTATTCATACATTCCCAGGCGAAAAAATAAAGTAAAACAACTATGTAGATTTCTAAGGAAAGGTGCTATCTCATGAGGAATTCAAATGTTACCACTAAAATGTGGAGAGATATGTCAGGACTCAGGAGAGCTGACAGACCCTTCTTAAATGTATGCATTTTGGCTTTAGACTAAGGCCCTGATTCATCATGCTCCTACAGTTTTCTTGATAATTTTCCTCTATTTTGAGTGGCTTTTGTATTTTTGCCATATTCTCTATACTTTGTGCACCTTTTTTAAGTTGTCTGTCTATTTTTTACTTTTCCTCAACAACTTTCCCTACCCAAATGTTTTCTACAGATTCATGAAAGGTGACTTTTACCAAATGTAATTTTGTTTATTTGGCACATCTCACTATAGTCCATCCATGGAGTATGGTTTCTGGAGGAGTTTTCAATTTGGTGAATTTTTGACAACTTTTCAAAGGATTTTTGACTTTTGCTGCTGAAAAGTGACAAAAAATGGTTAATGACAAAAATAAAGAGCACTTTTGACTTTGCACCAAATTCATGAATTTTGCGCCATTTAAAAAAAAAAACTTGGCCAAATAGAAAAGCCACAAATCAAAAAAGAAAAGTGACTTAAAAAAATGCTAATGATAAATTGGGCCCTAATTACCTGCTATTTACTATTAAAATGTATATATGTAATCACCCAGGGATTGAAATAAT
Organism: Ranitomeya variabilis; assembly: GCF_051348905.1. Lineage (NCBI taxonomy): Eukaryota > Metazoa > Chordata > Amphibia > Anura > Dendrobatidae > Ranitomeya > Ranitomeya variabilis. The sequence goes on from NC_135233.1 coordinate 479,821,862, forward strand.
CAGCAAAGTAATCAGTGAAACCTGGTGTCACGAAGTCGTTTGCAGCATGGAATGTAAAATTGAAGAGAACGACAGGCTTTGCTTTACACCTACTCCAGCAAGTACCTCAATGAAATCGACATCAGATATGTCACCCAGTTCTACATCAGCACAGATGACCTCCACAAAATACAGCACAACACACATGCATACAAGTCCCATAAAGACAACACCAATGGTGTCACCCACAACTCAGAAACGTGGATGTTCATTTGAGCAATTTCGAGAGGTAGGTAACCTTAGATCTTTTCTGATGCTCTTCAACGCAGTCATGAATAGAGTGGAAGAGTACATTTTTGATCTCCACTCCATTCACTGTCTTTGGGACTGCTCGAAATAGTTGATTTCTCTAATGAGCACTCTATAATTATATGATTACTTTTCAAAACAGCAGCAAGAAGTCTAGTAAGTAACACAGAGTTGAAATGTGGGTCTATGCCCTTACTTTATATTGCCCTCAGATTGGGATGCATTAACCTTGTGGCAAAGGTCCCTATGCACATTCGATACAAGCGGAACCCTCCGATATTGGTGGGAATGGATCAACCATCAAATATGTATAAGGACCTCCAAAATCTTCTCTGACTAATTATGTACATGGAGAAAAATATCAGATTTTTGGAATTTGAACACCCTTTTCTTTTAAGGGGAAATAATCCGCCAGTGGTGCTTGGCAATGGCTTACTCTGTTCTCTTATGAAGCAGTTGGGAAGGATAGCTGTACAGTTATATAAGATGTATAGGCATCTTGATTAATGAAAATAAATCACCATAGAGGCTTGGGCCACATGAACATAGTCTTATTGGACAAATAATTTATGGAGACCTTGTTAGACAAGGAAATTTTGTGACACAACAGGGTTGTTTATTGAGGGCACGAGTAGTGGCTATCTTTTGGATTCACAGTTCTCTAAATTATATATTCTGTTCCATTTTTTTCTCTTTAAACATTTGTCTTTAGAAGAAATTGTGTTTCTCTGCAGATCAATGAAACTTGGATGGTGAAAAATTGCACCATGGCTAAATGCCTGGAAAACCACACAGTAGAGCTTAGTGAACTGAAGTGCGAGCCTCCACCAATGATCACATGTGCCAGTGGGAAGGCCCCGATAGCCGTATCTGATGATAACCAATGCTGCTGGCATTGGCAGTGTGATTGTGAGTATACCAATTAACTTTTCTATTAGGTAACATTATATGTAACAACCTGTTGTAGATTGTACATTTTCAAGATCTTATTCCGCCATGGTTACCAATAACAGATGTGTATGTTATAATACAGGCGAGTGCTCTGGCTGGGGTGATCCGCACTACTTGACATTTGATGGAACCTACTACACTTTCCAAGGTACCTGCACTTATACTCTAGTGGAGGAAATAGAGAAGAAGAATAACCTTTCAATATACATTGATAACTACGACTGTGGAACAAAAGATTTGGTCTCCTGCCCTCGTAACTTGATTGTTCACTATAATTCTCAAGAAATTCAACTTGTGGTTGGTGTTTCAAAAAGCATCAAAATACAGGTAAAATATATTCTGATGCCCCGAACATCAAGCTCAGCAATATTGTGCAAAAACCAATTGAAAATTTAAGTAATTTAATTGTTGCTTTGTTTCCCTTTCTCTAGGTTGTTGTGAATGGAGAAATTGTTGGAACCCCTTATAAGAAGTATGGGGTGAAAATTTATATCAATGGCATTAATTATGTGATGGAAATACCAGAACTCCAAGTGAATATTACATTCAATGGTTTAAGTTTTTCTATTAATCTGCCCTATGACCGGTTTGGTCATAATACCCAAGGACAGTGTGGTGAGTTCTTGAAAATGATGACAATGTTAAATAATTATTCTCATGTTGTCTCTTGAGCAGTTCAGAGCAATGCAATCTCCTTATAGTTTCCTTACTGGTTTCTGGTGGGGTGGGCACTCCTCCTTGAGTGATGACTCTGGTGATTAGTAGAACTATAGTATTAGTAGAATTATAACAAATTAAAGCATAGGATCATAGAGATCAGTCCGATCTCCAGTATCACTCCCTGATTAATTGTACTCTAAGCAGCAATATGAAGAATTATTATAAATATTAAAATATAGGTTTTAATTAATCATTTAAAAAGAGCCACGCATTATGACTTACGATAAACAACAGGATGGAAAAACATATAACACATACATCTAGATATTACAATTGGAATAATCTCACCCAGTTCCTTCTGTGGACTGTGGAGTGGAGGTGATCCTGTAGTTGGGGATTACCTTTTTCAGATTGGGTTCAGGTGAGCATTTCATCCTGAAAATGCTTTATAGAACCCTGCGAGGATAAACTAGCCCTGAGACCCTAAACGCCCACCTTTATGGGGCAGTCCACAACTGACCCTAAAAGACTTGCCCTAGAAGTTTCTACTTTCTCCCATTTGATTTCTTCCTACTTGGATTCATCAGGGGATGGTGTCAGGATCTTAATGCCTATTCAGGCTTGGTGTTAGTCACAGTTCTAGTACCGAGAAGGCTAATATGTACAGGGCTTCTGTAATTATTAGCCTTCCCTATACTGGAACTTTGACTAACACTGAGCCTGAATAGGCAGTAGGGCCATAATGTGTGGCTATTTTTTAAATTATGAATTAAAAGTGTTATTTGAATATTTATAATAATCCTCCATTTTGCTGCTTAGTGTAGAAATAATAAAACTCAGCACAAGATCTGCTGTAACACATTAGGTGTTCAGTGGTTAGTTCTGTACATTATTATCATTATATCTGCACTAGATAGAGGCCCGATGCTATTGTATGGGGAGGGCAGTAATGTCATGATGGGGGCAGGCTTTGCAGCGTTGAGAATCTCTCCCCCCATGTACTCACCCACCTATCCACTCTCTCTTTCCCCATGTGCTGACTTCTCCCATCTGTGCTCTCTTCTTTGACATTGGCATACTTTTTAGGAGGAGCCATGTTGGCATTGATATTTGCTTTTTAAAGGGGTTTTCCCACGAGCGAAAGTTCATTTTAAAAATTGTCTGTGTCTGACCGTGTACAGAACATACCACAGCTCCTGGGCAGGGGAGGAAACAAAAGACAATACTGACATTACAGCAGGAGATCGCAGAGGACACATTTTGTGAGGTAAAATATTGTTTAAAAACAGTCAGTAAAATATTTTACTTGACAAAAAGAAATCCTCTGTGATCCCCTGCTGTAATGTCAGTATTGTCTTTTGCTTCCTCCCCTGCCCAGGAGATGTGGTATGCTCCGTACACGGTCAGACACAGACAATTTTCTAAATGAAATTTTGTTTGTGGGAAAACTCCTTTAATGTGACCGGCTTCCTCTGCCTGTAGAGGGATCAGCCAAATGATTCACTGCGCCTGTGCGGAATTCACGCAGGCGCAGTAAATCTGACTGCCGCCATCTTTGTGCAGACAGATAGCTGCGGTCACATTAAAACTGTGCATGCGTTCCTCCTGTACAAAGATGGCTGCGGTCAGTGAATCATTTGGATGATCCCGGCGTCGTGTTTGCGACGATGTTCCGCTGGTGGTACCGCACAAGAGGCTGCGGTGTGCATGGCATATACAGTGTGTGTTTGTGTGTGTGTGTGGTGCGTACTGTGTATACAGTGTGTGTGCTTGTGTGTGGTGTGACGGTGTTTTGCTGATGGTATCGTGCAAGAGGCTGGTACCACCAGCAGTTTCCATATTGAGACACCCATCACTTGGGTGTCCCAATATGGAGGTCGGTGAACTTTCGCAGCTTGGATTCTGGGATCCGGACACATCTGGATGGAACAGGATGTGAAGACTTTGCAAGGTAAGTATATATTAAGATATAGAGATAAGCAAGAGCAGATAGCCAAGATTTGCAGATCTGCTCTGAAAGCTGCCGGCTGGTGATTTAAAACAGTATTTGTCAGAAGATGAGAGGCAGAGTGAGGGAGGGGAGCAGATAACTGTGATATAGAAATCAATGAGTTAGAGAGAACTGACTGGGATGTTAAACGTTAACTCCTCTTTTGAAATGTAACTACTGTGCACTCTCAGCCAGGGTCTGGAGGCCAAGCTCCATGAACACCAGCTGTACACTATGAAAGATAAAAGCTGTCATCACAAGAGAATGACAGGAGATAGAAAAATAAAGTCAATTGCAAACTTGCTTTTTTCATGCTGCCCAATTAATTAAAGTAATTTAAGAACTTGAGAATACCCCTTTAATGTTTATTGATATTTTAAAGAGAACCCGTCACCAGATAAAAAGTGTCCATTTTTGCTATTTTATTCCTGCTGCTACTCTGAGTAATCCATTTTTTTCTTTTCTTTGACCTGGTGACAGATCCCTTTTAATAAGGTAATATTGCAGTTGTCAGGCATCATAAACTTGGTGTAATCACAGGACAAACTCTAGGTATTTTTAAAAGACCTTCAGGAATTTGTGAACTCCTGTGTTGTGGAAAGTTGTCCAAGGCTGTGGTCGGAATGAACGTTACATTTAATGCTATGCAATTATTGTGAACCGTGATCTAATCCTTATTATGTTCATGTAGCCAGATATACTTTATATAGTGACCAATATGCAGCTAATAGTGCTGAATTATGTTTTGTAAATCTCTGCAATGAAAATTGGCTCAATTTTTACAATCTAGGCACATGCACTAACAACCGGACAGACGACTGCAGGACAAAGAGTGGCAACATTATATCAACGTGTGAAATTATGGCTGGTTCTTGGATCATAGAAGATTTAAGAAAACCCAAATGTGACCAGATTAATACAACAGCGCCCCCCAAAGTGACTACTCAACCCCCTACCTGCCCACCACCACACCTTTGCAACCTCATTATAGGACAGTAAGCATTTATCTTGCATATAATCATGTTGTCCCTGTTGTAGCCCATGATCTAGAATATTAATTTGTGTCTTTTTTGTATTCTGTACATAAAGAACATTCCAGAAGTGCCACAAGACTGTGCCACCAAATCATTATTACGAGGCCTGTGTATACGATAGCTGCCATGTTTCAGGAGCCGAGATTGAATGTTCCAGTTTACAGCATTATGCCCATCTCTGTGGAGAGAAAGGAATTTGCATTGATTGGAGAAGTCAAGTCCCGGAATGTAGTAAGTTCCCAAGCTGAGCAAGAAACCCCAGAACAGGACCAAAGTAGCAAGTATTCTTGAGCGATATGCTATTAAATATTTAATAATTTAATTTATTATTATTATCCAAATATGAAAGTCTATTAAACTTCTGCTATTCCCTCTCTTTTAGCGCTGCCATGCCTTTCTCCCAAGGTGTATAATGCTTGTGGTTCTGCCATACAAAGAACATGTGAAACCACGTAAGATATATAGAAATAAGACAAGTGTTCAGTGCTCTGTTTTAGATGCTTTGTGAAGAGTGATTTCCTCTATATATAAAGGGATAAATTGATAAACCTTAAAGTTCATGCATTATTATTAAATGCAATTTTGTCACTAAATTCATATTATCTGATGGAACCATGCAGCCTAGGCAGAGATACAGTTGTGCTCAAAAGTTTACATACCCTGGCGGAATTTTTACTTTCTTGGCCTTTTTTCAGAGACTATGAATGATAGCACCAAAACTTTTTCTCCACTCATGGTTAGTGGTTGGGTGAAGCCATTTATTTTCAAACAACTGTGTTTACTCTTTTTAAATCATAATGACAACCCAAAACATCCAAATGACCCTGATCAAAAGTTAACAAGCTCCATTTCTTAATACCGTGTATTTCCCCCTCTAAGATCAATGACAGCTTGAAGTCCTTTGTGGTAGTTGTGGATGAGGTTCTTTACTTTCTCAGATGGTAAAGCTGCCCACTCTTGGCAAAAAAGCCTCCAGTTTCTGTAAATTCCTGGGCTGCCTAGCATGAACTGCATGCTTGAGATCTCCCCAGAGTGGCTCAATGGTATTGAGGTCAGGAGACTGAGATGGCCACTCCAGAACCTTCACTTTACTCTGCTGTAGCCAATGACAGGTCAACTTGGCTTTGTGTTTTGGATCGTTGTCATGTTGGAATGTCCAAGTACGTCCCATGAGCTGCTTCCAGGCTGATGAGTGCAAATTTGCCTCCAGTATTTGCTGATAACGTTCTGCATCATTTTTCATGCTTTACAGTAGGAATGGTGTTCCTTTCATCATAGGCTTTGTTGTCCTCTCTCCAAATGTAGCATTTATGGCTGTGGACAATTTTGGTCTCATCACTCCAAATTATCTTGTTCCAGAAGTTTTGAGGCTTGTCTCTGTGCTGTTTTGTGTACTGTAGGCGAGATACTTTGTGGCATTTGCGCAGTAATGGCTTTCTTCTGGTGACTGTAAGAAAAGTCCTTACTGAGAGTTGGAAGAGCCAGGAAAAATATGTAGACAATCCTCTTATCAAGCTGAAACTGAAGTTTATTCAGAGATTTCACAGCAGAACAGTTTAGTGGAAAGTCAGTGTGACAAAGCATGCAGGCACAAACAGGAGTCCAGACAGACAAAGTGATGCTGGTATATCTGGTGATGGCCGGGCCATAGCCTGGCCATGGTGTAGCCTGGTGACATAATGGCAATGTTCTGGCTTCAAACAACAGTAACAGGCACTTTTTATACATGATACAGGCAAAGAAAACACATTGCAGCAAAAAAGGCGTATGCATGATGTTAGGGCTAGCGGAACGCACCTAATGAATGTATATATTTTATTAGGATAGATGCGTTCACAGCCCGGGGTCCACCGTGCAGGAGAACCTGCTGCTAGCAAATAGCGGAACTATATGGCGGTGTTAGCTAACTCTGTTACTTCACAGAGCAGCCATGAACTCAAAGCATTGCTCCCTGCTAGACTCCACAGAGGCACAGGCTAACTGTCTAAACAAGAACAGTCAGTGGTCTCGCATGCACACGAAACTCCTCGCCGGAGGTGCCAGCATTCTAGGGGCTTATTTCGGCCAGGTCCCTGAACACACAAGCATATAAACTCCTCGCCGGAGGTGCCAGCATTCTAGGGGCTTATTTCAGCCGGGTCCCTGAACACACACATACAAGACCGCACTGGCGCAAAGTACATAAATAAAAGCAATACTAGCGCATGGCCATGCGGCCATGCGAGCCTTAAATAGTTGCAGCACGTACAGGACCTTCCAAGAAGGACCAATAAGAGGCTGCCACAGAGCGTGAGCACCTACAGGACCTTAGCTGCAGTGTCTGATCATGTGACCCTCAATCTCCACTGAGAGATCTTACTCTGGGCATGCTCAGAACGAGAAAAGCAGGACTTAGTCCCAGAAGTGTCTGCTCGCTGCTGCCCAGCACTGACTTCAATGGCAGAAGCAGGAAAAGCAGCAGCAACTCTCTGTACAGAGTCAGACTGAGCGAGACGCTGGGACTGATGTCTCTGCTGAGCAGACTCCACTGCGGCAGGAGAAGAATGGGAGACCGCAGCGGAGATGGACCGAGATTCTCTCTGTGCAGAGACAGGAACTCAACCCCCAACACATGATAAAATCATACTGCGGAGAAAAACATATATTTAAGGACAAAGCATAAAATGGTTGAATATAATGACTTTGAGACTTTTTACGCCAAACTCCATTAGAACTCGTAAATCTCCATGTTCCTCTCAGTTACTGTCATTGATCATTTAATACAAATATTTATTACCATATGTTACCCTTTTACTATTATTTCATTGCTCATTGGCTGCTACAGCCAACATTGCTGTTCAATATATTATGGCTGACCATTCTGTTACAGCGACTCGACCATGCAGCCCATTTTTCTTTAAGTGCCTCCTTATTGTGCATCTTGAAACAGCCACACTGCTAGTTTTCAGAGAGGCCTGTATTTCAGCTGATATTATTTGTGGGTTTTTCTTTGCATCCCGAACAATTTTCCTGGCAGTTGAGGATGACATTTTTGTTGGGCTATCTGACCGTGGTTTTGTTTTTTACAGAGCCCCTGATTTTCCATTTGTTAATCACAGTTTGAACGCTGCTGACTGGCATTATCAATTTCTTGGATATTATTTTGTATCCCTTTCCTGTTTTATACAGTTCAACTACCTTTTCCCGTAGATCCGTTGACAATTCTTTTGCTTTCCCCATGACTCACAATCCAGAAAGGTCAGTGGCTGGATGAAAGACGCAAGAGTCTGTCTGGATCCCAGAAACTCACTCCGCTTTTATGCACACACACTGATTACAAGCAAACAGGTCACAGGTGAGGATGTTACCTTTAGTAGCCATTCAAACGCACTTATGTCGACTTCTGTGCATGTTATCAGGCCAAAATCACCAGGGTGTGTGAACTTTTGTTGTTTTGTAGTTTGGCAATAAATGGCTTCACCGAACTATTAATCATGAGTGGAGAAAAAGTTTTGGTGTTGTCATTCATATTCTCTGAAAAAAGACCAAGAAAGCAAAAACTCTGCCGAGGTATGTAAACTTTTGAGTACAACTGTAGGGTTTGGTGCAGAAGAGGCATAACACAGGTTCTGTGGCTGATGCCCAAAAAATACACAACCATGCATTCAGACACCCATCATTGGTTCGGACAGCTACTGGAGAATTATAAGAAGCTCAAAAGAGTCAAAATAAAAATTAATGCAGCACGACAGCTGATGATTGTGTTTTCTCTGTAATCATCAGAACGACAATGTGCAACCTTTATGTTTGGGGTTCCTTGAAGGTTTGGGTTAATGAAACTTATCCCCAAACTGTGCCTGATCTGAAACAGCAAATCAAAATTCACGCCTGTAATATTGTTACATAAGGTGTTCCTGAAACTTTAAGGATTGTCTTCTTATATGGTGAAAAATGACAAAGTACTTGTAAATACAAGCAATTTTGGCTTCTACCTATTAAAAGTCCGCGCTTTTCTCCTGAACAAAAGGATTTTTAATTCTATACTGAACTACTCATTGCCTAGGTTACCGGCCACCTATGCAATCTCAGATTGACCGTTTCCCTAGGTAAGGAGCGGGCACCCCTAACAGATGCTATTTCTTAAAGCCTGCAAGTGTCGTTCTGAGGCTGGTCAAATCGCTGGATCCAGACAACCCAAGACACGCCTCCAATGCTGCAGAGGAAAAGTTATCTTTTCTTGCAGCATGGGTGGGCACTCAGTTCAGAGGAACGATATGATTGTGCAACTTGTCCAAATTGTCAAGCTTCAGGAGTGCTCCTGAAGAAACAACAGGAGAATATGCCTTTAGGTTGGACACAACTATCTATAGCAGCTTCTTCTAATATTTATTAACCTGTACAAACCACACAAGAAATATAGAGTTCCATTTCTCATGACCCACCCCATATATACACGCACAGTACATAATGTATAGATATAAACTCATAAATATTTATATTTTCATTGTTTTTCAGCCAAATCGAGGATTTAATTATGAAAGATGACAGACGCTTGGTTGAAGGATGTTTCTGCCCTCGGGGCACCATACGCTTCAGTCCAGCTGTGGACATATGTGTAGACACTTGTGGTAAGAACTGATATATTGTAATTTTTGTTTTCTAAAATGATTAATGAATGCAATGAAGATCGTAAAGAAAACAATTAGTCCTCATTCAGACAAAAGATTTTTCGCTCAGGAGAAAATCTGACCAATTATTTTGATCAGACTTTGATAAGAGTTTGATCAGAGTGTGGTAGGAGTATCATCGGATTTTCTCATACGTGGAAACATTTAAAAAAAAAACAAAAAAAAATTTTCTTCACATTCTCTATTCTGATTGAAAAATAGAAAACATACACGGCTTCATAACAGATCATAACAGATCATCATAATGTCAACACACTGACTGTTGAAGCCCAAATACCTGGATGTGCAGGACACACTAATTAAACTAGAAAACCACAAAGAAAATAGTGTACTAGTCCAAAATCATGAAAAAATAAATTTTTATTGGAAAAATACATATAACCGGTCTTAAATAACAGCAAAGGCTAAAATCGGCAACAACCTGCAAGCTGCAGTAGGAGAACAGAGCGGCACAAATACCCAATCAATCGTAATTAGACATTGTAAGTGGAGCGCCCCCACTGCCGCAGGGCCGAGGGGCACCCGGTACCGGGCCTCTGTGTCTCAGTTCTGGGGTGGTCACGGTGGCTAGACCTGGTCCGTTACCCTGCTGAGGGGCGTCCAGCGAAGATAGAACGTGATGATGTTGGGGTGTGGGGTGCGATGAATAACGAGGACACAGAGTTGCAGTCTCTTTACCTCTTTACTGAAGGTCTCGAGGTACTCAATCCAGAGCACTGTTAACAGGGCTGTCTGAGACCGGCCGGTCCGAAGGCACATCAGGATTCCCCTTAACAGGTGGGAATCAGCGTCTACCTTCTAGCGCCTGTGTGTTGTAGTCCTTCCCTGCTGAGCACCCCAGGATAGTCCTCACAACTGATTCTGTCTGTCTCTGATGTTCGTTCTCTCCGTCCCCCAGATGATATGGTTAGGATGCACCCATATGACGGGGTAGGCCTGGAGTTCTTCCGGGACCCTAGAGTCGCCCCTCTCCCACAGCTGCCTCCGTTGTCTGCTTAGGTAATTTGGGTGAGACAGCCAACCTATAATTGGCTATCCTGCCGTGGTTTGCAGTAATGCTTAGAGTCTCTTACTTGCTCGGCGTTCCGGCCACCGACTGTTTGCGCCTCAGAAGGATGCGACCTCGATCTTACAGCATGACTCCTTCTGGTCCTATCGCCTCTTTGCTGTATTCCCCTTTTCTCACTTTTTGTCCTTTCTTAGGAATCTGTCAGGGTCCCATCCCTGACAGGTCCTCTCTCTAGCTCTTCCCTGTTACTTCTCTCCCTGTCTTCCTGTCCAACCCCCAGTTTTACCAGAGTGTGAGGAGTGGCCTACTAGATAGAACCACTCCCCCTGGTGGCCGGAGTGTGAAGTGTAGTGTGTGTGTTACCTAGTCAGGTGAACTCCTTTAGTGCAATCAGACGTAACATCACTCCCCTTAGTGGCAGAGCGACGTTACTGCAGCGACCAGGACTCTGGGGCGCTGCACTCCCCCCGGTTAAATCCAGTACTCCCGGACTGGGAAAACAAGAACAGCAATACATGTTAACAGAAAACACACAAAATTTTGAAATATCATAAACAATCAAACATAACAGTGCTTCCCTTTATGGGAGGTGAGGACTCTTGAACGTTGCGAAAGTTAGGTCATGCACAGTTTATGACTCTCAGTTCAGTGGTTGAAACAACGGGGACCCCGGGTAAACAAAGGGGTCCCCTTTAGAAGTTTTTGGAGCAATTCACTGTCCATTACTCCGTTTGTTCATTTTAAAGCCTGTAACAAAAGATATGCACACAAACATTTTCAACTAAATAGCAGCCCTCATTAATACCTCCAAGTTTTGTAGCGGAGGGGAGTTTGATTCTGGGTGCTGCGTGTGGACCTTCGCAGTGCAGGGGTTGCTATTGGCCTAACAGGGCCCGCTATGCTTGCTACCGCTGGTGTAGTGCACTGTCTTCTAGCTACACTTCTAGTGAGTCTGGGTAGCACTGGCAGGCTGGAGCTCTCAGAGCTGCTGTTACCAACAGTATGTACGGCAGGTTCGCCAATAGCAGAGGGAGGACTTGCTTGTTTAACGATTGGCATGGCATCTTCGGGTGGGATCTGCTGAGGTTGCGGGCCTGGACGATCCGGCACCACCATTAGTTCTAGTGGATTTGGTTGATGGAACGTTAGGACAGGTACCACGATGGCCTGATTTATCTGAGTCCAGGACTGGGGAAAATCGCCAAGAACAGTGTGTATCATCTTCTCTTCTACAGGCGAGGAGGTTCCTGGATCCGTTTCCCTCTCTATCAACTTATCAGGGCAGACTTTAAGGTGGTCCCTGGATATCGCCGTCGAGGTCTCCCCTCCATCCTTGCTGATGAGACAAACCTTCGTGTTGTCGAAATCGGATGGCAGGACGGTATACGGTTCCGCTTCCCATTGGTCGTCGAGTTTGTGTAGCCTCCTCTTTCCTTTGAGTACGTGCTCACCGGGTGACAAGGGAATCGCAGGGGCATGCTGGTTGTAGTCTCTTTCTTGTTTTTGTCTAGCCTGGGCGAGACTTCTTTCCACGCATTCCTGTACTTTGCGGTACTTTCGCTGCCTTTTTGCATCCGGAGAGGTATCTTCGGGGACTAGGACCCCCATGTCCAGGTCAACGGGTAACTTGCTAGATCTTCCTTGCATCAGGTACGCTGGAGTGAAGTTGGTGGAATTTACTGGGATATGATTGTATATGTCCACCAAGTCAGGCAACTTTGTTGGCCACAGGTTCCGCTCCTCTACGGGTAAGGTCTTCAGTAAGTCGATCACCACTTGGATCATCTTTTCACACATCCCGTTGGTTTGGGGATGGTACGGTGTGGTTCTGATCTTCTTACACCCATACAGATGGCAGAACTCTTGGAACACCTCTGCTTCGAATGCTGGTCCCTGATCGGTCAGTACCTTCTCCGGGTACCCATGGGGCCTACAAAAGTACTGCTGGAAGGCCTTGGCAGCCGTCCTGGCCGTTAGATCCTTGACAGGTACAACCACCAAAAATCTGGAGTAGTGATCTACGATGGTAAGAGCATAGATATAGCCTGACCGGCTAGGTGTCAGCTTCACATGATCCAGCGCGACCAGTTCGAGCGGCCGTTTGGTGATGATGGGCTGCAAGGGAGCCCGTTGGCTGTCACGGTCCTTCCTGCGTAGGCTACATGGACCGCACTCCCGACACCACTTCTCAATGGCTCCCTTCATGCCAATCCAATAGAACCTCCCTCGGAGTAGCCTCTCCAGCTTCTTCCATCCGAAGTGTCCGGCTCCATCGTGGTAGGCTCCCAGAACCATGGGCGCATCTCGCCTTGGCACCACTATCTGCCATACCAATTCATGAGTACGTGGGTCGATACTCCTCTGGCACAGCTTGCCATCATGGATAAACAGTTGGCTTTTCCCCTTCCACAGCTGTCATGTCTCCTGTGGATCATCTGGGCTGGGATGCAACCCTGCCTGCGTCAGGAGCTCTTTCACCCGACGGACCGCGGGGTCACCATCCTGGGTCTCCACCCATCCGTGATGGGGCAGGGGATTCAGCGTGGCATCCTGTTGGTTCTTGTACCGGTTCTTCACATGATGCGAGTACTGAGCGGCTTTGGGGCGATGGAACGCAGGCAACTCTACCTCTTCAAGTGCCTCTGTGTCCTCCCCCGTTTCTGGCAAATTGGGCATCCGGGACAAGGCATCGGCGTTCGCATTTTTGCGTCCTGCCCGGTACTTGATGGTGAAGTCGTAGTTGGACAGCCGGGCCATCCACCGCTGTTCCAAGGCCCTGAGTTTGGCTGTACCCAAGTGCGTCAGTGGATTATTATCCGTGAAGACGGTGAATTTCGCCGAGGCCAGGTAGTGTTTGAACCTCTCTGCCCAGACGATGGCAAGGAACTCCAGTTTAAAGGAACTGTAGTTGTCAGGGTTCCTTTCCGTGGTGCAGAGCTTCCTGCTGGCGTAAGCGATCACCCTCTCCTTGCCTTTCTGGACCTGGGATAGCACGGCTCCCAATCCCACATTGCTGGCATCCGTGTACAGCACAAACGGTTGGTCGTATTCGGGGTAGGCCAGCACCTCTTCTCCCGTCAGTGCCGACTTCAAACAAGTGAAGGATCCTTCCAGCTCCTCATTCCAGTCAAATGGGGCGTTCTTCCCCTTGGTCTTCTTTGATTGGCCCACCAACAGGTCTTGCAAGGGCGCGGCCTTCTTGGTGAAGTCCTTGATGAACCTTCGGTAATAGCCGACCAGCCCGAGGAACTGCCGGACTTCGTGGAGGTTGCTGGGCTTTGGCCAGTCTTGGATCACCGTGACCTTGTCGGGGTCTGGGGCTACTCCTTCAGCGCTCACCACATGGCCCAGGTACTGCACTTTGGGTTTCAGCAGATGACATTTGGACGGTTTCACCTTTAAGCCAAAGTTGGACAGGGCTTCAAACACCTCAGCCAGGTGCTTCAGATGGTCTTCGTAGGTCTTAGAGAAGACAATGACGTCATCCAAATACAGCAGTACGGTTTCAAAGTTCTTGTGCCCCAGACAGCACTCCATCATCCTCTGGAACGTCCCCGGGGCATTGCACAATCCGAAGGGCATGTAGTTGAATTCGCAGAGACCCATCGGTGTTGTGAAGGCCGTCTTCTCTTTGTCCGCCTCCGCCACGGGAACCTGCCAGTACCCACTGGTGAGATCTAAGGTAGAAAAGTAGTTAGCAGATTTTAAGGCAGCCAGAGACTCTTCTATCCTGGGCAGTGGGTATGCATCCTTATGTGTAATGCGATTCAACTGCCTGTAATCAACACACATCCTCATTGTGCCATCTTTCTTTTTAACAAGGACTAATGGAGCTGCCCAGGGGCTACAACTGTCTCTCACCACCCCAGCCTCCTTCATTTCTCGCAACATGTCCTTGGCACACTGGTAATGAGCTGGGGGTACAGGGCGGTATCTCTCCTTTATGGGCCGGTGATCTCCCGTGGGGATATGATGTTGGATCCCTTTCACCTGTCCAAAATCTAAGGGGTGTTTGCTAAATACCTGCTCGTACTCGTGAACCACCCTGTAGGCCCCCTGTTTCTGATGGGGTGGGGTGGAGTCAGTGCCCACATGCAATTCCCGACACCAATCTTTCGAGTGCCCTGCAGAACCGTTGTTCTCCACCAGGTTAGAAGGGGCCAAGGGTCCAGGTGTCTGTATCACACTATTATTGACAGCGAACAGTTTGGCAAGCGTGGCATACTTGGTGAGGTGGACCTCTTCCTCTCCACAATTAAGGACACGTACGGGCACCCTCCCCTGGCGGACGTTGACCACCCCCCTGGCTGTCAGGAGAGTTGGCCTATTGTCTGAATACATGGGTTCTACCAGGGCCTGGTAGTCCTTACCCCTGAGGCCTATGGCTGCCCGACACCATATTAACATCTCACTCCTGGGGGGTATCGATATAGGGTTTGAATCACTCACAGTGACACGACCAATTTCACCACCAGTCAGCTCTACCTGCTGTCTCTGCATCAGAGCTCTGATTTCTTTTTGCAGGGCGCGTTGTTCACTGTAGCCAGCAGTTTCTGCTACTTGTTGTAACAAGACAATAACTTCTGCAAAACAATTTTCTATAACATTGGTACCGATAGTCATCATAGGATTACATTCACGGCGGTCAATATCAACGATTACAATCCCTTGGGCCTTCAATTCCACCCGCCCCACCTTGATGGTGACCTCTTTATACCCCACTCGTGGCAACAGCTGACCATTACTGGCTATGATAGTGAAATCATCATTGGGGCCACGAGTAATGTCGGTGTCCTCCCAATACCGTTTATAAAGCACGTAAGGCATAGTCGTCATCTGAGAACCGGTGTCCAGCAGAGCGTTCATGGGGATACCGTCGATCACAACAGGAAGAACTGGCCGCCCTCCAACGTATTTGGCTCTCCAATGCTGCGGGCCTGATCGTCCTACTCCTGGGGGTTGGCCCTTTGCCCCAGGGGTTGCTCGTTTAAAGGACAGTACCTTGCCAGGTGGCCCACCTGGTGACAGCGGCGGCAAATGGGTCGTCCGTCCCGATGGAAGCGATCGTCGTCCTGGCCTCTGGTCGGCGGAGTCCTCCTCTGTCGCATCCAGGGGACATCTTCTGGTCTGGAGGCCAGCTGGATCTTCTCCTTGGGGGCCTCCTGCAGGGACTGCACCGTCCCGGCTAGGGCAGCAACGCTCTTGGTCAGCTCCTGCATCTGGAGGCGGAGTCCTGCAGGGGAGTCGTCCTCTAGGCTCTGGGTGTCGGCCTCGGCGGCGACTGGGGCATCTGGCGCCACCTCCTGGTGGTAGGTGAGAGCGGGACGCCTGGGTGGTATTGCACGGCTGGGCTGTCGATCCTGCAGCGCCTGGATAGCATTATCCTTGAATTGCGCAAAAGTCAAGTCTGGATTCTGCATGGCCAGGAAGTGTAATTGGCCCCTTTGGTGACTGCACAGGAGCCCCTCAATGAACCGCTCTTTCAGGAGTTTATCCTAATCTTGCATGCTGCCGGGGTCACTCTGCTTAATGGCCCGCAGCGCCTCCTGGAGATTAAGGGCATAGTCCCGTAAGCTATCCTGCGGTCTCTGTTTGCATCCATAGAAAGTCAATTTAATTTCTGTAGCAGTACGGGTATCGAAGGTGGCTTTAAGCTTTGCAAAAACCAGCTGTGCCGTTCCCTTATCCGCGGCGGGCCAGGACTTCACTTCTCTCAGAGCCGCCCCAAAGAGTTGACCGATTTTCATATGAACCTTCTGAGGCTCTGTCAGGGGATAGAACTCAAGCAGGCTGCAGATCCCTTCTTTAAAGTCAGTGACCGTATGCGACTCCCCGGAGTATCGTGGGAGCCAGGCCGCTCCGGGCAGGTACGGCATAGAGAAGGGCTTTATGGCCTTTGTGGTAGCGGCAGTGTCCGACTGGCTGATGGGGGCAGCGGGTTCTGTGGCAACCGGTGGTGGTATTAGGGCCGCGGCTACGTCCGCTGTGGGGACCGGAGGTGCCCCTGTGTCCACGGCTGCGACCGCCGCCTCCGCTCCTCCCGACTCGGACATGGCTGTCCCTTCCTCCCACTAACCTGCTGGAGGTCGGAGTTCCTCTTCCAGAGTTGGTACTTTACCACGCTTCCTCGTTCCGCGCTTCTCTTGACCGGTTCCGCCCACGAAGCTAAGGCTCCTCCCTCCGTGCGCGGCAATGGCGAATTGTGGCGGGAACTCTTGGCGGCAATTAGCAAATCACAGTCTTTGCAATAAGTCACAGTCCAAGCACAATAAATCACAGTTCCAAGGCACACATGACCTGATTCTTCAGGCTTAAGTAGAATCCTGTTCGTGACGCCAAGTTGGAGCGCCCCCACTGCCGCAGGGCCGAGGGGCACCCGGTACCGGGCCTCTGTGTCTCAGTTCTAGGGTGGTCACGGTGGCTAGACACGGTCCGTGATCCTGCTGAGGGGCGTCCAGCGAAGATAGAACGTGATGATGTTGGGGTGTGGGGTGCGATGAATAACGAGGACACAGAGTTGCAGTCTCTTTACCTCTTTACTGAAGGTCTCGAGGTACTCAATCCAGAGCACTGTTAACAGGGCTGTCTGAGACCGGCCGGTCCGAAGGCACATCAGGAGTCCCCTTAACAGGTGGGAATCAGCGTCTACCTTCTAGCGCATGTGTGTTGTAGTCCTTCCCTGCTGAGCACCCTGGGATAGTCCTCACAACTGATTCTGTCTGTCTCTGATGTTCGTTCTCTCCGTCCCCCAGATGATATGGTTAGGACGCACCCGTATGACGGGGTAGGCCTGGAGTTCTTCCGGGACCCTAGAGTCGCCCCTCTCCCACAGCTGCCTCCGTTGTCTGCTTAGGTGATTTGGGTGAGACAGCCAACCTATAATTGGCTATCCTGCCGTGGTTTGCAGTAATGCTTAGAGTCTCTTACTTGCTCGGCGTTCCGGCCACCGACTGTTGGCGCCTCAGAAGGATGCGGCCTTGATCTTACAGCATGACTCCTTCTGGTCCTATCGCCTCTTTGCTGTATTCCCCTTTTCTCACTTTTTGTCCTTTCTTAGGAATCTGTCAGGATCCCATCCCTGACAGGTCCTCTCTCTAGCTCTTCCCTGTTACTTCTCTCCCTGTCTTCCTGTCCAACCCCCAGTTTTACCAGAGTGTGAGGAGTGGCCTACTAGATAGAACCACTCCCCCTGGTGGCCGGAGTGTGAAGTGTAGTGTGTGTGTTACCTGGTCAGGTGAACTCCTTTAGTGCAATCAGACGTAACATCACTCCCCTTAGTGGCAGAGCGACGTTACTGCAGCGACCAGGACTCTGGGGCGCTGCACAAGATACCAAAACCCAGGTGCCACATATTGGATACACAATAGCAGTATGCAATGTCTAAAAAACATTCCACCCCGTGTCAACAACATTATAAGTAGACAGATATCAACAGGGCATACATTTGGTATATCAAATCACATAACTAGTAGTAATGAGCAATGCGCCGCACTGTCTCCCACCCTCTCGACGCGCATTTCGGATCAACCTTCCTCAAGGGGGGCGTGCCAAAGTTAAAATATCCCATCCTTTTATAGTTACCACGATTATATGACTGCCAATCAGCAGTCGCGAACAGATCACGTCCGATGACGCTGGTACACACGGGCCCATGTGACCAAGCGTCAGAGGACGGCCGTGAGAGTACAGTCCGCTAATTTTAACGGACTTATTGACTTGCATCGCTGATTTTGATCCAATCCTCAGATCAAAATCGGGCAAGTCTACGATATTTTCCGAGGACCACTCAGTCTGATGAAAAAAATCAAGACGATTGTAAATGGCCTCCTATAGACTATCACAGATACAAGTGCTATCCGTGAAAAACTCGGATTGCACTCGCATGCAAAAATCGGACGACTGAACGAGGCATAAATCTACAAACCAACAGCTAACACTGACATATTCTAATGTTGCAAAACAAGTGAGGTTCTAATTTTATATTTCATTATTTTATATTTGTATTTATGGCTGTAATGATAATAGACCTACACATTATTCATCCTTTATATAGCAACTGTAAGAAAGGCAACTAATGCCTCTGATCACAAGCTTGCAGTAAAATCATTATACTCTAAATTCAGTAACACATGAGAATTACAGGTTGCAGCATGAAATTCTATATTTATATACATTATTACTAACAAGCTTATGAGGATCCAAAAATCCCTGGATCCAGCAAGGCCTTGCTAAAATGATAGGTACTGACTTCCGGAATGTATCCAATCTAAAAGATAACTCTCATTATTTGTCCTATAATGGTATCTCCTGTGTATGATTTGGTCAGATAATCCCCCTCCTTCATCAGTATGAGCAATGGGGCACGATTTAATTGAACAGTATTGTTTGGTCTCATCGCTAAACAATATGTGTTGCTCTATTCTACTACATATTATACTAAAAAGATAAAAAAAAAATGTTTTCAATTTCCTCGGTTAATCAATACAAAAATATTAAAGGGACTCTGTCACCTGAATTTGGAGGGAACAATTTTCAGCCATAGAGGCGGGGTTTTTGGCTGTTTGATTCACCCTCTCCTTACCCGCTGGCTGCATGCTGGCTGCAATATTGGATTGAAGTTCATTCTCTGTCCTCCGTAGTACACGCCTGCGCAAGGCAAGATTGCCTTGTGCAGGCATGTACTACGGAGGACAGTGAATGAACTTCAATCCAATATTGCAGCCAGCATGCAGCCAGCGGGTAAGGAAAGGGTGAATCAAACAGCCGAAAACCCCGCCTCTATGGCTAAAAATTGTTCCCTCCAAATTCAGGTGACAGAGTCCCTTTAATTACAAACCGGAAACATTACCTTATATTTCTCATATTTATAGTGTGCTTTCTCTTTTAGGATGCGTTAGTCCAGATGACGTACCACGCAAGGTTTGTTCATTTTCTCTATCATTTTATGATTTTTTACCACCGTAGTTATAGGGATTTTTCCACTAAAAACATGTATGGACAAGATTCTCAAAATCAGAGGTGTCCAGTATTTGATGTTTGTAATAACCACAAATAAATGAAGAAAATTCTAAGCGAGACCACTAAACGACATCTGATCGTCTACATGTAGGCCGAGTGTTTAAAGGGAATCTGTCAGCAGTATTTCACACTCTAAACTATTTGTATGTGCATGTAGCTCATTCAAAGACAAGTCCAGAAATACCTTTCTTTGACCATTCTGTTTCCCCATTACTGAGAAATCAGTGTTTGAATTGATATGCAAATTGCTAGGGTAGATATGAAACCTCTGTCACACCAGCTCTATTCCCCGTTTAGCGCCGCCTCCTGATTGACTGACTGTTCCTTTGACTGAAATCACAAAGGATAGAGGCCCTCAGTCAAGCAGGAGAAGGCAACACTGAGGGGTGAATAGAGCTGTAGTGTCCGAGAGGTGAATAGAGCTGGAGTGACAGAGTTTTCAGATCTACCATAGCAATTTACATATCAAGTCAAGTGCTGATTTCTCAGTAATGGTGGAACGGACAGGCCATGTAAAAGTATTGCTGGACTTGTCTTTGAAAAAGATACATGCACATATAATTTTTTTTGGTGGGAGGGAGGTAAAATCCTGCTGACAGATTCTCTTTAAACAGGACATCCATCCTCATGTGTGCCCAGAATGATTGTTAATATATTCAATCTAGCAGCAGCACACAACCATTTTATACAGAATGTGCTGCTGAGGTCAAACAATGTGCTGTTGAGAATGATAATTTTTAGACTTGCTTAAAAATCATCATACCTGAGGACTGTACACTGTGGGCTGGAAGCTGAAATCCCCTGCAATCAGATGACACATTTCTCCTGCAGTTACTAATGCAGAGGGAATAACATGGCATTCATTCATATTAATAAATGGTCTGATTACATTTTTATTACAAGTGGGGTCCATGCTGTAGCTCGTAGAGGCGTGAGGCCCAAGCTGAGGACTCTCACCTTCATATACATTCCTCCTTATACTTGGCTGATCGAAAGCATGCTTACTACTACAATAGAGAACATTTTCCATTAGGAGATGTAACTACATATTTTTAGAAATATTGTTGTACAAATATTAAATAATTTTAGTTTATTTCTTTCCAGTTTGGAGAAAAATTCCAACTCGGCTGCCAGGATTGCATCTGCCGTGAGGGAGGTAGTGGAATTACTTGTCAAAAACACATGTGTGAGAACATTCCTACAGTACATTGTAACTTACAAGGGTTCTTCCCCGGAGTCCAGATCAGCCCCACTGACCCCTGCTGCCAAGAGACTGTGTGCAGTAAGTACAGTTGGTAATGATTTCTTAAAATTGAAGTGACATTCAGAGGTAAAATTGAAGGGAATCTGTCGGTTTTTATAACACTATTTATTGACAGATATGGTGTTAATCTGCAGGTTAATTCCTTTATGAAGGTGCCAGGTCACTATAGTGAAAGTGTGGCACCCAGGAGAAAATACACTTTATTTCTCCCAGGAGCACCCTGCTTTCAGTCACGCAGGCATACCGGAGCGATTACAGTCATCGCTCACAGCAGTGAGAATTGCGGCAGTAAGCATGTTCCGGCACTGACTGAGAGCCGACTTTGTACTGATACAGTGCTGAACTGTGGTTATAGTACAGTCGCCATTCTCAGCGCTGTGATCGGTGACTATAACTGCTCTCCGGACACCACCTGCATGACTGAAAGCCGGTGGCTCCCAGGAGAAGTAAAGTTAATTGTCTCCTGGGTGCCACATTTTCATTACTGTGGTTGGGCACCTTCAACACTATTAACATGCAGATTAACCCTTTATCGGCAGTTTAATAGGTCTGTGATCGGACCCAACAGATTCCCTTTAATGGCATATCCTATTGATTGATGAATGTGTGATTGGTGAGGTTGTGTGGCAAGAATTGGGGGAGAAAATGAAAAGCAATATGACTGCAGGATCAGACTACACAGGGTTTGTTTGTAGTCTGTTACTATGGAGATGTCTGGATGAAAACTATGTAAAAAACAGATGTTGTATTAGTCTATGCCTGATGAAGAGGCCTGAGTAGTCTCGAATGCATGCAATTTGTTACCATCTTTTCAGTTAGCCATTAAAAGGTATCAACCACTGAGGACTCTCAATTCCAAATATTATTGTAAAAAACACAGCATTTTTTAATCAAGTCTCTGTACAAAATTTCTTCATTTTTAATTTTAGAAGCACTGGGATACTAAAAACTGACTGCAACTTTTCAGTTGTTAAGTCTTTTCTTCCCATAGTCCACGGCTTAGAGGGACTATTAGTGACCAACTTTGATCATGAGAATGAAGTAGCCAAGGAGGGGTACAAATGCTTCATATTTCATGAACTTCTGGTCGAATGGTAAATGTCACTTGAATGTGACTATGATGCCATACTGGAGACATCTCCTGGACACAAGCGGTGTTTGTGTCCAAAGCAGTCAAAAATTCTACTGAGCAGACCCTCTGTCAGAATTAGAAGAATTATATACCTACATTATTGAAAAAAAAAAACAGTTTTGCCCTCAGGAGTGTAGTACTCATCAGCCATTACTATGGTGCAGGCCTCAAAGCAATGTGTGTTTTCATTTGCAGAGTGTAATATAAGCAGATGTGAAACCACATCTCCCACCTGTGAACTCGGATATGAAGCTGTTGGTAGCATTCAAGATGGACATTGCTGTATTCAGTATCAATGTGGTGAGTCCAATATTAGGAAACCATGACTATCTACAAAATCAGTTCAATACTTATATCTTCTCTTATACTATACCTATCATTTAAACTTGTTTTTTTTATACTTTGTACCCCCTTAAATAAGCTGCAGTACGTTGTTGGATCAAGATCTCAGGAGAGGTCAGCATGCATGCCGTGTGGTCAGTGTACAGGCTCAATAGAAAGTTTATGGGTCCGTACACCGCTTTATGTGCACTTTCAAGAAGGAGCTGAACTTTTTAACTTGAAACACTATTAGTCTGCAGATATTGGGTTAATCTACAGGTTAATAGCATTCTAAGGTCATGCAGTTGCAGTACTGTAAGCCCAGCTACTGGGAGGAAATTAACTTCATTTCTCCCTGCAGCCTCCGGCTTTCTGTCATATAGGTGCAGCTACATATTCAGTATATAGTGGCAGTTGTACGCACCCAGCAACACATTGAGTGTCAGCAGTGTGTCAGTGCTGAGCCGGTTGTCAGTCAGTGCTGGTTTTTTTTACAGCCGCTGCCCACTATTTACTGAGTGGTGACAGGAGCCGCACTTGTGTGACTGAAAGCTAGACGCTGCTGGGAGGAATAAAGTTGATATCCTCCAGGTAGCTTTTATTGTGATGGTTGCATGGCTTCAGAACATTATTAGCCTGCTGATTAACTCCTTATTGGCAGGTTAATAACATTTGGGACATGACAGGTTCCCTTTAAAGGGAACCTATTATGAAAAAACACAATGAACCTGCAGATATAGCGTTAATCTGCAGTTTAATAGCGTTCTGAACTTGCCCAGCATCTGCACTTAGACCCCCGCTGCTGGGAGGAAATTAACTTTATTCCTAGTGGTAACTTTTGGGTTTCAGTCACAGGGCGGTGACAGCGTGGGTGCAGTAATTGCTCTGTGTGTTGAGAACGGTGGCCATAAACTGCAGCCCCCGCACTGATAGTGGGATCTAATTATGAGCTTGCTGTCAGTCAGTGACGGGAGTGTGGTTTACAGCCACTGCTCTCCATATGCAGAGTGGTGACTGGAATTGTTCCGGCTCCGCCCAGTGACTGAAACATGAACGTTACCAGGAGGAATACATTTCAATTCCTCCCAGTAGCAGGGGTCTAGATGCAGGGCTCGAGGGAATTTCAGAATGCTGATAATCTGCAGATTAACCCCAAATCTGACACATGACAGGTTCCCTTTAAGCAAACTTTTGTGGTCTCAAAACGCACTAATTAGTGAACCTGCTAAAAGGCTATTCCCTTCTTCGTAGATAGACTTTGTTGTTTAGTGCTTTTAAATATCAACAATTTTGTAGTTTACTTAAAGTTTGTAGCCGTTCTAGAGTTCTAGAGATATTACCACTTTTCATTTATTTACAGCTCGTTGCCTAGGAAACAAACCACCACTGCTATGTAACTTGAGCACTTTTCCCTAAAGTCTGATGGATTTAAGAGGTATTAGTGAACTCCTGCGATCCTGGCCAGCTTCAAAACAATCCTTGCAAGCTCAATAGAATAGAGATGTGTACATGTTCTGCTGTTGAGCAGCGGTGGTCGGTCTCCAAGTCAACAAAATGTAAACAAAAGATAAGTGTTAATATGATTTAATAAAAATTAGAAAAAAGGAAAAATTACTAAATTGCTTGCATTTACAAGCAGTCTCTGACAATATCCAATTATATAAATTGGAATAACCCTTTATATACGTTTTACAGGGTGGGCCATTTATATAGATACACCTAAATAAAATGGGAATGGTTGGTGATATCACCTTCCTGTTTGTGGCGCATTAGTATATGGGAGGGGGAAACGTTTGAAGATGGGTGGTGACCATGGTGGCCATTTTGAAGTCGGCCATTTTGGATCCAACTTTATTTTTTCCAATGGGAAGAGGGTCATGTGACACATCAAACTTATTGAGAATTTCACAAGAAAAACAATGGTGTGCTTCTTTTTAAAGTAAGTTTATTATTTCATGAGTTATTTACAAGTTTATGACCACTTATAAAATGTGTTCAAAGTGCTGCCCATTGTGTTTGATTGTCAATGCAACCCTCTTCTCCTACTCTTGACACAGATAGCAACACCACAGAAAAAATGCTAGCACAGGCTTCCAGTATCCATTGTTTCAGATGCTGCACATCTCGTATCTTCACAGCATAGACAATTGCCTTCAGATGACCCCAAAGATAAAAGTCTAAGGGGGTCAGATTCCTTGTAGGAATGCTGGGACCTGACAACCATAATGTGGTGGTGCACCATCTTGCTGGAAAAACTCAGGGAACGTGCCATCTTCAGTGCATAAAGAGGGCAACACATCATCATGTAGCAATTTCAGATATCCAGTGGCATTGAGGCTTCCATTTATGAAGAATGGCCCCACTATCTTTGTACTCCATATACCTGTCACGGGAAGCCTAGGTAGGCAAGAGCTAGTAACCCGGGCCCCTGCGATTTCCCTCAACTCTGGGAAACCCTGACTGATCCTCTCCCAGAGTTTACACTGATGGTGTGCATGTCTGGGCCTCCATCCTCACCCTGTCTCCTGTTACAACCCCTGGCTGAAACAACCACCCACCACCCAGTGAAGAGACCACTAACCAATACCCACAGTTAGCACAGACAAGGATAACGGAAAATATACACCACGCCGCAGTCACACAGGAATACACTATAAGTGCACAGGGCAAAACAAATACAAATATAGGAAGGAGGAAAATATGACAAAGGGAAATACAACACCAGATACGATACTCCATCTCCTAGACTACCACTCCAGACCGAGATAACCAAGCATAAGGCAGAAGCTATAATCGGCGACGCCAAATGTTCAGAAGAACAATTTAAAGGCAGTGGGCGTGACCAGCTTCCAATCCGAGTACCAGCTAAATTAACCCCGGACCAGCTAGACAAAATCTAGCCGACGCCACTGAGCGCATAGTGGACAAAAGCGGAATTACCGCTGTCTGTCGAACGCCCTAGTATGAACAGCGTCCGACATGACAATACCACACCATACTATCAATTATGGCTGTCAGTAGGGTTGAGCGACTTTTATTTTTATAGGATCGGGTCGGGTTTCACGAAACCCGACTTTCTCAAAAGTCGGGTCGAGTGAAATCGGCCGATCCTATAAAAAAGTCGGGGTCGGGGTCGGCCGAAACGCGAAACCCAATGCAGTGCAATGGGATACTATGGTTCCCAGGGTCTGAAGGAGAGGAAACTCTCCTTCAGGCCCTGGGATCCATATTTACGTGTAAAATAAAGAATTAAAATAAAAAAAAAATTGATATACTCACACTCTGACGCGCCCTGGTAGTAACCGGCATCTTCCGTTCCTAAAAATGGCGCTTGAAAGACCTTTCGAATGCTTCACGGCTTGTGATTGGTCGCGGCGGCCCACGTGACCGCTGAGCAACCAATCACAAGCCGGTGACGTTATTCTCAGGTCCTGTTCTGGTTCTCAGGTACATGAGAATTACGTCACGGCTTGTGATTGGTCGCTGAGCGGTCACGTGGGCCGCCGCGACCAATCACAAAGCCGTGACGTCATCGGAAGGTCCTTCACACGTTCATTCTTAAGAAGGAAGGCTGCCGGAAAGAAGCAGGGCACGCACGAGGGTGAGTATATACCTAATAGGAATATACTCACCCTCGGCTTCTTTCCGGCAGCCTTCCTTCTTAAGAATGAACGCGTGAAGGACCTTCCGATGACGTCACGGCTTTGTGATTGGTCGCGGCGGCCCACGTGACCGCTCAGCGACCAATCACAAGCCGTGACGTAATTCTCATGTACCTGAGAACCAGAACAGGACCTGAGAATAACGTCACCGGCTTGTGATTGGTCGCTCAGCGGTCACGTGGGCCGCCGCGACCAATCACAAGCTGTGAAGCATTCGAAAGGTCTTTCAAGCGCCATTTTTAGGAACGGAAGATGCCGGTTACCAGCGGTGATGTCCAGGCTGCGTCGGAGAGGTGAGCATATCAATATTTTTTATTTTAATTCTTTATTTTACACTTAAATGTGGATTCTGATACCGATTTCCGATATCGCAAACATATCGGAACTCGGTATCGGAATCCCGATACCAGATTCAGAAGATCGCCGACCTCATGGCCGACCCCACACAGGGGTCGGGTCGGGTTTCATGAAACCCGACTTTGCCAAAAGTCGGCGACTTCTGAAAATGGTCGACCCGTTTCGCTCAACCCTAGCTGTCAGGTCTGAGCATTCCTACATGAACAGTTTCCTAGAAAGTGGATTGGTCATCGTGGGCCAGTTGAATGGCCACCAAAGTCTCCCAATTTGAGCCCCTTAGACTTTTATCTTTGGGGTCATCTGATGGCAATTATCTATGATGTGAAGATACGAGATGTGCAGCATCAGAAACAACAGATACTGGAAGCCTGTGCTGGCATTTCTTCTGCGGTGTTGCTATCAGTGTGTCAAGAGTGGGAGGAGAGGGTTGCATTGACAATCCAACACAATGGGCAGCACTTTGAACACATTTTATAAGTGGTCATAAACTTGTAAATAACTCATGAAAGAATAAAGTTACTTTAAATCCAAGCACACCATTGTTTTTCTTATGAAATTCTCAATAAGTTTGATGTGTCACATGACCCTTTTCCCATTGAGAAAAATATAGTTGGATCCAAAATGGACGACTTCAAAATGGCCGCCAGGGTCACCACCCATCTTGAAAAGTTTTCCCCCTCCCATATACTAATGTGCCACAAACAGGAAGTTGATATCACTAACCATTCCCATTTTATTTAGGTGTATCCATATAAATGGCCCACCCTGTACATGGGTATAATGCATATATACCGTATATCTATAGGTGGAATTTGATGTATTTTGTTGCATATGATAGTAATTATACAGTACATGTAATATAACTCATGTTGCCTTAGACAAGGGATGTAAAATTAACTATTCCTGTCTCTACAGTTGCAAAGAATGTTTGTGTGCACAGGAATGCCGAATATATGGTAAGGAAAGCTTGAAATAACAAGATGTTACATATTCAATATATTTATCATGATTAGGTCTATAAGGCTCTGTTCACATCAGTGTATTGAGTGTCATACACCAGAGGTGATGAATATATTCCACTGATTTTTAATGCTTATAGTTATATTTTATTTTTTCCATAAATGTGAGGTAGGCTCTGACCGAAGACTCCAGCACAGACGTGCGTCTGACTAATGTTTGCACCCAACTAAATGTTATATTTACGAGAAAAGGAAAACTAATATTTTATATATTAAAAAAAGAACTGTAAAAGGAAGCTGCTTGAAATGTCAAGTTTTTGTGCAACTCAGATTATTTTACACCAGTCCGAGCAAGCTCAAAATTTTTTTGACCAGTGGGCGGAGCTTGATCTGGATGGGGCATGGCCAAGCACGCCTGGCAAATTCATCATAATTTACAGCACAAGATACTACAGAAATGTATGACATTCCATGATTGGCATACATTTCTTACGCTGGCACAGCAAAGTTTTCTTCCCCATTTTGAATGAGACTCGCCTACTCAAGAGCCCTCCAGTGGGCGTGGCCGACTAGAGGGCGTGGTCTCGCTCCAAACAAGTGTATAGAATGAGGCTCCGCCCACTGGCCGGGCTCTGGCCGGGAGTATGCATAACTTATACAGTACATACCGTTCGGTCCCGACTCAGAAACGGAAGGCAGTTGAATACTTGGATTGTAATATTTGCAATGTATTTGGATCAATCACCTTATGTCAATTTGTAGACAATGAAATTAATTTCTTACTGATAACCAATGACCTTTTCTCCCCCAGCCTGGAGCTCAGGTATATACTGATAACTGCCAGAGCTGTGTATGTACAGAAAGTGCAAACAGGACCACGGGGCCGATCATCCAATGTACAGATATTCTGCATAATGCACCGTGCCCATTGGTAAGTAGAAATACGACAGCAAGCTCAGCTCTGCAGGCAATGGCTAACCTGGAAGCTTGTTAGACCCCATGCAAAATCTGCCCCAACTATCACTGTTCTTTCATAGATATGGCCCTACCATATGGGTCAAGCAAACCTTTGGGGTCCTTCTAGGCCCCAGAGTTGGGATGTAACTGCAACCTCTGTTTGCAAGAAATCTTCATAGATTGCAGCAAATTCTATTTTTTCTATGTTACCAGCAAGGTGGTTCTGCTACCGGCACCTTGGCAAATGAAGCCCTCAACACACCAGTAGGCTTCCCACCATCCCCTTCTCAGGAGGCTTTGCACCGGGAAGTTTGGTCATTGCATTATTTAAAGGGAACCTGTCATGTCATTTTTAGCATCTAAACTGTCCTCAGTGTGTCATTAGCGATGCAATTTGCGCCACTAGTATTTTTTTTTCATTAAAAACGGCACTGTAATGATGTGCAAAAAGCACTTTATGTAGTTAGATCGTACCTGCTCATTTATTCATAGGGGTGTGCTTCATTTTCTATTCAGTCACCTGCATTGATTGATGATCCGGATTTCGCTGACATCACTCAAATCCGCTGTAAAATCCCGCACTTGTGAAGTGTGTAGCGTTGAGCTGCGCCTGCGCAGTGTCAACCGGGGAGCCTTACTGGCTACACATTGCACAAGCACAGCTGCCCGCTCGACAATGCGCAAGAGTGGGATTTTACAGCAGATTTGATGATGTCATGAAATCTGCAATGTCAATCAATTTGCGTGGTCGGCGACTCCCGTGATTGAACGAAAATGAAGTACACCCCTATCACTAAATGAGCAGATATGATATAACTATAGTGCTTTTTGGACATGATTACAGAGCCGTTTTTAATGAAAAAAATTGTATCACTAACAATGCACTAGGGACTGTTTAGATACTAAAAATGACATGACTGGTTCACTTTAATAAGTAATAATGCCCGACCTGGTGCTTTTCTGTCCAGTTCCCATCCCCCATGGACCCTCTAAATATTCAATATGCATAGACAAGATCACAGTGGATCGCCCCCCACGTCAGGGCAATGGGGTACTCGGTACCGGGTCCCTCTCGGTTCTGGGGATGTCACGGTGGCCTGACCCGGTCCGTGGCCCTTTGAGGGGCATCCAATTAAAGGTGTAGTTTGTACGGTGTTCGTGACGCCACCTGTGGTACTCGGTCAGGGTGACCGATGCTGCTTAGGGGTCCGCTGGGGTGATGTTATGGCAGCAAGATGGTATACCTTCCCACAGGTGAAGTGTATCCCCAGGGCTTCCCAGAAGTGTAGATGGTAATGGTGGGTGATGTGAGGTGCAGGGAATAACGAGGACACAAGGTTGCAGTCTCTTTACCTTTTACTGGAAGCTTCAGCATCCACAGTCCAGGGTACGGACCACAGGGTAGGCAGGGTCCAGCCGGTCCAAAGGTCAATCCAGAGTCCCCTTATCCAGGTGGAAATCAGTAGCCTTCCTACTAGTGCCTGTGTGTTGTAGTACCTCCCTGCTGAGCAACTCGGTAAGGTCCTCACAACTTTCGTGGATGTTTCTGATGTCTTCTCTTTGTCCCCCAGATGGTATGGATAGGACAAACCCGTATGACTGATGGCCTGAGGCTTGTTTATAGGGACCCTAGAGACGCCCCGACCCCCACAATTTGCCACCGTGTCTTCTTAGGTATTAAGGTCGGGCAGCCAACTTGGAATTGACTGTCCTGCCGGTCTCTGGAGCAAGGCTTGGAGACAGTTACTCCCTCTGTGTTTCTGGCTACCGGCTTCTGCGCCTCAGAAAGGAGCAGCTTGTTCCTGGCTGATCTCCCTCTGGTATTCCTCTCCTGTGCTCTGCTTTCCTGCACACTCTCTGCAGTATGTTCACCTTTTAGTGTCTTTTCCCAGGAGTTGCAGCACTTCATGCCAGCAGAGCTCCTCTCCTTCTCCCTGCCTGACAGGAACTGAACCCTTTTCCCTCCAGATCAGGATGTTAAATAGGGGAGTTCACCCTAAACAGGCTTAGAGCTCCCCCTTCTGGTCTGGAGTGTGAACATGTTGTATGTGTGTGATACCTGAATGTGGCTGTCTTTCATTGCCTTCAGACATGACATCACTTCTCCCCTGAAAGGATAATGACATCACTGCGACGTCCAGGACACTGGGGTGCCGCAACAGTATTCCCATTAAGTGCAAAATCGTTGGGTACTGTGCTTGGGAATAAACATGCCATCTTTCCTAGGATAAAGAGATGGAGAGTGATGAGCATCTTATGCTACTTATTAAAATCTTGGTTTTGTTTAGTTTATTATTTACTGCTCATTGTCTAGGTTACTGGCCATCTCTGCTGACTAGCTGCGGTGGCTAAATATGAATAGTGCTGCTTTAAAGCTACAGTAGATGGAGCAGTTTAGGGCACTGTTAGCTCCCAAATCGGCCATCTTCAGTGCTTCTTGGCTCTTCCAATGCTTTAGAGGTTAAGCTTCATCATATAACAGCAATGTCAATCAAACAGGAGCACATTGCCCCTCCAGCGAGCAGAAAGCCGGGAGGCTAGCCAGCTCCTGAAAAAATTAAAATGAGACAACCTCCTTAAATCCTGGATCACTTGCCCATATGGGGTTAAGATATTTGATGATAGCCCTGCTTTTAACGAAGGCAAAGTGTGAAATCGGCAGGAAATCCACAGGCTACATTTATTTCTCGTTTATTTACAGGGCTTTGCACTGAAGAAGGGCACAAAACACTGCTGTGGGGGATGTGAGCAGACTCACTGTGTCCTGAGTCTCAACGCTTCCAGCTCTTCTTACCGTCTCATTAAAGTATGTATATATAACTAAAATACCTCTCTGTACCTACTGTAATAATCATCATCATTCTTGGGCATAAGGTATTCCCAGTATTAGGTGGATGTCGGCTAGTCCTCTTGTATAGTTTTTTTTTACCATATGCAGTGAAAATATTAAATTATGAAGCCCTCCTCCTCCTATCAAAGTTTTTATCCTCTTAATAGATTGCAATCATTATATTATATAGCTCTGTGTACTTACAATTGCTCATTTTGCCTTTCTACCCAGATAATTCTTCTCTTTTCTCTGCTCTATGTAGAAACAGAAAGTCTCTTTTCTCTGCATAAATCATTCCCCTTTTCATCTCCTGACCCAACTGCTCCTCCTCCCCCTGCCAGGAACTTTTGCAGTGACTCGTGACTTGTGCAGAGAAAATTGACCTCCTGTTTCTACATAGAGCTTAGAAGTATTCAGCTAGTCAGTTTTTAATCTTGTGATGTCATAGATCTAGTGGAAAAGAGAAGAATTAACTGGGTAGAAGGGGAATGTACATAAAAATTTATTAGGGACTTTAGTTGATAAAAAGGGTTATCCCACCTAGGATGAATGGAGCTCCACAGAGACTTTAGCCTTGAAACACTATAAATATAAACTGCAGCCAAATGCAAGTTAATGGGGTTACATTGAGACCACTAGAGTATTATGACCACGGCAAGCTTCAAAAAGTTCGACTAGGAGGTAGCACCAATCATAATATTACAGCGTATCTGCTTTTTGCTCCATGTATTCACTTTTACATATTATAATATGTTTGTAGTGTCTCCCACCGCAAGGGGGTCCTGAATGGAGGAATCCCTCTGGGCTGTATACTGTATAAGATGGGACAGCCTCTAGTTAGCTATACCACTGTGTATGTATGAGTCATGTAGCAATCAGTTTTTTACTTTTCATATAAAATATTTTTATAAGGGTTTTATGAGCTTCATACATCTAATATAACATCTAGAATTTAAAAAAAAAATCACATACATTATGTAAAACAATTTGCTTGAGTCTTTTGTTACATCATATACTGTATATACGGAAGGTTAAAAGCCACAGATGTGAAATGCATATACCAGTCTAATATGTCCAGAATCTTATATCTCCAGTCTCGTGCTCTGTAAGTTACCATCCACTCCTTTTCACTGGACAGTTCGTCTTCAGCATTCTATCGGCACTATAGTTGCAGGAATCTCCTTTTCCTTACTTCCCAGCATACATTGCTTCTGCTGTTGTGTAATGGCTTGCTTGCCCTGAACTAAAAGCCTCTATATATATTAATGGACCGGAAAGCTGAAACTGAGAAGTAAACATTAACCCCCAATTCTCGACTGTCAAACTCAGTGTCTCTGCTGCCTAGCTGATTACACTTAACAACAGGCAGTGAATAAGTGAGACACCTAGTGGTCAGCACTGTGCAATGACTGTTCAGTCTGAAATGGAAAATCCTATTCTTTTATCAAGTTACAGTTACAGTATATATTGTAAATGACTTGCCATTAGCTGGTGGATCTGTTGCCAGTAAGTCAGATAGTAACATGAGTCATCCATAATATATATAATGTGAATTTATAATTCTTATTTCCTCAGCCTGATGAAATAATAATTTCTGATAATAAGTGCACCGAGTACAGATGTTCTGTCATCAATAATCAGTTCATCACATCATCGTCACACTTCTCTTGCCCCGATTTTAATGAAGATGACTGCACACCTGTGAGTATGATAACTTAAGCATTCATGTGGGGTGAAGACACTTTTTGGGTGAAACTGATCGTCCCCTGTATACCAGTGGCACTTGTGTAAAATATTGCTTCATTTTTGTGCCAGCCCTGACACTTTCCTAATCTATGGGCGGGACTTGGCAGCTGGTGGCTAATGTAGATTTTATTTTCTGGCACATGGACAGCCCTAAAATGGACCAAATTTATTGAGAATCACATGGATGGATGGATGGATTTTTCAGCTGCTATGAATATGCTACACATGTATCTACCCAAGATCCTCTTATGATTCTCTATAGTATGTTGCATCATGATGTCCTTTTCTTTTCATGCAGGGAACCATTAAACTATTACCCAATGGCTGCTGTAAAGTATGTAAGTACTTTTAATAATGGTCAATGGAAAGTTATGTAGTATTTTGTAGATGAAGATAAGCACAAGATACATGTTAGAAGTTATACAAAACACTTCTCAAAAGAGAAGTTACTAAAACCAACATTCCAGGCCAGGAGAGATGGCAGGTAGTGATGAGTGAATTTGCAAGATTTAATTTTGGCAGATTGTTGGAATTTGGACGGAAAAATCAATCTGCATCAAAGTTATTTGGTTCAAATCTAATGTTCCTTATTATCCTCTGGGATCTTTCTAGACCCCAAAGCATAATACACAGAGGGTAAGATAAAATAATAATACTCAACTAGCTAATCACCTACCCTGCCACTCCAGTCCTCACCGCAGTCCAGCCTCTTCTTTCATCCTTCCTCCGGTGCACAACGTCATCTTAACTTCCGGCACCAAGTAGACCTCTTGTTAAGGGTCACATTATGAAAACACAACGTGCAATTCTCGAGTTCTAGTCAACCCCTTGGTCAGACTCTTTGACGCAGAGTGAAGGTAACCCAAGAGGATGTCATGCCCATAAAATTAGTAAAGAGAAGGTTGCACGGAGCAAAGCACCAGACAGTGGACTGCGCCGGAACAGATGAGTGATGAGGTGAGTATTGATTTTTTGTTAACCATTTTCCTTGCCCCCTACACTTCAACAAAAATGAGAGCCATAAGGCTTCCATTTTGCTGAATTTGCTTGAAGCAAATTGCAAAAAAAAATCAGATATAAGAAAACTTAAATTTAGCAATTTGACCAGATGTTACAGAGATTAGAGAGGGAGACCATAGTCCAAAATAAACTTCTTTTTATTGAAAATTAATATAGTAAGAACTATGTACAGCAGATAGTAGATACAAAGCATCATGGATGGTTCTTTAGCAATAAGCAGAATTGTAGACTTTTCCTTCACATGCGATTGTTCTCACAACAGCCCAGGAAACTATCTTGGGAGCTTCCATCTCCCTTTGTGGGGACCGCATCGGTCGAGGTGTAATGCTGCAGCCCCTTAAAGCTACTCTCAGTTCCCAGCTAACTAATGAGGACGCCACAGAGTGGAGTTTGTCAGTATGGCTCCTAAGTAGCACTTGCAAAATCCAGTCCACAAGAGTCATAGACTCCATCCTGTAGCAACGTGTCCTTAGGAGAGGATGTGTCGTAATATGGAAACTACTGTAGACGCTTAGTAGCTACAATGCTATATGTATTCTCTTCCTCTTGCTTCCCTTTACTTTTGCCTTCTGAATCCTCTCAGATATAACCCCATAACATCTTGAAGTGCATCCTGGTCCAAGCCTCTGTCCTATGTCTTTCCTTTCACTTCTTTTAGGCCTCCTTTCAGGAATTCGACTTCCATCTGCTTCTTTCCTCTCCTCAGAATATTACTATCTGGGTTTTGAGTCTCCCTCTGCCATGCAAACATCCATTAACATGCTGATCTGCCAACTATCAGACCTTAGGTCTGCTGCTGCTGGATGATGAATCCTATCTGCCTCATGTTCTGTGTTCCTGTGTAGCTCCTCCCATTCTGGCTAGTCCCAACTATTAACTCTATCTATCCCTATTAAATATCTGTTGCTGGGCAGAATACAACTTCATCACAAGACAATGCAGATTACTAGACATGCAGTACAGTAAATGTGCAATTCAAGAAAATGCATTATTTCAACACAGATCCTTCAAGGGATGTGTACAGCATCTCTTTATACCAGATTTTATATGAAGAAAAGGAGAAAATGGTGCAATTTTTTTCCTGAAATCTATGTCTACTCCTAACAGACATTGATATCTTTTCCTCAATCAATTTGTTCCAGAATTGAAAGTGTATCACCAAGACTAAATGCATATAGCGGTATTTAGAGGCTGGCTCAGCCACCGAGTTTTCCCAAGTGAAGCCAATGTTCTTGTGGTGACTCTTTCATGCCATGCTCTGAAGTGTAGAGCAGTCGTCTACCTAGTGGAAGCCAACCGAAGAATGAGCACATCACTTTTTTTTAACTTCTTCAGGGTTTCCGAAATTTGAAGTGGTTAAAAGAAGGAACATAAAACAGAACATGTGCACAGCCATGCTGTTTTAATGCTGCTGTGCACTATGTTAATTGTATGGCGTCAATTTTGCAGCTCCTATTCAGATTAATTTCTAGTGGATTGCTGGGCCTTAGAGAGGCCTATGTAAGTATGGACCAATGACTATAAATTTCTGATCTAAAACCAATAGGAAAAGAATTGTATTGACTTGGCATGCAAATCTTTAAAAAGTTAACTTAATCTTCTAGGTGTCAAAAAGACAGCGTCCTGCAAGCTGTTTGAATACTATGATCATCTGTCATACAACAACTGTCGCACAGCAGACATGGTGAAGATGTCTCGTTGCGTTGGGTCATGTAAAACATTTTCCACGTAAGAACACAGTTCATCTGTTTTTTATTACCAGTTTTTATGGGCAGCATGAATTGGACACTCTGTGTTATTGCAGCCATATTTTTTTTACTTTGCAATGCTATGGTGTTTTGGAGAAAACATATGGTAATTTGATAAGTTGGCCAAGGCTTATGTGCCTCAGATGATTAGTTCAAGGCAGATCTCCATTAGGTTCTACCCACCTCACTCCTCTACACTGACATGTCTCTCCTTATGCAAACACATATGAGAAGCCACCAGGGACCTGCCTTGGAATAGTCATCTGAGTCGAATGGTCCGCAGAAGACTTTTCAAACTATGCTTTCTGCTAGGGTGTTTCACAATAAAGCAAATCTGGCCTGATTCACACTGACCATAGTTTGGTGACCAGTTCCCTCTAATTTACTCTTGATTATATTTGGTGTCCAACTCTTAAGGTGGAGCTCTGGTTACATCATGATGAGATCTTACACCATGAGGTTCTTTTCATGGCCAGAAAAGCGATAGCTATTAGATGGATAGGACAAAGATCTGCCTTCATGGAAAATAACTGGGAAAAATATAAATGTATTGTATAAAAATAAGGGAATTACAGAAGGTATGGGGAAGTGGTGTGATTTATTGATAACACAATGTAGAGATAGCCCCATGGTACCTCAGCGAGTAACCACATATTGGTGGGGGCTTGTTACAGGTGATTGTTAAATTGTACTTTCTCTTTTATGAGTGATTAGTAAAGTAAAATTAATTTAACTATTTTTTCAGTTACTCTTCATCGGCCAAAGCCATGTCCCATAAATGTGCCTGTTGCCAGGAGGTGCAGACCAGACAGAAACACGTCACGCTTCAATGTTCTGATGGGAGTCAGGTAGAGCAGGAGTACATTGCAGTGGAGAAATGTGACTGCGTGAATACAGCATGTGAACCAATGAAAGCAGAGGAGGAAGAAATGATCTTGGCATAAACATAATTTTAAGAAAGATGAAAAACATTGTAAAATTATCTGTAATTCTATCCACTTTACGAAATGTCTTCATTTTGAATATTAAATCGCTTATTTCATATTTTGTTTTGTGCAAGCTCGATTAACTGATATATAATATGTTAGGGTGAGTTAGTCTTCATGGAACACGCACTTACATACGATAAAGCAGAAAACTACTTTTTAAGATACGGTGTAAGGTATTATTTTGCTTATGCTTTGGAACCTCTACAACCACCAAAACTTTTGCCGTTTTCAGGAAAATATGCCAGTGGACTTCTCGCCCTGAGTTATATTAAGAAATATTGGAGCTTGTTACAGCATGATCCTAAATATGGAAGCTTGTTAAGAAATTGTTCTAAGTTTGCTTATAGAATAGGAAAATCATTGCCAAATAGTCTCGTAAGAGCAGACATTAATATTCCAAAGTTACCAAAACAACTGTTTTTGCGACCTCGAAATAAGAGTACATACTTGTGTATAAATTGACAAAATTGCAGTGCCATTATTAAAAGTGACCACATATTAGGCTATATAGTGAAAAAAAACACCAACAATAAATTACTTTAAATACAGCCCTAAAAAAGATATAAAACTACAATTTTATTGAAAGAAACATAAAAACAAATCACAAGTTGATATAATATAATATATCCATGATTAAAAACCATAAATACCACAGATGAGGCAAATTGATGAAAAGCCCGGACCATATATAATACAATTAGTCAAACAAGAATGGCAAGGAAGGTAAGTATAAACAGCTTAAAAACATATGCAAATTATTGTTAACTAGCAAATACTATCACAATACGCCCTGTTATGTATAACATTCATTTTTTATGATAATAAATATACAGCATATAGGTATATATCTATAACATATAAATGAGAACTCTGGTAATAAATACATAAATCTCATTATATACCACTCATATATACCTTATAGAGCACAGAATTGATATCAGATAATTAATAGTGGGTATGCATTATACAACACACTGCCTAGTAAAGAAAACACATATTCATTACCTTGTAAATACCGCCAGTCCGAGTGTCCACCAAACCCGACGCGCGTTTAGCATAGAAATACTTCTTCCAGATATTAAATGAATGTTCTACATGAATGTCAACTTGTGACTTGTTTTTATGTTTTTTTTTCACAAAAATTGTAGTTTTACATCTTTCTTTGGGCTGTATTTAATTTCTTTTTGGTGTTTATACTATTTATACATTAAGACCTTACCCTTAGGATTCATATTATAGGTGTGTTTATATAGTGGAAAACTAAAGAAATCTGTGGTTACAACCACTAACAACTAACTAACTGTCACTATATGAGTAGTCATAACCATGGATACCTAAGCTACTACAATGCCTCGCACATGGGGTAAACGACATAGCAAATCAGGAGAACTACGCTACATTTCAAATTGGAGGCATTTGTAATATGATTATTATTATAATGATCTTGAAGATGGGAATACCTCTTTAAGTTACACCGCTAAATATTGCCTTTCAGTAACCCCATTATGGATTACAAACCAAGTAGTTAAAATCTTATCTTTTTCTTTTGATATTGTGATGTTCGCTGGCCTATGTGAAGAGTTCTGATAATCTGGTGGCTAGGTAAATTTAGCACTATAAACACTGAATAAATAGCAGCTGGCATGGCTTGCACCCTTGTAACTTTTCTATTTATTTAAGATGTTATTCAAAGACCAATAAATTATTAACAATACATTTTTCACTCCATCAAAAATATGGAACGCACGTCAAAAAATTCAAAACCAGGTTTCGCCTGCGAACTACAAAGCAAGGGAGGGGCAGAGGACAACATATAGACATTTATTACATCAGAGACACAAAGAAAATTCTTCATTCCAGCACAAACGAGATCAGGTCTCGTAAATAAAATGATATGGACATCGTATAATCTTATGTCAACACAAAATTACACGCTTCACTCGTTTGCTTTTATGGATGGGTGACACCAGAATATACAGACGGAGCTGATAAAATATTCCATCTACTGAACATTTATGTTAAACATAGCAACAGGAGATGGCTTTGCATAATACGTGAGGTTTGTGGAAGGCAATCAAGGAAAACTCTGAAGTATGACTGAAGGAGGTTCCATTTTTAAAGGGCAGATTATACAGAATAACGGGAAGCGGTATCTGGCGGCTTTTTCATGAAAATGTAGACAGTCGCATAGAGCCTCCAATTTTGTACACTTGAGATATATATTTTATTATTTTATTGAGCTTCATGTCCTTCTAGAAAGGTTTCCTGGTTTTGAGTAAATAATTGTATAATAAAAAGTTATATCGATTTTCAGTGTGGACTCAAGGCTGACACATTTTACCAGCATGGACTACGGCAGTTTCATGAGGCTGAACATCAGCGTATTAATTTTTAATCCAATTTCAAACTTTGCTGGTATCATTGCGCACAAAGACATATTAGTAAAAGTAGGATATTTGTGAATTAACCCAAAAAATAAACCCTGGAAAGAAGGGGTGTAACTATAAGTATAGGGATTGCAATCACCCTGGAGACTAGGGGTGGCCCAAAAGGTCACTTTGACCCATACTATAAGATTATTACTATTAAAAACCTGTGATAGTTGGGGGTACTGTTGAAGATTTTTGTAAATCAAAGGTTTATTAATTTTCTCAAATAAATCATAACAGTAGATGAAGTAGAGGGTTCTTAACATGAATATTATCAGTGGGTGAACACAAACAATCCCGTTGACCAAAATTTCCACATGAATACTTTAGTGGAGCTTATAACTAATCCTTCCAAGACTTCAATAATTAGCAAGGTAAGGAAGGAAGGAAGGAAGGAATAAGTGACCTCACCTAAGTGATTGCTATTCCTTGATCGTTGATTCTGGGTAGAAACTGAATGAGAAGAAAAGGAAAAAAAAGGAAAAAAGGGAAAGAAATACAAGATGCGTAAGTATGCAGTAGGAGGGTGGTCTCACACTAATTCAACCAAGTAGCTACGTCTGGGGAGTGTCTAAACATAATCCAAGGTGGCCATGGTCCATAAACTTTAGCCATATTATCTGAGATTTGCCTTATTTTACATTAGACCCACAACTTTAAAGTCACTCCACTGCTGGCAGGTGATTTAGTTTCCACGAGACTTTTGAAGATGCCACATGGCACCAAGTGGTTAGCTGCATATATTTTAAAGAGAGCCTGTACTAGG
This sequence comes from Ranitomeya variabilis, assembly GCF_051348905.1. Taxonomy (NCBI): domain Eukaryota; kingdom Metazoa; phylum Chordata; class Amphibia; order Anura; family Dendrobatidae; genus Ranitomeya; species Ranitomeya variabilis. The sequence continues at coordinate 479,861,659 of NC_135233.1, forward strand.
TTTGGGATCATGCAGTTACGTATGGTAATCACTTCTCTTGGTTCCAGAGCCAGTCACTGCATCTTCATCCCGCAACCACCAGCTACTTCTATTCTTCTGCAGATCTAGAGCCTCACTTTCCCAGGGCATACAGCCCTTTTAGCCACCCAGTGTTCTGCCACCCAAGTATTCAGGTATCGTAGTCTATGCTGCTATCATGGACTGCCTCTGATCTTGTGACAGTAACCAACACTGGCCATCTGTATTATACTAGACTATGTGACAAATCAAGCCTTACCATAAAGTTGCCCAGCTCTGTAATAATGGAACACTAATCTCTGTGACAAACCCACCTCTACAATACCTCTGATTTGCTTTGCTCTACTGGATTCTGTGACAACCCAGCTTTGTCATCTCTGTGGGTGTACTATGCTAAACCTCTGGTCAGTTCTGCATTGGTCAACTCTACTATATCGCGGGTACACTGTCATATATCTGTGCAATTTAGCTCTGATCTATTGGTTCCCCATTGTTTCATTGAGTTTTTTATTTCCCGTTGCTCCTTAAGTTGCTCTTTTGCCATCACAGTTTCCGTGTTTCCATCTGGATCTCCCTAATGCACCAATGTCATCTGTATATTCTCCATAACAACTTATCATCCTTACTCCAGACTTCATTGGATAATACATTGTAACATGTTGATGGGATATTAGCTGGAAGACATTACGAGACATTTCTCTGTTCATCACTTGCAAAAGAATAAGAGTTGAAGGAGAACTTGGAATCTGACGAAAAGATTAGTTCAGCATTAACTCTACCTGTCTACATTAGCCTGATACTGACCATTACACCCATTAATATGTCACTTAGTCCCCTAATTAATGTGATGCGAACAGGTTTATTTGTAATTATTAACAAAAACATGCCATGGTATATAATTCTGTATATTAAAGGTATCTTATGTAAGGACATGGTGGCATGATTGGCTATGGTCTGCCTGGAACAGCTCATAGACACTGTGTCCTTTATAAGTGTAATTATAAAAAGAATCTAATTTCAGTTGTTCTGCGCTTTCATAATAGAGAAGTTAATAGATCAACACTTCTATTGTGACGTCACTAGATTCTTGTAAATGGGATTAGCACTTTCAGTTACTTCTTACAAAACTACTGCTCCATCGGCATAATGAAGCTGAATTCACATCATATCTGTATCGTATCGTGGAAACAACTGTGACATATTCTAATAAGTCCATGGTACTTTCATCAGATTTCCTGCAGCCATTTGGAGTCACAAACTTCCTTTCTATAGTCTGCAGTCATATAATATACAGTGCTCAAAAAATAAAAGGGAACACTAAAATCCCACATCCTAGATATCACTGAATGAAATATTCCAGTTGTTAATCTTTATTGATTACATAGTGGAATGTGTTGAGAACAATAAAACCTAAAAATGATCAACATAAATCACAACTTATATTCCATGGAGGTCTGGATTTGGAATGATGCTCAAAATCAAAGTGGAAAATGAAGTTACAGACTGATTCAACTTCAGGGAAAATGCCTCAAGACAAGGAAATGATGCTCAGTAGTGTGTATGGCCCCCACGTGCCTGTATGACCTCCCTACAAAGCCTGAGCATGCTCCTGATGAGGCGGCGGATGGCCTCCTAAGGGATCTCCTCCCAGGCCTGGACTAAAGCATCCGCCAGCTCATGGACAGTCTGTGGTGCAACGTGACGTTGGTGGATGGTGTGAGACATGATGTCCAAGATGTGTTCAATTGGATTCAGCTCTGGGGAAAGGGTGGGCCAGTCCATAGCTTCAATGCCTTCATCTTTCAGGAACTGATGACACACTCCAGCCACATGAGGTCTGGCATTGTCCTGCATTAGGAGGAACCCAGAGCCATCCGCACCAGCATATGGTCTCACAAGGGGTCTGAGGATCTCATCTCGGTACCTAATGGCAGTCAGGCTACCTCTGGCGAGCACATGGAGGGCTGGGCGGCCCTTCAAAGAAATGCCACCCAACACCATTGCTGATCCACTGCCAAACTGGTCATGATGAAGGATGTTGCAGGCAGATTGCTCTCCATGGCTTCTCCAGACTTAGTCATGTCTGTCACATGTGCTCAGTGTGAACCTGCTTTCATCTGTGAAGACCACAGGGCACCAGTGGTGAATTTGCCAATCCTGGTGTTCTGTGGCAAATGCCAAGCGTCCTGCACCTTATTGGGCTGTGAGCACAAGCCCCATCTATGGACGTCGGGCACTCAGACCATCCTCATGGAGTTGGTTTCTAACCGTTTGTGCAGACACATGCACATTTGTGGCCTGCTGAGGTCATTTTGCAGGGCTCTAGCAGTGCTCCTCCTGTTCCTCCTTGCACAAAGTCTCAGGTAGCGGTCCTGCTGCTGGGTTGTTGCCATCCTATGGCCCCCTCCACGTCTTCTGGTGCACTGGCCTGTCTCCTGGTAGCGCCTCCAGCCTCTGGACACTAAACTGACAGACACAGCAAACCTTCTTGCCACAGCTCGCATTGATGTGCCATCCTGGATGAGCTGCACTACCTGAGCCACTTGTGTTGGTTGTAGAGTCCGTCTCATGCTAACATGAGTGTGAAAGCACAACCAATATTCAAAAGTGACCAAAACATCAGCCAGAAAGCATTGGTACTGAGATGTGGTCTGTGGTCCCCACCTGCAGAACCACTCTTTTATTGAGTGTGTCTTGATTATTGCCAATAATTTCCATCTGTTGTCTATTCCATTTGCACAACAGCATGTGAAATTGATTGTCAATCAGTGTTGCTTCCTAAGTGGACAGTTTGATTTAACAGAAGTTTGATTTACTTGGAGTTATATTCTGTTGTTTAAGTGTTCCCTTTATTTTTTTGAGCAGTGTATAATATAATATAAATTGAAATATCATAAAGTCAAAGGGCACTTCAACAAAGTATTAGTTTAAGGATGTGCATATTTATAGTTTTTTGTATTTTTATTTTCCTCCTCAAAAAGAATTTAGTTTGTTTCTTAATGGATTTGTACATATTATGGGTGACATTAAAAGTAGAAAAAAGTTCTGAAATGATTCTTCTTGGTATGGTTTATTTACATGACAAAAAACACTGTACATGTGAAGATCAGCAAAATTATACGTAGACCGTATATATATTTGAAGTAAAAGCATAAATCAGATCGCTGCTGCAAACTGAGTTGGACCACATTCCAGATTAATACCAGATGGTTCATGAGATAATCCACAGTGTTGTACATTGGCATCAGTTGAATGTAGCAATAACTGGGCACACTTATCAATTGTGTCTAATTCTTGTACTATCTATCTATTATCTATCTAACAGCAAAAAAGTAAGAGCAGCACAAAAAAGAAAAAACTAAATTAGGGTGCAAGGCCCCTCAGGCATGTACCAAACCTTGTCATAGAAATCCAAAAATCAGAGGCAGCACACCATTGTAGATTAGGTTTTGAAAGTGTTCAAGTTTAATAGCCCATCATGGCCATGATGGACTATTAAACTTGAACACCTATTTATTATCTATCTATCTATCTATCTATCTATCTATCTATCTATCTATCTATCTATCTGTCCAAAAAATCAGAGGCAGCACACCTTTATTGATAAAGTTTTGAAGGTGTTCAAGTTTTAATAGCCCATCATGGCCATGATGGGCTATTAAAACTTGAACACCTTCAAAACTTTATCCATAATGGTGTGCTGCCTCTGACTTTTTGGACTTCTACAATAAGGTTTGGTACATGCCTGAGGGGCTTTGCACCCTAAATTTGTTTTTCTGTGCTGCTCTTATTTTTTGTAATTATCTATCTACAGTATCTATCTATCTATCTATCTATCTATCTATCTATCTATCTATCTATCTATCTATCTATTATCAATCTATTAATCTATTTATCTATCTAACTATATATTATCTATCTATCATCATATATTTATCCATCTATTATACAGTATATCATCTATCTATCTATCTATCTATCTATCTATCTATCTATCTATCTATCTATCTATCTATCTATCTATCTACCGTATCTTCCATCTATCTATTATCTATGTATTGTCTATCTATTTATTATCTATCTATCTATCTATCTATCTATCTATCTATCTATCTATCTATCTATCATCTATCTATCTATCTATCTATCTATCTATCTATCTATCTATCTATCTATCTATCATCTATTATCTTTGTATTGTCTATCTATTTATTTATTATCTATCTATCTATCTATCTATCTATCTATCTATTATACAGTATATCATCTATCTATCTATCTATCTATCTATCTATCTATCTATCTATCTATCAATCTATCTATCTATCTATCATCTATCGATCTATCTATTATCTATGTATTGTCTATCTGGAGCGCCCCCACACCGCCGCAGGGCCGAGGGGTACCCGGAGCCGGGCCTCTGGGTCTCAGTCCTGGGGTTGTCACGGTGGCTAGACCCGGTCCGTGGCCCTGTCTGTCAGTGGGGGACGTCCGGTGCAATAAGTGATGATGATGGTGCAGTTGTGGGGTGCAAGTTGCGGTAAATAACGAAGACACCAGGTTGCAGTCTCTTTACCTCTTTACTGAAGGTTTTGGAGACCTCAGTCCAGAGCGCTGTTAACTGGGTTGTCAGAGACCGGCCGGTCCAAAGGCACATCAGGAGTTCTCTTTACAGGTGGGAATCAGTGTCTACCTTCTAGCGCTGGATGTTGTAGTTCTTCCCTGCTGAGCTCCCGGGATAGTCCTCACAACTGTTTCTGTCTGTCTCTGATGTTCGTTCTCTCCGTCCCCCAGATGATATGGTAGGACGCACCTGTATGACGGGGTAGGCCTGGAGTTCTTCCGGGACCCTAGAGTCGCCCCTCTCCCACAACTGCCTCCGTTGTCTGCTTAGGTGTTAAGTGAGACAGCCAACCTATAATTAGCTGTCCGGCCGTGGTTTGCAGTGTACTTAAAGTCTCTTATTTGCTCGGCGTTCCGGCCACCGACTGTTTGCGCCTCAGAAGGATGTTGCCTCGGTCTAACAGCACGACTCCTTCTGGTCCCAATACTTCTTTACTGTATTCCCGTTGTGCACTGGTTAGTTCTGTTCTGAGGAGTCTGCCAGGATCCCATCCCTGACAGGTCCTCTCACTAGCTCTTCCCAGCTACTTCTCTCTGTCTTCCTGTCCAACCCCCAGTTTTACCATAGTGTGAGGAGTGGCCTACTAGATAGGACCACCCCCCCTGGTGGCCGGAGTGTGAAGTGTAGTGAGGTGTTACCTGGTCAGAGAAACTCCTTTAGTGCAATCAGACGTACCATAGCTCCCCATAGTGGCGGAGCCACAGTACTGCAACAACCAGGACTCTGGGGTGCTGCACTCCCCCCCGGTTAAATCCAGTACTCCGGGACTGGGAAAACAAGAACAATAATACATGTTAACAGAAAACACACAAATTTTTGAAATAGCATAACAATTGAACATAACAATGCTTCCCTTTATGGGAGGTGAGGATTCTTGAACGTTGCAAAGGTTAGGTCATGCACAGTTTATGACTCTCAGTTCAGTGGTTGAAACAGCGGGGACCCCGGGTAAACAAAGGGGTCCCCCTTATGAAAGTTTTTGAGCAATTCACCGTCCATTACTCTAGTGTCCATTTAAAAACCTGTAACAAAAAGATATATATACAACCATTTACAATTAAATAGCAGCCCTTATTAATACCTCCAAGTTTTGTAGCGGAGGGGGGTTTGATTTTGAGTGCTGCGTGTGGACCTTCGCAGCGCAGGGGTTGCTATTGGCCTAACAGGGCCCGCTATGCTTGCTACCGCTGGTGTAGTGCGCTGTCTTCTAACTACACTTCTAGTGAGTCTGGGTAGCACTGGCAGGTTGGGGCTCTCAGAGCTGCAGTTATCAACAGTGGGTACAGCAGATTCACTGACAGCAGAGGGAGGACTTGCCGGTTCAACGGTTGGCAGGGCTTCATCAGGTAAGGCTTGTTGAGGTAGTGGAGCCAGATGATCTGGTACCACCATTGTTTCTGGCGGGTCCGGCTGTTGAAACATTACAACAGGACAACGGCTTGGTTTATCTGAGTCCAGGACTGGGGAAAGTCACCAAGGACAGTATGGAACATTTTCTCCTTTTCCACCGGCGGGGAGATTTCTGGGGCCGTGCCCCTCTCTTTCAACTTATCAGGGCAGACCTTAAGGTGATCCCTGGATACCGCTGTCGAGGTCTCCCCTCTGTCCTTGCTGATGAGACAGACCTTAGTGTTGTCGAAGTCGGATGGCAAGATGGTATACGGTTCCGCTTCCCATTGGTCATCGAGCTTGTGTAACCTCCTCTTTCGTTTAAGCACTTGCTCACCAGGTGACAGGGGAATCGCAGGAGCGTGTTGATTGTAGTCCCTTTCTTGTTTCTGCCTAGCCTGGGCGAGACTTCTCTCTACACACTCCTGTACTTCGCGGTATCTTCGCTGCCTTTCTGTATCCCAATCTGCCTCCGGCGAGGTATCTTCGGGTACTAGGACCCCCATGTCCAGATCAACGGGTAACCGACTAGACCTTCCTCGCATCAGGTACGCTGGAGTACAGTTGGTGGAACTTACTGGGATGTGGTTGTACATATCCACCAGGTCAGGCAATTTTGTCGGCCACAGGTTCCGTTCCTCCACAGGCAAGGTCTTGAATAAATCGATTACTACCTGGTTCATCTTCTCGCACATCCCGTTGGTTTGAGGGTGGTACGGGGTGGTTCTGATCTTCTTACACCCGTACAGCTGGCAGAATTCTTGGAACACTTCCGCTTCTAATGCAGGCCCCTGATCGGTCAGTACTTTCTCTGGGTAGCCATGGGGCCTACAAAAGTGCTGCTGGAAGGCCCTGGTGGCAGTCCTAGCCGTTAGATCCTTGACAGGCACAACCACCAAAAACCTGGAGTAGTGGTCCACGATGGTAAGGGCGTAGATATAGCCCGACCGGCTAGGTGTCAGCTTCACATGATCCAGCGCGACCAATTCGAGCGGCCGTTTGGTGATGATAGGCCGCAGGGGAGCTCGTTGACTGTCACGGTCCTTCCTGCGCAGACTACATGGACCACACTCCCAACACCACTTCTCAATGGTTCTCTTCATGCCAATCCAATAGAACCTCCCTCGGAGCAGCTTCTCTAGCTTCCTCCATCCGAAGTGTCCGGCTCCATCATGGTAGGCTCCCAGAACCATGGGCGCATCTCGCCTTGGCACCACTATCTGCCACACCAATTCATGAGTACGTGGGTCGATGCTCCTCCTGCACAACTTGCCATCATGGATAAACAGTTTGCTTCTCCCCTTCCACAGCTGTTGGGTTTCTTGTGGATCATCTGGGCCAGGGAGCAACCCAGCCTGCGTCAAGAGCTCCTTCACCTGACGGACCGCGGGGTCACTATCCTGGGTTTCTGCCCATCCGTGATGGGGCAGGGGATTGAGCGTGGCATCCGGTTGGCTCTTGTGCCTATTCTTCACCTGATGAGAGTTTTGGGTGGCTTTGGGGTGATGGAATGCAGGCAGCTCCACCTCTTCAAGTGCCTCCGGGTCTTCCCCCACTTCTGGTAAATTGGGCATTCGGGACAGAGCATCGGCATTGGCATTCTGGTGTCCTGCCCGATATTTGATGGTGAAATCATAGTTGGACAGCCGGGCCATCCACCGCTGTTCCAAAGCCCCGAGTTTGGCAGTACCCAGATGCGTTAGCGGATTGTTGTCCGTAAAGACGGTGAATTTCGCGGAGGCCAGGTAGTGCTTAAACCTCTCTGTCACTGCCCAGACAAGGGCAAGGAATTCCAGTTTGAAGGAACTGTAGTTGTCAGGGTTCCTTTCCGTGGGACGGAGTTTCCTGCTGGCGTAAGCGATCACTCTTTCCTTGCCTTTCTGGACTTGAGACAGCACGGCTCCTAGTCCCACATTACTGGCATCTGTGTACAGCACAAACGGTTGGTCGTATTCGGGGTAAGCCAGTACCTCTTCTCCCGTCAGTGCCGACTTCAAACAGGTGAAGGATTCCTCCAGCTCTTCATTCCAATCAAAGGGGGTGTTCCTCCCCTTGGTCTTCTTTGGTTGGCCCACCAACAGGTTTTGCAAGGGTGCGGCCTTCTTGGTGAAGTCCTTAATGAACCTCCGGTAATAGCCTACCAGCCCAGGGAACTGCCGGACTTCGTGGAGGTCACTGGGCTTTGGCCAGTCCTTAATCACTGTGACCTTGTCGGGGTCTGGGGCCACTCCTTCAGCGCTCACCACATGGCCCAGGTACTGCACTTTAGGTTTCAGCAGATGACACTTGGACGGTTTCACCTTTAAGCCAAAGTTGGATAGGGCTTCAAACACCTCGGCCAGGTGCTTCAGGTGGTCTTCGTAGGTCTTAGAGAAGACAATGACATCATCCAAATATAGCAGCACGGTTTCAAAGTTCAGGTGTCCCAGGCAGCACTCCATCATCCTCTGGAACGTTCCGGGAGCATTGCACAATCCGAAGGGCATGTAGTTGAACTCACAGAGACCCATTGGCGTCGTGAAGGCCGTCTTCTCTTTGTCCGCCTCCGCTACAGGAACCTGCCAGTACCCACTGGTGAGATCTAAGGTAGAGAAGTAGTTAGCAGATTTTAAGGCAGCCAGAGACTCCTCTATCCTAGGCAGTGGGTATGCGTCCTTATGTGTAATGCGATTCAACTGCCTGTAATCAACACACATCCTCATTGTACCATCTTTCTTTTTAACAAGGACTAACGGAGCTGCCCAGGGGCTACAGCTGTCTCTCACCACCCCAGCCTCCTTCATTTCCCGCAACATGTCCTTGGCACACTGGTAATGAGCTGGGGGTACAGGGCGATATCTTTCTTTTATGGGTCGGTGATCTCCCGTGGGGATGTGATGTTGGATCCCTTTCACCTGCCCAAAATCTGAGGGGTGTTTGCTGAATATCTGCTCGTACTCGTGTACCACCCTGTAGGCCCCCTGTTTTTGATGGGATGGGGTAGAGTCAGTGCCCACATGCAATTCCCGACACCAGTCCTTCGAGGGCTCTGCAGAACCTTTGTTCTCCGCCAAGTTTGACGGGACCAAGGGTTCAGGTGTCTGTATCACATTATTATTGACAGTGAACAATTTGGCGAGCGTGGTATACTTGGTGAGGTGAACCTCTTCCTCCCCACAATTGAGGACACGTACGGGCACTCTCCCCTGACGGACGTCGACCACCCCCCGGGCTGTCAGAACAGTAGGCCTATTGTCTGAATATACGGGTTCTACCAAGGCCTGGTAGTCCTTACCCCTGAGGCCTATGGCTGCTCGACACCATATTAACATTTCACTCTTGGGGGGTATCGCGATGGGGTTTGAATCACTCACAGTGACACGACCAATCTCACCACCAGTCAGCTCTACCTGCCGTCTCTGCATCAGAGCTCTGATTTCCTTCTGCAGGGCACGTTGCTCACTGTGGCCAGCGGTTTCTGCCACCTGTTGCAACAAAACAATCACTTCTGCAAGACAATTTTCTATAACATTAGTACCAAGAGTCATCATGGGATTACATTCTCGACGATCAATATCAACAATCACAATCCCTTGGGCTTTCAATTCCACCCGCCCCACTTTGATGGTGACCTCCTTATACCCCACTTGTGGCAACGGCTGACCATTACTGGCGATTATGGTGAAATCATCGTCAGGGCCACGAGTAATATCAGCGTCCTCCCAATACCGTTTGTAGAGCACGTAAGGTATAGTCGTCACCTGAGAACCGGTGTCCAGCAAAGCATTCAAGGGGATTCCATCAATCACTACAGGGAGAACTGGTCGTCCTCCAATATACTTGGTTCTCCAATGCTGCGGGCCTGACCGTCCTACTCCTGGGGGTTGGCCCTTTGCCCCAGGGGTTGCTCGTTTAAAGGACAGTACCTTGCAAGATGGCCCACCTGGTGACATCGGCGGCAGATGGGTCGTCCATCCTGATGGAAACGATCGCTGGTCCGGAGGCTAGCTGGATCTTTTTCTTGGGGGCCTCCCGTAGGGACTGCACCGTCCGGGCTAGGGCAGCAACGTTCTTGGTCAGCTCCTGCATCTGAAGACGGAGTCCTGCAGGGGAGTCGTCCTCGAAGCTCTGGGCGTCGGCCTCCGCGGCAACTGGGGTATCCGATGCCACCTCCTGGTGGTATGTGAGAGCGGGGCGCCTGGGTGGTATTGCGCGGCTGGGCTGTCGCTCCTGCAAAGCCTGGATAGCTTTATCTTTGAACTGCGCAAAAGTCAAGTCTGGATTTTGCATGGCCAGGAAGTGCAATTGGCCCCGCTGGTGACTGCACAGGAGCCCTTCAATGAACCGCTCCTTCAGAAGTTTATCCTCATCCTGCATGCTGCCGGGGTCACTCTGCTTAATGGCCCGCATAGCCTCCTGGAGATTAAGGGCATAGTCCCGTAAGCTATCCTGTGGCCTCTGTTTGCATCCATAAAAAGTCAGTTTAATTTCTGTAGCAGTGCGAGTATCAAAGGTGGCTTTAAGCTTGGCAAAAATCTGTTGTGCAGTTCCTTTATCCTCAGCGGGCCAGGATTTCAATTCTCTCAGAGCCGCCCCAAAGAGTTGGCCGGTTATCATATGAACCTTCTGGGGCTCTGTCAGGGGATAGAACTCGAGCAGGCTGCAAAGCCCTTCCTTAAAGTCAGTGAATGTATGCGACTCCCCAGAGTATCGTGGGAGCCAGGCCGCTCCGGGCAGGTACGGCATAGAAAAGGGCATTATGGCTTTTGTGTTAGCGGCAGTGTCCGGCTGGCTGAGGGGAACAGCGGGTTCTGCGGCAACCGGTGGTGGTATTAGAGCCGCGGCTTCGCCCGCTGCGTGGACCGGAGCTGCCCCTACGTCCGCGGCTGCGACCGCCACCTCCTCTCCTCCCGACTCAGACATGGCTGTCCCTTCCTCCCACTAACCTGCTGGAGGTCGGGGTTCCTCTTCCGGGATTGGCGCCTTACCGCGCTTTCCGTTCCGCGCTTCTTTTGGCTGGTTCCGCCCACGTAGCTAGGGCTCCTCCCTCCGTGCGCGGCAATGGCGAATTTTTGGCGGTAAATGGCACAGCACACAGTCTTTTCAATAAAGTACAGTCCAAGCACAATAAATCACAGTTCCAAGGCACACATGACCTGATTCTTCAGGCTTAAGTAGATCCTGTTCGTGACGCCAAGTTGGAGCGCCCCCACACCGCCGCAGGGCCGAGGGGTACCCGGAGCCGGGCCTCTGGGTCTCAGTCCTGGGGTTGTCACGGTGGCTAGACCCGGTCCATGGCCCTGTCTGTCAGTGGGGGACGTCCGGTGCAATAAGTGATGATGATGGTGCAGTTGTGGGGTGCAAGTCGCGGTAAATAACGAAGACACCAGGTTGCAGTCTCTTTACCTCTTTACTGAAGGTTTTGGAGACCTCAGTCCAGAGCGCTGTTAACTGGGTTGTCAGAGACCGGCCGGTCCAAAGGCACATCAGGAGTTCTCTTTACAGGTGGGAATCAGTGTCTACCTTCTAGCGCTGGATGTTGTAGTTCTTCCCTGCTGAGCTCCCGGGATAGTCCTCACAACTGTTTCTGTCTGTCTCTGATGTTCGTTCTCTCCGTCCCCCAGATGATATGGTAGGACGCACCCGTATGACGGGGTAGGCCTGGAGTTCTTCCGGGACCCTAGAGTCGCCCCTCTCCCACAACTGCCTCCGTTGTCTGCTTAGGTGTTAAGTGAGACAGCCAACCTATAATTAGCTGTCCGGCCGTGGTTTGCAGTGTACTTAAAGTCTCTTACTTGCTCGGCGTTCCGGCCACCGACTGTTTGCGCCTCAGAAGGATGTTGCACGACTCCTTCTGGTCCCAATACTTCTTTACTGTATTCCCGTTGTGCACTGGTTAGTTCTGTTCTGAGGAGTCTGCCAGGATCCCATCCCTGACAGGTCCTCTCACTAGCTCTTTCCAGCTACTTCTCTCTGTCTTCCTGTCCAACCCCCAGTTTTACCATAGTGTGAGGAGTGGCCTACTAGATAGGACCACCCCCCCTGGTGGCCGGAGTGTGAAGTGTAGTGAGGTGTTACCTGGTCAGAGAAACTCCTTTAGTGCAATCAGACGTACCATAGCTCCCCATAGTGGCGGAGCCACAGTACTGCAACAACCAGGACTCTGGGGTGCTGCATATCTATTTATTATCTATCTATCTATCTATCTATCTATCTATCTATCTATCTATCTATCTGTCTATCTATCTACCTATTCTAGTAGTTTTTACTCTGACTGCTGAGGCTTATAAGAAGCTGATAATTCCTCCTAGTATTCATTCCATTCGTAATCAATTTTGATTACCTAGATTACTTTTACTGAATTTCAAAGGTGGCCATCAAGATTGTCACATCTGATAAATGAAGCTATTTTGATATTCTGGGGATATTCCATAAACGTCTGATTGGTGGCCCCTATGGGAGTTAAAGAAGCAGTTCATGAATCTTGTAGTTCCCTTATTCTACAATGGACACAAACCTTTCCTCTACTATTCTTCTCATAAGTGTAAGTTCTAGAGGCGGTATTCCTCTATCAGACATTTATCAAAATGTCTTGAATATTCCATAGTTTCGAACGCTTTGTGAACAAGAAAAGAAACAAAATATTTTTGTTCATCCTTCCATTGAGAGAAGACAAACAGTTGAAAAAAAGGCAAAAAACCCCAAACAAATGAAAAAAATAGAAACTTTGCAATAGAATATCAAGCCTAGTGTCCCAATTTGTGGTGGTAGGTTTCATATAGCTGTGGATTTTATATTTGAGTCAAGCAACAGAAGAGAAGACATCGGACATAACAGATGGTAGTATAAGCCAGCTCCACAATTATCAGCCAAATAATTTTTGGTTGTTCACACTCAGTCTTTTTGATGGGTTTTTGGAGTGGAAACTGAGCACAAACTCTCCCGAATGCTCCTCAAAACCTCAAAACTCTTCAAAAACTTGTAGTTTCTGCTCAGTTTCTACTCCAAAAAGTCATCAAAAAGACTCAACGTGAACATACTCAATATCTGGGGTTCAATTACTTTTAGTGCTGTGGATATTTATTTTTCAATATTAGGTTCAGCTTTTGTCTTCCCGCATGAACCTTTTGCGTCCAATGTGTGCCTTAATTTTGACTTTTGGACCTTTTTATAACAGATTTATCACCCTACAGGAAATTTTAGATTCTCACATACTATAGGTTATGGCGTTATATTCACATATAGTTCACTTCCTACAGTATGTGACCCTTACTACCCTTACTTGGGAGAAAATGTAGCAAATACTAGATGTATAGTCTGAATTGTTTGCCGAAGGTTTGGTCAGCAGTGACAGAGTTAAGGAAATAAATATCTTTGAGTGTATCCCTCCCAAATGGCTTAATATGAGAAACGAAAAGGAATGTTTACCTTGATTGTAAAAGATTAAAGATTTTCCTGCCCCTCCTGCCGTGATGTCATTTTAGACATCAAATAATCCTATAAGAGCCAGGAGCAAATGCCCCTGACAGTCCTGAAGGTGCTTCGCCCCTGGGGCCTACAATGGGGTACTTCACTGCCAGCTTGGGGGTGTTATGGCTGGCTTTGGGCATCTCAAATGCTATAGATGTAATATCAGGTAAATTCTTTCTACAATTTCTGAAATATTTATTAACAATCCTTTTTTGCCATTGTGTTTTGGGATTAACTATTTGGCAGAAGAAAGCCGTTTAGTAGCATGGGATCAGGAAACACAAATATAATGTATTAGTATTAATGTGAGGTTTTAACTTATCATTGTATACATAGTTTAGCAATTTAGTCAATGAGTCCGTTAAGTTTACACATAATAAGGACCTAGGACAGGAAAGCCTTCAATGTGGTATAAGGCTATGTTCACAGGCAGCGGGTTTTTTTTTTCAACTTTTTTTTAATTCAAATTTGTTTAATGCAAATTAAAAGCTTCTTTTTTACAATAAAAGAAAAAGTTATAAAATTCAGAAATCTCACACAAATGTTTGTTTTCTTAACTGACTAAATTTAAGAACTGCATTTTTAAATTATTTAAATTTTTTTTTGAAAAATGAAAAAGTTATGCGTTTTTGCTGAGTTTTTATGCTGCAGTTTTTGGTGAATAAAACTAACTTTATTGAACATATATTGTAGATAAAACACACATATAAAAAAAAAAAAACGCTGCAAAAAATGCAGCAAAATGCAGTAAAATCCTGAGCTTTGAATGCAGCATTTTTACTGCCAAAAGAGCATCTTTTGGTTGCAGAAAAAGATTCTGCAAAAAACACAGCATGTGAACATAGCCTAAGATTTGTTTTACTCAGTACGTATAATTTGATCGGTTTTACAGAAGTTCTTCCCATATTTTAGATTTTGTCCTTGAAAGGACCTTACTTTGGAAAATAGTTTTGTTACTTACTGAATACATTCTTATAATTAGGCCACATTCACACCTTCAGTATTTCATCAGTATTTTCCATCAGTATTTGTAAGTCAAAACCAGGAGTGGAACAATTAGAGGAAAAGTATAATAGAAACATATGCACCACTTCTGTATTCATCACCCACTCCTGGTTTTGGCTTACAGATACTGATGTGAAATACTGACCAAATACTGAACGTGTGAATGTGTCCTGATACTCATTCGAACCTTTTTTGCCATTTGTCAACAGGTCGAATCCGGAATCACGGTCACTACGTCTGCAGTACATGGGGAAACTATCATTTCAAAACCTTTGATGGGGACTTCTACCAATTTCCTGGCAGCTGTACCTATAACTTGGTCTCAGATTGTGGAGATTCCTATCCGGAGTTCTCTGTACACGTTCACCGGTCTGAGGACAGCAGTCATCCCCTTATAGACAAGATCACCGTCACCATCAAAGACGTCACCATCCTACTGGAGAGCAGCATAGCGATCGTGAATGGGGACATGTAAGTTTATTAAGCTAATGTTTTTGTTTCATGTTTGAACACTAATTATGATCTTTACGTTTTCCACTTTGGCTCTGTTCCCATTTCCATACCTTCTGCTTTTACAGATAGACGTGATGGATTCATTATGATCTGCTTGATAAAAACTTCACGATCAATATAATTGTATAAAAAAAAGCAAAAAGGAGTTTTTTGCTAAAAGATTTTTTTGTTATTAGATTAGAAAACGGTACCAAACTTTTTTTTTCTTTTGTTAGATATACATGTATAAAAATATATTTAGTAAACCAAAAGATGTGAAAGACGTCAAGAACCAAAAAATTGCATATAACATTGTAAGATAAGTCCAATAAATATAAATTGTAAAGAATTTCAAGTAATATAAAATTGTGAACCTGCGCTTAGGAGGAAGTATTGGGATTATCTAAGTGCTCCCTCTGTAATAGACACAAGTTGTAGACACAATGGTCATGACCTTCATTATAGATACAGAGCTGAGCAATGCAAACCTGAAATACATAAGTGTTCTTGATATTTTTATTCTCTCAGATTTTGTGTTATTTTACATCATTTTACTGTATCGTGCTGTTCTACCTAGCAACAAAAAAAGGAAATTCTTTTAACCAATTATAAGTAAATTATACTATACCCCCTGAGGAAGCGAGATCAAAACATGAGAAACGCGCCTTGGAAATATGTCTCTGTAGTAACCGGGCATTGTGCATCTCATTAAGGATAAGAGCATGATTGCTACATCAATGGGTACATGTATTATTTTGTGTGTATATATATATAAAGGGAACACTTAAACAACAGAATATAACTCCAAGTAAATCAAAGTTCTGTGAAATCAAACTGTCCACTTAGGAAGCAACACTGTTTGACAATCAATTTCACATGCTGCTGTGAAAATAGAATAGACAACAGATGGAAATTATTGGCAATTATCAAGACACACTCAATAAAGGAGTTGTTTTGCAGGTGGGGACCACAGACCACATCTCAGTACCAATGCTTTCTGGCTGATGTTTTGGTCACTTTTGAATGTTGGTTGTGCTTTCACACTCGTGGTAGCATGAGACAGACTCTACAACCCACACAAGTGGCTCAGGTAGTGCAGCTCATCCAGGATGGCACATCAATGCGAGCTGTGGCAAGAAGGTTTGCTGTGTCAGTCAGCGTAGTGTCCAGAGGCTGGAGGCGCTACCAGGAGACAGGCCAGTACACCAGGAGAAGTGGAGGGGGCCGTAGGAGGGAAACAACCCAGCAGCAGGACCACTACCTCAGCCTTTGTGCAAGGAGGAACAGGAGGATCACGGCCAGAGCCCTGCAAAATGACCTCCAGCAGGCCACAAATGTGCATGTATCTGCACAAACAGTTAGAAACAGTTAGACTTCATGAGGATGGTCTGAGTGCCCAAGTTCACAGATAGGGGTTGTGCTCACAGCCAAACACCATGCAGGACGCTTGGCATTTGCCACAGAACACCAGGATTGGCAAATTCGCCACTGGCGTCCTGTGCTCTTTACAGCTGAAAGCAGGTTCACACTGAGTACATGTGATAGACGTGACAGAGTCTGAAGACGCCGTGGAGAGCGATCTGCTGCCTCACTTTAAAGGAATTCTTTTTTTTTTTTTTAACATTTCTATGTTTATGGCCTTCCAGATCCTCAACAAATGGGTCTCTTCCCTGAGACAAGAATTCGACTTGTCCATTTTTTACCTCCATTAATATTAGTGGGTTGGTAAAGTTAACCAAACTGAGCTATAGAAGTGCAGAGGGTAAAACAAAGTGAAAAAATTCCAGTAAATGCCCAAACCTCTTTATCCAGGACATATGCTTGATCCCATATTTCCACCAATGTTAATCTATAAAAAGATTTTGAAAATTTGATCATTCAGATACTTGAAGATTGTTTTAGCAATTGATAACTTCTCAAATGTTAAATTGTAAATTCTTTCACTGCACCCAACAACACTGATTTCACAATAGTTCATTGTTCTTTAAAAAGAAACAATGCATTACATTTCCTCGTATTGTGGTTTACGTATAAATATGAGCCACCTTTTCTTTTAAAGTTTACTTCTGATTCACAGTCAGTTTTAATTTCATGGCTCTACAAATACAAAGAGGCCCATGTAATACAAGCCTTATATATTACTGTATATTATATTAGATGATGCTGCTGCATCATTGCCCATCGATGCTTAGGAAGACTGCTGTGATACAATAACTTAGCTCCTTCCTGCTACAGAGTCTCCATTTTCAGAAAACCCTTTTCCCAGCTTCCCTTGTATTTAAAAAATAAATACACAACAACTGCGCCTTACTCAACCTTCCCAGGTCCCATGCTTAGTCTCATTTGTTGCTACAGCTGTTTGTCGATTTCTACAGCTCTGACTTCATGTCTAGTGATGAGCGAATATACTCATTACTCGAGATTTCCCGAGCACGCTCGGGGGTCCTCCGACTCTCTGAGTATTTGTTAGTGCTCGGAGATTTAGTTTTCTTCGCTGCAGCTGGATGATTTACAGCTGTTAGCCAGGCTGAGTACATGTGGGGACTCCCTAGCAACCAGGCAACCCCCACATGTACTTATGCTGGCTGATGCGATGAAAACTAAATCTCCGAGCACTAAAAAATACTTGGAGGTCACCCGAGCGTGCTCAGTAAATCTCGAGTCACGAGTATATTCGCTCATCACTATTCATGTCAAACAGATCGGACCTGGGGACAGTGAGTAAAACTCACATATATTTTTGTAAAAAACTGACTGTAGTTGAGAAATGAGCATTTTCGAAAGATGAAAAACAACTTTAAAACTCCCAATTTACATATGTATAGTGATGTTTGATGTATGTCATCCCAGATTTTCTATAGTAGATCATACTATGTTTTTTAATTATTATTATTAATTTGTATTCAAAGGGGCTTTACAACCCTTTTAACAAGAGCTAATCTGTAGCACTTGGCAGCAGCAACTATACAGTGTGATTGAGCGGTGGAGTTCTGCTCTGTACGCTGTATACATTCAGCTGCTGTCAGCTGATTGGTAGGGGTACCAGATGTTGGACCCCAACCAATCTTATATTGATGATTTATCCTAGTATCAAAGTGATGGGTGAGGAAGAAGTAAGGTGCACAACAACGTGGAGAGTCAGGGGAAAGACCAAACACTAGGGAAGGGGGAAGTGGGGACACCTAGGTAGATCTAACAACACCCTGTCTCCCCTAAACATCCCTAAATAGGTTTGGCATCTATCGCCGAGCAGGAACCTAATCCCTGCCTGACCCTAACAATAGGCCCTGGATAGGGACGGAACGGGGTAGGTGCTAGTCAGCCCCCACTACAGCTAAAGACAGAGAGGGTAGATGAACGAGGGGATACACTTAGCTTGAGAAGACCACCGAGATGTCACACCAGCAATCCTCCAAGAGTCCTCTGAGAAGACACTAACTGACTGCTAGTACTTTCAACAAGACAGTGGTGAAAATGAGCTAACACCAGGCTCATGCTACAGAAACTGAATGTATTTAAACCTTCAGCAAAGGTGTGTAATTAGCAGTAGAAGTTGGAGGTAACTGTTGGGTCCTAGGGAGAGAAGGCTATCACTCCATAACAGATGCAAAAATCAAGAAGGTGCTAGAGATAATCGAAATGACCTTGTACAGCTGGATCCAGGATGACTGTCTGTCACACCTGACACACCTGTGACACAAACCCCTTTAATAGATAGATCTGTATGGAAATACCCACAGATGTAGCTGATGCCAAATGAGCATTCGATGTGCTTCACTATTTAAGTATTGTGCCACAGTGCTCTATTCTATTTAGGCGGCCATGTTGTTCACTGGCATGGGTCAGCGTCTTAGGTTAATGGTGCAGCGTTGGCTTTATCTGCAAATACAAGAGTGTTTCTATTAATAATAATAATAGTAGCTATGTATTATATGTTTAATGCAACTTTTTCCAACCGGGATTCCCTCAAAATCTTGGGGTTCGTTGGAAATCTGAAAAAAGTAAATGGCAAACTCATTTCTCATGTCTTATTGATGGTAAGAGTGGGAGACAGGTAAAATGTGAAACAAATCTTGGCTAGAATATAAAATGATACAATTCTTCAGCCAACAGAGTATTTTTAGAGGTAGGAATAGGAGTAAGGTATCTTTTTTTAAGTGGAAACATTTCCAAGGATCATACAATTGAGAATACCAGTAATTCACAGCCGAGCTTAGGTAAGCAGACCACACTTCAGATGTACACTAATGACCTATGTATATAGACAGCCCTTGTTCTCGGCAGCACAGGTCCGGTTTACACAGGACTATGTGCTGCCGAGAATTTTGATCTTTTAAAGCAAGCCGAAAGTATGAGTGTGAGTTCATGAACTTTTTACATATTCCATAGAGCAGTAGAAATATTGATGTCTCTAAATATTTTATGGTAATGGGTACATTGCTCTGACTGTATATTAGGGCCCAGTAATCATAAATGTATAACTATTGGTAATAAGAGCTGTTCATTGACTACTGTCGGAGCGATATAATGGAGGTGCTAAGTCATCACATACTGGTAAAAAAAAAAGATTTCTCAAGCCATCAAATGCTAAGTTTTTACAGTATAGTATTCTGGGCAGAACAGCTGTGA
Organism: Ranitomeya variabilis; assembly: GCF_051348905.1. NCBI lineage: Eukaryota > Metazoa > Chordata > Amphibia > Anura > Dendrobatidae > Ranitomeya > Ranitomeya variabilis. The sequence continues at coordinate 479,881,265 of NC_135233.1, forward strand.
TCCTGACAGTCCGGGCATGGTCTGACATTTGTATAAGGTGTTGGCCATTTTTATAAAGCAATTAAAGTGGAGTATCTTAATGGCCACACCAAGTCTTACATGTGTCTTTGACCATATGGCGAGCAGCCTGAGGAGGGGCAGATCATCAGATTGCACAAATTAATGGGAAGCTATAAACATTTATAGCATTATATGGTGCTAGATTATTTAGTGGAAATGAGGTATAAGCCTTTATTTTTATTTATTATTAATATTTCAAAATCAGAGGTGGTCCAGCTACATCAAGACTTCTATAACGTGTCACACTGTTGTGCTTACTAATACAGCCGTTACAGTTATTCTATTATTTTATTCATCTTACTTCTTGCTTTGTCTCATTTATGTCATTTACAATGAATCTGAAGCCAACTCAGAGAATCCAATTTATACCAAGGAAGTAGGACATTGTCTAGAAAACTGAATCTTAACTTTACCATAACTTCATGAAATGGGCAAATAAAATGGTGCCACGTCACAAAAACTTAGTGTTAAAACATCTATAGCAAAATGCTCGATTCTACATTAATTTTATTCATCATCTTCTGATTAAATCATCTTTTCAACTGATATTTTGTCTTCCTTATATTGAAATGCTCGAAGCAATGAATAAATCTAATTTAGGCTTGGATGACCCTATAGTAGGTGAACTCAAGTCCAGCACCATTTTCTTGACTCCTATGGGGACGTCCAGACTGGGAAATACAGTAGACAGTCTTTATAAATATATAGAGTACCAGGGATACCAGAATATAATAGATAAATGTCCAAGTCATTCTATGATAAGACAAGTGAGAGCAAGAAATTATACCATTAAACCCATTCACGGCCTTGGAGATATCCAGTATGTCATGGTTGGGAGGTGCTTCCCAACCTATGATATACTGGGTACGTCATGGCAATTCTGGTAGTACAAGGGGTCTGGAAAAGCAAAATGGCTTATCGCCCCCCCAAAAGAAATTCTGCATTCCCAAATCCAAATGCCCCCCTTCCTTCTGAGCCCCTAAACCACATTTAGCATCCATATGTTTAGCATTTCTGCAGCAATGAGAGCCCCTCTAATTTACGGGTGCATGTTTCCAGAAGCACAAGCTAGTCATAACATACTGAGCACTACAACGTACTGGGCACTACAACGTAATGGGCACTACTATGGCAGTTTGCAATATTCACTCAGCAATATCCACTGCTGCTTGTTTCTAGAAAACACCCATGGAGTCAAAATCGTCAATATACCTGTAGATACATTTCCAAAGGAGCACCATTTCCAAAATGGGGTCACTTGAGGGGGGATTCTGCTCTTCTAGCACTTCGGGGCTCTGTATATGAAGAAAGTCTGCGCTCCAGGAGGCAAATAGAGCTTTATCCCTGCCAAATCTCACCTTATAGCTAATCAGTGATGTACAGTATAGCCACATATAGAGTATTTTTGCATTCAGAAGAAATGTACCCATTTCCCCTTGTGTTAATGTAAAATCTAGGGATAAAACTAAATCTTGATGGTAAAAATGCAATTATTTTTTGTTCACTGCCCAATGAGGAAAAATTCTGTGACACACCAGTGATGTCAATATGCTCACTGAACTCCGAGATGAATTCATTGAGAGGTTTAGTTTGTAAAATGGGATCACTTCTGCTGTTCTGGCATCTCAGGGGCTCTGCCAGTGGGTTATGGCATTCACAAACCATAACAGTAAAATCGGTACTATAATATGGCACTCTATCTCGCATGAGCTTTGCACTGTGCCTGAAAAGTAGTTCCCGATTGCATGAAGGGTATTGGACTACAACAAACTAAGGTCCATTTTTTCCTATTAGCCCTTAAAAAATTAAGAACTTGGGGCTAAAACAACATTTTAGTGGTAAAAATGTAAGTTATTCATTCTTCACCACTCAGTGGTATAAAACTCTGTAAGGCACATGTGGTCAATATGATCACTGCACCCCTAGATTAATTCATTGGAGGATGAAGCTTGTAAAATGAGGTCACTTATGGGGGGTCCTGCTGCTCTGTCACATCAGGGTCTCTGTCAATGTGACATGGCACCTTCAAACCATTCCAGCAAAATCTGAACTCCAATATGGAACTTCTGAGCTTTGCACTGTGCCTCAAAAGTAGTTTTCGGCCACTCAAGGGGAATCGGTGTACTCAGGAGAAATTGAACAATAAATTTTGAGGTCCATTTTCTTGTGTTACCCTTGCAAAAATTGGGGCTAAAAGAACATTTAAGTGGGAAAACGTGATTTTTTATTTTCATGGCTCTATGTTATAAACTTCTGTGAAGCACCTGGGTGGTTAGAAGTCCTCACCACACATCTAGATACATTCCTTAAGTGTGTAGTTTCCACAATGGGGTAATTTGTGGGGGGGTTTCAATGTTTAGGCACACCAGCTCTCTCCAAACGCGACATAGTGTCTAGTAATGATTCCAGCTAATTTTGAGCTCCAAAAGTCCAATGGTGATCCTTCCCTTCTAAGCCTTGCTGTGCATCCAAACAGCTGTTTTCTCCCACATAATGGGTATCAGTGTACTCAGGAGAAATTACACAATAAACTTTGGGTCATTTTTCTCCTGGTCCCCTTGTGAAAATAAAAAAATGTTGTTTTAAATAAAATTTTTGTGAAAAAACGTAAAATGTTCATTTTTTCCTTCCACATTCTAATAATTCCTGTGAAGCACCTGAAGGGTTAATAAAATTCTTGAATGTGGTTTTGAGTACTTTGAGGGGTTCAGATTTTAGAATAGTGTCACTTTTGGAAATTTTCTGTCATATAGGCCCTTTAAAGTCACTTCAAATTTGATGTGGTCCCTAAAAAAATGGTTTTGCAAATGTTGTTGGAAAAATTAGAAATCACTGGTCAACTTTTATCCCTTCTAACTTCCTAATAAAAAAAATTACATATCAAAAATTGTGGTGATGTAAAGCAGATATGTGGGAAATTTTATGTATTAACTATTTTGTGTGACTTAACTCTCTGGTTTAAGGGCATAAAAATTAAAAGTTTGAAAACTGCAAAATTTACCACATTTTTGCCAAATTTCAGATTTTTTCACAAATACACACAAGTCATATCGACCAAATGTTACCAATATCATGAAGTACAATATGTCATGAAAAAACATTCTCGTAATCAGTGAGATTCGTTGAAGCATTCCAGAGTTATTACCACATACATTAACACCGGTCAGAATTGAAAAATTTGGCTTGGTCATGCAGGTGAAAACAGGCTTGGGGGGAAAGCGTTAAAGAAGTTCACTATTCAAACAACCCCTTTTCAATGGCTATAGTCCCAAGTATAAAATAAAAACAGCCATTGCTCACCTTTGATGCCAGCTCAACAACGGCCCTGGATCTCCTTGGGCTCATGTGCCGTTGTTATGGGATATGACCCCTGCAGCCAATCAGTGGCTGCTAAGGGGTTGCTTCACTCTTACTTCCTTCAGGCATAACTGACATTTTTATGAATTCAGGGATCAGCAGACGTTCTCACTTTTTCAGGATTTCAGTTTCATCCAAAGGACACATGAGTGAAGGGATCCATAAGCCACTGATCGGCTGCAGGGGTCACATGCCAAAATAACAGCATGTGAGACCCAGGAGATGCAGAGCTGATGTTGTTGGAATGGTGTTGACACTGGAAGTGAGAATAGGCTGCTTTATTTTAAATAACGGAATACTGCAATTAATAAGGGGTTGACTGAGTAATGGAGAACCCCTTCAATGGGAATTAGTATGTTTAGAACATGTAAATCTCCTATGAAAACTAACCCTTGTGTCTAGTCAATGTGAATGAGGCCATAACCAGTATGCTCAACTATGCAATCTATAATTTTTCTTACTTTGTATTGAATTTCAAAGGGTTGTTCAGCTTTGGGGGCAATTTTCTACTTTTATTTTACTTAAAAGTATGTATGTTTGGCTAAAAATATATTTTTTTCCACCATTTGCCTTCTATAGCCTCTATGTTGCACTGTCTCTCTCTCTCAGTTGATTTATGACCACTGACCACATCAAAGTTGAATGTGCAGGGAAACAAAGAGTGTGTAGAAAATAAAACATTGCAAGATTTTTAATGAAACCCAATTCCAAAAACGTTTTTTTTTAGCCTGGAATACATGTACAGGGTGGGCCATTTATATGGATACACCTAAATAAAATGGAAATGGTTGGTGATATCAACTTCCTGTTTGTGGCACATTAGTATATGGGAAGGGGAAAACTTTTCAAGATGGGTGGTGACCATGGTGGCCATTTTGAAGTCGGTCATTTTGGGTCCAACTTTATTTTTTTCAATGGGAAAAGGGTTATGTGACATCAAACTTATTGAGAATTTCACAAGAAAAACAATGTTGTGCTTGGTTTTAACCTATCTTTATTCTTTCATGAGTTATTTACAAGTTTCTGACCACTTATAAAATGTGTTCAAAGTGCTGCCCGTTGTGTTGGATTATCAATGCAACCCTCTTCTATAAGGGTACTGTCACACAGTACCATTTTGATCGCTACGACGGTACGATTCGTGACGTTCTAGCGATATCGTTACGATATCGCAGTGTCTGACACGCAGCAGCGATCAGGGATCCTGCTGAGAATCGTACGTCGTAGCAGATCGTGTGGAACTTTCTTTGGTCGCTTGATCACCCGCTGACATCGCTGGATCGTTGTGTGTGACAGCGATCCAGCGATGTGTTCGCTTGTAACCAGGGTAAACATCGGGTAACTAAGCGCAGGGCCGCGCTTAGTAACCCGATGTTTACCGTGGTTACCAGCGTAAACGTAAAAAAACAAACAGTACATACTTACATTCCGGTGTCTGTCCTCCAGCGTCTCAGCTTCTCTCCACTGTGTGAGCGTCTGCCAGCCGGAAAGCGAGCACAGCGGTGACGTCTGACGTCACCGCTGTGCTTGCCGGCTATGGCGCTTACACAGTGGAGAGAAGCAGAGCGCCGGGGACAGACACCGGAATGTAAGTATGTACTGTTTGTTTTTTTTACGTTTACGCTGGTAACCACGGTAAACATCGGGTTACTAAGCGCGGCCCTGCGCTTAGTTACCCGATGTTTACCCTGGTTACCGGGGACTTCGGCATCGCTCCAGCGCCGTGATTGCAACGTGTGACCGCAGTCTACGACGCTGGAGCGATAATCATACGATCGCTACGACGTCACGGATCGTGCCGTCGTAGCGATCAAAATGGTACTGTGTGACAGTACCCTAACTCTTGACACACTAATAGCTACACCGCACTGATATTAGCACAGGCTTCCAGTATCCATTGTTTCAGATGCTGCACATCTGGTATCTTCACAGCATAGACAATTGCCTTCAGATGACCCCAAAGATAAAAGTCTAAGGGGGTCAGATCGGGAGACCTTGGTGGCCATTCAACTGGCCCATGATGACCAATCCACTTTCCAGGAAACTGTTCATGTAGGACTGCTCGGACCTGACATCCAAGATGGTGCACCACCACATATTTATATAGCAAAACAATTGTCCACAAATGTGGACAACCACTACTTTTAGATAAACTTCATAAGTGTTTACTTCTCTTTCACAATGATGCCCAAAAGATTATGAAGATCAATTGGAACAAATATATATATTTTTTTATTTTGCAGAGCTAAGACACCTTATTACAGTTTTGGAATCCACATTCAGAAAAATGATGAATATTTTAAGCTGTACACAAAGACGGGCTTGACCCTCATGTGGAACAAAGAAGATGCTGTCATGGTGAGTTTCACAGGAAATATAAAGAGACAGATTTGATGCATTTTAGTGTAGGGAAATGGTGGCTGGGTGTTACTCATTCTGTTGTCTGAGCTTTCCCTTTATGTATCGGCTATGTTCTTACTAAAATGTGCTACAATTAATGTAAAAAAATGTGACACTTTGTTGTGATTTTTTTTGTAAAGACGGTATATACATTAGACAATTGTTGGCTGAACCTGTCGATATCATCAGGTTCGGACGATGGTATGGTGGCGAAGGCTGACTGATTGTCGGGAGAGATGTTGTTCCTGCATGTCTTGTTTCGGATTGCTGACTGCATTTTTCTCCCACAGATAATCCACCAGCAGAGATGTCTCATAGAGAACACTGGAGTTCTTGACCAAATGAGCTCTCTTGTGGGAGAGCTGGTGGAGATGACTATTAGCTAAAGCATCATTGAGCAGGGGGTTGGACCACATGACCCAGGAGGTCCCTTCCAACTCTACCATTCTATGATTCTATGATCATTCAGCCATCCGCCATTTTATGCATGTCTGGCTTTCGTCTTGGGTATATTTTTTCATCACTAGTGTTTCTTCTCTCTTCCTTTTTAGGTTGAACTGAGTGCAAAGTTTAATAACCGCACCTGCGGTCTGTGTGGTGATTACAATGGTGTCCCTTTTTATAATGAATTTTACTCTGAAAGTAAGTAGTCTATAAAATGTATATAGTTTTAGCGCCATATAATAAGCACTGCTCCCCTTGGCCGATCCCATCCCACATCCATGTAGGAATTGTATCATAGATAAGGGGCAGTGCCTTATATATATATAATATATATACAGTGCCTCGTCAAGTGCGTCGAGTTGCCAGAAAACTGGTGATGTACACTTCGCTAGAATACACAATCACTGTCTGATCTGTGGGGTTCAACTTCTAGGACCCTCAGCAATCAGACATTGATCACTTATCATACAAGCAGGTGCAGACGAGCGTATTTTCAGTCTGAGTATGACAAAGCATTGAATAGCATTTAATTAGTTTACATGTCCAATTTTTTCCTTGGACAGAGTATTTGGATCACACTTGGCCATGCAACTCAATGAGTCCATGGAAAACTTCGGACTGCATTCGGATTACATCTAAGTGTAGTCTAATTTACACAACCTCACGGAATGAAGATGGAGAAACTTTTTTCTCTATCTTCTCTTCATCCTAGAAAATCAGATCAATCGCTGATCAGAGTGTGATTAGCATAATTGCTCTGATTTTCTCGGATGACAAAAAATACACTCGTCTGCCCCTGTCCTACCACTATGTCATCAATGTCTTTTATAAGAATACCCCTTTAAAGGATTTGTATGAACTTGGGTAAGTTATCGCTTATCTGTAGATAAGGTGATAACTTCCTGATTGCTGAGAGATATCAAACAGGGTATAGGTTCTGCTTCTCACTTCTTGATTCTTCTTCTTCTTAGATATCTTACTTAGCCCCATACAATTTGGAAATTTGCAGAACATTCACGACCCAAAGGATGATTGCATGGACCTAGACGAGACTCAGAAGACTGACACAGAGCACTGCTACCAATACGTAAGTAGAGGCATTACATATTTTAGCTCATGCCGTTTATCCAAATATACCGCTACTGAAAGTCGCAACTGTGCTCTTCTCACCTCCCACATGACCACCAGTGAGTCTCCGCCACTGCTCCCGATGTGCAGCACTGGCTGTGGTGCTGACGTTACATCAACAGCCAATCAGAGAGATCGGCAACTCTGCCAGAGTAGATAGAACACCCAGTTCTGAGCCACTGAGCTCATTGATTGACTACCGCGCTGTCAACATGATGTCAGCACCCCAGCCAATGCCAGACACCGGGAGCAGCTGAGGAGATAGTCAGTACAGCACGTTTGTTTTTTTTTTTACACCAAACTGTGCTCTAGAATGAAGAGTTACTGAAAGGGTTGACCCTTGCAGAGGATTAAGATAACATTGCACAATATCAAGTTGGCTTCCACTAATTCTAAACAAAAAATATTGATACATTTTACCATGTAGCAAATATGTAACTAATGTTAATAACGCCATGATATTTTCTCTCTTAGCGATCGTTGTGTGAACAGCACCTGAGCGACCAGGCATTCACAGATTGTGAAACCCTCCTGAACACAGAGAGCTACATCCAGGCCTGTATGCTGGACATGTGCTCCTGTGATCACTCACAAGACTCCTTCTGCTTGTGTAGCACCATCACTGAGTACTCCAGACAATGCTCTCATGCCGGAGGACGCCCAGGAAACTGGAGAACACCTAACTTCTGTCGTAAGGATTGTTTTTCTACTCCCTTTCGTAACCTGTCAGCTTTCCATGTTTATTTAGTAAACTCTTAGATTCGTCATAAAATAATAATTCTGAGGAACTTTGTCTTGTGTCATTCCATGATTATTTTTCTCGGAATGCTTCTCCTTTCGTCACAAGGGTTTGTCTCCATACAGTCTGGCATTGGATATTGTCTCAGTGTGTAAGGTCATGTCTCCTTCTATAGGGGAATAACTTTTTGCATTCATTGCTTTGGTATACGATGACATCTCTCATTTTTACTATGTACATTTTAGTTTTAGCCATGATCTATGGATGACATAGGTAGCTCTACGTCATACAGTTGTATACAACAACAACGTATGTCGAGGTATTGTTCTAGAGAATTTCCTGGTGTATACGTCCAACAGTTGCCCTAAACAAAATATGATGAGTAGATCTAATCACAAAATGTACTTTAATTCATGGAAGTGCACACTGACATGATCAGATCCTCATATATTATAGACCCATTTAACCCTGGAGTTAAGTAGTTGAGCGAATCGCCATAACCGTGATTCTTTTTTTCTCTACAGCGTTGTGCACTTATCAATAGGTAGTTGCTAACTACTTGCCTTTTCTGTGGTGAGATGATCTCACCCAGCTCAGAGGACTGGTCCTGGTGGTGATTTTCCTGCTTCCTATGACGTCGTCAGAGCAGTTCCTTCTCTTTTTCTCTTCTCCGTTGATGGGACGTAACTGTCAACATCATATTGATTGACAGTTGACTTCCTGCTGCGTTAGGCTGAGCCAGCTGTCAGTCAACATGACATCGGCAGTGGTATCCTATCGACATAGCAGAGTGTAAAAGGAGAAAATTTTCTGTCAATGTGACGTCACAGGAAGCAGGAGAATTGCCACGATGAACCATCTGTGAGTGCTTGGAGCCGAGAGAGATCATTGCACCACAGAGCAGGCAGGTAGTTGGCAGCTAGTTAGTTAGAAACTACCTGCCGACAGGTACTTAGCCCCATAAAACAAAAAAATTAAGTCACGGAAAACCCCTTTAAGTAGTAAAAGCACTTCATTTATTTTTTATAAATCAAGAGTACAAGTGAAAATAAGAAACACTGACATATCTAATCTTCCTCATATATCAGTCACTTCTGATCTCGCTGCACTGATCATTCATTCTCAAACACTCTCAAAAACTGCTCAAATCTGTCTTCAGTGAGGGATCACATTACAAATGCTGCAAAGAAAAAAAGCTGATAAAGAGGTGGAGAGAGAACCTGGAGGCAAACAACAGCAGAAAGGAGATACTGCTGAGGCTTCTAGTGCATTGGAATAAAATGCTAAAAGCAGGGGATTCAAGTCATCTAATAGCCAGAAATAATGTTATTCCTCATGAACACACACATGACGTGTCATTGTGAAAAGTCACCAGAGACTTCAACTACAGTTTAAAGCCGAAAGTCAAAGAGAATAATGCTAAAAAACAGCATGGACCCGCGTTTCCCACTTACTGATAGAGAGTGTCAGTTTGTGCCAATGCTGATTCTTTCTTCTAACATCATCATACATAAAATAAAAAGATAACTAAAGTCGCAAATTGCAATTAATACAACATAAAAGTACAGGAAGAGATGGATCAGGCTCTTACTTAAGATCTAACTTGAAATTTATCTGTGTTTTCCAGCTAAGCAATGTCCGGCAAATATGGTTTACCAAGAAAGTGCTTCTCCTTGTAAGAACTCTTGCTCCCATCTGGAGATACACAGCCTGTGTGAGGAGCATTACATGGATGGCTGCTTCTGTCCTGAGGGTAAGTCGGGAGAAGAAATGTATTGAATTCCTGCTATGGATAATAAAAAGGAGTGATTTACTAGGACTGTGCAAACATCATAAAACTGCACTGACTATACAAGGAAGTAAGCAGACACAATTCTAGCATTAATAGTAAAAATCTATATACGTTACCTCTGTAACAGTTTACTACTATGTAGTTTTAGGGGCCAACTTATTCCGCTGATTGATCTTTATGGAGTCTGAGTAGGGCCATCAACTGCTAACTCTACATCAGTGAAGAACGGTCCAATCACTCTAATCAGACTTTGATCAGACTTTGATCAGAGTGGCATCAGTTTTTCTCAGACATGGATAGAAAAAAAAGTTTCTCCACCTTCTCCATTCTGTCAGTCCATGAACACTCGATGTAAACCTTAATGGTGTTTTTTTTTTTTTTCAGAGACCCATAGACTTGCATTGCCGATTTTGGATCAAAACCAGACGTGTCTCCAATTTTTTTTCTGCGGACCACTTGGTTCAAGGAAAAAAATCGTATATGTGCACAGCCCCAAAGAATATCATAGGTATGAGTGCTATCCGTGAAAACCACAGATAGCACTCGTCTGAGAATATCGGAAGCATGCACGAGCTATATTTTTTGTATTTCCAAAAGTGTCCCAATCTTCACCTATCTGCAGTTCAGGTTTCAGTTTGTTCTTGGGACTGGAGAGTATTTTCTTGGTCGGCATGTTGTCATTTCGGTGTGTGAAGAGGGCTGGCTGACTGGCTCATTTCAATAACTAAAGCAGCCCCCTCTTAATTTTGGGCTAGCTTAAAGGGGTATTCTCATCTCCAGAATACTATCCCAATATGTAGCAGGTGTAATAATAATAATTTTAGCAAATACCTCCATTTAGAAATGTGATTCGCTAGGTCTCTTTACTCATGTGCAGGCATTGCAAGAACAAGTAAGAAGGGGAGTAATGCACTTTATTGTAAAATACAATCCAGAGCAATAAAATATTTTTTTATCTACCATTTTTAGGCACAGTACAGGATGATTACACCAATAAGGGCTGTGTACAAGTCAGTGAGTGTCACTGCAAGCATCGAGATACATTATATGCTCCTGGACAATCTATACAGAGTGACTGTGATGCATGGTAAGGACAGAAGTATGAGACATGGTCAGATGCTCTCTATGATTTACCTACCATAGTCTTTGTTTAAGACTTGCGTTCCTCTGGGAAAATTATGCCGTTACTTGCAATAGTCCTTTAATTAAACTCCCTGGCCAAAGTAGTGTCCGGTAGGCCCACGAGACCTTCCAGCTATATTGTGTCTCCAACCAATTTTAGACTTGGTTTCTTGAATAATAATATTTTCAAAATAATATAATTTTTAGCCAATGTGCTGCTGGAAGATGGAGTTGCACAGATCGTGCCTGCCCGGGAGTTTGCTCCATTGAAGGTGGAGCCCATTTCAACACTTTTGATGGAAAAGCCTTTACGTTTCATGGGAACTGTTACTATGTGCTATCTAAGGCAAGGAACTTAGAGTTATTTTAAATCTATCTATCTATCTATCTATCTATCTATCTATCTATCTATCTATCTATCTATCTATCTATCTATCTCAGCACACATTACTTGATTCCAATTGTAAAGTAGATATCAAGTCTTACAAAGGCTCCTGTTCACATGGGCCAATAAAATATATACCTTTGAAATGAGGTATTGAGTGCTGACCTCTTTTTTTAGATTTTTTAATGTTTCATAGGTTGTTGGGTTACAACGTGTGTGCTGGCACCATATGCACTTTGTTTGTTCTGCATCATTTTTCAACAGTCTATCTATCTATCTACCTTTGCCAATTTAATTGACTATTATGATTTATTTCCCATTACAGGAGTTTGCAAATGACTCACACGTCATATTAGGTGAGCTGACACCTTGCAGTTCCTCGGAGAGAGAGACCTGTCTTAAATCTGTTGTGCTCTTAGCTGACAACAAAAAGAATGTAAGTATGTAATATCAGAAGATGTTATTGGCTTTTTACAAATATGATAGAAAGAATAAGGAATCAAGACTGTGCTTAACTAACTCCGGACTGCCTATAGACGAAAAACCTCTGGGCAGTCTGCATTCTACTCTGCAGTAATGTTCCAAAACGCCAATGCATAGTAGAGCAGCAACACATGATTGTACAGCAGTGGGAAGCTGGCTTTCAGACACAGCCAGACTCCCCATAGAAAAGGTACAGATTATTGTTTCTGTCTTTGCGATATGTGTATGCAGTAATAGGAAGTACTGTCAGTGCTTCCTCCTCTGGACTCAGAAGTAATGTGATCCCGGGGTCTAAGGATGTAGCAGGAGCTGCTGGGTGCTAGAAGACCCAGGCAATTTTGCTAAGCAGCTAGCAGGTGGCATTTACACTGTACCAGCCCCAGTTACACTGAAAATCAGGTAAAAAACAAATGAAATATTGAAATGCCCCCCAAAGGTTATAGGTTACAGGTGTGCACAATATGTGAAATTTATGAAAAATAAACAAGTAAATAAAGAGCAAGAAAAAATAAATAAAATAAAACCGCTGCCAATCCATGAGGCTGTTACTAGCCCTGCCCCATTTTAAAAAAATGTGTCTGATATAGAAAAAAATTGTTATAGAAGGGGGACATATCTTTAAATTTACTTCAGTGGTCCTTTGTGGTCATTAGTGATGAGCGAGTGTACTCATTGCTCGGGTTTTCCAGAGCACGCTCGGGTGGTCTCAGAGTATTTATTAGTATTCGGAGATTTAGTTTTCATTGCCGCAGCTGAATGATTAACAGCTACTAGCCAGCCTGATTACATGTGTGGATTCCCTAGCAACCAGGCAACCCCCACATGTACTCAGCCTGGGTAGCAGCCGTAAATTATTCAGCTGCGGCAATGAAAACTAAATCTCCGAACACTAACAAATACTCGGAGACCACCCGAGCGTGCTCTGGAAAACCCGAGCAACGAGTATATTCGCTCATCACTAGTGGTCATCAATTTAAAAAAAACAAAATAGACAACTTATTTCCTTTATTTTTCCACTGATGTCACCCAATATTGCTTAAACAAGAAAGAATTACAATGACATAAAATAAAGTACTTTACATCATGAAAAAATGCAAGAATTATTTTAATATCTGAAATAATTTTTTTTTGTTTACACCTCTTTACACGGCATGTATGAAAAAAAATGTGCCTGGTCAGAAATGGGGGATATATGGCCTTGTCTAAAACTGGCTAAACAATGTGATAAACCAACTCATTTCATTTGATTCCTCTAGGTTGTGGTCTTAAAAGCAGATGGCACAGCGCTATTCAATGAGCTTAAAATAACCCTTCCTCATATCACAGGTAAAGATCACAGGTAGCAAAGCAATTAATAATATATCATTCCTGCCTTGGAAATAAAATATTTAGAATTAAAGGGGTTAACCGTGAGAGAGAATTGGGGGCATCTTAACCTCAAAGTCATAATAAGGATTTTTCTCTTTTCTCCACAGCCAGTTTTTCAATTCTGCAGCCAGTGGAAAACTATATAATTGTTCAAGCAAACAATGGCCTTCAGATGCAGATTCAGCTATTACCCACAATGCAGTTATACATCACCATGCAGAAAACTGCCAGGGGCCGACTGCAAGGTCAGTTAAACTATTGCTAATGCAAAACAATTTTTGCACCTACCAATTTACTGTTTCCTTTGGATCCTTTGTAAAATTATCTTGACATCTAAGACAATTGATCAATTTTGTAGCAATTGCAATCCCATGGAAATGAATGTCACACGTTGTATTCCTTTCTAGTATAAAGCTAAAACCAATATAACCAAGATTTATGTATGACCCTAGAAAATATCAACAATAAAATGAAGTGATACCTGCGTTAATTTCTCCTATGAAATAATATATGACGCTTTTCGCATGTCACCACATATCACATATCATGTAAAGCTTTGAAATGTTGACTTTACTAAAGATGAATCCATTCAGAAGCCCAATGTATGGTCATGTGAATACAACATTACAGTCATGGCATGAAGATCTCAGGTGGCAACTAGTCAACAAGCTTGCAGAAAAAATTACTAACAAAGTTCCTTCAGAATCTGAGCAGTTTCAGTCATTCAGATCTTTCCTTCAGCTCTCCAAAGTAGACCTGGTATGAGTGGTGACATTTTTTTCAATGGTCTTTGGCTCAGTCTCGAGCCATGGTAGCTTAATGTATTAATGATCTGTAGGAAGGTGGATCTTGTGCAACCCTGGATAGATCCACCAGGGTCTTCGCTGTTTTCTTGATATTATCAAGCCATCAAGATGCTTGTTCCCTCTAATCTACCAACCATAATGTCCTTCTCCAGTGATTGCTGTCTTCATATCATGTGTCCAAAATAGGCCAATAATAGCTTTATGGTCTTTGTTTTGTGTGTCATATTTGGCTTGATTTGTAGGCCTGGTATAAAATTGAAATATATCTCTTAATATTTGTACTGCTTTTTAGGCACATTATTTCAAATGGTCTTAACAATTCACTGTCTTATCTAGGTCTTTGTGGAGACTTTAATTCCAAGGAAGGAGATGACTTTAAAACATCTGGAGGTCTCGTGGAAGCCACAGCATCAGCCTTCGCCAACACTTGGAAGGCCGATGCCAGTTGTCACGATGCATCTGACTGGTTGGACGATCCTTGCAGCCTCAGCATTGAGAACAGTATGAATACATTTTGCTTTTTTCATTAAGATGATAAAGATTTATCTAAGATCAAATACAAGCAAAGTATTAAAGGCAAACCTATAAATTGGTCAAAAAAAACCAAAACTGTATGGTTAAAAAAGTCTGCTATACCTCCAGATCCACAGTATTTGGAACAGATTCTTTCCTCCATTTTATAATATAAAATTTTACCGCTATTCAGATACGGTACTTTAATCTCCTAACATCTTTATTTTTAAGAAAACTATGCGGACTTTTGGTGTTCTAAGTTGGAAAGTGATGAGTCTCCCTTTGCCAAGTGTCATTCCACAATAGACCCTACTGAATATGCAAAGGTTGGTTGTAATTCTGTGTGTTCAATCTCATGCTCATCTGTTTTGTTCTACACACTAATTTAATCTCATTTTTCATTCTCCAGAGGTGTCGTTATGACTCGTGTAACTGTAAGGATAGTGAGCACTGTATGTGTGCTGCTCTGTCCACCTATGCCAGAGCCTGTGCTGCTAAAGGGATTATTCTGTGGGGATGGAAGAATGGAATCTGTGGTAAGAACATCCTAATTGGCCAATTTTATAAAAAATTGGCTACAACCTAAACCTTCATCATTATTGAAAGGTGCAAATTAAGAAAAGATTTTAGCATTCTTACTTTCTTTTAGGCCATACAATCCGTTTTTTGTTATTTTTTTTCTTCTCTGTTTGGATCTATGTGGGGGTGGAGCCTTACAAAAGATAATGCCCATGAGGAACTGGAATTACATCATACAGAACTAAAGGCTTTGCTCATCACCCTCTCTATAGTATTATTCTGAGTTTAACAAGAGATTATTTTTTATGTATTTTTTTACAAAATAATTCAAGTATGCCTCATTCTGCAGTAAATGAAAAAGTACATTATTTATTTGCAATTATTTTTTTTTTTTAAATGTGTTGAAACCGTATTGCATAATGAAGTACATTGGTGTCGGGAAGAAAGAGATTGCGATAACATCTTGAGAAGTTTGAATATTTTTTTTTACATAATATCTACTTTTAAAACTGTAAGGCAAATACAATTTATTGTTTACAATTAGTGATGAGAGAACGTGCTTGGATACGATGTTACCCGAGCATGCTTGAGTGCTAAGCGAGTGACTCTGGCGTGCCCGAATAATATGCTCGCGTCCCTGTGGCTGCATGTCTCACGGCTGTTCGACAGCTGTAACACATGTAGGAATTGCCTAACAAACAGAAAATCTCTGCATGTGTTGCGGTTGTCAAAAAGCCGTGAGACATGCAGCTGCATATTATTCGAGAATGCCGAAGACTCTCGGGTAGCACACGAGCGTGCTCGGATAACATCGTATCAGCGCATGTTTGCTCATCACTATTTAAAATACAGAGACATAAAAAGTTTCCCCCCCTATGATTCTTTACAGACAAGGACATTATATCATGTGCGTCTTCTCAAGTTTATCTATATAACATGACCACATGTCAACCAACATGCCAATCCTTGGCAGAGGGAGAGAAGTCTTGTGCCAGTGTGTTCACGCCAATTGATGGCTGTGGGTGTCCAGAGGGAGAATACTTGAATGAGAAGGATCAATGTGTAGATATATCCCAGTGTTCCTGCTATTACCAAGGCACATATGTGGATCCATTAGACGTCATCCACAAGCACGATGAGCGTTGGTACGTGTTTCCAAAGAGCCTGAATTGTTCAGTGCAGTAAGTCATAGAACTGCAGCATTGGTAAGGATTAATTATGTTCTCCATTATTTTCTAAAACAGCTCCTGCCATAATGGGAAACTTCAATGCACCACCCATGTCGATGAAAGTAAGAATATGTTACAAATTTTCTTTATTTCCTAGAATAATATTTCATAGTTGTTTAATTATTGTGAGATCCTGATTTTGCATTAGCTTCCACAATTGCAGTCGCTTTTATCTATTCCAGTTATCCTTAAATAATCTGATTAAAATGCAATTACAACCAAATCGAAGAAACCAGCTGACAAAATTCAGTTTTTCTATTGCAATCCTATAGGGGAAGACACTGACAGACTGGATTCTCTGGAGGGCCCGATTCATTCTGTTGTTTTCCCCAGAATTCTGGAGTAAAACATTATAAAAAGTAGTCAAGTTTTTGAGCAATGAGAAGTTACGCAAAAATATTGTGACTTTTAACATTGTTATGCCAATCCCAGCCAACGGCGCCAAAATGGGAGGAGATGGGGCATGGCCAAGCCCACCTATCTAATTCATGAAAACGTACCCCTCTTCGGTAGTGTAAATTTCGGCAGAAATGTACTCCAGTCTGAATAGAGTGCATCTTTGGTGGAGACGCATGACATTTGTTAAAATGCGCCTAATTCATTAAGTGCCATACGAATCTTTAGGAGTTAGATGCATCTTACTCTTGCATGCCCCTCATTAAGACTGACATATACAATGAATTGGCCCCAGTTTTCCATTTATTTAAAAAAAAACAAATGGGCAATTCATTAAGACTTGCGTTATTCACACCGGTGTTAACGAAGGAATTTAGTTGAACAAGATGTCTTAAAGTCAGCAAGAGGCGCATGCTGCTTAATGAATTAAGCACTCTTACAAATGTCGAGTGCAAGGGCTGGTGCTCGTTTTTTGGGGTAACTTTTCATTAAATAGACAGGTGGGAGGAGCAGCAACTTAGTTGGCAAAAACATTGCCAATTTTTAAGCTTTTTTATGCTAGAATTTTGAGTAAACACCTTGATGAATCAATCATGTGCCTCTCACATGGTCAACAGGTCAAGGAGCCATGCGGATGGTCCATATAGCCACCCTTTTTTTTACAAAGTAAATTAGGATTACAGTGTAGGGTCATGAGAGGGACAGGTTCCAATACTGGGCCGATTTCACCGGAAGGCTATCCGTTTATATATAAGGGCTAGCTCTTCAGGAAAAAGATAGATACATGATTGCTGAAATAATCTGTTTCTCAGTTTATGACCTGGTCGTTATGGCCGTTATTGTGCTCTTGAATTCTCACTGTAAATTATATTTGTCTATCTGATAAAAATGAAATGTTAATTATTCACCAGTGAACATGATCACTAACATACCAGGTAATTCAGGTCCATCTTATACCGAGGAGGTTGGCACCACTCTTGTCAATGAGCTGTAACTGGCACTGTAGACTATGACCGTGCACTTGGGCTGCAAAGCCAAGGACATCTCATCATGGACAAAGGTGCCGCTGTTTTTGGAAGAAAGATTACCTGTTTTACTGTCTTGCAACCATTTTTAGTAATATATACATATATATTTATTTGCCTGTACTACATACTCATTATATGTCTCTTCACAGCTTGTCCTGAGGGCAAAGTCTACTTCAACTGCAACAATCAAACAGGTGTCTCCATACAAAGGAGCTGCAAGACTCTGGGGGTTGAATACGTAAGTTGAGTCTCTCTTATTATTATTATTATTAATAATATAATTATTATTAGTGGTATTTCAGTGTTAGTATTATTTTTACCACTATGATTCTTTATTTACTTTTTAATGTGTTCTTATTATTGTTTGTATTATTTAATTAGTATTAATACAAATAAATATTATGTAGGATTGAATTGTATATCCGGAATTGAATCGCTAGTTTTTCCTATATTATAGTTCCAGACAGAGTGCATCTCTGGATGTGTCTGCCCCAATGGACTTCTAGATGATGGAGCTGGAGGTTGTGTCCCTGAGGAAAGCTGTCCTTGTATCCATAATGAAGACATTTATCCCCATGGATCCCAGATTAGAGTGGACTGCAATACCTGGTAAAATGACAGATTATTAGATAAAGTTATATAATGAAAAGCTAAAGATAAAACCTTCAGTAGTCTTTGGTTGCTCAATATAGACGAGCCTAACAGTTTGATAAAATTCTTCACCTCCTCTCAAGAGTCAGACATTAACGGGGAAGATTCCGCTTTTGTTTTTCTATGTCACATTATTTTCTCCAGCTGATCCCATGGGGATTAGTAATTTGTGGCTTTTTCTGGTAACTTCAAAAGGGTTCAGAATTTGAATATAAATCTACCCTTAAATAAGCACTTCCATCCCCTTAATATATTGAAACATTATATTATATAGCACTGTGTACTTACAGTTGCTTATTTTGCCTTTCTACCCAAATTATTCTTTCTCTTTTAGGTCTATGATATTACGTGATTAAAAACTGACTAGCTGAATCCTTCTAAGCTCTGTGTAGAAACAGGAAGTGTCTTTTCCCTGCATGAGTCATCATTAGAACTACTATTCTACATCACTGTAATGTCCTTGATGTGAGGAGCAGAGCAACTGGGTCAGAAGTTGAAGGGGGAGTGGAGCTGCTTTGCTGTGATGAAGAATTGTAGTTCTATTGATGACTCATGCAGGGAAAAGAGACATGGAGCTTAGAAAGATGCAGCTAGTCTGTTTCTAATCACGAGATGTCATTGACCTAATGGAAAAGAGGAGAATTAATTGGATACGGTAAAATGAGCAGTTGTAAGTACACAGTGCTATATAATATGATGACTGTAATATATTAAGAGGATACAAGTTTTCATGGAAGTGCTTCTTTAATGGTAGACACTATCCATCTTTACATTCTTCACATAATTTTTAATGTTATAAAAACATTCAGAAATTAAAAAGTGGCAGTAAGGACTAGAATAGAAAGGGAGGAAATACACAAGATCTGGAAGAGGATAGATGACGTAAAGCTGGATAGACCCTTCAATGATTACATTATGACATGTCAGTAATGAAAGGTTGCATTTTTGCTAGAAGTTTTAACTTGTAACACTTGGAGCTAAATGGGTTCCCATCGATCATGTTCCTATAACTACCTACACAAAACAAGAAATAATTTTTGCAAACCCTTTTCTACTATTTCTTAATAATACATTTGCCTTTTAGAGTCTGTAGATCTTTCCCAATTCCTTTTTGCTACCACTGCAAAACCAGACAATTGTTAGCAGACTGCGGTGATGATCATTTCATCATTTTTTGCAGAACCCCTTGCATTCCCTTTATGTACACTCCCCTATAACAGCTAGAAAGTCGCATTCCCTTGCAGGTGTAAATATATTTGTCAGTGAAAACCGCACTTATGAGTGGTCGAACTTCCATTTTAATGCAAAATTTGCAGCAGGGTCCTTTACCTACCATGTAGGGAAGATAATGGTATCAATGTATGATCAGTTGAGATTGTTCCGCTGGGATCAGTTTTGCTGCTATATGCTGCCCCCCAAAAATCCTATGAGCCTTATCATTTGGGCACATTCTGTATTTTATTTGACAAGGGGGAGTGGCCAATTAGGAAAGCGTTTGGTTTCATGCAAAAGATGGCTTGAGATACAAAGTTGTGCATTAAAATTTGTGCCAAAATTTTGGTGCAAATTTTTTAATATAAAGTGTCCCCTCTAAGCCAAAACCAAAAAAGTCAATAAGAGATTGACCGCCTCTCTGTTGCATTGAATGAACAGCCATTCATGTGCAGGGTCTATCTGGAAGTACCTTACCTTGGTTGATTGCCAAGAGTTGGAAAATCCAAATTCATGACTGCGCCTGCGTGTGTAGAAAAATTAATGAAGATTCTTCATGGAAAAATATTAAATCTAGTAGGAAAGTCAGATCTTCTAATCCGATGTTTTCACTTTTATAGCTCGTGTAGTAGAGGAAGATGGACGTGTACCAATGCTGTATGTTATGGAACATGCACAATCTATGGAAACGGTCATTATGTCACATTTGATGAAAAATTTTACGACTTTGATGGAAATTGTGAATTTGTGGCGGCCCAGGTAAGGAATTGTAATGTAACTATAAATAACGACTCTGTAGTGTTTGCTCCTGTCGCTTTAGTATTTGTTCAGCTATTATTATGTGCTATGTTATTATACTGTAACATTCTCAGGTTTGTCACTCACTAATAGAATATAAGGCGTTTGTGATATTCCAAATTCCTGCACTTAACCCTACAATGGAGAACCCTGCGAGCTGAAGGTGGGGTTGTATTTAGTATGGCTTTAGAGGAGGTGAAAGATTATTATTTTTTCCTTCTTAACTTTTTAAGTAAATATCCTCCTGGAAATGAAAGCCTGTATTAGCTTCTTTCAAAATATGTACATATTATGGCTGTAGATACCATTGATGTCTAACAATAGCTCAGAACTAAGTGCAATAATGTATATTGGTCAAGTGAAAAATGAACTGCGTGGTGGAGGCATGAAAAGATTCATGTGATTAATGGGTTAATCACTCAAATAAAATAAAGAAAAATGTAACTTTCTAACAGAACACATTGAGGCAGACCATCTAAAAGTGTTAATTTTTTACGCTATGTAAACTTAGACTACATAAAATGGGATCATTTATAAAAGTGGTGCTGATGAATGGTAAATTGTACTCATTGTTAGGGCTCGTTTAGATGACTGTAATAATTGGATGGGTGCTAGCCATCATGTTGATGGATAGCACTCGTCATCGTGTTATTCTATAGGGCCATGGGCAAAGACAATTTGGATTTCCACAGGCTGACAGAAACACTTTTTTCTCCATCTTCTCCTCATACGAGAGAATAGGATCACACGGTGATCAAGCTTTGAGAGTGTATTAGCATAACTCGACCGATTTTCTCAGATGTGACCCTAGACTTAGACTATCTAGTTTCATTTTACACCACTATTAGTTGACTTTGTATCAAAAATTTGCTCCCAAAATTTTGACACATATTTTAGTTCAACTCTATCTCCTAAGCCAACTTTTGCATTAATCCATACCATTTCCCACTAGGCCACTCCCCCTTGGCAAGTAAAGTGCAGAAGGTGTGAAAAACCATAATAAACATGATTCAAGGCACATAGGATAGTTTTTCAGCACCAAAATTCAGTATTCTTTCAAAATAGGTTATACAAGGGAAAAAGGATCTCTCCCAAGGGTCGTGTAAAATGCTGACTACACAATAAGTATGTAATATGGGGTCTATCACTGTATAAATATTTGTTTAGAATTGACACATGCAAAGTGCTTTCCATCACATGAGTACAAAACTGAATAAAGTAACTCATGTAATTGCAGGATTATTGTGGCGCTCATAATTCTTTGGGCAACTTTAGCGTAATCACCGAAAATATCCCATGTGGCACAACCGGTGTTACCTGTTCAAAGTCTATAAAGGTCTTCCTTGGGGTATGTATGTTGTAACCTGATCATTTGGGTTGTTGTTTTTTTAAACATTCAATTATTATTATGAAGCAATCACTATATTATTCTTTTTTTAATTTAATTTATGCAGATATTGTACTTAGTTTTTTTTAATGTTACATATATTATAATATTATAGCTGACATATATACAGTATATGATATTTATATTAAACATTCATCATGACTAATATTCATATCAATATAATAAAAATACAATATTACATTATATAGAGCCAATGAAGAAAATAAAAAACAAACAAAAATAAAAACATCATTTTCTCATCACCTATAAATTAAAGTATCCAATTTAATACTCCTGGTCCCTATGGTTTTGCCTTGTTTTCTGACTTGGTTGTCCTACTGGATTTTCAGCTAAGGGTCACTTATAATATTGTGAATTACAACAGCAAAAATAGTATAAATAGGGACAATAATATAGAAGTTTCAACTGTGCCCCTACTTATGAGAAATCCATAAAGACCCCAAAATTACAGTCTTACATGTGGGAGATGAATGACTTTAGGCTAACTGATCCAATCTAGGTCATAATACTATATAAATGGAAACTTGAATTTAGTATTGTCTATAGCTCTTATACGTCATTATATAGTTACACCATTCTACGTTTAGGTGGTGGGTCCAGGTTAGTTTATGGAAACACATATCACAAAGACAGTCTGTGCCAAAGTTATAGACACTCATGGGATGGGAATTTTAGAGCATTGAAACTGACCAGTTCTTTAATGGCTCAAGAGGTTCTAAGGGGGTAACTTTCTCCTTGTGGAGAGTGCCAAGCTGGCGTAAGGAAACTTATAGGCCATACACTGCTCCTCAGACCCCAATTCATAAACCTCTCGCTTAGCCATATCAGATATATTACTTTGCACTGATAAAGAACACGTGTCTGCAAAAAGAGTGTATGGTTTGTTTTTTTATCCTAAATAATGTGACAATGCTCGTTATAGAGTTGATATTGACTTTTAGGATTGATACCGCAATGGATGGCACTAGACTTCTAGTCCTTTTCCCCTCTTTATTAGCTTTGTAGCACTGGAAAACACTGTAGAAAACCAGATGATACTTCCACCAACCTCAGTTGTTGGTTTCTAGCAAAGCTGCCATGTGTTTCTGATCCTGAACAACATAAAATTCTAAAATGCAATTACCTATGTACAACCATGAAGTAAAGTGTGCCACTCTGGTTATATTTTGTTACCTTGCAGACCACCGTACTGAAGTTAGCAGACAAGCAGATAGAGGAAACAGTTGGTGAAGGTGCAAAGTCTGTGAAATACCTAACCCGCGAAGTGGGCATTTACCTGGTGATTGAAGCAAGCAATGGAATTCTTCTAATTTGGGACAGAAAAACCACTATTTTCATCAAGGTGTCTCCAGCATACAAGGTAGGAAGATAATATTCCTTATACCTTTCTTCTAGCTACTCATCGATTTTCCCCTCTGCAAATCCCTTCAATGGCTCCCAATTCCCCAACATATCCAGTTAAAACTACTAACATAAACCCACAAAGTCGCCTGTAATCTTTATGCTCCGCATATCTCTGAACTAATCTATCGATATCTTCCAACATGTAACCTCTGGGCTCTAAAGACCTCATTTTCTACTCCACACTCATATATACGTTCCTCACCTAATCACCTCCAAGATTTCTCAGTATCTCTCATCCTCTGGAATTTACACATCAAATTTTTGCACATTAAAGTAGAGATATGTCTGAATTTGGTCTGATTCCTACCTCATACATTTCTATGACTGATTCTGCTATGTGAACGGACAAAATCTGTATGCTGTCCATTAAAAAGATGAATGTGGGAATTCTGACAAACTAAACAAATATATTTACAGATTTTAAGTTAATGATCTATTACTCAACTGATAAATCCACTTGATGCTCCAGCGCCTCCACTGTGGAACTATCTACTAGTCTCTGTCTACTCATCTAGGCTGGTTATGTGCCACCTAGGCTGGCTATGTGCCGTCTCACCATATACCATCTGCAGCCAATCACTTGCTTTATAGGTCTCTCGTTGTAGATCTCAAAATCACTGCTGAGGCCAATGATTGGCTGCAGCTGTCAAGTAGGGAGGTGGAACATGAGCGCTGCAGAGAAGGAAACAGACACCAGAGATGAGCATCGAGGCAGCGGATTGATAGTTGAATCAACTAGTAATGTGTTTTTTAAATTTTATGCCATTGCGCAGTATTGTGATCCCTGAAAACCCCTTTGAAAATGAGTCATCTCATCACAGAATTTTACAATTTGCTAAAGAAAAATAAATAGTGCCCATGGTAGATATCCAACATTCAAGAAAAAATGCATGGTAAAGGACGGATGGTAGCTGACCATACATGTTTGTTTGTACAAACCACACTGATAAGTAGGACTTAAAATAAAGCAAGAAACATACATTTATGATAATTAAAGTTATTTTTGCTTTTTTCTTTTTGTTCTAGGGAAAACTTTGTGGTTTATGTGGAAACTTTGATGACAATGCACAAAATGACTTTAAAACCAGTCATATGTTACTTGTCAATGACGTGTTGGAATTTGGAAACAGCTGGAAAGTTGATGCCTCCTGTCCCGATGCTTCAGACGTAGTCAATCCCTGTAGTAAAAATCCACATCGCCAATCCTGGGCAGAAAAACAGTGCGGACTTATCAAAAGCCAAGTTTTCAAAGTCTGCCATAGCAAGGTATGGAGATGAGACTAGTGTATGTCATGTAGGTACCAAGTGTAGGTACCAAGGTTTTCTTCTGTAGTAATGCAGTGACTCAAGATCAGTGCTTCTCAAAAGTATTAGGCCACTGTCACTTGTAATGCATCACAAATTTTTGGGTGAGGCAGAGGATGACTCAAGTCTAGGAGGGTCAGTAGAAGAGACTCGCCCTTCAAGAACCTGGCTCTTCTGTCCTGGCCAACATTACCTAAGAAGACAATCTCCAATACAGACTAGTACAAAAACAGTAAGTTAAGTATCTTCTCAAGAGGCAGGAACATGAAGACAAGAGACTCTGTGACTGGTCCTGGGAAGACATTGGCACTGTGCAAGCGTAGAAACAGACAAAAGAACGTCCCTGTGCAAGAACAATATATAGACCCTTTACAGTCCACTAGCTCATCAAATAATGCCCAATCCCTCATGCTTTGGAGCCGGAAGTGGCCCCCTTTACCTCTTGGTCCCCTTTGTGACTGCATAATTGCACCAACGGCTTGTGCGCTCTGGCCGCTGTGACTATCTCTGATGATATACCTCATATTCTACTTTTGAATCCCTCAAAGTGAAAATATTTGCGAGTTATTTTGAAAATGATTTTGAAAATGTATAATTGACTGCGTGAACTTTTTTTAGGTTGATCCAAAACCATTTTACGAGGCTTGTGTACTTGATGCCTGCTCATGTGATACTGGTGGAGACTGTGAATGTTTCTGTACTGCAGTCGCTGCGTATGCTCAGGAGTGTACCAAAGCCGAAGCCTGCGTCTACTGGAGGACACCAGACATATGCCGTGAGTAAATCTTTATCTACTATTACTTTGGGCGCACAATTTTTCACTAGTCTGAGGGTGCCGGAGGAATGTTAGCAACTGTCCACCGTGCTGTCCATTTAAACAGCTACAAAATTTGTCAATACACATAACAAAAAAATTTACTGGAAATTTTTTTCATTTTATTTCAGCCATATTTTGTGACTACTACAACCCTACGGATGAATGTGAGTGGCATTATCACCCATGTGGCAATCACAGCATTCAAACCTGCCGCTCCATTAACAACGTCTACACTAATGTCACCATTACTTACCTGGAAGGTAAGCATTGTACGATATTAAATGTAAGCTTTACTAATAATATTTAGGTGGTAGGTCTATGTTCTTTATAGTTATGTTTAAAATATTAAGGAGATATATCAATTCAAGCAAATTCCATTTTGTCCTGGTAATATGATGGACAACCAGGTGCTTGACTCGTTGGACCAGAAAACTTTGATAACTCTACTTTCACTGCCACGTATCATACATCTGTGTCACCATTACTTGTCCAGAACCAATTTGTATCCACTGGAAGTAATTAACAAAGATTTCTGTTCAATGGCTTCAAGCAGAGTACTTTAAGGCTATGAAAATAGGATAAATGGGATAAAGTGCAGATACAGTAATTAAACGGAACTGTCAGATGCAGACTTAACATTTATTAAAAGAGTAGTTGACCAGAGTGAAAAAGAACCTAGAACTCTTATCTATGCTTCAACGTTTTCGACTCCTTGAGAAAGCTTAAGGCGAAACGTACTTCGGAGTTCTGGGCTCCCTCTAACTCAACTCAACTATTCTTTTGATATTGATGTCAATGATAATACTCTGTTAATATGGAGTATTTTTCACAATGTATTTTATACTCATAAATATGATACATTTTTCTATTATTTTCCTCCCCTTTTTTATTAGTGCTTTTTATGTCATTTTTTGTAAGCTCTTGATGAATTAAACTATAGTATATATTTTTTATAACAGACTATGTATTTTCTGTAGGTTTTTGTACTTCAATAGCCACTCACCCCCTATGTGATTGATTGTGTTAGTTTGTTGTAGGTGTTTGTATCTGAACCCACTATGTAATTGGTATTTTTAGGTTGTTACCCTACTTGCCCAGAGGACCGGCCCGTATTTGATGAGTCAAATAGAATATGTGTAACCAAGGAGGAATGTGGTTGTTATATTAACAATACTCACTATGAGATTGGTGGTGAAGTGCCACCTACTGAAACATGTACCACTTGGTAAGAAATACTATTTCCTACAAGTAAACGAGACTTTACCTACTAAAAGGACAAACTAGTGATACATCTGGTTCTTCTGTTTATCATTATGATTGTCACTTTATGGCAGTGCTAGTATTCAGTAATGAGCTACAATATTCAAATACAGTCTATAATTATTATTACCTTCTATCAGCTAGAAGGTAATCAAAGGGAAGCAGTTGCTAGATTTATAATGTCCCAACTACATGCACAATAAATTAGATTTTATCTGGTATGGTTTTCTATGAAATGCTCTGGGATTTAAGAATATACATAGTGTGAAATAGTTGGGCAGTATAGGAAGAGACTTGACTAGTTCAATATGGCACCAAACTGACTTTTCCCCACCCAGCTACGGTTAATTGACAGGTCTCTCCCATGTATGTACATTACATAGAAAAGCACATGAAGAGAAAATAAGTGCAGTATAGAAGCTGTGCTGGTATATTAGCTAATCTTGCATCCAGCCTATATTACTGGGAGAGACACTCCTACAAGAGAAAAATAAATACTTGAATCAGGCTGAAAATTGCATATCCGGAGGTCTTAAAATAATGAAAGAATGAAGATTGGAGAGTGAAACTGCTTTTGTATTAACTAGAGTTAAATGGAACCTGTCATGAAAATAAATTCTATTAAAGAGGTTGTCCACTACTTGGACAACTACTTCTTGATCAAAATGTTTGACCCCTATAAAATAAAAAGCCTAAACTCACCTCCAGTGCTAGAACCGTTCTCGCGGTGTCAGCACTCGCTCTCCCCGGGGCACTCATGCGGTGTTGTGACACGTGGTGCCGGCGCCCAATCAGCATTGGCATCAGTCTTCCCCAAATCAAACATGAAGAGGAAGTCAGGACTTCTGCTGATCTATGACTTCCTCCTTATGTTCAATTTGTCCAAAGGTGGAGACACTGACACCGGCACTGATTGAGCACTGGCGTTACATGTTACAACAACAGCACAGGAGCCCTAGGAGAACAAGTGCTGACACCATGACAAGGACGCCAGCATGGGAGGTTAGAATAAGCTTTATTATTTTATTGGGGTCAAGTGAGGGGTATGACAAGAAGCTGTCCAAATAGTGGACAACTTCTTTAACCTGCAGATATAGGGTTAATCTATAGGTTAATTGCATTCTAAAGCTTCCCTGCATCTGCACATAGAGCCTCATTACCGGTAAGAGATTAACTTTATTTTTCCCTGAAGCCTCGGGCTTTCAGTTATTGAGGGGCGGCCGGTGCGGGCTCAGTCACCACTTTGTGTATAAAGAGTGGCGACTATAGCTGCGCCCCCAGGCACTGACTAACAGCTCACACATCATTAGAGCTTCAGAACACTGTTAACTTGCAGATTAACTTCATATCTAAAGGTTAACAGTGTATAAAGGGAATCTGTCATGTAAAGAAAACACTAGCATTTCTCATTTGGTGTCCATAGTCTTTAAACAAATTAACATGTTTAACAGATGTAATTATTATATAGCAGACGTTCCGGTGCATGAACAATACAACATTATCATGGAGTATTTGTCCTTTATAAAGCCTGCAAGAGACATCATTGCGCTAATACATTTGTTTTCTGTTTCAGCATCTGTACCTCGGATGCAAAGGTGAACTGCAGCTACAATCAATCAGGTAGACGGAGTACTGACATTATAAATGTTGTAGCATGTTTGTACATACTTGGATTTTATGAGGAGCTGTTGAATTTCTGTAGTTCAAGGTTCTGTAGTTCAGTTTCACAGATGCTTTGTGATTGATAAGCAATTTTTGGTAATTAGTGATGAGCGAATGCGCTCAGATAAGGTGTTCTCTGAACATGCTCAGGCGCTAACCTAGTGTCTTCGGTGTGCTCGAATAATATGTTCAAGACCCCGCAGCTGCATGTCTTGAAGCTGTTAGACAGCTGCAACACATATAGGGATTGCCTAACAAACAGGAAATCCCTCCATGTTTTGCGGCTGTCTAACAGCCGCCAGACATGCAGCCGTGGGGTCTTGAACACATTATTCGAGCATGCCAAAAACAATCGGTTAGCACCTGAGCATGTTCAGAGAACACCTTATCTGAGCAGGTTCACTCATCACTATTGGTAATGAAATGTCAGGTCAACAATCAGACAAGATCTAAAGCCGGCCATGCGCATGATTGGCTAGAACGTAGCCAGTTAGAAATCCTTTATTCGTAAAAGTGATCCAGCCAGATTAATCTACCGAATCAGGAAGACAGTTTAAAATAAAAAATAAAACAGAGGCATGCAATATTCAGCCTATTATACCAGCAGAATCTGGTGAAAAAAATCCTAAGCTGATGAAAATAATTCATTTCTGCAGACTTTTATCTTATGTTTATGGGCACCTTTAAGGGACGATCCTGATGAAGAATTTTATTCCATGAGGCATATGATGTTAGGTATCAGTGGTGATAGAAGAGTTATGTAAAGGAGGATTATGATTATTGGTATACACATGTGGCCTTATTATGACAGTACCATGAGATTGCCCTTATGAAGAACTTGATCCTTAGCAGTGCCATGATAGCCAACAGATAGTCTGTAAAGTGCCTGCTATACACATTGGTGCCCTCCAACGTATCAATGGGTTATGTGGTTATGTATAGCCCTACAGAAATAGAAGTGAGTGTAGTGGTGTAATTTGTGGTGGTAGTCGATGACCAGGAATGGGTATTGGGCATATTCCTGAGGATCTAGAGCATGAGATCACAGCCAATATTATATTTGGCTATTCACTGACTACTGCTAATTATTAAATTTCTGTGCATCAATAGACAGTGATGTCTGCCATGTAATACCATTATGATTCTATATGCGGTAAACAGCTTTTAGTAGTTTAATTTCTCCTCCTTGGTTCCAGCATGTTTCTGTATCATCAACGGAACAAGATACGAAGAAGGTGAAATCATATCCAAAGAAGAGCAATCTGGAATTTGCATTGAGATAAGATGTGAAAATGGGACAGAAAAGGTATATTTCGAAGTCTGCCCTACTTCAGTACCCACCACTACATCAACCACTACCATTTCTACTACTCCTTTTGTATCCACCACAACAGGTAATAATAACTCATTGTCTATTCTTCTCCGGTATGTCAGTACTACATCTCCGTAACTGTTGAGACCAAGCAGAAAATTTGCTAAAACCGGTTTAGATCTTCTAAAAAAAATTGGAAATTGTTGTCTAAGGCTCTGTTCACATGTCCATTAGTTTTCCATTTGTAATTGATCAAATACTTCAATACAAAAACAACAAAATAGATCTGTAACATAATTATCAAGAGGGGATACAAAATGGAAAACAAAGTTTCCGTTTTTGAGCGGATTCGTTGAAAAATGGACACTGTAGTTTCCGGTTTGCATTAGGTTCTGGCCCATTTGTAACAGATCCGGCTTGACTGGTATAGTTCTACTGTTTAAGGTAAGTACATTACTAGCAAATCGGATCCGTTAATCAATGGTATAAAGGACGGCCATTGGTTATGATCAATTTCCCCTGGACTTCATTGTTAAAACTGGATCAGTTTCCCAACCATTCTTTTGGCTGGTCAAAAAGGTGTGTAGACTACATTTTCAGTTTCAGACATAAAATTAATATCAAAAGTAAAGGAGGCACAACAGAAAACATTTGTGATGCTTACGTTCCCAATAAGGAGAATAGGGTCTGGTCCTAGAACTTTCATATTTCTGTTTTGTCCCAAAATGGATCCAAAAACAGAAATGACTACAGGATATGTGAACATAGTCTTAATAGTTTTCTGCAGAGGTTTTTCACAACATATCAATAAATGTCTTATGGTTTATAACTAATATGTAATATAATACTTTGAAGGATAAGGGTTTCTTGCTGGCTTGAAATTTCTAGTTTTCACTAACATTTTTAAAGAGAAGATAAGAACAATATTTCTTTTTTCCTTTCTTTCTTTTTTTCAGTCATCACCACAACTCCATTGACATCAACACCACCTCCATCTTCAAGTAAGCAGTTGCTACTAATGTAATTTATAATTACATATGAAGTATTGCATGTTTTTAAACTAAATTAGATACTTAGTAAACATAGTTTTCTATAAACTTCTACAGTCAAACAAATCTGTAAGCACCTTGGACCCTCCAATGTCATTCCAGCCACTCTGGTGCAGCCATGCAATTAGCTATGACTGGTACTGGCCCAAAGACTGAAGCTACTTCATGCTCCTGATTATAGGTGTCCAGGGAATGGAATATCCCAACACATAGGTGGTCCTGTAGGAGTCAGAGTGGAATTTTTTCACGGTGCAGTAAATTGGCTTAAGCCACTTCAGTGTTTGCTCCCTTCCTCTAGATAAATTAGGTTAAGTAATTATAAAAGGTTGAACTTGAAGATCTTATATGTTTTTTTCAAGCTACTAACAAAGGACCTTGTTGTTCCCTTTTCCTTATGAGGTTAAAAACAACATTTTGGCAAAATAGCATATGTCCATTTATATATAATTTTCTTTAAATATTTACTACATTGCTTCAATATTTTGTGCAACTCGCATGTTCTTTCTTATAGCTTGTGTTTATGAAAAAGTGTGCCAATGGACCGAATGGTATGATGTGAGCAAGCCAGGAACTGATCTGGGAAGTGGTGATTATGAAACATATGATGAGATAAGAAAGCATCATGAATTCTGTCAAGTCCCAGAGCAGATTCAATGCAGAGCGGTAAATGCTCCTGACGTCAGCTTGGAGGAGTTGAAACAAGTTGTATATTGCAATGTATCCTATGGACTCGTCTGCCGGAATAGTGACCAAAACAGTGAAACCAGTCTTTGGTCACACTGCTACAACTATGAGATAAGAGTGGATTGTTGCGATTATGAGTGTGCTCAACCCACAACAACTACACCAACTACAACTACCACATCTACTACCACAACAACAACTCCTCCAACAACAACCCCACTGACGACAACTCCTTCAACAACAACCCCATCAACGACAACTCCTCCAACAACAACCCCACCGACGACAACTCCACCAGCAACAACTCCACCAACAACAACTCCACCAACAACAACAACAACTCCACCAACAACTACACCTTCAACAGTCACTATTCCAGTAGAAACAACTACAGGTAAGAAATATAATTCAATGTTAACATAATAAATAGATGACAAAGCATTTACTGAAATTTAAATGGTTATGGATTCTAAAGGAATTATCTTTCACATTTAGCATATAAAAATGACAAGATGAAACGAGGAGTAATGCAGAAACGGGAAAAGTGGTTAATAGTGATGAGCGAATATACTCGTTACTCGAGATTCCCCAAGCACGCTTGGGGGTCCTCCAAGTATTTTTTAGTGCTTGGAAATTTAGTTTTTATTGCCGCAGCTGAATGATTTACATCTGTTAGCCAGCATAAGTACATGTGGGGATTCCCTAGCAACCAGGCAACCCCCACATGCACTTATGCTGGGTAATAGCTGTAAATCATTCAGCTGCGGCAATAAAAACTAAATTTCCAAGCACTAAAAAATACTCGGAGGACACCCGAGCATGCTCGGGAAATCTCGAGTAGCGAGTATATTCGCTCATCACTAGTGGTGAATTAGGAGTTTCATTTGTCAAATTGTAATCCATCCCTGACATCTTACTGGCTCCTTTTACTCAACCCAGGGTGCCAAACATCAGTGATGGACTGGGGCTTCAGGGGACCACCTGTAACATTGATAAGGGGGAGCTCACTGTTTACCTACATGTAATATCACTTTACCTTCATTTATATACTCCATAGTGTATATAGTAAACTGGGACATTGTTAAATGAATTATGAGATGATGTTTTTGTCTATAAATTATGCAAGAAGTGTATTAAGTCAAGCACTGTTCATGTGGGAAGCCCAATCCTACGGAGAGGCCCATCGGTGAATTCTCCTGTTCTCCTATGAAAAGACTTTTAAACAACAACCAATCAGTAAATATTTACTGATCACCTGTCGTTTAGTACTGCCAATCTGTGTGTGTAAATAGAAGCTTAGTCATGGGCTTTAGGCTACTTTCACACTAGCGTCGTTTTGTATACGTCGCAATGCGTCGTTTAGGAGAAAAAATGCATCCTGCAAAGTTGTCTGCAGGATGCGTTTTTTCCCCATAGACTTACATTAGCGACGCATTGTGACGTATGGCCACATGTCACAACCATCGTGCGACAGTTGCGTCGTGTTTTGGCGGACCGTCGGCCCCAAAAAAGTTACATGTAATGTTTTTTTGTTCGTCGAGTCCGCCATTTTCGAAACTCTGCCCCCTCCTCCCCGGACCTTACAATGGGGCAGCGGAAGCATCGTAAGACTGCTTCCGCTGCCCACATCGGGCATTTCTTTAACAACGCGCGTCGGCACGTCGGGCCGACGCATAGCGACGGCCCTGTGCCGACGCTAGTGTGAAAGCAGCGCCATGCAGCGCCACATGCAGCGCCAGCAGTGCCATGCATCAAGTTTATAACTACTACTATCTTTTCTATTCCAGCTTAGATAATAATCAATAGATAATATATTGCATAAAAGAAGCAATGCCATCTCCTACATAATATCCGACTATCATGTGGTCAGGTCTAACAGTGAATCATGTCAAAATATCTTCAGAGTGTTATTTAGCCAAACAAGTGGTTTTTTTATTTTGAAGAACACCAACAATTTATATAGGAAAATCACCGCAGTGTTGCAAGGTAACGTTTCGACCCACA
Source organism: Ranitomeya variabilis (assembly GCF_051348905.1). Lineage (NCBI taxonomy): Eukaryota > Metazoa > Chordata > Amphibia > Anura > Dendrobatidae > Ranitomeya > Ranitomeya variabilis. The sequence continues at coordinate 479,914,600 of NC_135233.1, forward strand.
GGGTCTTTTTCAAACCTTACTTGTGGAGGTAGACACCACCACCGCAGATACCTGATACTACACACAGACAGCCCCTAACGGGACTCCTGCACCTCTCCAGGGACTTTGCCCTCCTCTTATTTTCTACCTCCACAAGTAAGGTTTGAAAAAGACCCTGTGGGTCGAAACGTTACCTTGCAACACTGCGGTGATTTTCCTATATAAATTGTTGGTGTTCTTCAAAATAAAAAAAACACTTGTTTGACTAAACAACACTCTGAAGATACTTTGTTGAGTGCGACTGTTCATGTTTGAGACTATACCTTGGAGGATTCCTCCACGTTCAGTCTGCACCATTACCAGCGAGAGTGCACATCTTGTTCTTTACTACAGTGAATCATGTCAAGACATTAGTCTTTTCTCCCCTGTATCTGGATGTTTCAGTTTCAGGTTGACTGATACAAAATAGTAAAAAATAAATAATGAATGACTCCCAGTGCCTCTTGGGGACCATATTATATTAAAAAAACTGCTAAAAACAAAAGAAAGAAATGTATAAGGGACAGTAATCTGAGACCATAAATATACATTTAAATAACTGAAACAATTAGGGAACTTATTTGTAGTTTAATTTAGTGTTAAATTCCAAATTTTAAAATAAAAATCTATAAAGTTTCAAAGAAAAGAAAAATCTTTGTTACACATTACAGCTAAAAAGCTGAAACAAATTCTAAAAATAATAAAGGGTTGGTCAACACTGAAATACCCCTTTTTTCAGGGCATGAATAGTTTAAAAAAAATAAAAATATGCCAGCTTGGTGTCGAAATGCGTTATGGAATAAAAACTCTTGGCAGGGATTTTAATTTTGGTAGCACAACATCGTGCATCATCCTAATTTGATCAAATATTATAGGTCATCATTTTCCACTCAAAAGGACCCTCTAAACACAATATTACCAGTTCATATTTACAAAGTCACTTGGGACTCATGAGTTTTGGAAAGCCGATATCTCTCAGGGATATCCCGGTCCAAAATGTCCCATAATTACCTCTCCATAACAGCTTGCCAAGAGCCACTTTGACGTCTGATAAGCAGTTGAAATCTGTTACGAGTTTTTGCTTTAAAAATTAGTATATGTGCAGGCAAAGATGTTGGGACAACTTGCTCATGAGTTCACTACTCTGAACCCTAATTCAGGCTTATTAGCTTAAGCTACAGAAGAGAGCTATTGCCTATTTGAGGTGACAAAACCCTGAAGACCTGATGGATTCTCCTTATGGTTTGGTCAAGATAGAGGTTCCCACATGAACAGTGCTTGACTTAATAAATAAGTCTATTATTTTATTACTGGACATCAAAGATGTCCTCCAGAGACTTCTACCCCTGAATCCTAAAAAACTTTCCCTGGAGAGCCACCAAAAGAGAAATTCTGCATTTTTACAATGTTCATTCAAATCAGTGGGTTGTCTGTGACATGGACAAAAAAAGAAAAAAAATCATGTTTTCTTTTCCCAATTATGTGAATAATTTTCCCTAATTTAGGCATCACGACATAAATTGAATACATGAGTATTTAGGCTCTTACCTTAGATAGTTGTATCTCAGACCAAGTTTAAGTATGTGACCTATATGCGAAACGTGTTTAGTTTTTATGATCTCCTCCTCATATCCTCATCCATACATGTTTTTACATGTATGTAATTTTTAAGGGAATCACAACAAAAGGAATTTTTTGTAGCATTACATTTGGAAGCTGGATTGCCTTTCTCTTTTCAATGTTGTCTGTGATATGCAGGGCAGGATGGGTCCTGCAAGGCAAGAGATGCTCTTATAACAATCCTCCACAATAGCCAAGATTCCATTAAAAAAAGTTATGTAATAATTGTAATTACAAAAAAAATCTACACCGATTAAGTTTTAAAGAAATTATAGAATCCATTTGATTAGATGTCATAAAATACACTACATTTTCAATAAATGTTGAGATTAACGTTTGCATTTTATCACATTTTGCGTTAGAAGACACATTCTAGGGTGATGATGACAAACAAAAATACAAAGTGTCAAAATACATGAAAACTCAAACCAAGATATGAACTAATAAGTATAATAAAATGGAAAGTTCTCATAAAATATGTATTGAAAAAGTTACCATATGTAGTACATTAGTCTGTAAGTATATAGTTTCTACATCATGCTGCTCTATAACTATAAGTTTATTGAATATTTTATTGACCGTTTAAGTATAAAAATGTCTCCTGATTTCTGTAGCTTGTAACTGTAACCTGGATTGTGAGTGGACAGAGTGGTTTGATGTGAGTTATCCTGAATATGGAGCTAATGGAGGGGATTTTGAGACCTTTGACAACATCAGGAATGAAGGACACACATTGTGTGAGAAGCCAGAAAACATTTCCTGCAGAGCGGAAAAATTTCCACATATACCACTAGACCAGGTTGGACAGATACTGACATGTGATGTCTCCACCGGGCTCATCTGTTACAACAAAGACCAGACAGGGTTCATGCCTGTGTGCTACAACTATCAGATCAGGGTATGCTGCCCACCTCCTTTACCCGAATGCTGCAATCCTTCAACCCCTGAACCCACCACTACACCAACTGCAACAACAACTACAACAACTGAGAGCACAACGCCAACCCCAGGTAAAGTAAGGGTGGGTTTATAGTATGCAATGTACATAGTTGAAGTCTAATTGAAATACTGGTGACTTTCAGCAGCTATCATCTTCATCATCTTATACTGAAGGATTACCGTAAGGAACCTACACAAACAAAGCAAGAAGATCAAATAGTAAAATCTAAAGAGGAACTACACACATATCAAAATGCTGTAACAGTTGACACAGCACCATCGGTTGACTGCTCTATAAAGTCTTTAGCATAAGCCAGCAGCTGTTGTATATTCTACAGCATAGGAGCCATCATTAAATGATTAGTAAGAGATCAAACCTATGGCTCACCCACCAATCCGAACAATGAAGGAGTCACAGCACTACATTAATGTTGCTATTAATTTACATCTCTTTCTATGTTTACCAGGCTGTATAGCAAATGCAATAATATCCTTTTATTTGTATGGAGCCACAGTGGGAGGCCAAGGATATGTGAGAATAGAAAGAATGACAAATCATGGTAGAGAAGTGTAACCTGAGAAACAAATTTACTTTTCGGGCCATAGGAGTTAGTGTGAGTGACCCAGTGCTCTGGCATGACTAATAGTCTAAAAAAACACCAGTATACAGGCAGACATGCTTACCTGTCCAAGGCCAAGGCACCCTGGAAAAATATACAGTGCACCAAAAACATAACAATGTATGCAAGGTATTGGTCGATATTATGGCCACAATATTTAAGCTGCCAACCCGCGTCAAGGGTTGACCAATACCTTGCATACATTGTTATGTTTTTGGTGCACTGTATATTTTTCCAGGGTGCGGCTGAGCCTAGATGGCTCTGTACACTGTGGCCTCTGTTCACACAGGATGCATTATGGTGAGCCCGCTACATGGCGTCATTAATAGGCTTAGAGCCATATACTTTGCATTCCTGTGTGAACACACCACATACAGACTATTTGTTTGCACAGGTGCACCAAGCGGCCAATTCCTGATTGTAGGCTGGCTGCCTTATCGGTATTATTGCACCTGTGTATTTGCCATCTTTACTTGGGTCCGCCGCATCTTGGGTAGTGCAATTGTTGGAGGCCTTGGACAGGTAAGCATCTCTGCCTGTATACTGGTGTTTTTTTATGACTAATAGTCTATATTTTTATTCTATATCCTCTAGCAAAAAAGTGTATGTCATGCACATATGGTTTTTAATTATTTTCAGCATAACAAATCTGATTCACTAGAACATTTTGCAGAACACAGTTCATTGTTTTCTTATTAATAATCTGTAGTGTCATTCCTCTTATTAATTCCTACTCTGCTTCTAAACACATAGAACCTCCAACTCCAACTACCACATCAACTACATCAGAGACAACGACGAGCCCCACCACTACCCCGAGTGTGACAACTTCACCACCAATAGTAACGAGCACAACTCCAACTACCATATCAACTACATCAGTGACGACAACAACAAGCCACACCACTACCACTAGTGTAACAACTTCCCCACCAACAGTAACAACCACAGGACCAACTCCAACCAGTAAGTAACACTTACACATCTTTCCGTTAGAGACTAAAACAGAGCGAATAATAGTCTAGAAGAAATTTCTAACATTGCTGCTAATTTGTGTTATATATTGATGTTCTCTACAAAATCAAATTGGATTTTCCTGTCAAGAGATGTTGAATATTGTTAATGAACACAATATTATCAGATCATGTTCAGAAAGTCACCCAGGACTTAAGATCCCTTTATCAAGTTTAATATCTCCTGCAGACTTTATGGTTAAACTTGTATCTGAAAATTACTTTTCTTCATTAGACTGGCATTTGTTTTTTGACTTTCTGCTGGAGCCTCCAGCATTCTTCTCATGGATTCCTAAAGATAGAGGCTCTGGGCCATAGAGATGTCCTGAGAGGCTTCTCCTCTTTCACACAAGTGCAATTAAATTGATCAATAGAAGGCAGGGAGATGAGTTCTTTAAGGAGTTGCCGCTTTGAGCATTAGGCAGATTACAAAATATCTCTATGCTGATACCTCCAAATCTCTAAATTTGAAACCAATATTACCTGAATTTATACTATAAATCACACCTCTTAGAAACACAGGCATTAAGATTAGTTTTAGATATATTTCAAAATTTGATTGACTCAGTATAAAATGTCTCCTTATTTCTGTAGTTGTCTGTAACCTGGAATGTGAGTGGACAGAGTGGTTTGATGTGAGTTATCCTAAATATGAAATCGATGGAGGGGATTTTGAGACCTTTGACAACATCCGGAATGAAGGGCATAAATTGTGTGAGAAGCCAGAAAACATCTCCTGCAGAGTGGAAAAAGTTCCAGATATACCACTAGACCAGATGGGACAGATACTGACATGTGATGTCTCCACCGGGCTCATCTGTAACAACAAAGACCAGACAGGGTTCATGCCTGTGTGCCACAACTATCAGATCAGTGTATGCTGCCCACCTCCTTTACCCGATTGGTGCCGACCTTCAACCTCTGAACCCACCACTACAACAACTACAACTAAGAACACAACTCCAACCCCAGGTAAAGTAAGGGTGGGTTTATAGTATTCAATGAACATTGCTGAAGAATAAGTGAAATACTTGGGTCTTTCAGCAGCTATCATCTTCATCATCTTAACATGAGGGATTATAGTAAAGAAATTACACAAAGTAAAGAGGTAAAACAGTAAAATCTAAACTACACACATATAAAAATGCTGTAACAGTTGACACAGCACCATGAGCTGACTGCCCTTTATAGTTTGTAGCATAAGCCAGCAGCTGTTGTACATTCTAAAAGAGCCATTACTAAATGATAGTAAGACATCAAACGTATGGCTCACCCACCAATCCGGACAATGAAGGAGTTACAGCACTGCATTAGTGTTGCTATTAATCTACATCTCTTGCTATGTTTACCAGACTGTATAGCAACTGCAGCAATGTAATTTTATATGAATGACACCACAAAGCATTTCCCTGCACAGTGGGAGTCCAAGGATATGTGAGGATAGAAAGAATGACAAATCATGGTAGAGAATTGTAACCTGAGAAACAAATTTACTTTTCAGCCATAAGAATTAGTGTGAGTGACACAGTGCTCCGGCATGACTAGCCCCTTCCCGACCCATGACGCCTATGCGGCGTCATGGAATGATCGCATCCCTGCAGATCGGGTGAAAGGGTTAATTCCTATTTTACCCGATCTGCAGGGAGAGGGGGAGTTGTACTTCAGCCTAGGGGGGGTGGCTTTGCCCCCACGTGGCTACGATCGCTCTGATTGGCTGTTGAAAGTGCAACAGCCAATCAGAGCAATTTGCAATATTTCACCTATGAAAATGGTGAAATATTGCAATCCAGCCATGGCCGATGCTGCAATAGCATCTGCCATGGCTGGAAATCATGTACTGGCCCCCCCCACCGCCCCCGATCTCCTCCCCAGTCCTCCGTTCTGTCAGGTACCCCCCTCCGTCCCCCTGTTCGCTCCCCCGTGCTCCTGTCCGCTCCCCGTGCTCCTGTCCGCTCCCCCCGTCCTCCGATCCCCCCCCCTGTGCTCCGATCCACCCCCCCACCACCCCCTCATACTTACCGATCCTCCCGAAGTCGGTCCGTCTTCTCCCTGGGCGCCGCCATCTTCCAAGATGGCGGGCGCATGCTCAGTGCGCCCAAAGAATCTGCAGGCTGGCAGATTCGTTACAGGTACATTTTGATCGCTGTGGTAGGTTCTACCACAGCGATCAAAATAAAAAAATAATAAATAAACCCCCCCCTTTATCACCCCCATAGGTAGGGACAATAATAAAATAAAGAAAATATTTTTTTTTCTTTTTCCACTAGGGTTAGGGTTAGAACTAGGGGTAGGGTTAGGGGTAGGGTTAGGGTTACGGGTAGGGTTAGGGTTAGGGGTAGGGTTATGGCATGTGCACACAGAGCGGATCGGCCGCGGATCCGCAGCGGATCGGCAGCGGATCGGCAGCGGATCGGCCGCGGATCGGCCGCGGATCCGCAGCGGATCGGCAGCGGATCGGCCGCGGATCCACCGCGGATCGGCCGCGGATCGGCCGCGGATCGGCAGCGGATCCGCAGCGGATCGGCCGCGGATCCGCAGCGGATCGGCCGCGGATCGGCAGCGGATCCGCAGCGGATCGGCCGCGGATCCGCAGCGGATCGGCAGCGGATTGGCCGCGGATCCGCAGCGGATCGGCAGCGGATTGGCCGCGGATCTGCAGCGGATTGGCCGCGGATCCGCAGCGGATTGGCAGCGGATTGGCCGCGGATCCGCAGCGGATTGGCCGCTGCGAATTCGAAGCAGTTTTCCATCAGGTTTACAGTACCATGTACACCTAAGGAAAACCAAATCTGCTGTGCCCATGGTGCGGAAAATTCCGTGCAGAAACGCTGCATTGTATTTTCCGCAGCATGTCAATTCTTTGTGCGGATTCCGCAGCGTTTTACACCTGTTCCTCAATAGGAATCCGCAGGTGAAATCCGCACAAAAAAACACTGGAAATCTGCTGTAAATCCGCAGGCAAAACGCAGTGCCTTTTACCTGCAGATTTTTCAAAAATCGTGCGGAAAAATCTCACACGAATCCGCAACGTGGGCACATACCCTTAGGGTTAGGGTTGGAATTAGGGCTAGGGTTGGAAATAGGGTTAAGAATAGGCTTGTGGTTAGGGTTACGGATAGGGTTAGGGGTGTGTTGGGGTTACAGTTGTGGTTAGGGTTGGGATTAGGGTTACGGTTGGGATTAGGGTTAGGATTAGGGTTGGAATTAGGGTTACGGTTGTGTTGCGGTTAGGGTTGTGGTTAGGGGTGTGTTGGGGTTAGGGTTGTGATTAGGGTTATGGCTACAGTTGGGATTAGGATTAGGGGTGTGTTGGGGTTAGTGTTGAAGTTAGAATTGAGGGGTTTCCACTGTTTAGGCACATCAGGGGTCTCCAAACGCAACATGGCGCCACCATTGATTCCAGCCAATCTTGCGTTCAAAAAGTCAAATGGTGCTCCCGCCCTTCCAAGCCCCGACGTGCGCCCAAACAGTGGTTTATCCCCACATTTGGGGTACCAGCGTACTCAGGACAAACTGGGCAACAACTGTTGGGGTCCAATTTCTCCTGTTACCCTTGCAAAAATAAAAAATTACTTGCTAAAACATAATTTTTGAGGAAAGAACAATTATTTTTTATTTTCACGGCTCTGCGTTATAAACTTCTGTGAAGCACTTGGGGGTTGAAAGTGCTCACCACACATCTAGATAAGTTCCTTCGGGGGTCTAGTTTCCAAAATGGGGTCACTTGTGGGGTGTTTCTACTGTTTAGGCACATCAGGGGCTCTGCAAATGCAATGTGACGCCCGCAGACCATTCCATCAAAGTCTGCATTTCAAATGTCACTACTTCCCTTCCGAGCCCTGACGTGTGCCCAAACAGTGGTTTACCCCCACATATGGGGTATCAGCGTACTCACAACAAACTGGGCAACAAATATTGGGGTCCAAATTCTCCTGTTACCCTTGTGAAAATAAAAAATTGCTTGCTAAAACATCTTTTTTGAGGAAAGAAAAATGATTTTTTATTTTCATGGCTCTGCGTTGTAAACTTCTGTGAAGCACTTGGGGGTTGAACGTGCTCACCACACATCTAGATAAGTTCCTTGGGGGGTCTAGTTTCCAAAATGGGGTCACTTGTGGGGGGTTTCTACTGTTTAGGCATATCAGGGGCTCTGCAAACGTAACATGATGCCCGCAGACCATTCCATCAAAGTCTGCATTCCAAAACGTCACTACTTCCCTTCCGAGCCCCGGCATGTACCCAAACAGTGGTTTACCCCCACATATGGGGTATCAGCGTACTCAGGAGAAACTGGACAACAACTTTTGGGGTCCAATTTCTCCTGTTACTCTTGCAAAAATAAAAAATTCTGGGCTAAAAAAATATTTTTGAGGAAAGGAAACACATTTATTATTTTCACGGCTCTGCGTTATAAACTTCTTTGAAGCACTTGGGGGTTCAAAGTGCTCACCACACATCTAGATAAGTTCCCTTGGGGGTCTAGTTTCCAAAATGGAGTCAATTGTGGGGAGTTCCTACTGTTTAGGCACATCAGGGGCTCTGCAAACGCAACCTGACGCCTGCAGAGCATTCCATCAAAGTCTGCATTTCAAAACGTCACTACTTCCCTTCCGAACCCCGACGTGTGCCAAAACAGTGGTTTACCCCCACATATGGGGTATCATCGTACTCAGGAGAAACTGGAAAACAACTTTTGGGGTCCAATTTCTCCTATTACCCTTGGGAAAATAAAAAATTGTGGGCTAAAAAATCATTTTTGAGAAAAGAAAAATTATTTTTTATTTTCATGGCTCTGCGTTATAAACTTCTGTGAAGCACTTGGGGGTTCAAAGTGCTCACCACACATCTAGATTAGTTCCTTGGGAGGTCTAGTTTCCAAAATGGGGTCACTTGTGCGGGAGCTCCAATGTTTAGGCACACAGGGGCTCTCCAAACGCGACATGGTGTCCGCTAATGATTGGAGCTAATTTTCCATTCAAAAAGCCAAATGGCGTGCCTTCCCTTCCGAGCCCTGCCGTGCGCCCAAACAGTGGTTTACCCCCACATATGGGGTATCATCGTACTCAGGACAAACTGGACAACAACATTTGGGGTCCAATTTCTCCTATTACCCTTGGGAAAATAAAAAATTCTGGGCTAAAAATCATTTTTGAGGAAAGAAAAATTATTTTTTTATTTTCACAGCTCTGCGTTATAAACTTCTGTGAAGCACCTGGGGGTTATAAGTGCTCACTATGCATCTAGATAAGTTCCTTGGGGGGTCTAGTTTCCAAAATGGGGTCACTTGTAGGGGAGCTCCAATGTTTAGGCACACAGGGGCTCTCCAAACGCGACATGGTGTCCGCTAACGATTGGAGCTAATTTTCCATTCAAAAAGTCAAATGGCACGCCTCCCCTTCCGAGCCTTGCCATGCACCCAAACAGTGGTTTACCCCCACATATGAGGTATCGGCATACTCAGGAGAAATTGCCCAACAAATTTTAGGATCCATTTTATCCTGTTGCCAATGTGAAAATGAAAGAATTGAGGCTAAAAGAAATTTTGTGTGAAAAAAAAGTACTTTTTCATTTTTGCGGATCAATTTGTGAAGCACCTGGGGGTTTAAAGTGCTCACTATGCCTCTAGATGAGTTCCTTGGGGGGTCTAGTTTCCAAAATGGGGTCACTTGTGGAGGAGCTCCAATGTTTAGGCACACAGGGGCTTTCCAAACGCGACATGGTGTCCGCTAACGATGGAGATAATTTTTCATTCAAAAAGTCAAATGGCGCTCCTTCCCTTCCGAGCCTTACCATGTGCCCAAACAGTAGTTTACCCCCACATGTGAGGTATTGGTGTACTCAGGAGAAATTGCCCAACAAAATTTAGGATCCATTTTATCCTGTTGCCCATGTGAAAATGAAAAAATTGAGGCTAAAAGAAATTTTGTGTGAAAAAAAAGTACTTTTTCATTTTTGCGGATCAATTTGTGAAGCACCTGGGGGTTTAAAGTGCTCACTATGCTTCTAGATAAGTTCCTTGGGGGGTCTAGTTTCCAAAATGGGGTCACTTGTGGGGGAGCTCCAATGTTTAGGCACACGGGGGCTCTCCAAACGCGACATGGTGTCCGCTAAAGATTGGAGCCAATTTTTCATTGAAAAAGTCAAATGGCGCTCCTTCCCTTCCGAGCCCTGCCGTGCGCCCAAACAGTGGTTTACCCCACATATGAGGTATCAGCGTACTCAGGACAAATTGGACAACAACGTCCGTGGTCCAGTTTCTCCTTTTACCCTTGGGAAAATAAAAAAGTTTTCGCTAAAATATCATTTTTGTGACTAAAAAGTTAAATGTTCATTTTTTACTTCCATGTTGCTTCTGCTGCTGTGAAACACCTGAAGGGTTAATAAACTTCTTGAATGTGGTTTTGAGCACCTTGAGGGGTGCAGTTTTTAGAATGGTGTCACTTTTGGGTATTTTCAGCCATATAGAACCCTCAAACTGACTTCAAATGTGAGGTGGTCCCTAAAAAAAATGGTTTTGTAAATTTTGTTGTAAAAATGAGAAATCACTGGTCAAATTTGAACCCTAATAACTTCCTAGCAAAAAAAAAATTTGTTTCCAAAATTGTGCTGATGTAAAGTAGACATGTGGGAAATGTTATTTATTAACTATTTTGTGTCACATAACTCTCTGGTTTAACAGAATAAAAATTCAAAATGTGAAAATTGCGAAATTTTCAAAATTTTTGCCAAATTTCCGTTTTTTTCACAAATAAACTCAGAAATTATCGACCTAAATTTACCACAAACATGAAGCCCAATATGTCACGAAAAAACAATCTCAGAATCGCTAGGATCCGTTGAAGCGTTCCTGAGTTATTACCTCATAAAGGGACACTGGTCAGAATTGCAAAAAACGGCAAGGTCATGAAGGGGCTAGTAATCTATACTTTTATTCTATATCCTCTAACAAAAAAGTGTATGTCATGTACATATGATTTTTTTATTCTGTTCTCTATAACAAGTCTGATTCTCAAGAACATTATAAAAAACACAGTTCGTTGTTTTCTTATTAATAATCTGTGGTGTCATTCCCCTTACTAATTGCTACTCTGCTTCTAAACACATAGAACCTCCAACTCCAACTACCACATCAACTACATCAGAGACAACGACGAGCCCCACCACTACCACTAGTGTGACAACTTCCCCATCAACAGTAACGACCACAGGACCAACGCCAACCGGTAAGTAACACTTGCAAACCTTTCCATTAGAGACTAAAACAGAAAGAACAAACAATAGTCTAGAAGAAATCCTAATTTAGCTTCAAGTTTTTTGTGATATATTGATGTTCTCTGCAAAATCAAATAGCTTTTTTGCCTCTCTGCTGGAGCCTCCAGCATTCTTCTCCTGGCTTCTATCAAGGCTTCTACTCCTCTATCACACAAGTGCAATTAAATTGATCAATAGAAGTCAGGGAGATGACTCTGAGATCATAAAGGAGTTGCCACTTTGAGCATTAGGCAGATTGCAAAATGTCTCTCTGCTGATACCTCCAAATCTCTAAATTCGAAACCAATATGGCCTGAATTTATATTTTAGATCATACCTCTTATGAACAGACAGACATTAACGTTATTTTTAGATTTATTTAAATATTTAATTGACTGTTTCAGTATAAAATGTCTCCTTATTTCTGTAGTCAACTGTAACCAAGAATGTGAGTGGACAGAGTGGTTCGATGTGAGTTATCCTGAATATGAAATCGATGGAGGGGATTTTGAGACCTTTGACAACATCAGGAATGAAGGACACACATTATGTGAAAAGCCAGAAAACATTTCCTGCAGAGCGGAAAAATTTCCAGATATACCACTAGACCGGGTGGGACAGATACTGACATGTGATGTCTCCACCGGGCTCATCTGTAAGAACAAAGACCAGACAGGGTTCATGCCTGTGTGCTACAACTATCAGATCAGTGTATGCTGCCCACCTCCTTTACCCGATTGGTGCCGATCTTCAACCATTGAAATCACCACTGCTACAAGTACAACAACTACAACAACTGAGAGCACAACAACAACCGCAGGTAACGGAAGGGTGGGTTTATGATATTCAATATCCACTAAGAAAATATTAAAGTTTGTAATATATTATTAACCTATTTAATATAGAAACATTTCTTTATCTTGGGCTGATGGAATTATTTTTACAATAAAGCTATGTTCACACGTTGCGTTTTACAGCTTTTTTTAGGCAAATTTTCTGCAGTACAAGCAAAGTCTATGAGATTTCAAAAATTTCATGCACAGTTTTTTTTTCTGACTGTTTTGTCAAAGAGCACGTTTTGGCAAAATGCAGCATGTCATTTCTTTTAGCTTTTTTTTAGTGTGTTTGCAGCGTTTTGAACCCATTAAAAGCTATGGGTGGTGCAAAAATTGATGCAAAAACTCAAGTATCGGGTTTTGCTGTGTTTTTGGTGCCAAAACTTGATGAAGTTGAATCAGATTTTTTTTTTTATGCACTAAACTTTATCAGCATACACAAGAGACACATGTACCCTGACAAAAAATACAGTTAAAAATCGCACCAAAAAAGTAGCAAACACTAAGCAAAAAAACAGCAGTAAACGCTAAGCAAAACCTGCTTTTTATAAACAGCATAAATGCAGCTTAAAATTGGCATAAAAAAAGCTGCAAAAACTCAATGTGTGAACATAGGCTAAGCTTGTTGCAGATTTCTGCTTTCAGCAGAATCATCAGCACTCAAAGATAATGGCTGCTTAAAGTTCCAAGTAAAACAGTTATTCCCGGCAATGTCTATCATCACAACCTGGAGGATTCCAGTAAAGCACTGACACAGACAAAGTAAGGTGGTCAAACAGCACAGTCTAGAGATGAATTGCACACACTACAACACGCTGTAACCATCAAAATCTAAGATAGAAAAAAAATTAGCAAGAACCCATCTAGAAGTACGTAAACATAAAGAGTAATAGTGCATGTAAATAACATAGTACATGTATCAAACACTGCTTTATATAAAAAAATGTAAAATACATCCTATCACGAAAAAGTGTACCCAAACCAGGATAGCCCTATACTAAATCTAATATTAAAAGTTTACCATGTGTAAAAAAAACAAACCTCAAAGTAAATAAGGGCAAAGCAGGACTGGAGTCCAACTAAGCTTACAACAAAACCAAAAAAAGAGCAGGAGTATAAATTGGTTTGCATGCAATGTGTAGGAGCATGTTCACACTGGCTAATAAATTAACTCAGTACAAACAAGAGTGTTGGCTCCCTTTCTTTGAGCTGGGTATGGCATTTATATAGCTTCCCATGGCTGGGTGTCCACAGTCAGGCTCCTGTCCTGCTCTGCCCTTATTCACATTGAGTTCATTTTTGACACATGGTAAAGTTCTAATATTATAGTATAGGACTATATTTGGTTACACCTTTTCGAGGTGGGATATCTTTTACACTTTTTGATCAACAGCAGTGCTTCCGGGTGCCCTATGTTATTTATTTGTACTATTAGTTTTTACTTATTTACAGCAGAATTTTGCCCATTTTGTTTCTCTCTTAGGTTTTGTCCATTTAATGTCCAGTGTGAACATGCTCCTATACAGTCATATGAAAAAGTTTGGGCACCCCTATTAATCTTAAGCTTAATGTTTTATAAAAATGTTTTTTTTTGCAACAGCTATTTCAGTTTCATATATCTAATAACTGTTGGACACAGTAATGTTTCTACCTTGAAATGAGGTTTATTGTACTAACAGAAAATGTGCAATCTGCATTCAAACAAAATTTGACAGGTGCATAAGTATGGGCACCCTTATCATTTTCTTGTTTTAAATACTCCTACCTACTTTTTACTGACTTACTAAAGCTCTTTTTTTGGTTTTGTAACCTCATTGAGCTTTGAACTTCATAGCTAGGTGTATGCAATCATGAGAAAAGCTACTTAAAGTGGCCACTTGCAAGTTGTTCTCCTGTTTGAGTTTCCTCCAAAGAGTGGCATCATGGGCTGCTCAAAACAACTGTCAAATGATCTGAAAACAAAGATTATTCAACATAGTTGTTCAGGGGAAGGATACAAAAAGCTGTCTCAGAGATTTAACCTGTCAATTTCCACTGTGAGGAACATAGTAAGGAAATGGAAGAACACAGGTACAGTTCTTGTTAAGGCCAGATGTGGCAGGCCAAGAAAAAGATCAGAAAGGCAGAGAAGAAGAATGGTGAGATCAGTCAAGGACAATCCTCAGGCCACCTCCAGAGATCTGCAGCATCAACTTGCTGCAGATGGTGTCACTGTGCATTGGTCAACTATACAACGCACTTTGCACAAGGAGAAGCTGTATGGGAGAGTGATGCGAAAGAAGCCGTTTCTGCAAGCACGCCACAAACAGAGTCGGCTGAGGTATGCAAAAGCACATTTGGAGAAGCCAATTTCTTTTTGGAAGAAGGTCCTGTGGACTCATGAAACCAAGATTGAGTTGTTTGGTAATACAAAAAGGCGTTATGCATGGCGGCAAAAAAACACAGCGCGTTGTATAGTTGACCGATGCACAGTGACACCATCTGCAGCAAGTTGATGCTGCAGCTCTCTGGAGGTGGTCTGAGGATTGTCCTTGACTGATTTCACCATTCTTCTTCTCTGCCTTTCTGATGTTTTTCTTGGCCTGCCACTTCTGGCCTTAACAAGAACTGTACCTGTGTTCTTCCATTTCCTTACTATGTTCCTCACAGTGGAAATTGACAGGTTAAATCTCTGAGACAGCTTTTTGTATCCTTCCTCTGAACAACTATGTTGAATAATCTTTGTTTTCAGATCATTTGACAGTTGTTTTGAGGAGCTCATGATGCCACTCTTCGGAGGAGATTCAAACAGGAGTACAACTTGCAAGTGGCCACTTTAAGTAGCTTTTCTCATGATTGCATACACCTAGCTATGAAGTTCAAAGCTCAATGAGGTTACAAAACCAAAAAAAGTGCTTTAGTAAGTCAGTAAAAAGTAGGTAGGAATATTTAAAACAAGAAAATGATAAGGGTGCCCATACTTATGCACCTGTCAAATTTTGTTTGAATGCAGATTGCACATTTTCTGTTAGTACAATAAACCTCATTTCAAGGCAGAAACATTACTATGTCCAACAGTTATTAGATATATGAAACTGAAATAGCTGTTGCAAAAAAAACATTTTTATAAAACATTAAGCTTAAGATTAATAGGGGTGCCCAAACTTTTTCATATGACTGTATGTTGCATGCATACCAACTTCTACTCCAGCTCATTTTTGGGGGTTTTGCTTTAGGAACAAGCTATCGCATTTAACAATTGCAGTACGCTCTGCTGTCTTATGAACATAGTCCCCTGTTGTATTTTCCAACAAAGTCATCACTAAAGGATTCATCAGAGATCACACCTACGGGTCCTTTACCAATCACCACAGTACTACATTAGTTTTGCTTATATTCTGCATTTCTTGTTATGTTTTCCAGGCTGCGCAGCAACTGCAGCCTGTCCCATTTACATGAATTTAGGATCAAAATATTTACCTGCACAGCAGGTGGCCAAGGACATCTCAGGATAGAAAGAATGACAAATCATGTTCGAGAAGTTTGAACAACTTTACTTTTGGCCAGAAGTGAGCACAGCATGACAACTAATACAGACAGACTTCCTGACTAACTTTATTGCCAAACATCACTTGGTTTGACAGTTGCGCATCATACATAGACACCCTACAAACTCATAAGTGCCAGGGCAAGTGATGCAGTGCTCCTGCAATATTGTATTTTTTTTTTCTATGTCCTGTTGCAGATACTTGTATGTAATGTATATATTGGTTTTTATTCTCTTCTTTCTAGTTTACTAAGCATTATGTTATGCACAGTTCATTGTCTCTTTATTATTTGTCCGTAGTGTCATTCCGGTTATTAATTACTACTCTGCTTCTAATTATATATAGAACCTCCAACACCAACCAGCACATCGACTACAACAGAGATGACAACGACGAGTCCCACCCCTACCACTAGTGTGACAACGTCACCTCCAATAGTAACGAGCACAACTCCACCACCTACATCAACAACAAGTCCCACCACTACCACTACTACTAGTGTGACAACGTCACCTCCAATAGTAACAAGCACAACTCCACCACCTACATCAACAAGTCCCACCACTACCACTACTACTAGTGTGACAACGTCACCTCCAATAGTAACGAGCACAACTCCACCACCTACATCAACAACGAGCCCCACCACTACCACTACTACTAGTGTGACAACGTCACCTCCAATAGTAACAAGCACAACTCCACCACCTACATCAACAACAAGCCCCACCACTACCACTACTACTAGTGTGACAACGTCACCTCCAATAGTAACGAGCACAACTCCACCACCTACATCAACAACGAGCCCCACCACTACCACTACTACTAGTGTGACAACATCACCTCCAATAGTAACGAGCACAACTCCACCACCTACATCAACAACAAGCCCCACCACTACCACTACTACTAGTGTGACAACATCACCTCCAATAGTAACGAGCACAACTCCACCACCTACATCAACAACAAGCCCCACCACTACCACTACTACTAGTGTGACGTCACCTCCAATAGTAACGAGCACAACTCCACCACCTACATCAACAACAAGCTCCACCACTACCACTACTACTAGTGTGACAACGTCACCTCCAATTGTAACGAGCACAACTCCACCACCTACATCAACAAGCTCCACCACTACCAGTACTACTAGTGTGACAACTTCACCACCAATAGTAACAAGTACAACTCCACCACCTACATCAACAACAAGCCCCACCACTACCACTACAACTAGTGTGACAACGTCACCTCCAATAGTAACGAGCACAAGTCCACCACCTACATCAACAACAAGCCCCACCACTACCACTAGTGTTACAACGTCGCCTCCAATAGTAACAAGCACAACTCCACCACCTACATCAACAACAAGCTCCACCACTACCACTACTACTAGTGTGACAACATCACCTCCAATAGTAACAAGCACAACTCCACCACCTACATCAACAGCAGGCCCCACCACTACCACTACTACTAGTGTGACAACTTCATCACCAATAGTAACGAGCACAACTCCAACTACCACATCAACTAGATCAGAGACAACAACGATGAGCCCCACCTCTACCGCTAGTGCAACAACTTCACCACCAATAATAACGACCACAGGATCAACCAGTAAGTAACACTTGACATTATCTTTCCTTTTCAAATTAAAGAAGGAGCAAAAAATAGTCTGGGGGGGAGGGTAACGATTAATTCAGCTCCTAATTTGGCTCATAAGTACATGTTCTTTTTTTTCTATAAAATTATATTTCCTTGTTGTCCTGAGATATTACAATTTGTAAGTGGGGCCGCTAAATACAATATTAGCATATCGTGTTCAGAAAGTCACCTGGCACTTTAGATCTCTTTTGCAAAGCTGCTATCTCCTGGGGTCTTCAAGTGTCAACATGTATCTGAAAATTACTTCTCCACAATAGATGGGCTTTGTCTTTTTGTCTGTCATTCTTCACAGGGCTTGCTGAAGATAGAAGCTCACTGGGTCTAAAGGCCTCGTCTCACATAGCGATTTACCAACGATCACGACCAGCGATACGACCTGGCCGTGATCGTTGGTAAGTCGTTGTGTGGTCGCTGGGGAGCTGTCACACAGACCGCTCTCTCCAGCGACCAACGATCAGGGGAACGACTTCGGCATCGTTGAAACTGTCTTCAACGATGCCGAAGTCCCCCTGCAGCACCCGGGTAACCAGGGTAAACATCGGGTTACTAAGCGCAGGGCCGCGCTTAGTAACCCGATGTTTACCCTGGTTACCAAAAAAAACAAACAGTACATACTCGCCTTTCGGTGTCCGTCAGGTCCCTTGCCGTCTGCTTCCTGCTCTGACTGAGCCGCCGTACAGTGAGAGCAGAGCGCAGCGGTGACGTCACTGCAGGAAGCAGATGGCAAGGGACCTGACGGACACCGAAAGGCGAGTATGTACTGTTTGTTTTTTTTGGTAACCAGGGTAAACATCGGGTTACTAAGCGCGGCCCTGCGCTTAGTAACCCGATGTTTACCCTGGTTACCAGTGAAGACATCGCTGGATCGGTGTCACACACCGATTCAGCGATGTCAGCGGGACCTCAACGACCAAAAAAAGGTCCAGGCCATTCCGACACGACCAGCGATCTCACAGCAGGGGCCTGATCGCTGGTACGTGTCACACATAGCGAGATCGCTACTGAGGTCGCTGTTGCGTCACAAAACTAGTGACTCAGCAGCGATCTCGCTAGCGATCTCGCTATGTGAGACGGGGCTTTAAGAGACATCCTTTATGGCATTTAGATTACTGTAGATTAAGATTTATTAGCGTATTTCATTTACTGTTTAATTACAAATTGTCTCCTAATTTCTGTAGCTTGTAACTGTAACCTGGATTGCCAGTGGACAGGCTGGTTTGATGTGAGTTATCCTGAATATGGAGCTAATGGAGGGGATTTTGAGACCTATGACAAGATCAGGGATGAAGGACATAAATTGTGTGAGAAGCCAGAGAATATATCCTGCAGAGCAGAAAAATTTCCAAATATACCACTAGACCAGGTGGGACAGATTGTGACATGTGACGTCTCCACCGGGCTCATCTGTTACAACAAAGACCAGAGGTTTGCACCTGTGTGCTACAACTACCAGATCAGCATATGTTGCCCACCGCCTTTACCTGATTGCTGCCAAACTTCTACCACCAAAACCACCGCTACTACAAGTATAACAACTACAACAACTGAGAGCACAACAACTACAACAACTGAGAGCAAAACGCCAACCCCAGGTAAAAAAAATAAGATATACAAATTTAAATGTCTACTAAGGAAAATGATACATTTTTAAGATGTTATTAACCAGTCATAATCAATAAGTTTTTCAACATATGAGTATTTAACCCCTTTCTGCTAGCTGACGGAATAGTACGTCAGCTGGCAGATCCCCCGCTTTGAGGTGGGCTCCGGCGGTGAACCCACCTCAAAGCCGCGACATGTCAGCTGTTTTGTACAGCTGACATGTGCGTGCAATGAGCACGAGCGGAATCGCGATCCGCCCACGCCCATTAACTAGTTAACTGCTGCCGTCAAGCGCTGACAGCGGCATTTAACTAGCGCTCCCGGCCGCACGGCCGGAAGTGCTCGCACCGCTGACCCCCGTCACATGATTGGGGGTCAGCGGTGCATTGCCATAACAACCAGAGGTCTCCTTGAGACCTCTATGGTTGTTGATGGCCGATTGCTTTGAGCGCCACCCTGTGGTCGGCGCTTAAAGTACACCTGCATTTCTGCTACATAGAGGTGATCTGTGCTTCACCTCTATGTAGCAGAGGCAATCGTGTGGTGCATGCTTCTAGCCTCCTATCGAGGCTATTGAAGCATGCCAAAATAAAAAAAAAAAGTGTTTAAAAATATAAAAAAATATAAAAGTTCAAACAACCCCCCTTTCGCCCCAATCAAAATAAAACAATAAAAAAAAAATCAAACCTACACATATTTGGTATTGCCCCATTCAGAATCGCCCGATCTATCAATAAAAAGAAAGGATTAACCTGATCGCTAAATGGCGTAGCGAGAAAAAAATCAAAACGCCAAAATTACGTTTTTTTGGTCGCCACGACATTGCATTAAAATGTAATAACGGGCGATCAAAAAAACGTATCTGCACCAAAATGGTATCAATAAAAACGCCAGCTTGGCCCGCAAAAAATAAGCCCTCACCCGACCCCAGATCACGAAAATTGGAGACGCTACGGGTATCGGAAAATCACACAATTTTTTATTTTTTTTTTAATTTTTTTTTAGCAAAGTTTGGAATTTTTTTTCACCTCTTAGATAAAAAAATAACCTAGACATGTTAGGTGTCTATGAACTCGTAATGAACTGGAGAATCATAATGGCAGGTTAGTTTTAGCATTTGGTGAACCTAGCAAAAAAGCCAAACAAAAAACAAGTGTGAGATTGCACTTTTTTTGCAATTTCATCACACTTGGAATTTTTTTCCCGTTTTCTGTTACACGGCATGGTAAAACCAATGGTATTGTTCAAAAGTACAACTCGTCCCGCAAAAAATAAGCCCTCACATGGCCAAATTGACAGAAAAATAAAAAAGTTATGGCTCTGGGAAGGAGGGGAGCAAAAACCGAAAACGAAAAAACGGAAAAAGCTCCGGGGGTGAAGGGGTTAATATTTTCAACTGTGGAATATCTGAGACACTCACCGATCCTAAAATTAATATGTCACAGTGCTGTTTTAGCACGGCATCCCTTTCAAAGTATTTCAGGCTGTGCAGGATCTACAGCTGTTCCCATTCACTTTAAGGTCAAGTTCACACATTCAGTATGTGGTCAGTAGTTTGCATCAGTATTTGCAATCCAAAATCAGTAGTGGAACAATCATAGGAAAATTATAATTTTTCTCCCACTTCTGATTTTGGCTTACCAATACTGATGAAAAATACTGACCACATACTGAACGTGTGAACTTGGCCTAAGGGATAATGCTGTGTTGACACCATTTTTAAAATAGTCCAGAATTCTACTATTGGATCATAAAGTGATCTCATATTTCAATATTATCAAGATCTATCATCACTTTACAAGGTGGGAACTCCCCTTCAATATGTGGTTATACATAAAACGAAACATTTTTGGGGTATATTTAATGATGTCCTTAAAAAATTGGTTTTATCAAAGGTATAATGAAAACAGACTTCGCATCTACTGCTTGGTCCTATTTCTCTATCCTATGTGTCTAGAAGCAGATTTTTGGATTTACCGTATATAATATGCATTTATACAATGTGTATAATGTCTCTGGAATTCGGCTCTGTATACAGTAGGATAAATATAGTTGATTTTTCTTTTTTTACCAACCCAATTATTGTTAATTATTGCCCCCCTTCAAATTATACAGAGTCTACAACTCCAACTACTACATCAACTACAACTACGAGCCCTACTACCACTAGCGTGACCACAACTCCACCAACCACAGAAACAACCACACAATGTCAAACAGAGATTGAAGAAACCACTCCAATAAGTGAGTAATCACTTGAAACTTCTTTATTTTTTAGATAAAGTTTTCTAAAGAAAAAAAGTATAATTCAATTAGTCTGGAAAAAGGATGAATTGACTTACGAGATGTATAGGTAGATCTCTGCTCTACAAATTGTGCTAACTTGTAGACCAGAGATGGGGGGGAGTTGTAGTTTTGATATTGGAATTTTGTAGAGATTAAAACAATGTGCTGCTTAATGCATTACTATGACCAGTAAGTAAAACTCTGTACACATTGCGATCAAATGCTGGACATATATGTCAGATATGGTTTAATAGGCCCCTATTCACCAGACAGGTGTGAAAAGCTTGCCTTTTAATCTCCAACGGGCTGGTATGCATTTGCATACAATATACTATTTTTCTTATGTAGAGTCTAATAATGGACAGTGTGAGGCTGCAGTACCATCATACGCAGTGAAGAGGCAGTGTCCCAAAAAGTTCCAACACAAAGACTCTTTAATGTGTTTCCTCACAGCATTAAAGTCCAATTCACACAATGCAAATAACTTCAGTGTATATTATCAGTGTTCAGTTCACACCAGTTCATAGCAATACATATCATACGACTTTAGATTGCAGTCCCTAAACAGGCCAGATTTCCCTTGTCCAGTTTCATTGGGCGACAGCATGCCATATTACAGTCTTCAAACACAGCCTCATATGTTGCAGACACTACACACGCTAGCCCCCTCTGACTAATTCCCATGGGTGTTCTGCATCACTGTATCACAGACCCTTTACTCACACAGCCGTATACAGCCCAGGATTTCCTCCTGAGAGCAGCCGGGCACCATATCAACCTGTTTGCAATCATTACACATGCTAGTCCTCTTTCGGACACAGGACATCCACCTACTGGCACAGGACTGTCCACATTCATCTCGGGCACAGGACTGTTGTGAACTCTGTTCTCGTACTCCCTCCTGTGGTCAGGAATGGTATTTCTGTGAGTTCTGTCCGTGGGTTCCCTCTGGTGGCTGAAAGTGGAGCTGCTGGTCTGGAAGTGGCTTCCTCAGCTGCATCGTTTAGGACTGGGCTGGTTCCTCTATTTAACTCTGCTCAGATCGTTACTTGATGCCAGTTGTCATTGTATCAGTACTGGTTCAGATCTCACTTGGATCTCCTGATGACCTGTCTACTTCAACAGAAGCTAAGTCCCTGCTAAGCTCATTTTGTTGTTCATTTGTGTGCTGAATATATTTCTGAGTACCTGCTAAGTTCTGTCCAGCTGGCTTCATGATATTGTCTCGCTAGCTGGAAGCTCTGGGTTGCAGAGTGGCACCTACTGCACCGTGAGTCGGTGCGGTGTTTTTTTGCTCACTCTGCGTGGCTTTTTGTAGTTTTTTGTGCTGACCCCAAAGATCCCTTTATCTATCTTCTGTCTATTTAGTCAGTCTGGCCTCCTTTGCTGAAACCTGTCTCATTCCTATGTTTGTGCCTTCCTCTTAACTCACAGTCAATATATGTGGGGGGCTGCCCTTTTCCTTTGGGGAATTTCTCTGAGGCAAGGTTAGGCTATATTTCTCTTTAGGGGTACTTACCTCTCAGGCTGTGAAGAGTCGTCTAGGCAGAGTCAGGCACGATCCACGGCTAATTCTAGTGTGTGTGATAATAGATTAGGGCTGTGGTCAGCAGAGCTCCCACTTCCCAGAGCTCGCTCTATTTTGCAGTTTGACTATCAGGTCATTCCAGGTGCTCCTAACCACCAGGTCCATAACACAGGACATCCACCTCCGGGCACAAGACTGTCCACATCCGAGGCCAGTACCATGGACGACTTGCATTGCTGTATACACTGCAGGTGCCAGGCTATTCAGCTGCCCTGGGTACTGGCTCCGCTGGCCTGTGCCTCCATGCACTCAGCTAGCGCTCTGCAGGCCTCTGCTGTGCACACCAGCACACACCAGACTGACACTGAAGTGCACTACTCACCTGACACCTCACCTGACATACCCATACCCCTTATTGCAGTGCTTTCAACACACACAAACCTGTGGCCTTCAGCCACATAGAAAACCAGGACTGGAAATCGGTAACTCCCATGCACACCTATGGACTTAATCCGTCTGCGTGCACAACCTGGGGAGAACACACAGCGACCCCTACCTGTGACATAAGTCACTACCTCACATTGCAATCACAGCTACACCTGTGACTCCCATGCACAACTATGGCCTTTATACACTTCTGTGCGCATTCTGGGGAGCACAAACAGCGCCCCCTAGCTGTAACTGCGGTCACTGCCTCACAACAGATAAAACAACATTTATTAAAACTGTCGCTATTGTTGGATGTTTACCTTATGAACGCATATGCGAGACAACTGGCACAAACAAAATGTGGAGGCACTTTGATTTAGGTCTTTTAGCTTAGAAGGGATAGGGAGTAAAGGTGTTTGGATGGAGAAAATATAGAAAACCTGCTGGATTCTCCCTGTGTCTTGTTGAAGTTGAGGAACACTGGACATTAGTAATGTCCTCCTGAGACTTCCAACTCCTGATGGATTATCCTTGTGTCTTGTTGAAGTTCAGAAACACTGGACTTTAATAATGTCCTCCTGAGACTTCCACTGTGACGATTCGTAGATAAGAAACGAAAAGTGAACCCTCTGGACCGCGACGACGATCCTCTCACGGACCAGCTGACCAGATAGACCACCCCTATTCAGGGAGAGTTAGGGGCAGGCCTGTGAGGGTCTATTGCCACGGAAGCTGGAGGATCAAGACGGAAAAAGGGGAAAAAATAATGGGTTGACGATGACCGCAGGAACTCAGGATAGATGGGAACTGCAGAGTCTAAGAACTGGCGGGTATGACTGAGACAAAGGCCTGGCAGGAACGCTGCTGCCACACAGGGACCGAGGGGAAACAGGGAAGAGACAAAGAGAATGGCAAGGTACTACAGAGACGAGGGAGCTGGTAGAAACACTACAGTTACACAGAGACTGGCAGGAACATTACGGAGACACAGAGACTGATGGGAGCAAGGCAGGGACACAGGAGCAGAGTATGTTACGCAGAGAAACAGGAACTGTTGGAAACAAAAACAGGAACACAGGAAACAGGCAAGGCACACAGAGACACAGGAACTGAAGGAAACACGTCAGGAACACAGGAAACAGGCAAGGCACTGCGGAGAAAACAAGAGACCCAAGGTCAGAGGGCAAGAAACGCACAGAGACCATGGGCAGCCAGAAGCACTTGATAGCACAAATGAACATCAGGCACTGAGAGGCGGCAGGAAGCGGTTTACATACCAGCGTAGAGACACTTCCGGGTTACAGCCCTCCAGGATGACGGAGAGGACGGGAAGGAGCGCCAGCAAGGGAACTAGAGGTGCGCACGTGCAGAGCTGAAGGTGGCGAGCGCGCGCATCCGACGAGCTGCAGAAGCCGGGAGCGAGCACTGGAGAAAAGATGCTTCAGCAGAGGAGCCGCGCCAGGACGCCGAGGACAGGTAAGTATGACAGGGCGCGAGGAGCGGCAGTGGCATGACATCCACCTTCTGCTGGATTCTCCTCCTTTCTTGTTGATGTTGAAGAACACTGGCCTCCTGAGACTTCCAATTCCTGATGGATTCTCCTTGTGTCTTGTTGAAGTTGTGAAACACTGAACATTAGTAATGTACTCCTGAGACTTCCAACTCTGAATGATGCAAATGCTACATTATTCTTATCAGTATAGAAGAAATAGGAGACAAAAAAGCGCAAATAGGGTCTTATCCTCAGGACTGCTCTTAAAGATTATAAGAGAACTGCTCACCTGATGGTGCAAAGTAAAGGCGTGTAATTTGTCAGCTGCTGCAGATCCACAGGTCGGCGTTGCGACCTCTTAGAGACGTTATAATAGATGAATGTGGTTATAATCTGCGCTGCTGTAACAAATAATGAATCCAGATATAGTTGTAAGGTGTTCGGGTGGTTTATTCAACGCGTTTCGAAGCTCATGGCTTCTTCTTCAGGAAGTTTCCACACAGAGTTATCTCTGTGTGGAAACTTCCTGAAGAAGAAGCCATGAGCTTCGAAACGCGTTGAATAAACCACCCGAACACCTTACAACTATATCTGGATTCATTATTTGTTACAGCAGCGCAGATTATAACCACATTCATCTATTATAACGACATTATTCTTATCAGAATAGATTAGACCTATAAGTCCTAAAAATATATCTGTCATTTTGTTTTTTTCCCATAAATCATTACTACACATGAATATAAAATATTTTGTTATATATCTTTCGTCATTCGTTCTCAAAATTCTCAATTCATGCTTAAAATTTGTATTCAGCGAATACAGTCTTTCCCATTAGTGGGATTGGAGATGGCATCTGGAGCTCATAAATGTCTATCGAAAACTGTAACTGTTGTTTTAGCAGAATATCTATGTGTCTCTAGCTCCTCCCTTCTCCTCCCGTTGCCAAAAATTTTAAAACCACCAACTATCAACGTCTTCCTTGTTAGCAGGAAAGTATGTCCTTACTGACTGGAGGTTTAACCTATGAATTGACAATGAATGATCAGTCTTGTTAGAGAAAAAAGCAGATTTATCTGATGAGATACATAACAAAGTTACTTATTTTCATGTGTACTATTATGAAATAACAATTAAAATGACATTTACTCTTTAAAGCTTTTTGTCTGTACAGTTTTTATACCAGAGAAGTCAGTGGGATGGAAAACTGTGCGTAGTCCACTTGAGCATTTCTGTTCCATTATTTATCATGAGCATTTCTGAAAAATAGCAGAAAACGTAACAAATGTGGATGAAAAATGAACAACTCACTGCTCCATATAGAACAAACACTTATAATACAGAACTCAGAACCCTATAATACAGCATGCACAATTTAATTTTATTAACTGGAAAACCCATTAAGCAAAAGTAATATAAAATATTGGTTAAATGTGATTGAGACATAAAAGATTGTTATGAATTGGTGCGCATTCTAAGCATTCTGAGCATGTTCCAACTAAGAAAATAAAATTGCTCATCAGTAAAGAACAAAACTGATAAGCAGCAAAGTTAGATCCAAACCAACCAAATTTTCATGTCTTTTTCCGAGGTCCAGAATACATTTTCCAGCCAGGCTTGACCATTAAAAATGCACATTTTTTTTTTCTCTAAATTACAAAAGACATATGCTTTTATTTTTTATTTTGAAGTTCGCCATGTTGAATATAGTCTATTATGATGATGGCAAAACCACATTTATATTGTCTATAGTTCATTAGCATAATAAAAATACTTTTTTCTACTTTAGCGTTCACAACTACTCCAGGGGGACCACCTCGCTCCACTACAGAGATCACAACATCTGTTACCACAACACCAACGACCACAACTCCAACCACTACAACGACTGAAAGTACAACTACTCCAGAGATAACAAGTACTCCAGAGCTAACAACTCCAACCACTCCAGAGACAACAACTGTTACCACAACACCAACAACAACTACAACAACTGAGAGTACAACTACTATTGAAATAACAACTCCCACCACTACTAAGACCACAACAGCAACTGCATCAACAACACCAACACTAACTGAAAGTACAACTACTCCAGAGATAACAAGTACTCCAGCTGAGACTACAACAACAACTGTAACAACAACCCCCACAACTACAGCAACTGAAAGTACAACTACTCCAGAACTAACAACTCCCACCACTCCTGAGACTACAACAACCACTGTAACCACAACACCAACAACAACTACAACTGAAAGTACAACTACTCCAGAGATAACAACAACTCCCACCACTACTACCACAACTGAAAGTTCAACTACTCCTAAGGTCACAAGTACTACAGTCACAACAACTCCCACAACTACTACTGGGTCAAAAAGTAAGAGAAAACTATGGATAGTAAATATTTATGTTCGGTTGTAGTGCATTTGTTTATTGGTGGTATTTCATTACGTTAGTGGCAGATTTTTACCTGAAGAACTATGTTTGCAAAGCAAATAGAAATCTATTACTAATTTATTACATAGAAAATTATTATATAGTACTGCAGTCATGCAATGCAAATTGTTTAGCCCTCAAACACTTTCCATTATTAGACATCTAAATTATTAAACTGAAGACCCACCTAAATAGAACCTCTAAATTATTAGACCCAAGATTACGAAATGTTATGAACCCAGACCCCAACTTTTTTTTCCCCAAAGAGCTTCATTGGGTTTACCAGTAACAACAAAGATAAGGCAGGACTCAAGTCAGTGTCTGACACAAGTATACGAGGTCTCTGCTGCTGTCTGGTATCTGATTACTGCTACATTAAAAACTTTCTACTAAAACTTCTACTCAAAGTACAAGTACAACAAAGGTGTATTCGCTCTGCACAATTATTGGTTTATAAGCGTTCCAAATGTTTATTTTGTAGGGATGCAATTACACTGCACGATTGTCACAAATGAGCGCTCTTATCATTTTCCGATAATGGCAGTCTGTTTACACTGCTTGATTAACAAGCCACAAGCCAAACCCTTGTTTGTTGGGTTAAAGGTTTTATAGGCTTGCTTACAAATCATCAAAGATAGTCCTATGTAAACGGGACTTATGCTGCCTAGAACAATGGCAGTCTATGAGTTAGGCATTAGGTGACCGCCAAGTGGGTCGACCACTGTAAATGAGTCCTAAGACAACCACTCCTGTCTATGTAAGCACAGTGTTAGTAAGCTTTCAACACCAAGCATTAAAACAAAAACAACTAAATTTGTGACCACCTCTCAAGTAGGAAAAAAGCTTAGGATATTAAGAATATTGCAGAGAGAGAACACCTCTAAATGACTGCTCTTTCATGGACAAGGAACATGAACATAAGTATCTATGCCTACATGTCTAATCACAGAATGAAGTACCCTCGATCTGCTCTGTGAGAACTCGTAGCGATGAAAAAAACAGTTTGCATTGTTTTTTAACCATTCAAATGAAAGCAAAAAAACATTAAAATACATAAAAAAGCACCAAAAAAAGCACCAAAAATTTCCATATTTTATACTGCCGCTTTCCTGCCAACACTCCAGTGTTTACAGGACGTGTGCACATATCCTGAAAGGGCAGCTATAACTCCATAATAAATATGTACATATATACCTGTCAAAATAAGACTTTACTGTAGTGCACAATTTGTACTAATCCATGTTCACACACTCGGTATTTGGTCAGTATTTTACCTCAGTATTTGTAAGCCAAAACCAGGAGTGGGTGATAAATGCAGAAGTGGTGACGTGTTTCTATTATACTTTTCCTCTGATTGTTCCACTCATGGTTTTGGCTTACTGATGTAAAATACTGAACGTGTGAACGTTGACTTGTTATACTTATAGCAACATTTAGCAATGACAGAAAACCCTGCTGTCTGGTGGTGCTGAGGCTAACAGCCCTTCTGTTTCCAGGGGTATTGGTGCTAAGTATTTTTCATACTTTCTAACAGTAGTCACTTTGGCGCTTTGTGAAACTTGCACCAACTTCTTTACCCTCAAGGACAATGGCATTAAAAAAAGTCATCCAAATCGAAGGCTGCCAAAAATTTCTGTAACCAAAAATCAAAAGAAAAAATTTCATAATGGAGAGTTGCACTATAAGTTATACTGTATTTGAAATTTTAAAACAGGTCTTGTATGACAATACTTCTACTATTTCTTTCAATTTCATACAGCAATTACTGTTCATTTTGAGAGCCCATCACCTACAAGTTCATCCACAATAACTGGCGTCCCCGTAGGTAAATATAACAATGAGATTAGAATGTGAGTGAGCTGTAATAGATGGCACCATAACCATACTCTGTAGCCACTGCAACAAAGTATTACTCTACTGTCTGTCTGTCTATCTATCTATCTATCTATCTATCTATCTATCTATCTATCTATCTATCTAATTATCTATCTATTATCTATCTAGAATCTATCTATTATCTATCTATCTATCTATCTATCTATCTATCTATCTATCTATCTATCTATCTATCTATCTATCTACATACAGTAGAATATTTTGCTAATACATCTACTCATTTAAAGGGAGTTTGTCACCCCCATACGCCTTGATACAGGGAACTTCGCACAGATACAAATCATACTAGCCTCCTACTTTACAAATAAGGTGGACTGGGTGCACCTTTAAACCCCTTGATTTGCGCTTCCCCTGCTTTCGATTGAGAGACTTTATTTCCAATAGCAAGTTCTGCCTAAAGTCAGCCATCACTTGCACTATTCCCGCATGCACGCACACACTGTGGCCACTGTTCTCCTCACTGGTTCCCCTCTGCTGACACCTCTTACTACACTTATACATAGCGTGCAGTGTTAGCAGAGGGGGACCAGGAAAAACAATGTGCCAGGCCACTGTATGCGGGTGCGGCAGCACAGGTAGTGTCATTGCACAGGCGCTCACACGCCAGGTGAATTTAGGCAGCACTTGTTCTTGGAAAACGAGGGGGCGTAATGGCATACTGAAATCTTGGCCACACCAAGGGTGCGCCGACGATTCCTCATTTGCAAACAAATTAAAAGTCCTTTTCTTAGCCTCTTTACTAGTGACATATACAGTGCTAGTATGATTTATATAAGGACTAAGTCCCTGTATCATGGCATAACTTGCTGAAAATGCATTTTGGTGGTGACAGACTCCCCTTGACATTTCATTTTTGAGTAGCCAAATATTTAAGTGCACTGTCCAATCTCAGCAACTGTGTATTTGTGAACCTTGGCATCTACTTATATGTCTCTGTGTAAGGGAAATACTATGGGTGAGCCAAAGGAATTTTTTTAAGTAACGTTAAGGTTTTTGAGATGTGAATTATTTATTCTTTCCACTATTATTTTTGGGGAAAATAATGAATATTCAGATGGGACATGATAATTTCACACATATACTGTTTAGATTTTATTGCCACAAAACTACATTGTTTGAATAAATAGATAAAATATAATATACAGCAACAAAGCTGCAAAATGTTTGCCGCTGCCAGACGAATAATGTGTTTATACCATTTTTTATAATGTATTAATAAAGAATGTACTTTTTTCTCTTATTTTGCTAGAGATAGATACGACCACCACTTCAACTACCATCATAACAACCACTATGACACCTTCCACTACACACAAAAGCACTATAATAATAGATACTGTTACACCTGAAGTCAGCACAACTACCACCACTACAACAACTCCTACAACCACCCCTGAAATAAGTACTACTACCTCTACAACCACCCCTGAAATCAGTACAAGTACCACCACTACAACCACTCCTACTATCACACCTGAAATCAGTACGACTACCTCTACAACCACCCCTACTACCACACCTGAAATCAATACTACTACCTCTACAACTACACCTACTATCACACCTGAAATCAGTACTACTACCTCTACAACAACCCCTACTACTACACCTGAAATCAGCACAACTACCACCACTACAACCACCCCTAATATCACACCTGAAATCAGTTCTACTGCCTCTACAAGCACACCTACTACGACACCTGAAATCAGTACTACTACCACTACAACCACCCCTACTACCACACCTGAAATCAGTACTACTACCTCTACAACTACACCTACTATCACACCTGAAATTAGTACTACTACTGCTACAACCACCCCTACTACCACACCTGAAATCAGTACTACTACCTCTACAACCACCCCTACTACTACACCTGAAATCAGCACAACTACCACCACTACACCCACCCCTACCATCACACCTGAAATCAGTACTACTGCCTCTACAAGCACACCTACTATCACACCTGAAATCAGTACTACTACCACTACAATCAACCCTACTACCACACCTGAAATCAGTTCGACTACCTCTACAACCACCCCTAGTATCACACCTGAAATCAGTACGACTACCTCTACAACCACTCCTACTACCACACCTGAAATCGGTACTACTACCTCTACAACCACCCCTACTATCACACCTGAATTCAGTACGACTACCTCTACAACCACCACCCATACTACTACACCTGAAAGCAGCACAACTACCACCACTACAGCCACTCCTACTACCACACCTGAAATCAGTACAACTACACCTACTATCACACCTGAAATCAGAACTACTACCTCTACAACCACCCCTACTACTACACCTGAAATCAGCACAACTACCAACACTACAACCACCCCTACTACTACACCTGAAATCAGTACTACTACCTCTACAAATACACCTACTATCACACCTGAAACCAGTACTACTACCTCTACAATCACCCCTACTACTACACCTGAAATCAGCACAACTACCACCACTACAAACACCCCTACTATCACCCCTGAAGTCAGTACCACTACCTCCACAAGTACACCTACTATCACACCTGAAATCAGTACTACTACCTCTATAACCACCCCTACAACTACACCTGAAATCACTACAACCACCCCTATTACCACATCTGAAATCAGTACTACCTCTACAACTACACCTGAAATCAGTACTACTACCTCTACAACCACCCCTACTACAACTGAAATCAGCACAACTACCACCACTACAACCAGAACCACCACTGTAACCTACCCTACTACTACACCACCTGAAATCAGCACAACAACTACACCTGAAATCAGTACTACTAGTTCTACAACCACACCTGAAATCAGTGCTACAACCACTACTACAACCACACCCACTACAACACCTGAAATAAGTACTACCATCTCCACAACCATACCCACTAATACACCAGAGATAAGTACTACAACCACACCTACTACTACATTGGAAACAGGCACTACCACCAGCACTACAACCATCCATACTACTACACCTGAAATCAGTACTACTACCTCTACAACTACACCTGAAATCAGCACAACTACCACCACTACAACCACACCCACCACTGTAACGTACCCTACTACTACACCACCTGAAATCAGAACAACAACTACACCTGAAATCAGTACTACTAGTTCTACAACCACACCTGAAATCAGTACTACTACAACCACACCCACTACGACACCTGAAATAAGTACTACCACCTCCACAACCAGACCCACTAATACACCAGAGATAAGTACTACAACCACACCTACTACTACACCTGAAATCAGTACTACTACCAGCACTACAACCATCCATACTACTACACCTGAAATCAGTACTACTACCACTACAACCATAACTAGTACACCTGAGATCAGCACTACTACCTCTACAACCACACCTGAAATGAGTACTACCACCCCTACTGTTACACCTGAAATTAGTACTACTACTATACCTACAACCACCCCTACTGCTACACTTGAAATCAGTACTACTACCACTACTACAACCACAACTACTACTACACCTGAAATCAGCACTACTACCATCCCTACTACAACACCAGAAATCATCACTACTACCACCCCTACTACAACTACTAGTTCTGTTACAACAACTCCAGTAATCATCACCTCCACTGAAACAACCATCAAGTCTTCCACTGTATGTGTCTGTTTGTACAACGGGAAACCATATCCACCAGGTAGGTCGTTCCCAGATCTGTAAAATTCTACATTTAAAGCCAATTTAATACTAATAACTGTGTTCACACATTTTTTATTTAAAATGTATTTATAATTAAGACTTGTAAACATAAAATAGGTGATGTATAGGAGGTCCGACAGCAGGGCTCCCCTTATCAACAAAATAGAAGTGGAACAGTGGTCAAGCATGAATGGCACTGTTCCATTTAATATCTCTGGCACTGCAGAAGATAGCTAACTGAATGCAGTTTTTGACTAGCCCCTCTGGTGCCATAGACAGTGAATGGAGTGGTTGCATGCATGCTCAATAGCCCCTCCACTCATCTATTGAGCATGAGACTTCCCATTCTGGCGATGGGGTAGAGTGGGGGAAGCAGTCAGGCCTTCACAGTTATCACTTCTGCAATGCATTTGAAAATTTGCTCAAACTTTCTACAGTATATTCACTAAACACGACTTTAACCCCTTTCATTTTTTTTGCTTTTGTTTTCCCTTATCCTTTTTCCATGAGTCATAATCATAACTTTTTCTTTATCCTTTGATGTAGCCATCTTAGGGTTCATTTTTTGCAGGACAAAGCTGTACTATTGTGATGCAATTTACACTTTCATGTAACGTACGGAAAAACTGGGGAAAAAACCCTCCAAGTCTGGTGAAAAAATTAATTACTTTTCATTGCCTTTTTCGAGGAACATATGGCTATAAAAAAATGGCATTTCTGGTATTTTGATGTTTTTCTTTTCTTTATGGCATTTTTTTGTACTTTAAATATATTTTTTTCTTTTTCAAATTCAAAGTTTAATTTTTTTTTACAACAGAAAGAGTATAAAAGTAATCGTACATCAATAAGTAAAGGAGATATAGGTATATATTAGTTCCGATTAAAATAAATAACTGAATGGTTAATTCTGATGATCATACTGTAAGCAGTCCAAATGATCTTCTAAAACCTAAAAAAAGATTACTATTAGCCATGCAAATTGCCTCTTCTGAGAAAAAGAGGACTACCCGTGTTAAAAAACATTTTCATTCTATCCCATAACCATTGAAATAAAGCAGATCTGTCATTATAAAATCAAAGGTTAGAAAATAATACATTCAAGCTCAATGGACTTCTGTGATATATGGCTCAAGAATACTGACTATTAGCTTTGTAGAAAAAATCGAGCGAACTCACAGGTCTGCCTTTATTTTTCTACCTGTCAGATATTTTCAAGAATTGGTGGGAAAGACGGGGGCTGCACTTACAGTGGGTACGGAAAGTATTCAGACCCCTTAAAATTTTTCACTCTTTGCTTCATTGCAGCCATTTGGTAAATTCAAAAAAGTTATTTTTTTTTCTCATTAATGTACACTCTGCATCCCATCTTGACTGAAAAAAACAGAAATGTAGAAATTTTTGCAAATTTAATAATAAAGAAAAACTGAAATATCACATGGTCATACTGTAAGTATTCAGACCCTTTGCTCAGACACTCATATTTAAGTCACATGCTGTCCATTTCCTTGTGATCCTCCTTGAGATTGTTCTACTCCTTAATTGGAGTCTAGCAGTGTTTATTTAAACTGATAGGACTTGATTTGGAAAGGCACACACCTGTCTATATAAGACCTCACAGGTCACAGTGCATGTCAGACCAAATGAGAATCATGATGAGGTCAAAGGAACTGGCTAAGGAGCCAAGAGGTAGAATTATGGCAATGCACAGATCTGTACAAGGTTACAACTGAATTTCTGCAGTACTCAGGGTTCCTAAGAGCACAGTGGCCTCCATAATCCTTAAATAGAAGAAGTTTGGGACCACCAGAAGTCTTCCTAGACCTGGCCGTCCAGCCAAACTGAGAAATTGTGGGAGAGAAGCCTTGGTGAGAGAGGTAAAGAATAACCCCAAGATTACTGTGGCTGAGATCCAGAGATGCAGTAGGGAGATGGGATAAAGTTCTACAAAGTCAACTATCACTGCAGCCCTCCACCAGTCAGGCCATTATGGCAGAGTGGCCCAATGGAAGCCTCTACTCAGTGCAAGACATATGAAAGCCTGCATAGATTTTGCTAATAAGCACATGGAGGACTCCCAGACTATGAGAAATAAGATTCTCTGGTCTGATGAGATGAAGTTAGACCTTTTTGGTGATAATTCTAAGTGGTATGTGTGGAGAATACCAGGCACTGCTCATCACCTGCCCAATACAATCCCAATAGTGAAACATGGTGGTGGCAGCATCATGCTATGGGGTGTTTTTCAGCTGCAGGGACAGGATGACTGGTTCTCATTGAAGGAAACATGAATGCGGCCAAGTACAGAGATATCCTGGATGAAAACCTCTTCCAGAGTGCTCTGGACCTCAGACTTGGCCGAAGGTTCACCTTTCAACAAGACAATGACCCTAAGCACATAGCTAAAATAACAAAGGAGTGGCTTCAGAACAACTCTGTGACCATTCTTCACTGGCCCAGCCAGAGCCCTGACCTAAACCCAATTGAGCATCTCTGGAGAGACCTGAAAATGGCTGTCCACCAACGTTCACCATCCAACCTGACGGAACTGGAAAGGATCTGCAAGGAAGAATGACAGAGGATCCCCAAATCCAGGTTTGAAAAACTTGTAGCATCATTCCCAAGAAGACTCATGACTGTACTAGCTCAAAAAGTGCTTCTACTCAATACCGAGCAAAGGGTCTGAATACTTATGACCATGTGTATTTCAGTTTTTCTTTTTTCTTAAATTTGCAAGCATTTTCTACATTTGTTTTTTTTCAGTCAAGATGTTGTGCAGAGTGTACATTAATGAGAAAAAATAAACTTTTTTGAATTTGCCAAATGGCTGGAATGAAACAAAGAGTGAAAAATATAAAGGGGTCTGAATACTTTCCGTACCCACTGAATAGCCAGAATACAGAAGTGTGAATAAGCTCTAATCTTCCAGTAGGATTTTTGGAGAAATGGAACACAACTGTTTCTAATTCTAGTAGAATAAAGCAGGATATTATAGTGACAAATCTGCTTTAAGTAATAAAATGATTGATTTCTTAAGACAACACTAGGTGAAACATAGGCGCTTATTGCATAGAGGTTTATTGTATACTGGCACAGCAGTAATAAACTCCCCCTAGTGGAGGCTGCTCACCGGCATAAAATTTAAGACTGTCTGAGAGAAAAAGCAGAATTCCAACCGCTATAAACATATGTTATAGAATTAATCAGCCCATAATGGTTAAAGCTCCATTAAAAGGTGGACAATCAAGTACAAAAGAATTGTAGTTTCAACCAACTTCGCATGATTCAATAACTCAGGTAAATAGAAGAGACTTGTAATATATCTTATCATAAAAATCAGTTTCATTCCCCACTTATCCCTTCCCTCTTGGCTACTGAACTCACCACTCTGAAACCCCTCCTCAAGTCTGCCTTGATCAGACCAGACGGACTGCAGGTGTCATGTAACATGGTCCATTATCCTCTATGGAGGAGGAGAAATGAGGAGCAGGGAGAGGAAACAGGCAGAAGAGAGAAATAAACATCAAGCAGAGCTCTATTACAACTCTGCAGGATATGTCATATAAAGGCCAAATATAGTTTTATCCCTCATGTACTGTACACACATATACACATGAGCTTTTTCTGAAACGTTGCTTAAAAGTACAGATACCCTTTTAATGAACTTGTGGCACATTGATTCCAGTTCATTGATGGTCCTAATGACAGGTTACACTTCTAAATATCAAACTAAATGATCTCTTTCAATTGTACTGTCAACTAAAATACATTACATAGTATATCCCATATAGCAGCGTAATTAGTTGAATTTGCCACTTCATCCACTACAAAAAGTGATAGCTGCTTTAAGAAATGTAATAGTGGTCAACTAACTGTTTATAGCAGGAAACCCATTAACAGTCATCTGCAAAATGAATATTTTTTCACTTGTAACACACCTAGAAGTTACCTATTGGCTCTAAAAATTCTTGTTCTATTTTTCTACTACAGGTGAAACGGTAGCTTCTGGTGTTGCAAATGAGACTTGGTGCTATGAAGTTATTTGCACCATGGAATGCACCATACATGTTAATCACTGGAATTGCTACTCATCCACCACCCAGATTTCTTCGACATCTACTCCAGAAATAACTACTCAATCAACCACCACTCGACCTACAACACACACTTCAGAAATCTCCACACCAGGAAGCACACCAACAACAATTTCCACCACCACCACAACAACAACAGAAAGCACTCCCACACCAGAGATAACAACAATACCAGTAAGCACAACATCTACCATCAGCACACCAAAAGAGACTACCACTACACCAACCACAACCACTACAAAAAAGTCCACAACTACATCCATGGTTGTTTCCACAAGCAAAAAACCTGGTTGCCCATTTGAACCATATCGTGAGGTGAGTGAAATTCATATGTATATGTTTTTTTTCCTATTTATCTTCATGAGTGAAGCTGATGGGCCTTTACAGTCTAATTTTTCTAGTAAGACTGCAGAGCAATGTCATATACCCACTTGGATTTTTATGGTTTCCCAGAATACAATTAGCCCTAACCATAATGCAAGAAATGAAATACAAAAAAAATAAAATAAAAATATTGTGATAAATTTACCTAATTCCCCATCCATGAGGCACTGTGAATCTTTAAAACTTAACTGGCAATTGGGTTGTCATTGTATAGAGGTGACTCAACGAAAAAATCAAAAAGGAGGCGAAAGGAGATGGGTCCAGCATTGTAACCACAAGCACCTCTGCCCCTTCATTGTTCCTATGTCTTAAAAGTTTGGATAGATCTAACAGTTTGGGGTATTTCTACAAATTGTTGAGCTGCTCCTCTCTTTTTGCTCAACTTCCTATGTTACCTATTTTCCGAGCTGCTCATAACTTGTCAGAAGTCTATGCTTAGATATACTCTAGTAACAGGGCACATACATTTGCTCACATCTATAACTTCATAGATGACAAGGATGACAAAAATGAAGATATTGAGATTTTGTGGATAACTTCCACACTGCCGATTATTGAAGACGTTGGTTTTCAGGAATTTATTAAACACGCGTTTCGAACTGACAGGCACTTCTTCCTCAAAAAACAACCACATATTGAAGAAGCACCTGTCACTTTAAAATGCATTTAATAAAAAACACGTGTTTAATAAATTCCTGATAACTGATGTCTTCAATAATCAGCAGCGTGGAAGGTATCCACAAAATCTCCATATCTTCATTTCATCGGTTTGACAACCAGTGGATCCGCAGCAGCTGAACACTGTTCCAAAAACGCATTAAATTATGGATCAAGTTAGCACAATTGCCTACATTTTTATAGTTGTTTGTTGGATAAAACCCTATTTGCGCTACTTACTAAGGACGAAAAAAACACAAGTCTATCAAATTCAACCTCTAATCCCAATGTGTTGATTCAGAGGAAAGCAGTCAACTCAATGAGAGACAATTTCCTCCACATTAGGCAAAATATTTCTTCCCAACTCCAAAATATCAATGAGAATAAATCTTTGGATCAGTGTCCCATCTGCATAAATCTGGAACCCATAACCTGTAATATTATACTTTTCAAGAAAAACATGAAGGATTTTCTTGAACTTTTTCAATGAATCAACCATCACAACATCATGTGGCAGAGAGTTTTATGTCTCATCTGTTATGGTGTTGACATTTTCTTTCATCTTGACTTGAAGGATGTCTTCTTGTTAGTATTACAGGTCTAGATAATATATTTGATTTACACCTATTACTTCCTGGTGTACTATACGTATATCTTTTTGTTTTTCCAGCATAACGAAACCTGGGTTTTATGTAACTGTACCATGGCTAGGTGTCTGGAAAACAACACAGTAGAGATCATTGAACTCAAGTGTGAACCACCACCTAAACCCACATGTGCTAATGGACTTCAACCAAAAGCTGTACCAGATGATGACCTTTGCTGCTGGCACTGGGAATGTGATTGTGAGTGTCTCTCTTCTGGATCATGACATAATTTTGATTTTTCAAACCATATAATATAATATGTAATCTAATATTTCATAACTTATCATCATTTTTTCCAATTAGGTGTTTGTAATGGCTGGGGAGATCCCCATTATGTCACATTTGATGGCACCTATTATAGTTATCAAGGAAACTGCACCTATACTCTAGTGGAGGAAATTGAAAAGCGGATTGACAACTTTGGAGTATACATCGATAACTATGATTGCGGAGCACGAGACAGAGTCTCCTGCCCTCGTGACATCATTGTCAGCCATGAAACTCAGCTGATACGCATCAAAGCAAAGAGCTTGACGCCAATAAGTTTAGAGGTAGGAAGGACCAATGGAGTATATGTCAGATTATGAAGTAGTCATTTTATAGTGGAATAGTTCCATAAACTAGAAGATAAAAGGCATGTATGAAAGTTTAGTAATAATTGACCAAATGTAACTTTGCTAGCAGTTAGGATGGCCTCATTGCCATACATGGTTAACACTTTGCATGGATGGATTAAGGAAACGGTCATTTGAATATCTAGATATCTTTAGGATGAGGTCAACACCTATTGAATGATTTTATCCAGTAGATCCTCTAAAAAGCACTTGCTTTCTAAACTTTTCTACTTTATCCTGTTAACTTTTTAAATTTTTTTAGGTTCTTGTAAATGATGAAATTGTAGGAATGCCCTATAAAAAATATGGGGTGAAAGTGTATACATCCGGCATCAATTATGTTGTGGAAATACCAGAGTTAGAGGCTAATATCACATACAATGGTTTATCTTTCTCGGTTAAATTGCCCTTCAGACTTTTTGGACACAACACGCAAGGACAGTGTGGTAAGTTTCCTCTTTTCAGATATGATAGTTCTTAAGCTCTTGTATCAATTTACTTAATTAAATTCCGGCAACACTCATTGTACATACATAGAGTCAACTCTTGCCTCTACTTCCAACCTACAGTAGTTATCATAAAATTGCTGTTCACCGATGCACGATCTGTTAATTTCTGTATGTTGTAGTGCACCAGATTATGCACAAATTATTTTATGCATGTAATCTGAAACTTTTCATTAGTGACGTACTTTCACATCAACTCTATAAAATGATTATGTGACGTTTTCTGTAGTTCCACAAATTTCCACCATTTATGTTGAAATCTGAACTAGAAATCTGAAAACAGGTTCGCATTAAAGAGGTTCTCCACTACTTTTACATTGATGGCCTATCTTTAGGATAGGTCATCAATGTCTGATCGGCCGGGGTCCGATACCTAACATCACCACCGATCAGCTGTTATCGCTGTCATTGTGGCTTGGTACTGCACTATTCAAATCAATAGGAGGCGGATGTATAGTACCCTGTGTTGGCCACTACAAGTAGATGGAGCAAGCGGAAAGTGAGTAGCCCAACACTGATAACAACTGATCGGCGGGAGTGTCAGGTGGAGAACCTCGGCCGATCAGACATTGATAACCTAGCCTAAGGATACGTCATCAATGTTAAAATTGTGGGCTTCTCCACAATGCATTGCATATATCACATGAAAAGGTTTAGTTAATCAAGAAAATAAGTCACACTGAAAAATCCAAAATTCTTATTAGTTTCTCCTTTAACCCCTTTCTGACCTCAGATGGGATAGTACGTCCGAGGTCAGAACCCCCGCTTTGATGCGGGCTCCGGCGGTGAGCCCACATCAAAGCCGGGATGTGTCAGCTGATATGTGCCCACAATAGCGGCAGGTGGAATCGCGATCCACCTGCCGCTATCAACTAGTTAAATGCCACTGTCAAACGCTGTCAGTGGCATTTAACTAGCGCTTCCGGCCATCGGGCCAGAAATTCACGGATCTATTGAAGACCTCTATGGCTGTTGATGCTGGATGGCTGTGAGCGCCACC
Organism: Ranitomeya variabilis; assembly: GCF_051348905.1. NCBI lineage: Eukaryota > Metazoa > Chordata > Amphibia > Anura > Dendrobatidae > Ranitomeya > Ranitomeya variabilis. The sequence goes on from NC_135233.1 coordinate 479,955,401, forward strand.
CTGTGGTCGGCGCTCATAGCAATGTAGCAATTCTACTACATAGGAGCGATCTGAGCATCGTTCCTCTGTAGCAGAGCCGATCAGGCTATGCCAGCTTCTAGCCTCCCATGGAGGCTATTGAAGCATGGCAAAAGTAATAAAAAGTTTTAAAAAATATGAAAAAAATAAAAAAAGTATAAAAGTTGAAATCACCCCCTTTTCACCCCATTCAAAATAAAACAATAAAAATAAAATCAAACCTACACATATTTGGTATTGCCACGTTCAGAATCGCCCAATCTATCAATAAAAAAAGGATTAACCTGATCGCTAAACAGCATAGCGAGAAAAAAAATTGAAACGCCAGAATTACAGTTTTTTGATCGCCGCGGCATTGCATTAAAATGCAATAACGGGCGATCAAAAGAATGTATCTGCACCGAAATGGTATAATTAAAAACGTCAGCTAGTCACGCAAAAAATAAGCACTCAACCGACCCCAGATCACGAAAAATGTAGACGCTACGGGTATCGGAAAATTGCGCAATTGTTTATTTTTTTTTTGCAAAGTTTGGAATTTTTTTCACCACTTAGATAAAAAATAACCTAGTCATGTTTGGTGTCCGTAAACTCGTAATGACCTAGAGAATCATAATGGCAGGTTAGTTATAGCATTTAGTGAACCTAGCAAAAAAGCCAAACAAAAAACCAGTGTGGGATTGCACTTTTTTGCAATTTCACCGCACTTGAAATTTTTTTCCCGTTTTCTAGTACATGACATACTAAAACCAATGATGCTGTTCAAAATTACAACTTGTCCCACAAAAAATAAGCCCTCACATGGCCATATTGACGGAAAACTAAAAACTTTATGGCTCTGAGAAGGAGGGGAGCGAAAAGCGAAAACGCAAAACTGAAAAAAGCTAGGGTCATGAAGGGGTTAAAGGAAATCTGTCACCAAGATTTTGCCAACTAATCTGAGAACAGCATAATGTAAAGACAGAGACCCCGATTCCAGCAATGTGTTACTTACTGGGCTGCTGCTGTAATTTTGATTAAAACACTTTATCAAGAGGAGATTATCGCTAGAAAACTAGCAAACCCACAGCCAGGTAGTCCTCCATATTTATGAGCTCTGTATAACTCCGCCCCCACCACTGATTGGCAGATTTCTGCCTTTGCACAGTGTACACAGAAAGCTGCCAATCAGTGGTGTGGGCGGGGTTATACAGAGCTCAGCATTTCGAGAACCGGTAAACCTGCAGCAGAAAAAATGTTTTTATCAAAACTACAGCAAGCAGCCCAGTTAGTGACACATCGCTGGAATCAGGGTCTCTCTTTCTACATTATGCCACTGTATCTTGTCTCGTGTAGTAAATCTAAAGGACTAGTTTATATTACAGTTATTATAACATAAATTGTACTCACATAAATCCATCCTTTATAGGCACTTGCACCAACAACACAAGTGATGACTGCCGGCTGCCTGATGGTACCGTTATCTCAAACTGTGAAATCATGGCTGATTCCTGGGTTGTGTCAGATCCAAGGAAACCTGAATGCGATCACTTAAAGCCAACTGCTGCCCCTAAAGTCACAGTGCCTTCAACAGAATGCAAACCATCACCTTTATGTGAACTTCTTTTGCAAGAGTAAGAATTTTATAAGACTTTATTGAGACATGATATCAGTTGCATCAACTGGCCCTGAATATTTTTTTTGCATTTCCAATTAACAGACCCTTTAAGGAATGCCACAAGACTATGTCACCTAACGACTTCTACAAGGCATGTAATTATGATAGCTGCCATGTTCCAAACTCCAACATGGAATGCACCAGCTTGCAGCAATATGCTTTTCTCTGCGGGGATCAAGGTGTTTGTATTGACTGGAGATCTAAAACTTCAGAATGTAGTAAGTTTTAGCTTTGTAACAATGGCTTTTCCAAAAAGATAAGCAGATAAGTGACAAACTAATATTAATGGATGGTTTTTCTTTATTCCAGCTATATCCTGCCCCTCTCACAAAGTTTACAATGCCTGTGGCCAAGCTTTACCTAAAACATGTGCAACCACGTAAGTGTTAAAAAACATACATTAATTTCCTATATGTGTATACACATGAGATGGTCACTATACAGTGGGGGAAATAAGTATTTGATCCCTTGCTGATTTTGTAACTTTGCCCACTCACAAAGCCATGCACAGTCTATAATTAAGGGTACGTTAATTTTAACATCGAGAGATAGAATATAAAATCCCCAAAATCACATTGTATAAATTATTTAAATTTATTTGCATTTTGCAGTGAGAAATAAGTGTTTGATTCCTCTGGCGAACAAGACAATACTTGGTGGCAAAACCCTTGTTGGCAAGCACAGCAGTCAGATGTTTTTTGCAGCTAATGATGAGGTTTGCGCCCATGTCAGGAGGAATTTTGGTCCACTCCTCTTTGCAGATCATCTCTAAATCTTTAAGATTTTGAGGTTTTCGCTTGGTAACTTGGAGCTTCAACTCCCTACATAAGTTTTATATGAGATTAAGACCTGGAGACTGGCTATGCCACTCCATGATCTTAATGTGCTTCTTTTTGAGCCACTCCTTCGTTGCCTTGGCTGTATGTTTTGGGTCATTGTCTTGCTGCAAGACCCAGCCCGACCCTTTTTTGTCCTGGCGGAGGGAAGGAGGTTGTCACTCAGGATTTCATGGTACATGGCTCCATACATTCTCCTATTGATGCGGTGAAGTAGTCCTGTGCCGTTAGCAGAGAAACACCCCCAAAACATAATGTTTCCACCTCCATGCTTGGCAGTGGGGATGGTGTCCTTTGGGTCATAGGCAGCATTTCTCTTCCTCCAAACACGGCGAGTTGAATTCATGCCAAAGACCTCAATTTTTGTCTCATCTGACCATAGCGCCTTCTCCCAATCACTCATAGAATCATCCAGGTGTTCATTGGCAAGTTTCAGACGGGCCTGCACATGTGCCTTCTTGAGCAGGGGGACCTTGTGGGCACTGCAGGATTTTAAACCTTTACAGCGTAATGTGTTATCAATGGTTTTCTTGGTGACTGTGGTCCCAGCTGCCTTGAGATCATTAACAAGTTTCCCCCGTGTAGATTTAGGCTGATCTCTCAAATTCCTCATGATCAAGGATACCCCATGAGGTGAGATTTTGCATGGTGCCCCAGAATCATGTCGATTGACAGTCATTTTCCATTTCATCCATTTTCTTACTATTGCACCAACAGTTGTCTCTTTCTCACCCTGCATCTTACTTACAGTTTTGTAGCCCATTCCAGCTTTGTGCAGGTCTATGGTCTTGTCACTGACATCCTTATAAAGCTCTTTGGTCTTGCCCATGTTGTAGAGGTTAGAGTCTGACTGAATAATTGAGTCTCTGGACAGGAGTCTTTTATAAAGGTGACTATGTAAGACAGCTGTCTTTAATGCAGGTAACAAGTTGATTAGGAGCGTCTAACTGGTCTGTAGGAGCCAGAATTCTTAATGGTTGGTAGAGGATCAAATACTTATTTCTTACTGCAAAATACAAATAAATTTATATAATTTATACAATGTGATTTTCTGTATTTTATTTTTGATATTCTATTTCTCAATGTTAAAATTAACCTACCCTTAACATTATAGGCTGTTCATGTCTTTGTCAGTGGGCAAACTTACAAAATCAGCAAGGGATCAAATAATTATTCCCCCCACTGTATGAGAATACACGCGAGATGGCCACTTTATGTGTATATACCTGAGATGGTCACTTTATGTGCATACACCTGAGATGGTCATTATATGTGTATACACGTGAGATGGTCACTATATGTGTATACACCTGAGATGGTCACTTTATGTGTATACACCTGCGATGGTCACTATATGTGTATACACCTGAGATGGTCACTATATGTGTGCACACCTGAGATGGTCACTTTATGTGTATACACCTTGATGGTCACTATATGTGTATACACCTGAGATGGTCACTATATGTGTATACACCTGAGATGGTCACTATATGTGTATATACGTGAGATGGTCATTATATGTGTGCACACCTGAGATGGTCACTATATTTGTATACACCTGAGATGGTCACTTTATGTGTATACACCTGCGATGGTCACTATATGTGTATACACTTGAGATGGTCACTATATGTGTATAAACATAAGGATGAATGACCTCGAGGAGATCAAAACATCCAACACTGCGGAGACACCATCACATGTTTCTCAACGCAGTGATCCAGAACACTGCCCCCATCCCTAAAGGGAAATATGCAAATTCATGCAGAAAAGCCGCGGAGACACCATCACATGTTTCTCAACGCAAGCAATGAATAGCCAGGCCTTTCCCCGGGAAGGAACAACCACGGGAAGGGCAGCATCCAATAAAGGAAAACCACCTATGCCAAAACATGGTATCCATCCACAGACAGCTGTTTCGGGGTATTTGCCCCTCATCAGTGTGGAGTAGGAAACTGGCTATGAGGAGCAGTGCCTGGTGAAAAGACTATAAACATAAGGGTGAATGACCTCGAGGAGATCAAAACATCCAACACCGCGGAGACACCATCACGTGTTTCTCAACGCAGTGATCCAGAACACTGCCCCCATCCCTAAAGGGAAATATGCAAATGCATGTAGAAAAGCCGCGGAGACACCATCACGTGTTTCTCAACGCAAGCAATGAATAGCCAGGTCTTTCACCGGGAAAGAACAACCACGGGAAGGGCAGCATCCAATAAAGGAAAACAACCTATGCCAAAACATGGTATTCATCCACAGACAGCTGTTTCGGGTTCACTATATGTGTATACAACTGAGATGGTCACTATATGTGTATAAACCTGAGATGGTCACTATATGTGTATACAGCTGAGATGGTCACTATATGTGTATACACCTGAGATGGTCACTATATGTGTAAACACGTGAGAAGGTCACTATATGTGTATACACGTGAGATGGTCACTATATGTGTCTACACCTGAGATGGTCACTATATGTGTATACAGCTGAGATGGTCACTATATGTGTATACACCTGAGATGGTCACTATATGTGTAAACACGTGAGAAGGTCACTATATGTGTATACACGTGAGATGGTCACTATATGTGTCTACACCTGAGATGGTCACTATATGTGTATACACCTGAGATGGTCACTATAAGTGTATACACCTGAGATGGCCACTATATGTGTATACACCTGAGATGGTCACTATAAGTGTATACAACTGAGATGGTCACTATATGTGTATACACCTGAGATAGTCACAGATGGAATGTAGAACCTAAAAAGAATAAGGCGGACATTCACTTCATATTTTATGGTACCACCAAGAGTTCATGTCACACATCTATACAAACACGTTAACATGTTTTCTTTTAGTCCAGAAGAAGAGGATTTGAATAAAAATAACAACCGTTTGGTTGAAGGCTGCTTCTGTCCAAAGGATACAATGCCCTTTAGCGAAGCTGTGGACGTCTGCGTGCAGAATTGTGGTAAGAATAAATAGGATGTTAGTTGACTTTCAGTTGGAACATCCATCAGACAGATGTGTCCAGCATTACCTTTCCATAAATTCTTTAAGGACGCCAATTTCTCACAATACAAATTCAATATGTTCTTGCAACATGTCAGGGAAACTCTCAAGAGGCTGCAAGTCCTATCGCAACCCCTGGGAGGCAACATACAGTATAGACACACATAGCATAATCATATCCCAAAAGAGTGTCTCAAAATCACGTTTTTTAAAAAGCTGATTCCCTCGTGTCTCAGAATAAGCCAAGCCACGAGAAAAGGTAAAGAAGGACACCCCTGTATGTCTATATTATAAAACTATATCCAAGAAGTATAATGTCTCTTTGTGGAGATCTACATGCTAGGCATGCCGAGATGAGGAGACTTAAAACCACAATGCTTCTCTGGGAAATATGCAAATTATGCAAATTGTCTCTTCAGAGAGGAGGAGAACTAGACCTCTAGTGCCATCTATTGGCAGTAGCAATCCTAAAAGTCAATGTCAACCCTTTAATGAGCCTTGTCACATGACTAAGGATAATAGCCATACCAGAATGTCAATTTGTAGACACTGTGTTTCGGGGTACTGCCCCTAGTCAGTGCAAAGCACAGATCTGGTTTGGCTGTGTGAGAGGCATCCAACCGATATCCAAGAAGTATCATTTCTCCTTGCGGAGAATGACATGCTAAGATGAGGAGACTGAAAGCCGCAATGCTCCTCTCGGAAATATGCAAATTGTCTCTTCAGAGAGGAAGAGAACTAGAACTCTAGTGCCACCTATTATCCTAAGTCATGTGACAAGGCTCGTTAAAGGGTTGACATTGACTTTTAGGATTGCTACTTCCGATAGGTGGCACTAGAGTTCTAGTTCTCTTCCTCTCTGAAGAGACAATTTGCATAATTTGCATATTTCCCAGAGAAGCATTGTGGCTTTAAGTCTCCTTATCTCGGCATGCTTAGCATGTCAATCTCCACAAGGAGAAATGATACTTCTTGGATATCGGCCAGACGCCTCTCACACAGCCAAACCAGATCTGTGCTTTGCACTGACGAGGGGCAGTACCCCAAAACACAGTGTCTGCAAATTGAGATTCTGGTATGGCTATTATCCTCATGTGTCATGTGACAAGGCTCGCTAAAGGGTTGACATTGACTGTTAGGATTGCTACTTCCAATAGGTGGCACTAGAGGTTTAGTTCTCTTCCTCTCTGAAGAGATAACTTGCATATTAAAAAACTGTGCTGCACATAACAGCATATTTATTACTTTGTGATTAGAAAAGAAGCGGCAATATAATAAATTGAGCTTCATTTTTTATAAGTGATTTTGCTGCTGCAAAGTTTATTCTAATTTGGGAAATATGGGGTCAGAACTCTTTAGTTGACAATGATAGAGTCACTGAGTTATAGTACAATCTAAAAGAATGTAAAAAAGTATAATATTAATGCATTAAATATATAGGCTCTGGCATCATATTTGCAATGCTCTGTTCTTTCAGGATGCGTCGGACCTGACAACATACCACGAGAAGTAAGTCATTCTCGTTGTCACCTTTTAAACTTTTTAAAGGGGTTTTACCATGAACAAAGGTACATTTTAATAAATAGATCTTGGAATAATAATAATTTCCACAATTACGGTAGATGTGCTTAATAAAAATGCTCCTGTGCTGAGATAATCTTATAAATGTGCCCCTGCTGTGTATTGTGTAATGGCTGTGTCTGATCATACATGGACATGGTTTGATCATACCACAGCTCCTGGGCAAGGGAAGAAGAAAAAGAGTATACAGACATTAAAGCATGGGATCACAGCTAACTCTTTCTTTGAGGTGAAACATTTCACTGCCTGTTTTTAAAGAATGTTTTACCTCAAAGAAAGAATCATCTGTCCTGTCTGTATACTCTCTTTTTGCTTCACTGCCCAGGAGTGACTCAGCTTCTACTGTGTGTTTTGATGTTTCTTCTTACTTTGTTAACTACAGAAGTGAAATTTGATTATGTTACCTGTTGATTAATGTTGTATCCTTATAGATTGGGGAAGAGTTTGAGTTTGATTGCCAGGATTGCGTTTGCCGGGAAGGTGGTAATGGAATCACTTGTCAACAACATAAATGTCAGCCATTATTGAAAGACCTGACATGTGAGCTGGATGGTTTCCAACCTGTGACCCTGATCAGCCCCACTGATAGCTGCTGCAACGAGACTGTGTGCAGTAAGTGCGGGCTAGAGCAAACTATAGCAAATCAAATTATATGAGGGATTACATAGGACTAACTGTCATATGCTTTTTTCCATTTAGAGTGCGACACTAAATTATGCTCAACCATATCACCCAACTGTGACCTCGGCTATGAAATTGTTGGGAGCATTCCAGATGGACACTGCTGTCCTGTGTATAAATGTGGTACGTGATCTTATCTTATATTTCCATAGATTTCTTATTGGAAAATATATAGAAATAATTTCATTTGCAGATCAGGTTAAATTGCCTAAGGCCAAATAGTTTTGTGATTGGGGCGAAATACAATGATACAATAATTGCTTTATTTAGCATAAAGGTGTATATGAGTAACCTTACCTCAAGTGGTACGATTAGTGTGACATGATGTAGATACAAACATAAACTTTGTCTACAATTGTAAACATAATCTGCTTGAAAGCCTAACTGTCACGACTCAGCTGTCAGGTGACCCAGGACCAGGGGCTACTTAGCTGCTCCTAACACTAGCGGGTGCCCTAGCTTGCCCTATTTCCCGGGATACTTCTGAAGGTGAAGATGCCGGGGCCACCGCCCATGTCTTATCTCCTTCAATCAGACCTCCAGCTGTTCTCTTCCCCCACCCAGGGAAGAGGGGAGATGCCATGCAAAGCAGTACACCAACCTGACAAAAAAGGCCGGGATCACACATACGCGAGATACGGACGAGTCTTACAGGTGAAAACCCAGCACTGGCGCCGGCACTCTGGAGCGGAGTGTGCAGCTCCATGTATTGCTGTGTGGCTGCACGCTTTTCTCCTGAGTGCCAGCGCCAGAGCTGGGTTTTCACCCGCAAGCCTCGGCCGTATCTCGCATATGTGTGATCCCGGCTTAAGGCAACACGTACAAGGGGTAACTGAAAATACCAGGCATACAAATATTCACTCACAATATAACAGACGAATGCACCGTGGAGTGGAGGATAAGAATAAGATAAGAGGAGGGAAGGAAATTATCACACTTACAAACCCACGCAACAGTCACAGATAGCTCCTCCAAACTCCATCTCATATAAGCACTAAAAACACCTCACCTCCAAGCCATGCAGCATTAGTTAGCTCTGACATTGACATGGGTTTGAATCAGGACCTAGATTATAAAGGGGATAGGAGTGGCTTACCGAGCTCAGCTGAGACCTCAGGCTCCAGAACTCCCAACAAGGTCGATTAACCCCTGTACTGCCAAAAGAAATAAAGACCATTTAAAAAGAAGGTGAAGTGCTTCTTTTCAGTGCAGGAGAAGGAGCAATCAGACGCTGAGGTCTTCTGGCTCCTCTCTGTTGCTGTAACCCCGTGACACTGACTATTCATCCAAAATGTCGGAATATTATAATCTTTCAAATAGTTTAAGAGTTTTTAAGGTTGAAGGTAGACATAAGTCCATCGAGATCAACCCATGACTTAACATATTGATCTATCCAATTGATTGAAAAGTGCTTATTGCATTGACTTCAGACTGCCAGATGGCTTTCCAATTCATTATCACATTTAATTATTCTACCCTTACATACAGTGCCTTGAAAAATATTCATACCCTGTGAACTTTTTCATATTATTTTCAAGTTATACCCACAAACAAATGTATGTTATTGGGATTATATGTGACATACCGACACAAAGTAGCAAGTATTTGTGAAGGAAATGATACATGATTTTCTAATTATTTTAAAAATATATCTGAAAATTATGACGTCTCTTTTGCAAAAGGCTCACCAACTTCAGTGACTCATACATTTTCCAATAGGGTCAGCAAATCCAAACAGTTGTATACTAATTAAAAATAATTTCTAATGTTTTTTTTTCTGTTTTTCAGTCCGTAAGAATGTCTGTGTTCATGGAAATGCAGAATATATGGTAATGTTTTTTTCTTGTTTTAAGTAGCGTTAAGTATATTCTAGTCATATCATACATCATATATAGAGGATATCATAGACCTCTATTTCCTAGTCACCTATTTGGGAAGTTTATCAATTAGACAGAGTGGCTAAAAAATAATAGAATGCAGAAAGGAAGTTGATTTCATTGGGAGCCATTCAATGCTTCATTTTCCTTGTGGTAGTCCTGAAGTGAATAGATCATTTCCTGCCAGGTTTCCATGCAAAACACGGTAGAAGGGCAGGAGGGAAAGCAGGGGTGCACCCTAAGAATCATCTAAAGTTATCAAAATAAAGTAGTTAAAGATGCAGCAGTGCTTTACACTCAACTGTCAGCAACATAAATGCGGCCGGTTAGCAGAAATTTAAATGGGATTTATTACTCTCTATTAGGTCCAAATTGTCTGTTCACAGAGGAAGAGCACTAGAAGTATTGAATGTAGCAATCCTAAAAGTCAATATCGACCCTTTAACGAGCCTTGCCTCAAGATTTAGGACAAGAAGTCAAACTAGACAATCTATTTGCAGTCATATGTTTCACAATATTTGCTCCTCATCAGTGCAACGCAAGGGATCTGATTTGGCTGAATTATACATTTTTTGTCACTGCTCCCAAACCACACTATGGCCAAATTGGGCATATAATATATATTGGATATAATAATATGTAGGTTTTTCCTCATTCCAAAATCTAATGTTGAGGTTTTAGGGTACTGGACATTGTTTCCCACTTTTGATCAGAATTTGATGACATTGTGTTTCCATACACAGCCAGGATCACCAGTGTTCTCGGACAAATGCCAGGACTGTGTGTGTGCAGAAAGTGAAAGCAGTCCGACAGGACTAGAGATAACATGCACCCATGTACCATGTAATGTACAGTGCCCTATGGTAAGTACAATCTACAGTATATATAGCATGTAATGTCATGTATATAACCTACACAGTGTGGACAAAGTATTGGGACATCTATACATTACACAGGAGATTTTATGACATCCCATTCTAAACCCATGGACATAATATGGAGTTGGACCATCTGCAGGCCCTGTGCTCCTCAGCACCCAGTGACCTGATCTGTAACTTGTTAGAGATAAGATGATTGATTTGAGTTTGAATCGAATTTACTGAAATTCATTGTTATAAGTGAATTAGAAAATTTTGAGATTTGATATGTGGATCACAGAAAAAAACGTTTCCCGGCACAATTTCCCACAAATCATTTGACATTACCATGCAGATTTCCCCTTAATGCCCTGCAGCCATGACATCTTTGCGGATTATTATGCCTTGTACAGTGGTGATGAGCACCTGGAACATCACAAATCAGCGGCTCCCAGTGAAGCACCATTTATATGGCAGTCATTTTCCATCACCAGAGTCACTGAATAAGTCTCTATCTCATGTATCGTGTAAGCTTTTATGGTCAGCGGGGTCCTCTCTCTCCTGTAGAGTGTAAGCTCTTATGGTCAGCGGGGTCCTCTCTCTCCTGTAGAGTGTAAGGTCTTATGGTCAGTGGGGTCCTCTTTCTCTCTCTCCTGTAGAGTGTAAGCTTTTATGGTCAGTGGGGTCCTCTCTCCTGTAGAGTGTAAGCTTTCATGTTCAGCAGGGTGCTCTCTCTCGTGTAGTGTGTAAGCTGTTATGGTCAGCGAGGTCCTCTCTCTTGTAGAGTGTAAGCTCTTATGGTCAGCAGGGCCCTCTCTTATGCAGAATGTAAGCTCTTATGGACAGCAGGGTATTCTCTTTCTCTCCTGTAGAGACCAAGTACTTTTGGTCAGCAGGGTCCTCTCTCCTGTAGAGAGCAAACTCTTATGATCAGTAGAGTGTTCTCTCTTCTGGAGAGTATATGTTTTTATAATCAGCAGGGTCCTGTCTCTCTTTCCTGTAGAGTGTAAGCTCTTATGATCAGCGGCATCCTCTCTCTCTCCTGTAGAGTGTAAGCTCTTATGATCAGCAGCGTCCTCTCTCTCCACTGTAGAGTTGCAAAGAAAAAGGGGAGACAAAAAGGGGCACTAGGGTCTTATCCACGTTACCAGAGTAGATACACCAAGAAAATTGCTCACCTGGTGAAGATGAGATACAAGCATGTAAGAATGGCGGCTGCTGCAGATCCACAGGTCGATCCACAACCTGATACCGTCATATGTTCAGTATGAATTTGTGGAGTAACTCCGCGCTGCTGTGAGGATAAATTCCAGGAAAATGCCAAGGATTCAAGGTAGTTTATTCAACACGTTTCGGGGTTCCTATGTCCCCTTCTTCGGGAAATACCACATATCATATACCCACTGTAGAGTGTAAGCTCTTATGATCAGCGGCGCCCTCTCTCTCCTGTAGAGTGTAAGCTCTTATGGTCAGCGGGGTCTGTGTTATGACCCCAATGGCAGAGGGTCTCAGAAATAATTACTAAGTCTGCAAACACAAAAAACCAGCTCATAGGGCAGTGGTAACTGAGCGACCATATATCTAATCCTAGCACCACAAATAGCAGCAGCCGGGGAACGTGCCTACGTTGGTTCTAGACGTCTCGTTCTAGACGTCTCGCGCCAGCCGGAGAACTAACTAACCCTAGAAGGGAAAAGAAAGACCTTTCTTGCCTCCAGAGGAAAGACCCCAAAAGTTGGATACAAGCCCCCAACAAATAATAACGGTGAGGTAAGAGGAAAAGACAAACGTAAGAATGAGCTAGGTATTTAGCAAAGAGAGGCCCACTAGCTAATAGCAGAATATAGTAAGATGACTTATATGGTCAGCAAAAACCCTATCAAAATATCCACGCTGGATATTCAAGAACCCCCGAACCGTCTAACAGCCCGGGGGGAGAACACCAGCCCCCTAGAGCTTCCAGCAAAGTCAGGAATCACATTTTAGTACAAGCTGGACAAAAGTAAGAGCAAAGCAAATAACCAAAAAACAAAGAAGCAGGACTTAGCTTAATTTTGCACGAACAAGGAGCAGCAGACAGGAGCAAACAGAAAGGATCTGATTACAACAATGCCAGGCACTGGACTAAGGATCCAGGAAGTTTATATAGCAACACCCCTGGACTAACGACCCAGGTGGGTGCCAAACTGAGGAAAGACAATCCCAGAGTCATATCACTAGTAACCACAAGAGGGAGCCAAAAAGTCTAATTCACAGCAGGTCTGCAGCGCCTAAGAGTCCTGGTCGTTGCAGTAATGTCGCTCTTCCACCAGGGGGAGTGATATTACGTCTGATTGTACTAAAGGAGTTCACCTGACCAGGTATCACAAGTCACACACTACACTTCACACTCTAGTCCACCAGGGGGAGCCTTGCTTCTATCTATTAGGGCACTCCTCGCACACGGGTAAAACTGGTGGGTTGGATAGGAAGTTAGTGAGAAGCTGTCTGGGTTTGACCCAGAGAGGACCTATCAGGCAGACAGGGGAAAGGAGGAACATCCAAGCTGCAGACAGAGGGTCCCTGTCAGGGGTGGGATCCTGACAGAGGCCAAGCACGAGATAGGCCTACCCCGTCATACGGGTTGTCCTATCCATACCATCTGGGGGACAGAGAGAGAGAGAGAACATCAGAAACATCCACGAAAGTTGTGAGGACTATCCCGTGGTGCTCAGCAGGGAGGTACTACAACACACAGGCGCTAGTAGGAAGGCTACTGATTTCCACCTGCATAAGGGAACTCTGGATGTGCCTTCGGACCGGCTGGATTCTGCCTGCCCTGTGAACGGTACTCTGGACTGTGGACGCTGAAGTCTTCAGTAAAAGGTAAAGAGATTGCAACCTTGTGTCCTCGTTATTTACCGCGCCCTACACCATCACCATCTACGCCTCTGGGAAGCCCTGGGGATACACTTCACCTGTGGGAAGGTATACCATCTAGCTGCTATAACATCACCCCAACGGACCCCTAAGCAGCGTCGGTCACCCTGACCGAATACCACAGGTGGCATCACGAACACCGTACAAACTACTTCACCTTTAATTGGACGTCCCTCAATAGGGCCACGGACCGGGTCGAGCCACCGTGACATCCCCAGAACCGAGAGGGACCCGGTACCGAGTACCCCATTGACCTACACTGGGGGCGATCCATTTTCTCTTGCTCTCTCTCTCTCTCCTGTAGAGTGTAAGCTTTTATGGTCAACGGGGTGCTCTCTCTCCTGTAGAGCGTAAGCTCATATGGTCAGCAGGGTCCTCTCTCTCCTGTAGAGTGTAAGGTCTTATGGTTAGCAGGGTCATCTCTCTCTATCTCTCTCGCCTGTAAAGTGTAAGCTCTTATGGACAGCGGGTTCTCTCTCTCCTGTCCCCCACATGTATTTTGTGAGCAATTACAATATTTGTGCAAATTGATTCCACACATATTGAATTTTGGGGGAAAATTCAGCAAAGTCTGCAAATTAGAATCTCAAAAGTTCCGGTCATCTCTACCACTCATAGTTTATCGTGGAATATTTAGGAGGGAAGAAATTTAGCTGACTGCTTTGTTACGATACTGACATTCTATTTCAGGAACATACTCCAAATCAGTGAGCATTTTAGACTGAGCCATTCTAGTATAAATGTTTTTAAAGTCAGACGACAAGGCTGGGGACAGGGAACCGGCTTTCATACATCTCTGACACTGAATGATAAAGCTAAATTTAAGGATTTAGAAGCATCCCAGTACTTTTGCCCATACAGTTCTTAATGCACTTAATGCAGTTGCTTCTTATAATATTTTCTGCTTCTCAAATCTTTTAATCACAGGGCTATGAGCTGAAAAAGACCGAACAAGACTGTTGTGGAGTGTGTGAACAGACCCACTGTCTTCTAAGTCAGAATGGCGTCTACCAGCTCATGAAGGTTTGTTCATGCCATACTATACCATACCATTAGTAATCTGATTTTGGGAGACTTTGATCTTTGTACATACAATACATATTGATGGGGGCTGCCACTATGAATAAGATAAACTGGCATAGCAAGATGTCAAAGTAAATAAAAAAATAATGACCAAAGAATATATAGCAATATAAAAAATAATTGGTAATATTAACATGGTGCATGGTGTCCGAGACGCATTTGGTCTAGTGAAGTAATTCTAAATGTACCCCAGTTTGTGAAAACAAATGATATCATAGTACTCCCACAGCACCTACCAATCACATGGCGTAAGAACATGCCAAGAGACTTAACTTGTGCCCTTATCGCATCTTGTTATTTCATGCAGGGCAGGATCAAGATCTATTAACACCACTGAAACAAATACTGCGTGGCCGATTCTTCAAACATTTTGGCCTGAAATCTGGTGTAAAACTGTTCGAAATATTGCCAAATTTTTAGCCCAACTCGTGTTTAGCAAAGCTTTAGTGGCTTTTGTTGTTTTTACACCGGTTCCACACACATTTTGAAAATTTACGCTACAAAAGTGGTGTAAATTAGCCATTGGGCAAAAGCTGAATGATTTGTCTATTTCATCAATTGTATTTATTCCTAATGAACTTTCAGGACACAGAGAATGCAGAAGATGGAGAAATTTCTATCATGCGAGAGAATCAGATAACACTAAGATGACACTAGGATCAAATTCTGACAGAGTTTGATCCGATTGACATTAGCATAATCTGCCCAATTTTCTCACATGAGAGAATTAACGGCCATGTGACCCAAGCCTTAGCTCAAGTACAGTAATTGCGATAAGTCCGAAAATCCATCAATTCCTTCAATTAATGAAGAATGCAATGAAAAAATCAATAAAAACCTTAGTCAAAAAAATATATATGCTAATGCTTTTTCACTGTTTTCCACAGCCCGAAGAAACTCGAAGTGCGGAAAATGACAACTGCACCGTGTACAGTTGTACTAGGATCAGGAAGCAGTTCATCACATCCATCTCACAAATCTCATGCCCTCTTTTTAATGAAGGACTGTGTGAACCAGTGAGTAACATTGAGGAAAACACCTAACAAATAATAAAAAAAAATGTATATTTTGCCCAGTATGAGATAATCAACATTGGTTTAGGATTTAGTCAGTTTAACAAAGCCAAGAAATCTAACGTAAATATCTATTTTCACTTGGTTCCTTTGCACAATACTTATTGTGTGGGGCGGCAGAGCTACGGGGAGCGTTTCGAAGGTCACCGGACCTTCTTCGTCAGGGCTAGACCTCTAGCCCTGACGAAGAAGGTCCGGTGACCTTCGAAACACGTAGGCAATTTGGTCCAGCTCGGCACCCATCCCCCGCTCTTTGCTTCACACTCTTGGTGACGTCATCCAGACCACGCCCCCTTCACACACCGCTTCCTTCTAGCGGCGCTTTCGGCCGAGGCTTGCCGCTCAGCGGTGTTCCAGGTGCGCGTGGTGACCGTTCTGACCCCCAAAGCTTTGGATAAACAGGCCGCAGGCCGCCCCTTCCTTTTTTGACATATCATCACTCCGGAGCAGTTTTAGCACTGACACTGCAGCTATGCAACAACAGTAAGTGTTTCTACAGTATTTTTGGGACACTGGATTTATTTGCATGGGGCCTAGAATTACACTTTAGTTACATGTAAAATACAAGATATTGCTCTGGCACAAGGTCATAAACTCAGTGAGTTTATGACCTTGTGCCAGAGCAATATCTTGTATTTTACATGTAACTAAAGTGTAATTCTAGGCCCCATGCAAATAAACAGTAAGTGTTTGTTTCATATATATTTTCTCCAATTGGTATTTTCCTTCAGAAATTTACTTGTTGTTGCATTTGGACATATGACTATTATCATTGGTGACTGCGAGGAAGTGTTCAATTGTAATCTGGAATTGTGATATTCCATCTTGGCATTAGTCTATCATCGCTGGTGGCTGTTTAATTACGCCAAAACATTCTTGCCCAGATCTGTCATTTATATACCCTTCAGCACCGGCCGTCACCACTGCTGGTGGGCATCAGCCAGTGCGTTATTGGTTTATTTATATGGCTGTTTATTTACATGTATACTAGCATGCTAAGGCTTACTCTAGTACGTTGTTTTAATTTGCTCATTGAACCCTCTTTCATCTTGTTAGCGCGGTGACCTAATTTGCATACTATTTTCCTCTTTTGATACATGACAGATCTAGCACAGTAGCTGTCTAGGCACCAGCAGCTTTCGACCTACCCATATATTTTTCTTATATTCTCTGGGAGCGCCGGTGTGTTCTTATCCTTTTTCTTTTTAGTGTTCAGAATGAGTTTTTTAGTTGCAGTCCATCCTTTAAAAATAGTCTGCTGTGACATTTATTAAATCTGATACATGTCACTCTGTGTAGATTGAATGTGGACTTCCTCCGTTTCCTTGGGAAGGGTGAAATCTGCACAAAAAAAAAAGCATGTATCATGTTTGGATCCTGCTGCTGATTTTACTCCAAAAAGCCTCAGATATGCTGAGGAAGAACCGCACTAAATACTCAAAGTATGAATCAGCTATTATTTTTAACACAAGTTAACACCAAATCATTCCATGTTCATAGACTGGGAGATTATGTAAAGCTGGAATGCCGTGTTCATACAATGCATTTCTCATGCTTTTTTTACTAAAAAAAAAAAAGCTGTAAAAATGCTGCAATTTTGTGTTTTGTAAAACTAGAGCAAAAAAATTGCATCAGCATAATAGGTCTAACAAACCTATTATGTCTGTCTGAAATACTTGTGTTTGCAGAATGATTTCTCATCCACCTTCTTAATCAGTACCTCCCAGCAATCTGAGATCTGATGTCAACATTTGTGCAATAACTCATACCCATAATATGTCCTTCTGATATAAAAAGTCAATCACTACAATTTTATATAGCTATATTTTATTTATATTTATTTCCATCTTTTCTGGGGCATTCCCAGTTTTCTTTTCTTAAAATGTATTTTTGAACAAGTTATAAATGTTTTTGTATGTTTTTACAGGGAACCATTCAATTTTTGCCCAATGGGTGCTGTAAAGTATGTAAGTATAAAACATATTTATACTGGTGTTCCTATATATATCTATATATATATATCTATATATATATATATATCTATATATATATATATATATATATATATATATATATATATATATATATATTATAATTTATTCTCTCTATACTGTAAAAATAAAAGCGATATGGAGTTTGTCTTATTTTTCTGCCAATGTAAGAATAATGGGATATAATTCACCATGCAGGTATTGAAAAGACATCTTCTTGTGAACTGAAAATAAATTATGACTATATGCTGGTCAATAACTGCCGATCAGAAAATAAGGTTCAGACGTCTCGCTGTGATGGAACATGTGGAACCTATTCCATGTAAGTTATAATGTAATAATCATTCATCAACTTAAATGCGCCAGATTCTTGGGGAATTTTGCAGTAACCCACCCCTCGTCATTCATGATTTGCACTACAAATGTTTTTTAGACACTTTGTGTCTTGCCCAACAAGTGAGCTTGACTTTGCAACACTGAAGCCAAAAAATAAGCCAATATTTTGTGTAAATTTCTCCAGTGACATCCTGCCCTTGACAGTTATGGCACTTTTTTTCTTCTGGTGCATGAAATCTGACTAGTAAATCAAATGAGCAAAAGAAAATGTTTACGAGACGCACAGTTTAGACAGACACAGATAAATATCTGGATTTTGGGGAGTTTTTATTTGTGTTTTTAAAAAACAATTATTCTCCGCCTTCACAAAAAAGACAGCACAAGAAATAAAAACTCAATACAGTTTGTGACAAGCAAGCACGTCATCTCGTACTGACTGCTGCTGCTTTCTAGTGCATTAAGAATGAGGAAAAAAATGTGTAATTTTAATTGAAATGCAGCAAGACTGATGCCAGCTACATCATAGCACCGATTAATCACACTGAGTCTGAAACTCCTGATGTCCCCTTTCTTATCTCTGTCCCCCATCAATTAAATCTCTGTATTTGTAGTCTACTTCTCTCATCTGCTTCAGTTATAGAATACATTACTATTTGTCCAATGTTTTACCTTTTTTTCTTCCTTTGCCTTTTGCTGAGCTGTGAGCTCTGACATCCTCCCGCTATCTCAAATCACCCAAAGTGGTTGCTGCATTTTGTTTCTAGGCTTTTATATAGGCTATGACCAGGGCATACATAGAAATAATGGGGCCCCATATCAGAAGTTCTAATTGGGCCCCCCAAAAAAGAAACCTTAAATATTCGACGGGGTCACAGAACAGCATATCTCACAACTTTGCAGCCCTCACAAAGTACATTTCCCCCTCAATCCTTCCCCAGCAAACTATAGTGACCCCAACACAGTATGATGCCCCAACTGTGATCATCACACAGTCATCCATACACTATAATGAGCCTCCATACAGTATATTGCCCCCTGCACCTCTTTATTCTGTATGTTAGTCCCAATACAACCATCCACACTGTATAATGGTCTCCACTAGCACCCCAAACAGTGTGATGGCCCCCACTCACCCAGCTCTCCAAATATCCATCCTGACCCCCACACAGCTCTCTACACAGTATTATTGACCCAACATAAACTTTTGCGCTGTATAATTGCTTGCATGCGGTATAATTTACCCCATATAGCCCTACAAACAATATCGTAGCCCCTACATAGCCCTCCAAACTATATAATAGCCTGCACATAGCCCTCCAAAGAGTATAATGACCCCCACATAGACCTCCAAGCAGTATAATGGTCCCCACATAGCCCTTCAAACAGTATAATGGTACCCTCATAGCGCTCCAATTAGTATAATTGCCTCCATATAACCCTCCAAATAGTACAATGGCCTCCCACATAGTTCTCCAAATAGTATAATGACCCAGCATAGCCCTCCATACAGTATACTGGCCCCCACATAGGTCTCCATACAGTATTATGGGCATCACATAGTCCTAAATACATTATAATTGGTCCCTTATAGTGCTCCATACAGTATTATGGGCACCACAAAGTACTCCATACAGTATTATGAGCACCACATAGTCCTCCATTCAGTATTATGAGCCCCATATAGTCCTCCATACATAAAAAATAAATAAATATTCACCTTTCCCTTTTCCCTGCTGTTCTGGTCTCTGCAGCGTCTTTTGACCCTCTGCACTACTCAGCACAGAGTGCCGTCTGTGCTGAGATGTCACAAAGCTCAGACGCAGAGGGGGAATGATGGGAGAGGGAGCATCAGATGATGGCTCCCATCATTGTTTTCAACTGTATCGGCATCCAGGACCAAGATGCCAATACAGTTGAAAGTATGATACCGGGCAGGGAACGGGGAGGGCCAATGTCAGCGATGGCACCAGGCCACCCAGACTCACGGGCCCCATAACCCCAGGAATTCATCGTCATTGACTATGTTTTAGCATGCCATGTGATACCTGGAGGCAATATGCCAGTTCCTGTGAATTTAATAAAATTTGACTCAAATTTGATTTGCATGAAATTGATTTGATCATCTCTAGTCACTACATATTTGGTCTCCCCATGTTCCTAAAACCCTCCCCTACAAATGTATACATTTCTCTTGTGTCAAAATTGAAAAAAAAAGAATGAACAGGATGAATAAAACACAAAACTAACAACAAGGCCTCAATTAGAAGCATTGATGAGAAAATGAAAAAGTGGAAAGAAAAGGGTAAAACGTTTCTGGTATTTACACCCATAAATTAACTGATCCTTGGGGGTTAAACTCCATAATAAAACAGGATATAGTAAGCTCCATAATAACCCTTGGTAGTCATTGTATGCACCCAAAAATTCTACTCATATCTCTCACACTCTTACGGGTACTCATTTTATTATTTTACTTTGCAGTCATAAAAAATATTTTTTATCCTAATGCTAAAAGTATGAATCCCTTTTACATACTGTAGGTACTCGGCGGAGGCTAGAGCCATGTCCCACAGATGTACCTGCTGTCAGGAGGTGCAGACCAGCCAAAAGAGCATCAAGCTGCTGTGTCCTGATGGCAGTGACGTGGATTATGGATACATTGATGTGGAGAAATGTGACTGCATAAGTACAGACTGTGGACATGAGAATGCAAATGAATATCAGAGCCCTGTCCGAGCTCGGCGAGCTGCAAGGAGGAAAGGTCTTCATTAGGGAGAAGCTTTCTGAATTCATAATGAGAAATACTAATAAAAACTAAATATATTTTTCCAGAATTAATGTAATTTTTGTTTACCTTATGTTTTATTCTCCTGCCTTGAATTAAAAGCACTTATATCATATTGTTGTTATGGTTTCTTTTTCCCAACCCAATTAGAATTAGGACTAATACAATATAATGCCACGTCCACACTAGCAGTATTTGGTCAGTATTTTACATCAATACTTGCAAAAAAACGCAACAAAATTCACCCCAGCGAATTCATGTCCACAAATAACCATATAACCAATGTCAAAAGTGAACATATATCAAATAATCACATACAAAATATATATGTTAAAAAATGATTTTATTAAGAACCAAACATTACCAAAATTTTTACAAAAAAGAAGAGACAGCGAATAATACTACATTATATTACAAAATGTATAATTAATGAGAAGACCAGATCCATATAGTAAAAAAGATACTAGAAAAATATATAAATAATTCATATACATATATGTGACCTTCCAAAGTGCAAAAAGCAAAAACCAATAGATGGCACTACAATAGGCCTTCTATCCAAATAAATTGCATATGCATCAATAATAATGGTCTAACCCAGACAACTAAAGTGCATAAATCTCTGGAAAAATACTAGTACCAGTGTGAAGATGATCTGTGGCCCTCAAGGACTCCGACCCCAACGTACGTTTCACCTGAGTGGCTTTTTCAAGGAGTGACTCCTTGAAAAAGCCACTCAGGTGAAACGTACGTTGGGGTCGGAGTCCTTGAGGGCCACAGATCATCTTCACACTGGTACTAGTATTTTTCCAGAGAATCTTTAAATTTGTACCTTCAAAATTGTAATACGTGCAAAGAAATAACCATATAGTGTCCAACTTGCATGGAATTTTTTTTATTGTTCATTTGCTTCCTAAGGCCGGTTTCACACGTCCGTTTATTTCCGGTACCGGAAAAAAACGGTACTGGAGATATCCGTGTTCATGTGAGTAATACTTGTGGCACACGTGTGGCAACCATGTGCCACCGATGTTCTGCATCAGTACCACACGGACGGCCGCCGGGGAAGAAGAGCTACAGTAAGCGCTATTTCCCGGTGGCTGGTGCTGAAAATGGCTCTCATCATTATCCCCTGCTCTACCGGAGATTGGTGCGAGCAAAGGAGAATGATGAGTTATAATAAAGTCCAAAACATGACAGCAGGTAAGGGCTTTTGGGACTCTTACTCCCATCATCCGACACCTGCTGCCGCTAATAACAGTGACAGCAGGAGTGGATGATAGGGGGATCCCTCAGTGGTCACCTGCGATCTATCAAAATAAATTAATGAAAAACCCGACATGGGTTCCCCCCTATTTTCTTGAATCAAACAGGTAAAACTCACAGCTGGGGGCTGCGATCCTCAGCTGTCAGATTTAGCAAGGTTGGTTATCAAGAATAGAGGGGTCCCCAAGCTGTTTTTTTAACTACTTAAATAAATAATTTTAAAAAATGGAGTGGGGTCCCCCCAATTTTTGACAAGCAGCCTTGATAAAGCTCACAGCTGGGGGCTGGTAAGGGGCCATGGATATTGGCCCCCAACCTGAAAACAGCAGCCCGCAGCTGCCCAGAAAAAGTACATCTGTTAGATATGCCTTTTCTGGCGCTTTGCTTGACTCTTCCCACTTGCCCTATAGTGGTGGCAAGTGGGGTTAATATTTGTGGGGTTGATGTCACCTTTTTTAATTTGTCAGGTGACATCAAGCCCACGACTTGTAATAATTACAGGGGATAACTCAGGAGACTCTTTGCGTGGAACAAGACAACTACAGGACACAGTTTTATAAGTGGTAAAGTCTATATTATCACACGGTAATTCAAACAGGTGCAGAGAGAAACTCAAGTCCACAACACTTGGTGTAAATGTTAAATGCAGCTTAGCTGTCTATAGGGAACTTCAGAGGAAAATGCAATCACGCAGAAAGTCTATGAAGCACAGTTATTCTTGAGGATACTTGACATTAATAAGTCCTTGTTTTAGTCCAAACACAGATAGATATGCTTATAAGGCAGTTCAAGCAATGTCTTATCTCAACCAGGAAGGCCTCGGTGATAATCTCAGGTTTAAGCAGAGCAGCAACAGCTTACATGTCCAGCAAATGCAGATGGAAGTAAAAACGAGCAGCAGATGAAGGAGGATTACTGGAACTGGTGTATGCTGCAGGAACTCAGAGCAGAGTAGCAGGATCACCACACAGGTTCACAGGAGCAGGTATATAGCCAGGGAGTCACCAGAGTCAGGAGCTGGATGCAAGGCAGAATACTCTAGCACAGACTGAAGGCTGGAGTGGAGTTTTATAGCAGGAAGACACAGTGCACATGAGACCAAAGATGCTATCTTGGAAAAGGGCAGTAATGCACAAAAGGTAATAAAAATGTTCAGAGTCCTGACATGGCTTAGTAATGGAGAGGTGTCTATAAGACACCTCTCCATTACTAATCCAATAGTTATATGTTAAATAAAGACACAGCCAGAATAAAATCCTTTATTTGAAAAAATTACACAGAATCCTTTAATATTCTGAAATAAACCATACTTACTGCAACACCTAAGGCTATGTGCACACTTTGCGGGTGACCGCTGCAGGTTCTCCCGCAGCGGATTTGATAAATCTGCAGGGCAAAACCGCTGCGGTTATCCCTGCAGATTTATCACGGTTTGTTCTGCGGTTTCCGCTGCGGGTTTCCACCTATACTATTGATGCTGCATATGCAGCAATATGCAGCATCAATAGTAATGTTAAAATAAAAAAAAAATGGTTTGTACTCACCCTCTGACGTCCCGATCTCCTCGGCGCTGCACCCGGCAGTCCGGTTCCAAAGATGATGTGCGAGAAGGACCCTTTGTGATGTCACGGTCATGTGACCGCGACGTCACGGTCATGTGACCGCGACGTCACGGCATGTCCTTTTCGCACAGCAACTCTGACCGGACGGCCGCGTGCAGCGCTGAGAGGTGAGTATAACATGATTTTTTATTTTAATTTTTTTTTTTACACACAAATATGGTTCCCAGGGCCTGGAGGAGAGCCTCCTCTCCTCCACCCCTGGTACCACCCGCACATTATCCACTTACTTCCCGCAATGGGGGCACAGCCCCATTCGGGAAGTTAGCAGATCAATGCATTCCTATGGGTGCAGAATCGCAGCGATTCTGCACAAAGAAGTGACATGCTGCGGAATGTAAACCGCTGCGTTTCTGCGCGGTTTTTCCCGCAGCATGTGCACAGAGGTTTGCGATTTCCATAGGGTTTACATGTAAATGTAAATGCAATGGAAACTGCAGCGGACCCGCAGCTGCAAAATCGCGGCGGTTCCGCGGTAAAAACCGCAAAGTGTGAACATGGCCTAATTCCCTGAAGTCCTCGATCTCCTGTAATAAAAATAAAATAAGAAAACAACAATATACCATAACTGTCCGTCATTGTGTCTCACGCCGCAATCCATATCTGGGGGCCAGATAGTTTTCAACCTGGACAGTGCCAGGATGCGACCATACCGGCTGAAAACCACTGGTGAATGAGCTGCTGAGAGCTAGGCATGCTGTTATGATCTGGTGGCCTAGGAGCAGCATGAGACGTACTCTGGAGAAGGTGGTACCTGTACTGACTGCAGACCCTGAACTTAACACCGCAACTAGAAGTAGCCATGGGATGTACCTAACACGGCCTAGACACCTCGACACAGCCGGAGAACTAAATACCCCTAAAGATAGAAACGGGAAAACTATCTTGCCTCAGAGAAAATCCCCAAAGGATAGACAGCCCCCCACGAATATTGACTGTGAGAGGAGAGGGAAATAACATACGCAGACTGAAAACAGGATTTAGCAAAGGAGGCCACTTCTAGCTAAATAGAAAGGACAGGACAGAGTACTGTGCGGTCAGTAATAAAACACTAGAAAATATCCACCACAGAAAATACAAAATCTCCACATCTAACTAAAGATATGGAGGGTAAATCTGCATCTCCAGAGATACCAGCTTGGCTGAATAAATCCTTACACAGACAAAGCTGGACAAGAAAAAAAAACATAGAAATGCACTGAACTATAAAGCCCACAGCATGTGGACTGCAAAAACAAAGCCAGAACTTATCTTTGTTGATTTGGACAGCATAGCAGGAGAAACCAGGCAGATGTGAATCCTCCAAAAACAATGGACAACTGGCCCTAACTAAAGGATCAAAAAGACTAAATAGCCCAGTCCGAATTGCAATAAGTGGAAACACCTGATGAAT
Organism: Ranitomeya variabilis; assembly: GCF_051348905.1. Classification (NCBI taxonomy): domain Eukaryota; kingdom Metazoa; phylum Chordata; class Amphibia; order Anura; family Dendrobatidae; genus Ranitomeya; species Ranitomeya variabilis. The sequence goes on from NC_135233.1 coordinate 479,980,401, forward strand.
GCTGAGATCCAAAGACAGCAGCAGTACCACTTATAACCACCGGAGGGAGCCCAAGAGCAGAATTCACAACAGCATGCCACCTGAAGCATACACAGCAGGAAGCAAGGAACAAGCCAAGCAGAAGGTGAATGCGATGCCTCTGCGGTGAGTATATCTGCATCCCTGCAAGGGAAGGGGAGTCAAGTGGGGATGCCGGCGATAGCACTACATCAAAATCCAGGACTCCTAGACATAGTTGGAAACGCATTTACCAAAACTCCTTACAAAAAATAGCACAAAGGCTTGGTAGTTACAGATTGTAATTCAGATAATTGCTGCTCTGCCTTCCTCCACATATGATGCTATGTGGATTTCAGCATACAGTTTAACTCTCGTCTACTTCCCCAGTAAACAGACTGTATGGATTCTTAAGTCTATATTTATTGAGGTGATGATGTGAACTTGATAATGGTGGACGATAATGGAAAAAACTACAAAGAACAAACATGCAAATTGCCTCTTCAGAGAAAAAGAGGACTTTAACTCTATAGCGCCACCTATTGGAAGTAGCAATCCTACAAGCCACAATCAACACATTAATGAGTCTTGCAATAGGACTTAGGATAAGAGCCAAATTAGTATTTCAATTTGCAGACACGGTGTTTCGGGCTGTTGGCCCTCATCAGTTCGAAGCATGTGAACTGATTTGGCTAGGTGAAAGGCTCTGGACTGAGGTCTAAGGAGTAAGGTTTCTCCTTGTGTAGAGTGACATACCAGCTCTGGCTTGTCAAGGTAAGGAGGCTTATTCACCGTGCAATACTCCTCTGGGAAATTTAATATGCAAATTGCCTCTTCAGAGAAAAAGAGGACTTTAACTCTATAGCGCCACCTATTGGAAGTAGCGATCCTACAAGCCACATTCAACCCTTTAACGAGTCTTGCAATACAACTTAAGGCCCCGTCTCACATAGCGAGATCGCTAGCGAGATCGCTGCTGAGTCACTAGTTTTGTGACGCAACAGCGACCTCAGTAGCGATCTCGCTATGTGTGACACGTACCAGCGATCAGGCCCCTGCTGTGAGATCGCTGGTCGTGTCGGAATGGCCTGGACCTTTTTTTGGTCGTTGAGGTCCCGCTGACATCGCTGAATCGGTGTGTGTGACACGGATTCAGCGATGTCTTCACTGGTAACCAGGGTAAACATCGGGTTACTAAGCGCAGGGCCGCGCTTAGTAACCTGATGTTTACACCCTGGTTACCAGCGTAAATGTAAAAAAAAAACAAACAGTACATGCTTACCATCTGATGTCCGTCAGGTCCCTTGCCGTCTGCTTCCTGCTCTGACTGACTGCCGGCCGGAAAGTGAGAGAAGATCACAGCAGTGACGTCACCGCTGCGCTCTGCTCTCACTGTACGGCGGCTCAGTCAGAGCAGGAAGTAGACGGCAAGGGACACCGAAAGGCGAGTATGTACTGTTTGTTTTTTTTGGTAACCAGGGTAAACATCAAGTTACTAAGCGCGGCCCTGCGCTTAGTAACCCGATGTTTACCCTGGTTACCTGGGTGCTGCAGGGGGACTTCGGCATCGTTGAAGACAGTTTCAACGATGCCGAAGTCGTTCCCCTGATCGTTGGTCGCTGGAGAGAGCTGTCTGTGTGACAGCTCCCCAGCGACCACACAGCGACTTACCAACGATCACGGCCAGGTCGTATCGCTGGTCGTGATCGTTGGTAAATCGCTATGTGAGACGGGGCCTTTAGGATAAGAGCCAAAATAGGTATCTCAATTCCCAGACACGGTGTTTCGGGCTGTTGATGAGAACTGATTTGGCTAGGTGAGAGGCTCTGGACTGGGTCTAAGGGGTAAGGTTATTGAGAACAATAAACAGTATATCAGTAATGGCATGTCACAGAACCATAGAATGATACAGGGTGCGTAATACAGAAATGCATAATACAGGAATGCTATTAGCACTGTCCTACTCCATGCAGAAATGCACCTATCTATATGCAGAGCAAAGAGCATTATCACTAAACTGGAGGGGAGGATACAGAGCACAATATGCTATACGGAGGTTGCATAAGGCTAACATATACAGATTCTAATACAAATACAAATGCATTATCACTCTCACCAAGATCCTCTGGACAGGAGGAGTGATTGTAGGGAGTGAGAGCCAGGAACACATGTGTATCACTAAGAAAGCCTGGGGAAAAATGTCTGCATAGCTCTTTATCCTCGGGGAGCTAAAAGGAGAAATACTCATGTATACAGAAACAGGATAAATGGGTAACTAATGACATCTAAGGGTTGTAGCTGGTACTATGCTATAAATATTTATCTTTGCTGCTCATAAATGGGCAGAACAATTGCAGTTACAATATATTCTATAGAAACAGATGTTTGTTGATTACAGTCAATGGGCACAAAATGCTTGTTGGTTACAGTCTATGGCAGGGTTGGAAAATCTCAGGCCTGTGGGCCGTAAACCTTTTCTCTGGCCCCAAGCAGATTCAGGGGCCAGCAGTGCTTGGTCTGTCAGCTGTATTTTAACAGTTTCCATGTCTTTAATTTCTTCTTGCTCTGTGAGCATGCACACGCAGCGTTCACTACTGAATGCTGAGACACACAGAATTTGATTGCTGACACCAGTGCCAGAGTTTGGATTTACTTTATGGATGAATCTAGTGTGCGATTTGTACGGCTTGGTATAAATATCCAAAGAATCATTGGCAAAAAAAGGCTCCTCACCCCTGGTCTATGAGCACAAATGCTTGATGGTTACAGTTTATGGCCACAAACGCCTTGCACAGCAATCTACCATTCAAGATCCACATGTTCAGGATAAACAGATTATGTAAGAGGTGGCCAGCATCCACACCACACTGGCTACGTAGGAAAACAATAAAGTGATCCAAAAGCATTTAGCCATGATATGTAGGAACATTGCACTTGTATAAACATATACCTGCAGACACAAAGGATCTTTAGTTATAAAGGACCTTTTTGAAATTGTGAAAGTGCCCAAGGTGACTCAACATATTAGGGTACCGTCACACAGTGCCATTTTCATCGCTACGACGGCACGATCCGTGACGTCGCAGCGTCGTATGATTATCGCTCCAGCGTCGTAGACTGCGGTCACACTTTGCAATCACGGCACTGGAGCGATGCCGAAGTCCCCGGGTAACCAGGGTAAACATCGGGTTACTAAGCGCAGGGCCGCGCTTAGTAACCCGATGTTTACCCTGGTTACCAGCGTAAACGTAAAAAAAACAAACAGTACATACTCACATTCCGGTGTCTGTCCCCCGGCGTTCTGCTTCTCTGCACTGTGTAAGCACCATAGCCGGAAAGCAGAGCGGTGACGTCACCGCTGTGCTCGCTTTCCGGCCGGCAGGCGCTCACAGTGCAGAGAAGCTGAGACGCCGGAGGACAGACACCGGAATGTGAGTATGTACTGTTTGGTTTTTTTACGTTTACGCTGGTAACCAGGGTAAACATCGGGTTACTAAGCGCGGCCCTGCGCTTAGTTACCCGATGTTTACCCTGGTTACAAGCGAACACATCGCTGGATCGGTGTCACACACAACGATCCAGCGATGTCAGCGGGTGATCAAGCGACGAAAGAAAGTTCCAAACGATCTGCTACGACGTACGATTCTCAGCAGGGTCTCTGATCGCTGCTGCGTGTCAGACACAACGATATCGTAACGATATCGCTAGAACGTCACGAATCGTACCGTCATAGCGATGAAAATGGCACTGTGTGACGGTACCCTATGTCTTGCCCTAGCTTGGCAAACATTTCTTTCTAAAATCTAGCTTACTGTAGCACAAAGTCTATGCTGAGCAAGACTAATGCATCTCCACACACATCCAGAGAGGAGAGACAATTACCCAGAACAGTGCAAGTTTGTACATGTGCAATTTTAAGAATTACCTGAAAAGTAAAACGTGTTAGCAGCACATAAACGTGGACATTCAGACCACAGCATGCATCAATATCGATACCAGCACTTATAAGGCAGGGAGAAGGAGGAGGGCTACTTCTTCCCTCCGATCAGCACCACCACAACGTCATTGCGAGGGCTCGATCATTGCCATGGTGTCCCAAGATCATCATGAAGACATCAGGGTTAGTAGGCTACAGAAATCCTGTAAGACCATGCGCAGAACTTGGTTGAAGGGCCTCTGGCAGCGCAGCACTGACAGGTATAAAGCACTTCAATGCACCATACCAGCGACCAGAGCTTTGAAGGTGAAAGTCCCACAGATGGTCTATGTAAAAATTTAAAAAACAAAAATTGTAATTACACACACACACACATATATATATATATATATATATATATATATATATATATATATATATATATATATATACACTGCTCAAATGTAAATCTTTATTCATTACATAGTGGAATGTGTTGAGAACAATGAAACCTACAAACGATCAACGTAAATCACAACTAATATACCATGGAGGTCTAGAATTGGAAAGATGCTCAAAATTAAAGTGGAAAATGAAGTTACAGGCTGATCCAACTTCAGTGGAAATGCCTTAAGACAAGGAAATTATGCTCAGTAGTGTGTGTGGCCTCCACATGCCTGTATGACCTCCCTACAATGCCTGGGCATGCTCCTGATGAGGCGGCGGATGGTCTCCTGAGGGATCTCCTCCCAGACCTGGACTAAAGCATGCGCCAACTCCTGGACAGTCTATGGTGCAAGGTGATGTTGGTGGATGGTGTGAGACATGATGTCCCAGATGTGTTCAATCAGATTCAGGTCTGCGGAACGGGCGGTCCAGTCCATATCTTCAATGCCTTCAACTTGCAGGAACTGCTGACACACTCCAGCCACTTGAGGTCTGGCATTATCCTGCGTTAGGAGGAACCCATGGCCAACCACACCAGCATATGGTCTCACAAGGGGTCTGAGGATCTCATCTCGGTACCTAATGGCAGTCAAGCTACCTCTGGCGAGCACATGGAGGGCTGTGCGGCCCTCCAAAGAAATACCACCCCACACCATTACTGACCCACTGCCAAACCCGTCATGCTGAAGGATGTTGCAGGCAGCAGATCGCACCCAATGGTGTCTCCAGACTCTGACATGTCTGTCACATGTGCTCAGTGTGAACCTGCTTTCATCTGTGAAGAGCACAGGGCACCAGTGGCGAATTTACCAATCCTGGTGTTCTGTGACAAATGTCAAGCATCCAGCATGGTGCTGGGCTGTGAGCACAACCCCCATCTGTGGACTTTGGGCACTCAGACCATCCTCATGGAGTTGGTTTCTAACCATTTGTGCAGACACATGCACATTTCTGGCCTACTAGAGGTCATTTTGCAGGGCTCTGGCAGTGCTCCTCCTGTTCCTCCTTGCACAAAGGCTGAGGTAGCGGTCCTGCTGCTGGGTTGTTGCCCTCCTACGGCCCCTCCACGTTTCCTGGTGTACTGGCCTTTCTCCTGGTAGCGCCTCCAGCCTCTGGACACTACTCCGACATACACAGCAAACCTTCTTGCCACAGCTTGCATTGATGTGCCATCCTGGATGAGCTGCACTACCTGAGCCACTTGAGTGGGTTGTAGAGTCCGTCTCATGCTACCATGTGAAAGCACAACCAACATTCAAAAGTGACCAAAACATCAGCCAGAAAGCATTGGTACTGAGATGTGGTCTGTGGTCCCCACCTGCAGAAACACTCCTTTATTGAGTGTGTCTTGATTATTGCCAATAATTTACCTTCTGTTGTCTATTCCATTTGCACAACAGCATGTGAAATTGATTGTGAATCAGTGCTGCTTCCTAAGTGGACAGTTTGATTTCACAGAAGTTATATTTACTTTGAGTTACATTCTGTTGTTTAAGTGTTCCCTTTATTTTTTTGAGCAGTGTATATATATATACAGTACAGACCAAAAGTTTGGACACACCTTCTCATTTAAAGATTTTTCTGTATTTTCATGACTATGAAAATTGTACATTCACACTGAAGGCATCAAAACTATGAATTAACACATGTGGAATTATATACTTAACAAAAAAGTGTGAAACAACTGAAATTATGTCTTATATTCTAGGTTCTTCAAAGTAGCCACCTTTTGCTTTGATGACTGCTTTGCACACTCTTGGCCTTCTCTTGATGAGCTTCAAGAAGCAGTCACCGGGAATGGTCTTCTAACAATCTTGAGGGAGTTCCCAGAGATGCTTAGCACTTGTTGGCCCTTTTGCCTTCACTCTGCGGTCCAGCGCACCCTGTTGTGAATTCTGCTCTTGGGCTCCCTCCGGTGGTTGTAAGTGGCACTATTGTGGGTTCTGCTCTTGGGCTCCCTCCGGTGGTTATAAGTGGTACTGCTGCTCCTTGGATTTAGCAGTCAGCAGCTGCTTCCACTGATTGTCTATTCTGACTCGGCTATTTAGCCTGGCTCTATCCTTCAGTTAGTGCCAGTTGTCCATTGTTCCTTGTTGGATTCACATCTCTTCCTGGATTCTCCTGGTACTCTGTCCAATTCATCAAAGATAAGTCCTGGCTTTGTATTTGCAGTCCACATGCTGTGGACTTTATAGTTCAGTGCATTTCTGTTTTTTCTTGTCCAGCTTTGTCTATGTAAGGATTTATTCAGCCAAGCTGGAAGATCTGGAGATGCAGATTTGCCCTCCATGCCTTTAGTTAGGTGTGGAGATTTTTGTAATTTCTGTGGTGGATATTTTATAGTATTTTAATACTGACCGCACAGTACTCTGTCCTGTCCTTTCTATCTAGCTAGATTGGTCTCCTTTGCTAAATCCTGGTTTCATGCTACGTATGTTATTTCCCTCTCCTCTCACAGTCAATATTTGTGGGGGGCTGTCTATCCTTTGGGGATTTTCTCTGAGGCAAGATAGCTTTCCTGTTTCTATCTTTAGGGGTATCTAGTTCTCCGGCTGTGTCGAGGTGTCTAGGCCATGTTAGATACATCCCACGGCTACTTCTAGTTGTTGTGTTAAGTTCAGGGTCTGCGGTCAGTACAGGTACCACCTCCTCCAGAGCTCGTCTCATGTTGCTCCTAAGCCACCAGATCATAACAGTACAACTGGCCCACAATGAGTTAAATGCATCTCAAAAGAAGGGAAGAAGATGTGTTGAGCCATTTTTTTTTCTGTAGTCTATTTTGCTTTCTCCTCCCTTTTAATCTCTGGGTGGTTCAGGAGTTTGGCGTTGGCATGGGTGTTCAGGATTTGGCTTCTCGTGTGGATCATCTGGCTGCAAGAGTACAGGGTATTTTTGATTATGTTGTTCAGACTCCGGCTTTAGAGCCTAGAATTCCAACTCCTGATTTGTTTTTTGGGGACAGGTCCAAGTTTTTGAGCTTTAAAAATAACTGCAAACTTTTTTTTGCTCTGAAACCCCGTTCCTCTGGTGATCCCATTCAGCAAGTTAAAATTGTCATCTCTCTGCAGCGTGGTGATCCTCAGGACTAGGCATTTTCCCTTGAATCAGGGAATCCGGCCTTGCTTAATGTAGACACCTTTTTTCAGGTGCTAGGATTATTGTATGACGAACCTAATTCAGTGGATCATGCAGAAAAGACCTTGTTGACCCTGTGTCAGGGTCAGGAAGCGGCAGAGTCGTACTGCCAGAAATTTAGAAAATGGTCTGTGCTCACTAAATGGAATGAGGATGCTTTGGCGGCAATTTTCAGAAAGGGTGTTTCTGAATCCGTTAAGGACGTTATGGTGGGGTTCCCCACGCCTGCTGGTCTGAGTAATTCTATGTCTCTGGCCATTCAGATTGATCGGCGCTTGCGCGAGCGCAGAGTTGTGCACACGATTGCGTTGTCCTCTGAGCGGAGTCCTGAGCCTATGCAGTGTGATAGGATTTTGACTAGAGCTGAACGACAAAGATTCAGACGTCAGAATAGGTTGTGTTTTTACTGCGGCGATTCTGCTCATGTTATTTCTGATTGCCCTAAGCGTACTAAGAGAGTCGCTAGTTCTGTCACTATCAGTACTGTACAGCCTAAACTTCTCTTACCTGTGACCTTGATCTGCTCATTGTCGTCATTTTCTGTCATGGCATTTGTGGATTCAGGCGCCGCTTTGAACTTGATGGACTTAGAATTTGCCAAGCGTTGTGGTTTCCCCTTGCAGCCTTTGCAGACCCCTATTCCTTTAAGGGGCATTGATGCTACACCATTGGCTAAGAATAAACCTCAGTTTTGGACACAGCTGACCATGTGCATGGCGCCAGCACATCAGGAAGATTGTCGTTTTCTGGTGTTGCATAATTTGCATGATGTTGTTGTGCTGGGTTTTCCGTGGTTACAGGTGCATAACCGGTGCTGGATTGGAAATCTATGTCTGTGACTAGTTGGGGTTGTCAGGGGGTTCATAGTGACGTTACTTTGATGTCAATCTCCTCTTCCCCCTCTTCTGAAATTCCTGAGTTTTTGTCAGATTTCCAGGATGTATTTGATGAGCCCAAGTCCAGTTCCCTTCCTCCGCATGTGATTGTGATGTGAGACTGTGATTGTGCTATTGACTTGATTCCTGGCTGTAAGTTCCCTAAGGGCCGACGTTTCAACCTGTCTGTGCCAGAACATACCGCCATGCGGAGTTATGTTAAGGAGTCTTTGGAGAAAGGGCATATTCGGCCATCTTCGTCACCATTGGGAGCGGGATTCTTTTTTGTTGCCAAGAAGGATGGCTCCTTGAGACCCTGTATTGATTATCGCCTTCTGAATAAGATCACGGTCAAATTTCAATACCCTTTGCCTTTGCTTTCTGATTTGTTTGCTAGGATTAAGGGGGCTAGTTGGTTTACTAAGATTGACCTTAGAGGGGCGTATAATCTTTTTCGTATTAAACAGGGTGACAAATGGAAAACTGCGTTTAATATGCCCGAAGGCCATTTTGAATACCTTGTGATGCCTTTCGGGCTTTCTAATGCTCCATCTGTGTTTCAGTCCTTCATGCATGATATTTTCCGCAATTATCTTGATAAATTCATGATTGTATATTCAGATGATATTTTGATTTTTTCCAATGATTGGGAGTTTCATGTGAAACAGGTCAGGATGGTATTTCAGATCCTTCGTGATAATGCTTTATTTGTGAAGGTGTCTAAGTGCCTCTTTGGAGTTCAGAAGGTTTCTTTTTTGGGTTTAATTTTTTCTCCCTCGTCTATAGAAATGGATCCTGTTAAGGTTCAGGCCATTCATGATTGGATTCAACCCACATCTGTGAAGAGCCTTCAGAAATTTTTGGGCTTTGCTAATGTTTATCACCGTTTCATTGCCAACTTCTCCAGTGTGGTTAAACCTCTGACAGATTTGACGAAGAAAGGCGCTGATGTGACGAATTGGTCCTCTGTGGCTGTTGCTGCCTTTCAGGAGCTTAAACGCCGATTTACTTCTGCCCCTGTGTTGCGTCAGCCGGATGTTTCTCTTCCTTTTCAGGTTGAGGTTGACGCTTCTGAGATTGGGGCAGGGGCCGTTTTGTCTCAGAGGAATTCTGATGGTTCCTTGATGAAACCGTGTGCCTTCTTTTCCCGAAAGTTTTCGCCTGCGGAACGCAATTATGATGTCGGCAATCGGGAGTTGTTGGCTATGAAGTGAGCATTTGAGGAGTGGCGACATTGGCTTGAGGGGGCCAAGCACCGTGTTGTGGTCTTGACCGATGATAAGAATCTGATTTACCTCGAGTCTGCCAAGCGGCTGAATCCTAGACAGGCTCGATGGTCCCTGTTTTTCTCTCGTTTTGATTTTGTGGTCTCGTATCTTCTGGGTTCTAAGAATGTTAAGGCTGATGCTCTCTCTAGGAGCTTTTTGCCTGATTCTCCTGGAGTCCATGAGCCGGTTGGCATTCTCAAGGAAGGGGTGATTCTTTCTGCTATCTCCCCTGATTTACGACGGGTGCTTCAGGAGTTTCAGGCTGACAAACCTGATCGCTGTCCAGCGGGGAAACTGTTTGTTCCTGATAGATGGACTAGTATGGTGATTTCTGTGGTTCATTGTTCTGTGTTGGCTGGCCATCCTGGAATTTTTGGTACCAGAGATTTGGTTGGTAGGTCATTTTGGTGGCCTTCTTTGTCGCGGGATGTGCGTTCTTTTGTGCAGTCCTTTGGGACTTGTGCATGGGCCAAGCCTTGCTGTTCCCACGCTAGTGGGTTGCTTTTGCCTTTGCCGGTCCCTGAGAGGCCTTGGATGCATATTTCTATGGATTTTATTTCAGATCTTCCTGTTTCACAGAAGATGTCTGTCATCTGGGTGGTTTGTGATCAGTTTTCTAAGATGGTTCATTTGGTACCCTTGCCTAAGTTGCCTTCCTCTTCTGATTTGGTTCCGTTGTTTTTTCAGCATGTAGTTCGTTTACATGCCATTCCTGAGAATATTGTGTCTGACAGAGGTTCCCAGTTTGTTTCTAGGTTTTGGCGGACCTTTTGTGCTAGGATTGGCATTGATTTGTCTTTTTCTTTGGCATTTCATTCTCAGACAAATGGCCAAACCGAGCGGACTAATCAGACTTTGGAAACTCATTTGAGATGCTTTGTGTCTGCTGATCAAGATGATTGGGTAACTTTCTTGCCATTGGCCGAGTTTGCTCTTAATAATCGGGCAAGTTCTGCTACTTTGGTTTCGCCCTTCTTTTGTAATTTTGGTTTTCATGCTCGTTTTTCTTCGGGGCAGGTTGAGCCTTCTGATTGTCCTGGTGTGGATTCTGTGGTGGACAGGTTACAGCAGATTTGGACTCATGTGGTGGACAATTTGACGTTGTCTCAGGAGAAGGCTCAACGTTTTGCTAACCGTCGTCGGTGTGTTGGTCCACGGCTTCGGGTTGGGGATTTGGTCTGGTTGTCTTCCCGTCATGTTCCTATGAAGGTTTCTTCCCCTAAGTTCAAGCCTCGGTTTATTGGTCCTTATAAGATTTCTGAGATTATCAATCCTGTGTCTTTTCGCTTGGCCCTTCCAGCCTCTTTTGCCATCCATAATGTTTTCCATAGATCTTTGTTGCGGAGATATGTGGTGCCCGTTGTTCCCTCTGTTGATCCTCCTGCTCCGGTGTTGGTTGATGGGGAGCTAGAGTATGTGGTTGAGAAGATTTTGGATTCTCGTTTTTCGAGGCGGAGGCTTCAGTATCTTGTCAAATGGAAGGGTTATGGCCAGGAGGATAATTCTTGGGTTGTTGCCTCCGATGTTCATGCTGCCGATTTGGTTTGTGCTTTTCATTTGGCTCGTCCTGATCGGCTGGGGGGCTCTGGTGAGGGTTTGGTGACCCCTCCTCAAGGGGGGGGGTACTGTTGTGAATTCTGCTCTTGGGCTCCCTCCGGTGGTTGTAAGTGGCACTATTGTGGGTTCTGCTCTTGGGCTCCCTCCGGTGGTTATAAGTGGTACTGCTGCTCCTTGGATTTAGCAGTCAGCAGCTGCTTCCACTGATTGTCTATTCTGACTCGGCTATTTAGCCTGGCTCTATCCTTCAGTTAGTGCCAGTTGTCCATTGCTCCTTGTTGGATTCACATCTCTTCCTGGATTCTCCTGCCACTCTGTCCAATTCATCAAAGATAAGTCCTGGCTTTGTATTTGCAGTCCACATGCTGTGGACTTTATAGTTCAGTGCATTTCTATGTTTTTTCTTGTCCAGCTTTGTCTGTGTAAGGATTTATTCAGCCAAGCTGGAAGCTCTGGAGATGCAGATTTGCCCTCCATGCCTTTAGTTAGGTGTGGAGATTTTTGTAATTTCTGTGGTGGATATTTTATAGTATTTTAATACTGACCTCACAGTACTCTGTCCTGTCCTTTCTATCTAGCTAGATTGGTCTCCTTTGCTAAATCCTGGTTTCATGCTACGTATGTTATTTTCCTTTCCTCTCACAGTCAATATTTGTGGGGGGCTGTCTATCCTTTGGGGATTTTCTCTGAGGCAAGATAGCTTTCCTGTTTCTATCTTTAGGGGTATCTAGTTCTCCGGCTGTGTCGAGGTGTCTAGGCCATGTTAGGTACATCCCACGGCTACTTCTAGTTGTTGTGTTAAGTTCAGGGTCTGCAGTCAGTACAGGTACCACCTCCTCCAGAGCTTGTCTCATGTTGCTCCTAAGCCACCAGATCATAACATCACCCCAAACCATCTCAATTGGGTTCAGATCTGGTGACTGTGGAGGCCAGGTCATCTGGCGTAGCACCCCATCACTCTCCTTCTTAGTCAAATAGCCCTTACACAGCCTGGAAGTGTGTTTGGGGTCATTGTCCTGTTGAAAAATAAATGATGGCCCAACTAAACGCAAACAGGATGGAATAGCATGCCTCTGCAAGATGCTGTGGTAGCCATGCTGGTTCAGTATGCCTTCAATTTTGAATAAATCCCCAACAGTGTCACCAGCAAAGCACCCCCGCACCATCACACCTCCTCCTCCATGCTTCACGGTGGGAACCAGGCATGTATAGTCCATCCGTTCGCCTTTTCTGCGTCGCACATAGACATGGTGGTTGGAACCAAAGATCTCAAATTTGGACTCATCAGACCAAAACACAGATTTCCACTGGTCTAATGTCCATTCCTTGTGTTCTTTAGCCCAAACAAGTCTCTTCTGCTTGTTGCCTGTCCTTAGCAGTGGTTTCCTAGCAGCTATTTTATCATGAAGGCCTGCTGCACAAAGTCTCCTCTTAACAGTTGTTGCAGAGATGTGTCTGCTGCTAGAATTCTGTGTGGCATTGACCTGGTCTCTAATCTGAGCTGCTATTAACCTGCGCTTACTGAGGCTGGTGACTCGGATAAACTTATCCTCAGAAGCAGAAGTGACTCTTGGTCTTCCTTTCCAGGGGCGGTCCTCATGTGAGCCAGTTTCTTTGTAGCGCTTGATGGTTTTTGTCACTGCACTTGGGGACACTATCAAAGTTTTCCCAATTTTTCGGACTGACTAACTTTCATTTCTTAAAGTAATGATGGTCACTCGTTTTTCTTTGCTTAGCTGCTTTTTTCTTGCCATAATACAAATTCTAATAGTCTATTCAATAGGACTATCAGCTGTGTATCAACCAGACTTCTGCACAACACAACTGATGGTCCCAACCCCATTTCTAAGGCAAGAAATCTCACTTATTAAACCTGACAGGGCACACCTGTGAAGTGAAAACCATTCCCGGTGACTACCTCTTGAAGCTCATCAAGAGAATGCCAAAGCAGTCATCAAAGCAAAAGGTGGCTACTTTGAAGAACCTAGAATATAAGACATAATTTCAGTTGTTTCACACTTTTTTGTGAAGTATATAATTCCTCATGTGTTAATACATAGTTTTGATGCCTTCAGTGTGAATGTACAATTTTCGTACTCATGAAAATACAGAAAAATCTTTAAATGAGAAGATGTGCCCAAACTTTTGGTCTGTACTGTATATATATATATATATATATATATATATATATATATATATATATCTACTATATAATTGTCTAAGGGTCACGTCCGTTTGTCTGTCCTTCTGTCTGTCTTTCTGTCACGGATATTCATTGGTCGCGGCCTCTGTCTGTCATGGAATCCAAGTCGCTGATTGTGTCTCGCCAGCTGCCTGTCATGGCTGCTGCGACCAATCAGCGACGGCTACGGCCCGATTAGTCCCTCCCTACTCCCCTGCAGTCAGTGCCCGGCGCCCGCTCCATACTCCCCGCAGTCACCGCTCACACAGGGTTACCGCCGCTATTAACCCTGTGTGATCAAGTTTTTACTATTGATGCTGCCTGTGCAGCGTCAATAGTAAAAACATCTAATGTTAAAAAAAATAAAAAAAATAAAAAATCATTATATACTCACCTTCCACCGCCCGCTCCTTGCGACACTCCGGTGACCGGTCCATGCAAGCGGCAGGTTCCGGTGGCAAGGATGGTCTGCGAGAAAGACCTGCCATGACGTCACGGTCATGTGACTGCGACATCATCAGAAGTGCTGCGCGCCTGCGCGAGAAGGACTGTTGTGAATTCCGTTCTTGGGCTCCCTCCGGTGGTTGTAAATGGCACTTTTGTGAATTCTGCCCTTGGGCTCCCTCCGGTGGTTTTAAGTGGAACTGCTGCTCTTTGGATTTAGCATTAGCAGCTGCTTCCACTGATCGTCTCTCCTGGCTCTGCTATTTAGCCTGGCTCTGGTCTTCAGCCAGTGCCAGCTGTCAATGTTTCTTGGTTGGATTCAGATCTCTCCTTGGATTTCTCTGATAGTCGGTCCAGTTCAGCAAAGATAAGTCCTTGCTTGTTCATTTGTTGTCCACTTGCTGTGGACTTAGTCGTTCAGCTCATTTTATGTTTTCTCTAGTCCAGCTTGTCACTATGATATATTCAGTTTAGCTGGAAGCTCTGGGGAAGCAGATTTGCCCTCCACACCGTTAGTCAGGTGTGGAGATTTTTTTGTAAACTCTGCGGTGGATTTTTCTAGCTTTTAATACTGACCGCACAGTATTCTTTCCTGTTCTGTCTATCTAGTTAGACGTGGCCTCCCTTTGCTAAATCCTGATTTCATTCTGTGTATGTCATTTCCCTCTCCACTCACAGTCAATATTTGTGGGGGGCTGTCTATCCTTTGGAAATATTCTCTGAGGCAAGATAGCTTTCTGTTTCCATCTTTAGGGGTAGTTAGTTCTCTGTTATGGACCTGGTGGTTAGGAGCACCCGGAATGACCTGATGGGTAAACTAGAAACTCGGGATAAGCTCTGGGGAAGTGGGAACTCTACTGACCGCAACCCTGATCCTATCACACACACTAGAAATAGCCGTGGAGCGTACCTAACTCTCCCTAGACGCCTCTTCACAGCCTAAGAGCTAACTACCCCTAAAGATAGAAAATAAAGCCTTACCTTGCCTCAGAGAAATTCCCCAAAGGAAAAGGCAGCCCCCCACAAATATTGACTGTGAGTTAAGAGGAAAATCACAAACACAGGAATGAAACAGGTTTTAGCAAAGGAGGCCAGTCTTCACTAAATAGTCAGAGGATAGAAAAGGGAACTTTGCGGTCAGTACAAAAACCTACAAAAACCACGCAAAGTGTGCAAAAAGACCTCCACACCGACTCACGGTGTGAAGGTGCAACTCTGCACCCCCAGAGCTTCCAGCTAGCAAGGAAATATCATGATAGCAAGCTGGACTAGAACTTAGCATGTAGTAAGAAATATATTCAGAAAGCAATGAACAACAAATGAACTAGCAGGGACTTAGCTTCTGCTGAAGTAGACAGGTCATCAGAGAAATCCAAGTGAGATCTGAACCAGTGCTGAGACATTGACAGCTGGCATGAAGTAACGATCTGAGTGAAGTTAAATAGGGAAGCCAGCATAGCAATAAACGAGGGCAGCTGAGAAAGCCAAGCTCAAAGACCAGCAGTTCCACTCAAAGCCACCAGAGGGAGTCCAAGGACAGAACTCACCAAAGTACCATTCATGACCATAGGAGGGAGCCCGAGAACGGAATTCACAACAGTACCCCCCCCTTGAGGAGGGGTCACCGAACCCTCACCAGAGCCCCCAGGCCGATCAGGATGAGCCAAATGAAAGGCACGAACTAAATCGGCAGCATGTACATCGGAGGCAACAACCCAGGAATTATCCTCCTGACCATAGCCTTTCCATTTAACCAGGTACTGAAGCTTCCGTCTCGAAATACGAGAATCCAAAATCTTCTCCACCACATACTCCAACTCTCCCTCGACCAACACCAGAGCAGGAGGATCAACGGAAGGAACCATAGGCGCCACATACCTCCGCAACAACGACCTATGGAACACATTATGGATGGCAAAAGAAGCTGGAAGGTCCAAACAAAATGACACAGGATTGAGAATTTCAGAAATCTTATAAGGACCAATGAAACGAGGCTTAAACTTAGGAGAAGAAACCTTCATAGGAACATAACGAGAAGACAACCAAACCAAATCCCCAACAAGAAGTTGGGGACCCACACAGCGACGGCGGTTAGCGAAACGTTGAGCCTTATCCTGAGACAACGTCAAATTGTCCACTACGTGAGTCCAAATTTGCTGCAACCTGTCCACCACAGAATCCACACCAGGACAGTCAGAAGGCTCAACCTGCCCTGAAGAAAAACGAGGATGAAAACCAGAATTACAAAAAAAAGGTGAAACCAAAGTAGCCGAACTAGCCCGATTATTAAGGGTGAACTCAGCCAATGGCAAAAAGGTCACCCAATCATCCTGATCAGCAGAAACAAAGCATCTCAGATAGGTTTCCAAGGTCTGATTGGTTCGTTCGGTTTGGCCATTTGTCTGAGGATGGAAAGCCGAAGAAAAAGACAAATCAATGCCCATCTTAGCACAAAAGGACCGCCAAAACCCAGAGACAAACTGGGAACTTCTGTCTGACACAATGTTCTCCGGAATGCCATGCAAACGAACCACATTCTGAAAAAATAATGAAACCAAATCAGAGGAGGAAGGTAATTTAGGCAAGAGTACCAAATGGACCATCTTAGAAAAGCGATCACAAACCACCCAGATGACAGACATCCTCTGAGAGACCGGAAGATCAGAAATAAAATCCATGGAAATATGCGTCCAGGGCCTCTTCGGGACTGGCAAAGGCAAGAGCAACCCACTGGCACGAGAACAGCAAGGTTTGGCCCGAGCACAAGTCCCACAGGACTGCACAAAAGAACGCACATCCCGTGACATCTAAGGCCACCAAAAGGACCTAGCCACCAAATCTCTGGTACCAAAAATCCCAGGATGACCCGCCAACACCGAACAATGAACCTCGGAAATAACTCTACTGGTCCATCTATCAGGGACAAACAGTTTCTCCGCTGGACAACGGTCAGGTCTATCGGCCTGAAACTCCTGCAGCACCCGCCGCAAATCAGGGGAGATGGCAGACAGAATCACCCCCTCTTTGAGAATACCAGCCGGCTCAGAGACTCCCGGAGAATCAGGCACAAAACTCCTAGAAAGGGCATCAGCCTTCACATTCTTAGAACCCGGAAGGTACGAGACCACAAAATCGAAACGGGAGAAAAACAGCGACCATCGAGCCTGTCTAGGATTCAACCGCTTGGCAGACTCGAGATAAGTCAGATTCTTGTGATCCATCAAGACCACCACGCGATGTTTGGCTCCCTCCAGCCAATGTCGCCACTCTTCGAATGCCCACTTCATAGCCAACAACTCCCGATTGCCAACATCATAATTACGCTCAGCAGGCGAAAACCTTCTAGAAAAGAAGGCACATGGCTTCATCACAGAGCCATCAGAACTTCTTTGAGACAAAACAGCCCCTGCTCCAATCTCAGAAGCATCAACCTCGACCTGAAAAGGGAGCGAAACATCTGGCTGACGCAACACAGGGGCCGAAGAAAAATGACGTTTCAGCTCCTGAAAAGCCTCAACGGCCGCAGATGACCAATTCACCACATCAGCACCTTTCTTTGTCAAATCAGTCAAAGGCTTAACTACACTAGAAAAATTAGCGATGAAGCGACGGTAAAAATTAGCAAAGCCCAGGAATTTCTGAAGACTCTTCACCGATGTAGGTTGAGTCCAATCATAAATGGCCTGAACTTAAACAGGGTCCATCTCGATAGTAGAAGGGGAAAAAATGAAGCCCAAAAAGGAAACCTTCTGAACCCCGAAGAGACATTTAGACCCCTTCACAAACAAGGCATTAGCACGAAGGACCTGGAACACCATCCTGACCTGCTTCACATGAGACTCCCAATCATCCGAAAAGACTAAAATATCGTCCAAATATACAATCATGAATCTATCCAGATACTTTCGGAAGATGTCGTGCATAAAGGACTGAAACACAGATGGAGCATTAGAAAGCCCGAATGGCATCACCAAGTACTCAAAATGGCCCTCGGGCGTATTAAATGCTGTTTTCCATTCATCGCCCTGTATAATACGCACAAGATTATACGCCCCTCGAAGATCTATCTTGGTGAAACAACTAGCCCCCTTAATCCGAGCAAACAGATCAGACAGTAGAGGCAAAGGGTACTGAAATTTGACCGTGATTTTATTGAGAAGGCGGTAATCTATACAGGGTCTCAGAGAACCATCCTTCTTGGCCACAAAAAAGAACCCTGCTCCCAACGGTGAAGAAGACGGGCGAATATGCCCTTTCTACAAGGACTCCTTTATATAACTCCGCATAGCGGCATGTTCTGGCACAGATAAATTGAAAAGTCGACCCTTAGGGAACTTACTACCAGGAATCAAATTTATAGCACAATCACAATCCCTATGAGGAGGTAGGGCACTGGATTTGGGCTCATCAAATACATCCCGGTAATCCGACAAAAACTCAGGGACTTCAGAAGGAGTAGAAGACGAAATTAACATCACAGGAACATCGCCATGTACCCCTTGACAACCCCAACTAGACACAGACCTTGATTTCCAATCCAATACTGGATTATGAACCTGCAGCCATGGCAAACCCAACACGACAACATCATGCAAATTATGCAACACCAGAAAGCGAATATCCTCCCGATGTGCAGGAGCCATGCACATGGTCAATTGAGTCCAGTACTGAGGTTTATTCTTGGCCAATGGCGTAGCATCAATTCCCCTTAATGGAATAGGGAATTGCAAAGGCTCCATGAAAAAACCACAGCGCCTGGCAAACTCCAAGTCCATCAAGTTCAGGGCAGCGCCAGAATCCACAAATGCCACAACAGAGTAGGACGACAAAGAGCAAATCAAAGTAACAGACAAGAGAAACTTAGGCTGTACAGTACTAATGGTGACAGACCTAGTGAACCGCTTAGTGCGCTTAGGACAATTAGAGATAGCATGAGTGGAGTCACCACTAGTGTTGAGCATTCCGATACCGCAAGTATCGGGTATCGGCCGATACTTGCGGGTATCGGAATTCCGATACCGAGATCCGATACTTTTGTGATATCAGGAATCGGTATCGGGATTAATAGCAATGTGTAAAATAAAGAATTAAAATAAAAAATATTGCTATACTCACCTCTCCGACGCAGCCTGCACCTCACCGAGGGAACCGGCAGCCTTCTTTGCTTAAAATGCGCGCGTTTACTGCCTTCCGTGACATCACGGCTTCTGATTGGTCGTGTGCCGCCCATGTGACCGCGACGGGACCAATCAGAACAAGCCGTGACGTAATTTCAGGTCCTGAATGCCTAATTCCTAGGCATTCAGGATTTGAAAATTACGTCACGGCTTGTGATTGGTCGCGTGCCGCCCATGTGACCGCGACACGACCAATCACAAGCCGTGACGTAATTTTCAAATCCTGAATGCCTAGAATTAGGCATTCAGGACCTGAAAATTACGTCACGGCTTGTTGTGATTGGTCGCGTCGCGGTCACATGGGCGGCACGCGACCAATCACAAGCCGTGACGTAATTTTCAAATCCTGAATGCCTAGAATTAGGCATTCAGGACCTGAAATTACGTCATGGCTTGTTGTGATTGGTCGCGTCGCGGTCACATGGGCGGCACGCGACCAATCAGAAGCCGTGACGTCACGGAAGGCAGTAAACGTGCGCATTTTAAGCGAAGAAGGCTGCCGGTTCCCTCGGTAAGGTGCAGGCTGCGTCGGAGAGGTGAGTATAGCAATATTTTTTATTTTAATTCTTTATTTTACACAGTAATATGGATCCCAGGGCCTGAAGGAGAGTTTCCTCTCCTTCAGACCCTGGGAACCATCAGGGATACCGTCCGATACTTGAGTCCCATTGACTTGTATTGGTATCGGGTATCGGTATCGGATTAGATCCGATACTTTGCAAGTATCGGCCGATACTTTCCGATACCGATACTTTCAAGTATCGGATGGTATCGCTCAACACTAGTCACCACAGTAAAAACACAACCCATTCTGACGTCTGTGATTTTGTCGTTCAGTTCTGGTCAAAGTCCTATCACATTGCATAAGCTCAGGCCTCTGCTCATAGGACACCGCCAAATGGTGCACAACTTTGCGTTCACGCAAACGCCGATCAATCTGAATGGCCAAGGACATTGATTCATCCAGACCAGCAGGCGTGGGGAACCCCACCATAACATCCTTAAGGGCTTCAGAAAGACCCTTTCTGAAAATTGCTGCCAGGGCACACTCATTCCATTGAGTGAGCACAGACCACTTTCTAAACTTCTGGCAGTATACCTCCGCTTCATCCTGACCCTGACACAGAGCCAGCAAGATTTTCTCTGCCTGATCCACTGAATTCGGTTCGTCATAAAGCAATCCAAGCGCCAGAAAAAACGCATCTACATTAAGCAATGCAGGATCTCCTGGCGCAAGGGAGAATGCCAGGTCTTGAGGGTCGCCACGTAACAAAGAAATAATAATTTTTACTTGCTGAATGGGGTCACCAGAGGAGCGGGGTTTCAGAGCAAGAAACAGTCTGCAATTATTTTTGAAATTCAGAAACTTAGATCTATCCCCAGAAAACAAATCAGGAATTGGAATTCTAGGCTCTAACATAGGATTCTGAACTACATAATCTTGAATGCTTTGTACCCTTGCAGTGAGTTGTTCCAGACAAGAGGACAGACCTTGAATATCCATATCTGCACCTGAGTCCTGAACCACCCAGAGGTTAAGGGGAAAAGAAAGACAAAACACACTGCAAAGAAAAAAAAATGGGCTCAGAACTTCTCTTATCCCTCTTTTGAGATGCATTAACACTTTGTTGGCCAGCTGTACTGTTATGGACCTGGTGGTTAGGAGCACCCGGAATGACCTGATGGGTAAACTAGAAACTCGGGACAAGCTCTGGGGAAGTGGGAACTCTACTGACCGCAGCCCTGATCCTATCACACACACTAGAAATAGCCGTGGAGCGTATCTAACTATCCCTAGACGCCTCTTCACAGCCTAAGAGCTAACTACCCCTAAAGATAGAAAATAAAGCCTTACCTTGCCTCAGAGAAATTCCCCAAAGGAAAAGGCAGCCCCCCACAAATATTGACTGTGTGTTAAGAGGAAAATCACAAACACAGGAATGAAACAGGTTTTAGCAAAAGAGGCCAGTCTTCACTAAATAGTCAGAGGATAGAAAAGGGAACTTTGCGGTCAGTACAAAAACCTACAAAAACCACGCAGAGCGTGCAAAAAGACCTCCACAATGACTCACGGTGTGAAGGTGCAACTCTGCACCCCCAGAGCTTCCAGCTAGCAAGGAAATATCATGATAGCAAGCTGGACTAGAACTTAGCATGTACTAAGAAATATATTCAGAAAGCAATGAACAACAAATGAACTAGCAGGGACTTAGCTTCTGCTGAAGTAGACAGGTCATCAGAGAAATCCAAGTGAGATCTGAACCAGTGCTGAGACATTGACAGCTGGCATGAAGTAACGATCTGAGTGGAGTTAAATAGGGAAGCCAGCATAGCAATAAACGAGGGCAGCTGAGAAAGCCAAGCTCAAAGACCAGCAGTTCCACTCAAAGCCACCAGAGGGAGTCCAAGGACAGAACTCACCAAAGTACCATTCATGACCACAGGAGGGAGCCCGAGAACGGAATTCACAACAGTTCTCCGGCTGTGATGAGATGTCTAGGGAGTGACAGGAACATTCCACGGCTACTTCTAGTGTTGTGTTAGGATCCGGAACTGCGGTCAGTACAGATACCACCTCCTCCAGAGCTCGTCCCATGTTGCTCCTTAACCACCAGGTCATAACAGTACAGCTGGCCCGCAATGTGTTGAATGCATCTCAAAAGAGGGAAAAAAAAAGTTCTGAGCCATTTTTTTTTTCTGCAGCCTGTTATGTCTTTTTTCCCCCTTAATCTCTGGGTGGTTCAGGATTTTGGCGCAGACATGGATGTTCAGGGTTTGATCTCTCGTGTGGATCAACTTGCTGCAAGGGTACAGAGTATCCAAGATTATGTTACTCAGACTCCGGCTTTAGAGCCTAGAATTCCTACTCCTGATTTGTTTTTTGGGGACAGATCCAAGTTTTTGAACTTTAAAAATAACTGCAGATTGTTTTTTGCTTTGAGACCCCGTTTCTCTGGTGACCCCATTCAGCAGGTGAAAATTGTAATTTCTCTGCTGCGTGGAGACCCTCGGGATTGGGCATTCTTCCCTGAGTCAGGGGATCCGGCATTGCTTAATGTAGACGCATTTTTTCAAGCGCTCGGATTGCTGTATGACGAACCTAATTCTGTGGATCAGGCAGAAAAAACCCTGCTGGCTCTGTGTCAGGGTCAGGAAGCAGCAGAAGTAAACTGCCAGAAATTTAGAAAGTGGTCTGTGCTCACTAAATTGAATGAGTATGCCCTGGCAGCAATTTTCAGAAAGGGTCTTTCTGAAGCCCTTAAAGATGTTATGGTGGGGTTCCCCACGCCTGCTGGTTTGAGCGAATCAATGTCTCTAGCCAATCAGATTGATCGGCGCCTGCGCGAGCGCAAGGTTGTGCACCAGATGGAAGTGTCCTCCGAGCATAGTCCTGAGCCTATGCAATGTGATAGGATTTTGAGCAGAACGGCAGGAATTCAGACGTCAGAATAGGCTGTGTTTTTACTGTGGTGATTCTGCTCATGTTGATTCTGATTGCCCTAAGCGTACTAAGAGGGTCGCTAGGTCTGTTACCATTAGTACTGTACAGCCTTAATTTCTCTTGTCTGTTACCCTGATTTGCTCATTATCGTCCTTTTCTGTAATGGCATTTGTGGATTCAGGCGCTGCCCTGAACTTAATGGACTTAGAGTTCGCCAGACACTGTGGTTTTTCCTTGCAGTCTTTGCAGAGCCCTATTCCCTTAAGGGGCATTGATGCTACACCATTGGCCAAGAATAAACCTCAGTACTGGACACAGTTGACCATGTACATGGCTCCAGCACATCAGGAAGATTGTCGTTTTCTGGTGTTGCATAATTTGCATGATGTTGTTGTGCTGGGTTTTCCATGGTTACAGGTACATAATCCGGTGCTGGATTGGAAATCTATGGTTGTGACTAGTTGGGGTTGTCAAGGGGTACATAGTGATGTTCCTTTAATGTCAATTTCCTCTTCCCCCTCTTCTGAAGTTCCTGAGTTTTTGTCAGATTTCCAGGATGTATTTGATGAGCCCAAGTCCAGTGCCCTTCCTCCTCATAGGGACTGCGATTGTGCTATTAACTTGATTCCTGGCTGTAAGTTCCCTAAGGGCCGACTTTTCAATCTGTCTGTGCCAGAGCATGCCGCCATGCGGAGTTATGTTAAGGAGTCTTTGGAGAAGGGGCATATTCGGCCGTCTTCGTCACCGTTGGGAGCGGGATTCTTTTTTGTTGCCAAGAAGGATGGCTCCCTGAGACCCTGTATTGATTATCGCCTTCTTAATAAGATCACGGTCAAATTCCAATACCCTTTACCTTTGCTTTCTAATTTGTTTGCTCGGATTAAGGGGGCTAGTTGGTTTACTAAGATTGACCTTCGAGGGGCGTATAATCTTGTTCGCATTAAACAGGGTGACGAATGGAAAACAGCATTTAATACGCCCGAAGGCCATTTTGATTACCTTGTAATGCCATTCGGGATCTCTAATGCTCCATCTGTGTTTCAGTCCTTCATGCATGATATCTTCCGGAATTATCTTGATAAATTCATGATTGTATATTTGGATGATATTTTGATTTTTTCCGATGATTGGGAGTCTCCTGTGAAACAGGTCAGGATGGTATTTCAGATCCTTCGTGCTAATACTTTATTTGTGAAGGGGTCTAAGTGCCTTGTTGGAGTTCAGAAGGTTTCTTTTTTGGGTTTCATTTCTTCTCCCTCGGCTATAGAAATGGATCCTGTTAAGGTCCAGGCAATTCATGATTGGATTCAGCCCACATCTGTGAAGAGCCTTCAGAAATTTTTGGGCTTTGCTAATTTTTATCGCCGTTTCATTGCTAACTTTTCCAGTGTGGTTAAGCCTCTGACTGATTTGACGAAGAAAGGCGCTGATGTGATGAATTGGTCCTCTTCGGCTGTTGAGGCCTTTCAGGAGCTTAAACGTCGATTTACTTCTGCCCCTGTGTTGCGTCAGCCGGATGTTTCTCTTCCTTTTAAGGTTGAGGTTGATGCTTCTGAGATTGGGGCAGGGGTCGTTTTGTCTCAGAGAAGTTCTGATGGTTCTTTGATGAAGCCGTGTGCCTTCTTCTCCAGAAAGTTTTCGCCTGCGGAGCGTAATTATGATGTCGGCAATCGGGAGTTGTTGGCTATGAAGTGGGCATTTGAGGAGTGGCAACATTGGCTTGAGGGAGCCAAGCACCGCGATGTGGTCTTGACCGATCATAAGAATCTGATTTACCTCGAGTCTGCCAAGCGGTTGAATCCTAGACAGGCTCGATGGTCCTGTTTTTCTCCCGTTTTGATTTTGTGGTCTCGTATCTTCCGGGATCTAAGAATGTGAAGGCTGATGCCCTCTCTAGGAGTTTTTTGCCTGATTCTCCGGGAGTCCTTGAGCCGGTTGGTATTCTCAAAGAGGGGGTGATTCTTTCTGCCATCTCCCCTGATTTACGGCGGGTGCTTCGGGAATTTCAGGCTGATAAACCTGACCGCTGTCCAGTGGGGAAACTGTTTGTTCCTGAGAGATGGACTAGTAAGGTAATTTCTGAGGTTCATTGTTCGGTGTTGGCTGGTCATCCTGGGATTTTTGGTACCAGAGATTTGGTTGCTAGGTCCTTTTGGTGGCCTTCCTTGTCACGTGATGTGCGTTCTTTTGTGCAGTCCTGTGGGACTTGTGCGCGGGCCAAGCCTTGTTGTTCCCGCGCTAGTGGGTTGCTTTTGCCTTTGCCGGTCCCTGAGAGGCCCTGGACGCATATTTCCATGGATTTTATTTCGGATCCCAGAAGATGTCTGTTATCTGGGTGGTTTGTGACCGGTTTTCTAAGATGGTCCATTTGGTACCTTTGCCTAAGTTGCCTTCCTCCTCTGATTTGGTTTCATTGTTTTTTCAGCATGTGGTTCGTTTGCACGGCATTCCGGAGAATATTGTGTCTGACAGAGGTACTCAGTTTGTTTCTAGGTTTTGGCGGTCCTTTTGTGCTAGGATGAGCATTGATTTGTCTTTTTCTTCAGCGTTTCATCCTCAGACAAATGGTCAAACTGAGCGAAACAATCAGACCTTGGAAACCTATTTGAGATGCTTTGTGTCTGCTGATCAGGATGATTGGGTGGCCTTCTTGCCGTTGGCCGAGTTTGCCCTTAATAATCGGGCTAGTTCGGCTACTTTGGTTTCACCTTTCTTTTGTAATTTTGGTTTTCAGCCTCGTTTTTCTTCAGGGCAGGTTGAGCCTTCTGACTGTCCTGGTGTGGATTCTGTGGTGGACAGGTTACAGCAGATTTGGACTCATGTGGTGGACAATTTGACGTTGTCTCAGGAAAAGGCTCAACGTTTTGCTAACCGCCGTCGGTGTGTTGGTCCCCGGCTTCGTGTTGGGGATTTAGTCTGGTTATCTTCTCCTCATGTTCCTATGAAGGTTTCTTCCCCTAAGTCCAAGCCTCGCTTTATTGGTCCTTATAAGATTTCTGAGATTATCAATCCGGTATCTTTTCGTTTGGCCTTCCAGCCTCTTTTGCCATCCATAATGTTTTCCATAGATCTTTGTTGCGGAGATATGTGGTGCCCGTTGTTCCCTCTGTTGATCCTCCTGCTCCGGTGTTGGTTGAGGGGGAGTTGGAATATGTGGTGGAGAAGATTTTGGATTCTCGTTTTTCGAGGCGGAGGCTACAGTATCTTGTCAAATGGAAGGGTTATGGCCAGGAGGATAATTCTTGGGTTGTTGCCTCCGATGTCCATGCTGCCGATTTGGTTCGTGCTTTTCACTTGGCTCGTTCTGATCGGCCTGGGGGCTCTAGTGAGGGTTCGGTGACCCCTCCTCAAGGGGGGGGTACTGTTGTGAATTCCATTCTTGGGCTCCCTCCGGTGGTTGTAAATGGCACTTTTGTGAATTCTGCCCTTGGGCTCCCTCCGGTGGTTTTAAGTGGAACTGCTGCTCTTTGGATTTAGCATTAGCAGCTGCTTCCACTGATCGTCTCTCCTGGCTCTGCTATTTAGCCTGGCTCTGGTCTTCAGCCAGTGCCAGCTGTCAATGTTTCTTGGTTGGATTCAGATCTCTCCTTGGATTACTCTGATAGTCGGTCCAGTTCAGCAAAGATAAGTCCTTACTTGTTCATTTGTTGTCCACTTGCTCTGGACTTAGTCGTTCAGCTCATTTTATGTTTTCTCTAGTCCAGCTTGTCACTATGATATATTCAGTTTAGCTGGAAGCTCTGGGGAAGCAGATTTGCCCTCCACACCGTTAGTCAGGTGTGGAGATTTTTTTTGTAAACTCTGCGGTGGATTTTTCTAGCTTTTAATACTGACCGCACAGTATTCTTTCCTGTTCTGTCTATCTAGTTAGACGTGGCCTCCCTTTGCTAAATCCTGATTTCATTCTGTGTATGTCATTTCCCTCTCCACTCACAGTCAATATTTGTGGGGGGATGTCTATCCTTTGGAAATATTCTCTGAGGCAAGATAGCTTTCTGTTACCATCTTTAGGGGTAGTTAGTTCTCCGGCTGTGACGAGATGTCTAGGGAGTGACAGGAACATTCCACGGCTACTTCTAGTGTTGTGTTAGGATCAGGAACTGCGGTCAGTACAGATACCACCTCCTCCAGAGCTCGTCCCATGTTGCTCCTTAACCACCAGGTCATAACAAAGGACCTGCCGTGACATCACGGTCATGTGACCGCGACGTCATCACAGGTCCTGCGCGCCTGCGCGAGAAGGAGGCGACAGAACTACAAGGGACCCTCGGAAGGTGAGTATATGTTTATTTTTTATTTTTTAACCTGTGACATACGTGGCAGGGCAATATACTACGTAGCTCGGCAATATACTATGTGACTGGCCAATATACTACGTGGCTGGGCAATATACTACCTCACTGGGCAATATACTACGTAACTGGGCAATATACTACATGGCTCTGTGCTGTATACTACATCGCTGTGCAATATACTACGTGGTTGGGCAATATACTACGTGGCTGGGCAATATACTATGTGGCTCTGTGCTGTATACTACGTCGCTGTGCAATATACTATGTGGCTCTGTGCTATATACTACGTCACTGGGCAATATACTATGTAACTGGGCAATATACTGCGTGGCTGGGCAATATACTACCTCACTGGGCAATATACTGCGTAACTGGGCAATATACTACATGGCTCTGTGCTGTATACTACATCGCTGTGCAATATACTACGTGGTTGGGCAATATACTACGTGGCTGGGCAATATACTATGTGGCTCTGTGCTGTATACTACGTCGCTGTGCAATATACTATGTGGCTCTGTGCTGCATACTACGTCACTGGGCAATATACTACGTTACTGGGCAATATACTACGTGGCTGGGCAATATACTACGTCACTGGGCAATATACTACGTGGCTGGGCAATATACTACGTGGACATGCATATTCTAGAAAACCCGATACATTACAATCGGGCCACCATCTAGTATATGTATATATATATATATATATATATACACTCACTGGCCACTTTATTAGGTACACCATGCTAGTAACGGGTTGGACCCCCTTTTGCCTTCAGAACTGCCTCAATTCTTCGTGGCATAGATTCAACAAGGTGCTGGAAGCATTCCTCAGAGATTTTGGTCCATATTGACATGATGGCATCACACAGTTGCCGCAGATTTGTCGGCTGCACATCCCAAAGATGCTCCATACAAGGCAGGATGGATCCATGCTTTCATGTTGTTTACGCCAAATTCTGACCCTACCATCCGAATGTCGCAGCAGAAATCGAGACTCATCAGACCAAGCAACGTTTTTCCAATTTTCTACTGTCCAATTTCGATGAGCTTGTACAAATTGTAGCCTCAGTTTCCTGTTCTTAGCTGAAAGGAGTGGTACCCGGTGTGGTCTTCTGCTGCTGTAGCCCATCTGCCTCAAACTTCGACGCACTGTGCGTTCAGAGATGCTCTTAGGCCTACCTTGGTTGTAACGGGTGGCGATTTGAGTCACTGTTGCCTTTCTATCAGCTCGAACCAGTCTGCCCATTCTCCTCTGACCTCTGGCATCAACAAGGCATTTCCGCCCACAGAACTGCCGCTCACTGGATTTTTTTTCTTTTTCGGACCATTCTCTGTAAACCCTAGAGATGGTTGTGCGTGAAAATCCCAGTAGATCAGCAGTTTCTGAAATACTCAGACCAGCCCTTCTGGCACCAACAACCATGCCACGTTCAAAGGCACTCAAATCACCTTTCTTCCCCATACTGATGCTCGGTTTGAACTGCAGGAGATTGTCTTGACCATGTCTACATGCCTAAATGCACTGAGTTGCCGCCATGTGATTGGCTGATTAGAAATTAAGTGTTAACAAGAAGTTGGACAGGTGTACCTAATAAAGTGGCCGGTGAGTGTATATATACACATATATATAACATGACTGCCCCCCGATGAATCCCAACAAGCGAAACGTGTGTTTGGGCACTCTCCTGGATGGTTATCCGGCATAGTCTCCCACAACACTAATTACACTTTTCCCTGCACACTTTCCTGCACTTTAGGCGAGGGAACATGTTATACCTCATGACACTTTATCTTCCTCTCCTTTTGGAGTCTTGCTCCCTTCCCCTGATAGAACATTACTAATACATGCTTCTCTTTGGCCTGGTTCTGCTTCCTTGCCTGTTTTGGCACAGCTGATAATAATTTGCATGAAACATATACTGCATAGCTTTAAGGAGGCAGGGGAATCTGACTTAAGAATTTAGTTTTTTGATATCTACTAAATTATAGGGGTATGGGGCATTAGTAAAAGGAGCTGGTATGCCATCTGTGCAGTTGCTGGATTCCACTTCTAGGTTCTATTTTGTATCCTCACCCCCACTTATTTGTAATAACTGTTGCTGTTCCTTTTAAACTTGATTCTAATAAAGGTATTTTTTATTCATACCTGTAGTTCGTATATACCTGATTTATAGGGCTATACGCTTCCATTTTGCAGTAGGTTTCTCATTATGTAGGGAGGTGCCCCTTTCCCACTAGGGGTATGTTGATGTATTCTATCCAGTGTGTCAGTTATTTGTTATATATATATATATATATATATATATATATATATATATATATAGAGTGACGTAGGGATTACTGAGTGGGTTGGGGAACACTCACTTGGCGGCAATATTCCGATGCACGACAGCCATTTCTTCTCTTAACACACATCCAGTTGTGGTGTATTATACAATCACAAACCACTATAGGGCAGTTGAACATCACATACCCTACATACAGTCCATTTCAGGTGAGGTTATGTGTGCACAACTCAATACTGATGCCCGTCAGGTCACAATGCCCCAGGCTCTGTGTTACCTGCTTAAC
The DNA here is from genome assembly GCF_051348905.1 of Ranitomeya variabilis. Taxonomy (NCBI): domain Eukaryota; kingdom Metazoa; phylum Chordata; class Amphibia; order Anura; family Dendrobatidae; genus Ranitomeya; species Ranitomeya variabilis. The sequence goes on from NC_135233.1 coordinate 480,009,713, forward strand.
GTAATCCTGGCTTCATATGGCTCCTGTCAGATGTCCAGGTCCTCAGTGCTACCCTGGACTTTCCAGAGCTCCAGCCAGTATCACAAATGGCCATCATCCCCCATGTGTTGCAAACAGGAAACATATAGGATCTTTCTGATGTCACAGGAGCACACCCCCTGGGAGATATGTGGTTAACCAGTTCCACCCATCACTTTATGGTTAACCCTTAAATCCAGCCATTTACACTATACAGGTTTGTGGGATTACAAGACCCAGCCACCTGACCAGGATTCAGATCACAACAGACCTCTGTCTGTGCGATACATACCTGTCTCTCACTATATCATTAGTTGGCACATCACAATATATACAGTATATACATGAATACATATTTTATGTAAAAAAAAAAGATGAGGGAGGCCTGTAATTGACATCATAGGTAGACCGCAACTATGAGAATCAAAATGAGAAAACAAATCCAGAAAATCACCTTGTCTGAATTGCAAGATTTATCTTGCAACCTATGGTGGAAATTAAGTATTTGGTCACTTAAAAACATGCAAGATTTCCGGCTCTCACAGACCTGTAACTTCTTCTTTAAGAGGCTTCTCTGTCCTCCACCTGTAGTAATGGCACCTCTTTGAACTTGTTATCAGTATAAAAGACACCTGTCCACAACCTCAAACAATCACACTCCAAACTCCACTATGGTGAAGACCAAAGAGCTGTCGAAGGACACCAGAAACAAAATTATAGCCCTGCACCAGGTTGGGAAGACTGAATCTGCAATAGGCAAGCAGCTTGGTGTGATGAAATCAACTGTGGGAGCAATAATAAGTAAATGGAAGACATTCAAGACCACTGATAATCTCCCTCGACCTGGGGCACCACGCAAAATCTCACCCCGTTGGGGTCAAAATGATCACAAGAACGGCGAACAAAAATCACAGAACCACATGGGGGACCTAGTGATTGACCTGCATAGAGCTGAGACCACTGTAACAAAGGCTACCATCAGTAACACACTACGCTACCATTGACTCAGATCCTGCAGTGCCAGATGTGTCCCCTGTCATGGTTCCCAATGGCAAGGGAACGTAAGAAACATATAAATAACGAACGAGCTCTCGGGTGATGGAAACTCGAGTTGACCGTGAGCTAAATCTACCACACAACTAATAGTAGCCAGGGAGCATACCTACGGCTTCCTATATGCCACGCGCCAGCCGGAGGACTAACTACGCCTGGTAGAGGAAGAAACAGACCTGGCTTACCTCTAGGGAAATACCCCAAAAGATGATAGCAGCCCCCCACATGTAATAACGATGAATTAAGAGGAAAAGACATACACAGTATGAAAGTAGATTTAGCAAAGAGAGGTCCACTTACTAGATAGCAGAAGGATACAAAAGAGGACTTCACGGTCAACTGAAAACCCTTTCAAAAACCATCCTGAAATTACTTTAAGACTCCTGTGTCAACTCATGACACAGGAGTGGCAATTTCAGCCCGCAAGAGCTTCCAGCTACAGAAAATTACAAAAAACTGCAAACTGGACAAAAGGTACAAAACAAAAGGACAAAGTCCACTTAGCTGATCAGCAGACTAGTAGCAGGAACATGCAACCGAAGGCTCTGGTTACAATGATGACCGGCAAGGAAATGACTGAAGAGCAAGGCTAAATAGGAAACTCCCAAACGCTGATGGAAGCAGGTGAACAGAAGCAGCAAAGTGCAAACAAGTCACCAGTACCACCAGCAACCACCAGGGGAGCCCAAAAAGCAGATACACAACAGTCCCCCTGCTTAAGCCAGAACATGTTCAGGCCCGTTTGAAATTTGCTAGAGAGCATTTGGATTATCCAGAAGAGTATTGAGAGAATGTCATATGGTCTGATGAAACCAAAGTAGAACTGTTTGGTAGAAACAAAACTTGCTGTGTTTGGAGGAGACAGAATGCTGAGTTGCATCCAAAGATCACCATAACTACTGTGAAGCATGGGGGTGGCAACATCATGCTTTGGGGCTGTTTTTCTGCAAAGGGTCCAGGACGACTGATCCGTGTACATGAAAAAATGAATAGGGCCATGTATTGTGAGATTTTGAGTGCAAACTTCCTTCCATCAACAAGGGCATTGAAAATGAAATGTGGATGAGTCTTTCAGCATGATGATCTCAAGCACACTGCCAGGGCAACAAAGGAGTGGCTTCTTAAGAAGCATATGAAGGACCTACAGTGGCCTAACCAGTCTCCAGCTCACAACCCCATAGAAAACCTTTGGAGGGAGTTAAAAGTCTGTGCTGCCCAGCGACAGGCCCAAAACTTCACTGCTCTAGAGGAGATATGCATGGAGAAATCAGCCAACATACCACCAACAGTGTGTGCCAACCTTGTAAAGACTTACAGAAAACGTTTGACCTCTGTCATTGCCAACAAAGGATATATAACAAAATACAGTGTGTCCTTAAAGTCATGGTGCACTTTTTTTAGCTTACATTTTGGTGCCCTTTTTCTGGCCCAATCATATCAGACCTGTTCATGAGGAGAGATAACAAGAACCAATCAAACAGCACAAACTCATTTAAGCTGTTGCTGAGCCACCAGTCAGATTAACCCCTGATAAACTAAACTCTGGTTAATACACTGCCAGATCTGTGACATCATGCAACCACAAGCTTATGCCAGCTGTGTGGTTTTCCATTCCAGTCGAGATGTGGACAGTACAGAGGAAAGTTCAGTGTGTTCTTTGGCTCGCTAAATTCGAATCCGTGACCAAAGTTCTACGTGAATATCGGCGTGTTTATAACAAAGTGCCACCACATAGGAATAACATTACTCGGTGGGATAAGCAATTGAAGGATACCAGAAGTTTGATGGAGAAACCCCGTTCTGGTAGGCCATCAGTCAGTGACGAGTCTGTAGAGGCTATACGGGATAGCTACCTAAGGAGCCCTAAAAAATCTGTGTGTGTGTGTGCTTGACAATTACACCTAAGCAAGACTACAGTTCATAAGGTGTAAAAGAAACATCTCTGTTTTATGGGGTGCAAATTGCGGCTATTGCACGCTGTCAAACCGGCGGATAGACCAAAACAATGCATGTTTGCTGCAGATTTGCTTCATGAGATTGACAATAATGCAAGATTTTTGCAGAAGATTGTTTTTAGCGATGAGGTGACCTTCCATATCTGTGGACATGTTCATCGCCATAATGTCCGAACATAGGCTGCTGAACATCCTCATGCCTACGTTGAGTATGAACGTAACACTCCTAAAGTGAACGTGTGGTGTGGCCTGATGCATGATAAGGTGATAGGCCCATTTTTTTTGTGGAGCGGTCTGTGACGGCAAACATGTATCTTGACATGTTGGAATTGTATGCAGTGCCACAATTTTCAGAAGGTGTCATCTTTCAACAAGATGGCGCTCCTCCACACTACGCCACCATTGTTCGTGAGTTTCTGGATAGAAACTTCCCCCAGCGATGGATAGGCATGGGTACTTTCAAGCCATGGCCACCACTATCCCCGGATCTGACGCCCTTAGACTTTTACTTTTGGGGTTATGAGAAGCAACATGTGACATTGAATGTATTAATCACTTAAAACAGAGAATCACAGACGTTATTCACTCTGTTACACCAGACGTCCTTACCCGTGTGTGGCAACAACTTAACTATTTGGATGTGTGTAGGGCAACAAATGGAGCCCACATCGAAGTGCACTGAATAGGTATGAGGTATGGAGTTTGTCTTAAATTTGGAGCATGCAGGCGCAGTAAACAAGACATCAAGTGATGTCATTTATCAGGAGGACAATGAGTCAATAAAATATACCAACCATGTTATATAATTTAACAAACGTTTTTATTCAATAACATCAAATATAACCATAAAAAGTACGTGGGTCTCATATATCATGTGAATCACCCTAAAGTGTAAAATATGACCCAGGAAAGAATGTGCGGGCTGAAATGAATAAATTTACACAATCATTACAAAGGTTCCTGCTAAGTGATAAAATATCCACTCCAATGAGTCTATTACTGGGTTGGAATTACAACCCCTCACACTCGCAGCAACATCATAAGTATCATATATTCAACACCCATGTTTCAGCAGATAAATATCATATTAGAGGCAATAATTACCCATCATCAGATGCCAAACCACGTTCCAACCTGCGTCATGTAACCCCAACGAGCGTTTCGCGTATTACTGATGTCGCTTCCTCAGAAGGCCCCCTGAGGAAGCGACATCACTAATACGCGAAACGCGCGTTGGAGTTACATGACGCAGGTTGGAACGTGGTTTGGCATCTGATGATGGGTAATTATTGCCTCTAACATCATATTTATCTGCTGAAACATGGGTGTTGAATATATGATACTTATGATGTTGCTGTGAGTGTGAGGGGTTGTAATTCCAACCCAGTAATAGACTCATTGGAGTGGATATTTTATCACTTAGCAGGAACCTTTGTAATTATTGTGTAAATTTATTCATTTCAGCCCGGCACGTTCTTTCCTGGGTCATATTTTACACTTTAGGGTGATTCACATGATATATGAGACCCATGTACTTTTTATGGTTATATTTGATGTTATTGAATAAAAACGTTTGTTAAATTATATAACATGGTTGGTATATTTTATTGACTCATTGTCCTCCTGATAAATGGTATATTCACGAGTTATCATACTTACGTGGGTGTATAATATTTATTCTGGTGCCGTATAGAATCAAGTGATGTCAGTTGTCGGGCAGCGTGTACTGCGCATGCCCAAGGCAGAATATGACCGCGCAGGCACCTGGACAACTGAATAACGCCAAGTAGGGGGCACCCTTCTCTCAGAGTGATGGCTGTGGTTTGTCTGGATGAGGGGGGAAAGAACTGGCTCCCTGGCAATTTCACAGGTATGAGGGACCAAATTCAAAAACGATTATTTCTGCAGTGCAATGAACAATAACTAAAAGAGCCACCTTGTCAGAATGCAGCATTAGTGCTGCACAAGATGGCTCTTTTAGTTAGAAACACCTGGGGGGTGACATGTTCCCTTTAATAACTTATACCACCCTAAAAAAGGCAAAAAAATAATTAAAACCAATTCTTCACCTGCTGTTGATTTGTTGCTGCTTCTGCCTCCAAAAGATCACAATAAGGTTTGGCGCACATTTATCCTGCTCTCTGCTCTGAGCCCTTACACTGGTGTATCCATGTAAATCTCTGAAATACGAATTCAAATAAAACCCTTGACGGAAGATTCCCTATAATGAGGCAGATAGAGACACTGTAAACTCTGTCTTACCTGTGATCCGATGGTGTCTGTCTTTTTTATGATTGCACAAAAGTGCCATCGACCACAGTTCAGTAGAAATTTTGTGAAAAATTTTGGTGCCATTTTTACCTATTGGTCCATATGAAATTGTAAAATATGAAGCTAAAACAACACTTTAGTGATTAAAATGTAATTATTCTTTCTTCACCGTCCAAAGGTATAAAATTCTGTGAGGCACATGTGGTGTCAATGCTCACTGCACCCCTAGATTAATTCATTGGGGGTATAGTTTGTAAAATGGGAGTTTCAGCTGTTATGGCACCTCAAGGGCTCTACCAATGTGACAAGACACCCTCAAACCATTTCAGCAAAATGTAAACTCCAATATGGCGCTTATTCCTTTCTTAGATTTGCACTTTGCCTCAAACGTAGCTTTTGACCACATACAGTGGGGAAAATAAGAACCGTGTTTTTCGAATTATAAGAGGCTCCGGATTATAAGACACACCCCAAATTTTGAGGCGCAAAATAGGAAAAAATGTTTTTTTAATAAAATGGTGGTGCTCCTTATAATCCATGGGTCTAATTGCTTACCGGGGGTGGTGACTGCGGTGAAGCGGGGCCCCAAGGTCGCTGCTGGAGGAGGCACGAGTGGAGCGTTGCTGCAGGCCACAGGCTGGGATGAGGGGTGTGCATGTGTCCTGTGCTGCAGGGGGCTACCGTGCTGCAGGGGGGGGCTGCTGTGCTGCGGGGGTGTCTCTGGTTATGCTGGCATCTCTGGTGCTGCGGGGTGGCTCTGACAACATTTTGTGAAAGGCCAGAGCACCCTGGCAGTTCGTCCATGCTTTCCTGTACGGTGGACTTTGGGAAAATGGCCACCAGGAGGCGGCGAATACGCAGATGGAGATCTCGTCACCAAGATCTCGGGATATGAGATTTCAGAGCTGAGATCTCATCTCTCGAGATCTTGGTCCCGAGATCTCCATCTGCGCATGCGCTGCCTCTGGCAGCCATTTTCCCAGAACCACCTCACAGGAGGAAACTATGGAACTGCAGGGGGGCTCTGACCTTTCATGAATTGTCGACAGAGCCCCCAGCAGCTGCAGACACCCTGGGCAGCGGCAGACACCCTGAGCAGCGGCAGTGGCGGACACCCCCTCATCCCAGCCTGCAACGGTACCGGTAAGCGGTATATCAGCATTATAAGTAACAAGAAAAAGCATGCCCATATATTTAGGGAACACCCAGACAGATTAAATACTCAGTTTATTATGGAAAAAAATTCAGCACAATCATTACTCTTAGGACACAACAATTAAAACCATTTAAAAATAATTGTGAAAATCCAAAAAGCCATGCCCAATAGTAAGGATCATGGACACCCCGTCACTACCCAAACATGCTCAATGTTGTAAACATGGACTCAGAAATAAATGTATTAATAACATTCAAAAAAATATCATTCAAAAAATATATATATATGGGGGCGGCCCCATCTATTCACAGTACCATATAGGTTGTATGGTGGAAGAAAAAAGAAATGGTTCCATATATGACCGTGCGAACATATGCGCACATATACACATATATATATATCAACAGGTCTGACAAATGATAACGACCATTATCTGGGTAAGTAGACTGGATAATGTAAACAATAGTGGAAAACAAAATCCTAGAATCCTAAAATACAACTGTCCAACAAACCCAGCTGGATACACCTAATAAGGTGTCCCAGTCATGGACGTGAGTGCAAGATATAGCATGGTCAAAAAAACATAAATATCTGTTGATATACAAGACCTGTTATCAACCTAAAGGTAAGGAAAAAGGAAGGCCAGAGCTCAGACCCCACAAATGTCATTATTCAAGCGTGAGAAAATATTCTGAAAAATTCCCACGCTCAAGTTCATATGAGTTTATGCCAGCAGGGGGCGCAGCACCGCAAGTCTAGGTAGCTACATTCCCCTGCTTTCCATTCATTCCCCAGTTTTTACAGGCAGGAGCAAAGCTGCATTAGCAGGCTTCTGCTTGCAAAATTATTTAACACCTTCTGATGGATTTACATTGTAGGACTTGACTGTAATGCCGGAGAGGTATGGGATATTGTTGTTTTTTTATTCTAACTTTGTTTCAGGTGACAAGGGTCTTCAATTGGATTGAGCGTTTAATAAACTATTACAACACCCTGTGTCTTTATTTCATTAAAATACTTTTTTCCTAATGTGTGTGTTTTTTTAACCCTTTATGAACATAGGATTAATAATGGAGAGGTGTCTTATTGACACCTCTCCATTATTAACCAGGCTTATTGTCACCTTACAATAGCAAGGTGACATTAACCCTTTATTACCCTATATCCCACCAGTACTCGGGAGTGGGAAGAGAGAGGCTAAGTACCGGAAAAGACGCATCTTACAGATGTGCGTTTTCTGGGGTGGCTGGGGGCAGATGTTTTTAGCCAGGGGGTCCTATAACCATGGTCCCTCTCTAGGCTATTAATATCTGCCCTCAGTCACTGGCTTTCCCACTCTGGCGGAGAAAATTGCACGGGAGCCCACGCCAGTTTTTTCGGTAATTTAACCCTTTATTTTAACAGCTAGAGCCCCCAAATTTTGCACACAGACACTTATAACATTAGTAGTGCAGAATATGTAAAAAAAAAAAAAAAGGGATATGAAATGGTTTAATGTATGTAAGCCATGTCTCATATCCTGTCGGGTTTGGGAAGGAGATAGCAAAAGCCGGCAATTGAATTACCGGCTTTTCTGCTATCTAGTGTGTTGTGAATTCTGTTCTTGGGCTCCATCCTGTGGTTGTGAATGGTATTTTTGGGAGTTCTGCTCTTGGGCTCCCTCTGGTGGTTTCGAGTGGAACTTAGCAGCTGCTTTCACTAATCGGTTCCCTGGCCTTGTTATTTAACTGGGCTCTAGTCTGTAGTCCATGCCAGCTGTCAATGTTTTCCTGTTGGATTCAGTCCTCTCCTGGAAGTTCTCTGTTGGCCAGTCCATTTCAGCTTAAGATAAGTTCTGCTAGTTCTTGGGTGTTTCCCTGCTTTTGACCTTCTGTTCAGGTTTAAGTTATGTCTCTTTTGTCCAGCTTGTCATTATTAAATATTCAGGCTAGTTGGAAGCTCTGGGGTAGCAGATTTGCTCCTCCACACCGTGAGTCGGTGTGGAGGTTATTTTTGTGAACTCTGCGTGGATATTTAGTTTTTTATACTGACCGCACAGTATCCTTTTCTATCTCTGTCTATTTAGATAGTATTGGCCTCCTTTGCTAAAATCTATTTTCATTTCTGAGTTTGTCATTTTCCTCTCCACTCACCGTCAATATTTGTGGGGGGCTATCTTTCCTTTTGGGGGTTTCTCTGAGGCGAGATAGTTTTCCATTTCCATCTTCAGGGGTAGTTAGTTCTTAGGCTGTGACGAGGCGTCTAGGCAGCGATAGGAATGTCCCACGGCTATTTCTAGTGTTGGTGTTAGGAGTAGGGATTGCGGTCAGTAAAGCTACCACCTCCTCAGAGCTTGTACATTATTTTGTTTTACCCACCAGGTCATTTCAGTGCTGCTCCGTAATCACCAGGTCATAACAGTGATTGCGGTCGGTGGAGCTGCCACCGCCTCGGAGCTGGTCCATGATTGGTTTTACCCACCAGGTCATCTCAGTGCTACTCTGTAATCACCAGGTCATAACAGTACAGCTGGCCCACAATGTGTTAAATGCATCTCAAAAGAGGGAAAAGAAAGTTCTGAGTCACTGTTTGTTTTTTTTTTCTTGTTGCTTGTTTTGTCTTTTTTTTTTTCCCCCTTGATCTTTGGATGGTTCAGGAGCTTGGTGCTGATATGGAGGTTCAGGGTCTGTCTGCGCGTGTTGATCATCTCGCTGCAAGGGTACAGAGTATCCAAGATTATGTTATTCAAACTCCTGTTTCTGAGCCTAGAATTCCTATCCTTGATTTGTTTTCTGGGGATAGATCTAAGTTTTTGAACTTTAAAAATAATTGCAGATTATTTTTTGGTCTGAGACCCTGTTCCTCTGGTGACCCCATTCAGCAGGTGAAGATTGTTATTTCTCTGCTGCGTGGAGACCCGCAGGACTGGGCATTCTCTCTTGAGCCAGGGAATCCTGCATTGCTCAATGTAGATTCATTTTTTCAAGCACTGGGACTGCTTTATGACGAACCTAATTCTGTGGATCGGGCAGAAAAAATCTTGCTGGCTCTGTGTCAGGGTCAGGAAGCAGCAGAAATATATTGTCAGAAATTTAGAAAGTGGTCTGTGCTTACAAAATGGAAGGAGGATGCCCTGGCAGCTATTTTCAGAAAAGGTCTTTCTGAAGCCCTTAAAGATGTTATGGTGGGGTTTCCCACGCCTGCTGGTTTGAACGAATCAATGTCTCTGGCCATTCAGATTGATCGGCGCCTGTGTGAACGTAAGGTGGTGCACCATATGGCGGTGTCCTCTGGGCAGAGTCCTGAGCCTATGCAATGTGATAGGATTTTGACGAGAGCAGGACGGCAGAAGTTCAGACATCAGAATGGGCTGTGTTTTTACTGTGGTGACGCAACTCATGCTATCTCTGACTGCCCGAAGCGTACTAAGAGGGTTGCTAGGTCGGTTACCATCAGTACTGTACAGCCTAAATTTCTCTTGTCTATTACCCTGATTTGCTCATTGTCGTCCTTTTCTGTAATGGCATTTGTGGATTCAGGCGCTGCCCTGAACTTAATGGACCTAGAATTTGCCAAGCGCTGTGGTTTTTCCTTGGAGCCTTTGCAGATCCCTATTCCCTTGAGGGGGATTGATGCTACGCCATTGGCCAAGAATAAACCTCAGTACTGGACACAGTTAACCATGAACATGGCTCCAGCACATCAGGAAAATATTCGCTTTTTGGTGTTGCATAATTTGCATGATGTTGTTGTGCTGGGGTTTCCATGGTTACAGGTACATAATCCAGTGCTGGATTGGAAATCTATGTCTGTGACTAGTTGGGGTTGTCAGGTGATACATAGTGACATTCCTCTGATGTCAATTTCCTCATCCCCTTCTTCTGAAGTTCCTGAGTTTTTGTCGGATTTCCAGGATATATTTGAGGAGCCCAAGTCCAGTTCCCTGCCTCCTCATAGGGACTGTGATTGCGCTATTAATTTGATTCCTGGCTATAAGTTCCCTAAGGGCCCACTTTTTAATCTGTCTGTGCCAGAGCATGCCGCTATGCGGAGTTATGTAAAGGAGTCCTTGGAGAAGGGGCATATTCGCCCGTCTTCGTCACCGTTGGGAGCGGGGTTCTTTTTTGTTGCCAAGAAGGATGGCTCCTTGAGGCCCTGTATAGATTATCGCCTTCTCAATAAGATCACGGTCAAATTCCAGTACCCTTTACCTTTGCTCTCTGATTTGTTTGCTCAGATTAAAGGGGCTAGCTGGTTTACCAAGATTGACCTTCGAGAGGCGTATAATCTTGTCCGCATTAAACAGGGTGATGAATGGAAAACGGCATTTAATACGCCCGAAGGCCATTTTGAATATCTTGTGATGCCTTTTGGGCTCTCTAATGCTCCATCTGTGTTTCAGTCCTTTATGCATGATATTTTCCGGGAGTATCTGGATAAATTCATGATTGTATATTTGGATGATATTTTGTTTTTTTCCGATGATTTGAAGTCTCATGTGAAGCAGGTCAGGATGGTGTTTCAGATTCTTCGTGCTAATGCACTGTTTGTGAAGGGGTCTAAGTGCCTTTTTGGAGTTCAGAAGGTTTCTTTTCTGGGTTTCATTTTTTCTCCCTCGGCTATTGAAATGGACCCTGTTAAGGTCCAGGCTATTTATGATTGGACTCAACCCACATCTGTGAAGAGCCTTCAGAAATTTTTGGGCTTTGCTAATTTTTATCGCCGCTTCATTGCTAATTTTTCTACTGTGGTTAAACCTCTGACCGATTTGACCAAGAAAGGTGCTGATGTGGTGAATTGGTCCTCTGCGGCTGTGGAGGCCTTTCAGGAGCTTAAGCGTCGTTTTACTTCTGCCCCTGTGTTGCGTCAGCCAGATGTTTCTCTCCCTTTTCAGGTTGAGGTTGACGCTTCTGAGATTGGGGCAGGAGCTGTTCTGTCTCAGAAAAGTTCTGATGGCTCTGTGTTGAAACCGTGTGCTTTCTTCTCCAGAAAGTTTTCGCCTGCTGAGCGTAATTATGATGTCGGCAATCGGGAGTTGTTGGCTATGAAGTGGGCATTTGAGGAGTGGCGACATTGGCTTGAGGGAGCTAAGCATCGTGTTGTGGTCTTGACTAGGGTTGAGCGAAACGGATCGTTCATTTTCATAAGTCGCCGACTTTTGGCAAAGTCGGCGTCTCATGAAACCGAGCCGATCCATGTGTGGGGTCTGCCATGCGGTACGCGACTTTCGCGCCAAAGTCGCGTTTTAATGACGCTAAAAGCGCCATTTCTCAGCCAATGAAGGTGGACGCAGAGTGTGGGCAGCGTGATGACATAGATCTCAGTCCCCACCATCTTAGAGAAGGGCATTGCAGTGATTGACTTGCTTTCTGCGGCGTCACAGGGGCTATAAAGGGGCGTTCCCGCCGACCGCCATCTTACTGCTGCTGATCTGAGCGTAGGGAGAGGTTGCTGCAGCTTCTTCGGAAGCAGGGATAGTGATAGGCAGGGTACATAAAGCCACAAACCGCTTGTGCTGTAGCGATTTCCACTGTCCAATACCACCTTTTGTTTGCAGGACAGTGGAAGCTACATTTTTTTTTCCTCAGTGCTGTAGCTCATTGGGCTGCCCTAGAAGGCTCCCTGACCCTGATAGCTGCGTTGCTGTGCCTGTGTGTACGCCACTGTGCAAAACAACTGCTTTTTTCAAAGCACAAATCCTGTTTTTCCTTCCTTTCTGCACAGCTATCTTGTGTGTTTGTCCACACTTTTGTGTGCAGCAGTCCTTTTCAGCTGCCTGCCATACTTTTCTGAGATAACTGCAGGGAGATAAATATTGGCAAGTCTGCCTCCGTGCCATTGCTGTGTGTGGCATCTCTCTCTCATTGTGTGGCACCGAAAACACTGTGTAATACTCGTCCTTTTTTTTTTTTTTCTAAATTCTCCCTTTTCCAAAAAAAAAATTAGTGGGAGATAAATATTGTCAAGTCTGCCTCCGTGCCATTGCTGTGTGTGGCATCTCTCTCTCATTGTGTGGCACCGAAAACACTGTGTAATACTTGGCCTTTTTTTTTTTTTTTTTTCTAAATTCTCCCTTTTCCAAAAAAAAAATTAGTGGGAGATAAATATTGTCAAGTCTGCCTCCGTGCCATTGCTGTGTGTGGCATCGCTCTCTCATTGTGTGGCACCGAAAACACTGTGTAATACTTGGCCTTTTTTTTTTTTTTTTTCTAAATTCTCCCTTTTCCCAAAAAAAAATTAGTGGGAGATAAATATTGTCAAGTCTGCCTCCGTGCCACTGCTGTGTGTGGCATCTCTCTCTCATTGTGTGGCACTGAAAACACTGTGTAATACTTGTCCTTTTTTTTTTTTCCTAAATTCTCCCTTTTCCAAAAAAAAAATTAGTGGGAGATAAATATTGTCAAGTCTGCCTCCGTGCCATTGCTGTGTGTGGCATCTCTCTCTCATTGTGTGGCACCGAAAACACTGTGTAATACTTGGCCTTTTTTTTTTTTTTCTAAATTCTCCCTTTTCCAAAAAAAAAATTAGTGGGAGATAAATATTGGCAAGTCTGCCTCCGTGCCATTGCTGTGTGTAGCATCTCTCTCTCATTGTGTGGCACTGAAAACACTGTGTAATACCTGTCCTTTTTTTTTTTCTAAATTCTCCCTTTTCCAAAAAAAAAATTAGTGGGAGATAAATATTGTCAAGTCTGCCTCCGTGCCATTGCTGTGTGTGGCATCTCTCTCTCATTGTGTGGCACTGAAAACACTGTGTAATACTTGTCCTTTTTTTTTTCTAAATTCTCCCTTTTCCCCAAAAAAATTAGTGGGAGATAAATATTGTCAAGTCTGCCTCCGTGCCATTGCTGTGTGTGGCATCTCTCTCTCATTGTGTGGCACTGAAAACACTGTGTAATACTTTTTTTTTTTTTTGTCCTAAATTCTCCCTTTTCCAAACAAAAAATTAGTGGGAGATAAATATTGTCAAGTCTGACTCCGTGGCATTGCTGTGTGTGGCATCTCTCTCTCATTGTGTGGCACTGAAAACACTGTGTAATACTTGTCCTTTTTTTTTTTGTCCTAAATTCTCCCTTTTCCAAAAAAAAAATTAGTGGGAGATAAATATTGTCAAGTCTGCCTCCGTGCCATTGCTGTGTGTGGCATCGCTCTCTCATTGTGTGGCACCGAAAACACTGTGTAATACTTGGCCTTTTTTTTTTTTTTTTTCTAAATTCTCCCTTTTCCCCAAAAAAAATTAGTGGGAGATAAATATTGTCAAGTCTGCCTCCGTGCCACTGCTGTGTGTGGCATCTCTCTCTCATTGTGTGGCACTGAAAACACTGTGTAATACTTGTCCTTTTTTTTTTTTCCTAAATTCTCCCTTTTCCAAAAAAAAAATTAGTGGGAGATAAATATTGTCAAGTCTGCCTCCGTGCCATTGCTGTGTGTGGCATCGCTCTCTCATTGTGTGGCACCGAAAACACTGTGTAATACTTGGCCTTTTTTTTTTTTTTTTTCTAAATTCTCCCTTTTCCAAAAAAAAAATTAGTGGGAGATAAATATTGTCAAGTCTGCCTCCGTGCCACTGCTGTGTGTGGCATCTCTCTCTCATTGTGTGGCACTGAAAACACTGTGTAATACTTGTCCTTTTTTTTTTTTCCTAAATTCTCCCTTTTCCAAAAAAAAAATTAGTGGGAGATAAATATTGTCAAGTCTGCCTCCGTGCCATTGCTGTGTGTGGCATCGCTCTCTCATTGTGTGGCACCGAAAACACTGTGTAATACTTGGCCTTTTTTTTTTTTTTTTTCTAAATTCTCCCTTTTCCCAAAAAAAAATTAGTGGGAGATAAATATTGTCAAGTCTGCCTCCGTGCCACTGCTGTGTGTGGCATCTCTCTCTCATTGTGTGGCACTGAAAACACTGTGTAATACTTGTCCTTTTTTTTTTTTCCTAAATTCTCCCTTTTCCAAAAAAAAAATTAGTGGGAGATAAATATTGTCAAGTCTGCCTCCGTGCCATTGCTGTGTGTGGCATCTCTCTCTCATTGTGTGGCACCGAAAACACTGTGTAATACTTGGCCTTTTTTTTTTTTTTCTAAATTCTCCCTTTTCCAAAAAAAAAATTAGTGGGAGATAAATATTGGCAAGTCTGCCTCCGTGCCATTGCTGTGTGTAGCATCTCTCTCTCATTGTGTGGCACTGAAAACACTGTGTAATACCTGTCCTTTTTTTTTTTCTAAATTCTCCCTTTTCCAAAAAAAAAATTAGTGGGAGATAAATATTGTCAAGTCTGCCTCCGTGCCATTGCTGTGTGTGGCATCTCTCTCTCATTGTGTGGCACTGAAAACACTGTGTAATACTTGTCCTTTTTTTTTTCTAAATTCTCCCTTTTCCCCAAAAAAATTAGTGGGAGATAAATATTGTCAAGTCTGCCTCCGTGCCATTGCTGTGTGTGGCATCTCTCTCTCATTGTGTGGCACTGAAAACACTGTGTAATACTTTTTTTTTTTTTTGTCCTAAATTCTCCCTTTTCCAAACAAAAAATTAGTGGGAGATAAATATTGTCAAGTCTGACTCCGTGGCATTGCTGTGTGTGGCATCTCTCTCTCATTGTGTGGCACTGAAAACACTGTGTAATACTTGTCCTTTATTTTTTTTGTCCTAAATTCTCCCTTTTCCAAAAAAAAAATTAGTGGGAGATAAATATTGTCAAGTCTGCCTCCGTGCCATTGCTGTGTGTGGCATCTCTCTCTCATTGTGTGGCACCGAAAACACTGTGTAATACTTGGCCTTTTTTTTTTTTCTAAATTCTCCCTTTTCCAAAAAAAAAATTAGTGGGAGATAAATATTGTCAAGTCTGCCTCCGTGCCATTGCTGTGTGTGGCATCTCTCTCTCATTGTGTGGCACTGAAAACACTGTGTAATACTTGTCCTTTTTTTTTTTTTTTCCTAAATTCTCCCTTTTCCAAAAAAAAAATTAGTGGGAGATAAATATTGTCAAGTCTGCCTCCATGCCATTGCTGTGTGTGGCATCTCTCTCTCATTGTGTGGCACCGAAAACACTGTGTAATACTTGGCCTTTTTTTTTTTTTTCTAAATTCTCCCTTTTCCCCAAAAAAAATTAGTGGGAGATAAATATTGTCAAGTCTGACTCCGTGGCATTGCTGTGTGTGGCATCTCTCTCTCATTGTGTGGCACTGAAAACACTGTGTAATACTTGTCCTTTTTTTTTTTTTGTCCTAAATTCTCCCTTTTCCAAAAAAAAAATTAGTGGGAGATAAATATTGTCAAGTCTGCCTCCGTGCCATTGCTGTGTGTGGCATCTCTCTCTCATTGTGTGCCACTGAAAACACTGTGTAATACTGGGCCTTTTTTTTTTGGGGGGGGGGGGTAAATTCTCCCAGAAAAAAAAAAAATAGTGGGAGATTAAGATTGGCATTTCTGCTTGAGTGCTGGGCCTGTGTGTGCCATCTGTCTCAAATTATTGGGCCACAGAAAACCTAGTGTGTAACATTGGGCCTGATTTTCCTTTCAGTGTCAGGCACCTATAAAGGTATATATAAATCCTACAGAAGTTTGAGTTCACCTTATAAGTTGTTTTACAGTAACAAATAGTGTTACTTTGGTTACGTTTTGCAAGCAATGAGGAAGTCTAGTGGAAGAGGTCGTGGCCGTGGGCGGTCATTGTCAGCTGGTAATGATGGTAGTGGTGGTGGAGCATCAGGTGGTTGTGGTAAAAGCAGTACAGCACCTAAGTCTCGAGTTGTTGAGCCAGGTTCCTTGTCTGGCTACACAAGGCCTCGAACGCTCTCTTTTCTGGGAGTAGGAAAACCACTTTTGAAGCCGGAGCAGCAGGAACAAGTATTGGCTTTCATTGCTGACTCTGCCTCTAGCTCTTTCGCCTCCTCCTCGGAAAGTGCCAAATGTCAGAGCAGTGCATCGTCAGTGGATTCTCCCGGTCAGGGACAAGTCGCTTCCTTGTCTTCTTCACCCAGAACAAGAGAGAAGGATGCGTCAGGAGACACAACGGGTTACTCAATGGAGCTCTTTACACATACCGTTCCTGGGTTAGACAGTGAAACAGTTAACAGGCCATGTCCATTAGAAGTTGAATCGGACATGGAGTGCACAGATGCACAGCCACAGCCAGATTACTCTGCTGTTCCTTTGACTCAGACCAGAACATTGCCCTCGCAGTGTACTGAGGCAGAATCAAACCCAGCGGACACTATGGTGCCCCGTCACGGACGCTATACCACCGGCTTACACGGTGACACAGACGAAATCGCACACGACATAGAAGAGGAGGTCATAGATGACCCAGTTGTGGACCCCGATTGGCAGCCATTGGGGGAACAGGGTGCAGGCGGCAGTAGTTCTGAAGCGGAGGAGGAGGAGCCGCAGCAGGCATCAACAGCACAACAGGTTCCATCTACCGGGCCCGTATCTGGCCAAAAACGCGTGGCAAAACCAAAACCAGTTGGAGGACAGCGTGGGTATCCGGTTAAAGAAGCTCAGTCTGCAATGCCTGAAAAGGTATCCGATAGTAGAAAGAGTGCAGTCTGGCATTTTTTTAAACAACATCCAAATGATCAGCGCAAAGTCATCTGTCAAAAATGTTCAACAACCTTAAGCAGAGGTCAGAATCTTAAAAGTCTAAATATAAGTTGCATGCATAGACATTTATCCACCATGCATTTGCAAGCCTGGACTAACTACCAAACGTCCCTAAAGGTTGCAGCACCCTCGGCCAATGAAGCTAGTCAGCAACGCTACATCCCTTCCCTCCCTGTAAGCCGACCATTTCCCACACCACCTGCAGTATCTGTGCAGCTTTCGTCGCCAGGCCAAAGCAGTCAGGGAATCACCAGGTTAGTAGTAGGAAACACTGCATGTAGGGCACCGGCAAGAATACCATCTCCAACCCTCTCTCAGTCACCCATGTCCACCGGCACCACCGCTAGTTCCACGATCTCCAGCTCTCCAGTCCAGCTCACCCTACATGAGACTCTTGTTAGGAAAAGGAAGTACTCATCCTCGCATCCGCGTACACAGGGTTTGAACGCCCACATTGCTAGACTAATCTCATTAGAGATGATGCCCTACCGGTTAGTTGAAAGCGAAGCTTTCAAAGCGCTGATGGACTACGCTGTACCACGCTACGAGCTACCCAGTCGGCACTTCTTTTCTAGAAAAGCCATCCCAGCCCTCCAACAGCATGTTAAAGACCGCATCGTCCATGCACTCAGGCAGTCTGTGACTACAAAGGTGCACCTGACAACAGATGCATGGACCAGTAGGCATGGCCAGGGACGTTACGTGTCCATCACGGCACACTGGGTGAATGTGGTGGATGCAGGGTCCACAGGGGACAGCAATATTGGGACAGTTTTGCCTAGTCCACGGTCAAGGAAAGAGTTGGCTGTAGGCGTTCGCCCCCCCTCCTCCTCTTCCTCCTCCTCATGCAGAAGCGAGAGCTCGTCCACACACCCCAGTCGCACATCCACTCCATCCGCAGCTGCCACTGTTGCACACCAGGTGTGCCATTATGGGACAGCTAGTGGCAAGCGTCAGCAGGCTGTATTGGCAATGAAGTGTTTGGGCGACAACAGACACACCGCGGAAGTTCTGTCCGAGTTCTTGCAGAATGAAACTCAGTCATGGCTGGGCACTGTACATCTTGAGGCAGGCAAGGTTGTGAGTGATAACGGAAGGAATTTCATGGCTGCCATAGCCCTTTCCCAACTGAAACACATTCCTTGCCTGGCTCACACCTTAAACCTGGTGGTGCAGTGCTTCCTGAAAAGTTACCCGACCTGCTCCTCAAAGTGCGCAGACTTTGCTCGCATATCCGCCGTTCGCCCGTACACTCCAGCCGTATGCAGAACTATCAGCGGTCTTTGAACCTTCCCCAGCATCGCCTAATTATCGACATTTCAACAAGGTGGAACTCCACACTGCACATGCTTCAAAGACTGTGCGAACAGAGGCGTGCTGTTATGTTTTTGTGGGAGGATACACATACACGGGCAGGCAGTTGGATGGCAGACATGGAGTTGTCAGGTGTGCAGTGGTCGAAGCTACAAGACCTGTGTCAAGTCCTTCAGTGTTTTGAGGAATGCACACGGCTGGTTAGTGCAGACAACGCCATAATAAGCATGAGCATCCCCCTAATGCGTCTGCTGATGCAAAGTTTGACGCACATAAATGAGCAGGCGTCTGCAGCCGAGGAAGAGGAAAGCCTTGATGACAGTCAGCCATTGTCTGGTCAGGGCCGTGTAGAGGACGCGGTAGCGGGCGAAGAGGAGGAGGAGGACGAGGAGGATGATGGGGATGAGTACTTTTTTAGTGAGGAAGCTTCTCCTGGGCCAACAGAAATTAGTGGCGTTGCAAGGCCGGGTTCTGTTTTTTTAAGGGAGACAAGTGACGTAGATTTGCCTGTAACTGCCCCTCAAACCAGCACAACCACAGATTTGCCAACAGGAACTTTGGCCCACATGGCGGATTATGCCTTACGTATCCTCAAAAAGGACCCACGCATTACTAAAATGATGAGCGATGACGATTACTGGTTGGCCTGCATCCTTGACCCTCGCTATAAAGGCAAATTGCAAAATATTATGCCACATGAGAACCTCGAACAAATCATAGCAACCAAACAAGCTACTCTTGTAGACCGTTTGATTCAGGCATTCCCAGCACAGAGCGCCGGTGATGGTTCTCACACAAGCTGCAGGGGGCTACATGGCAGAGGTGTTAGGGGTGCACAGATCAGAAGTGGCGTTGGACAGAGGGGTTTTCTGACCAGGTTGTGGAGTGATGTCGCAATGACCGCAGACAGGACAGGTACTGCAGCATCTATTCAAAGTGACAGGAGACAACATTTGTCCAGTATGGTTACTAACTATTTTTCTTCCCTTATCGATGTTCTCCCTCAACCGTCATTCCCATTTGATTACTGGGCATCAAAATTAGACACCTGGCCTGAATTGGCAGAATATGCGTTGCAGGAGCTTGCTTGCCCAGCAGCTAGTGTGCTATCAGAAAGAGTATTCAGTGGCAGTGCTTCTGGTTCAATATTAACCGAAAAAAGGACTCGTCTGGCTACCCAAAATGTGGATGATCTCACCTTCATTAAAATGAACCACTCCTGGATTTCAAATTATTTTGCCCCACCTTTCCCGGCTGACACCTAGCTTTCCTATAAAAAGGTCTTGCTTGTGGACTGGTCTTACTGAGTGTTCCAATCTGTTAATTTGCAGCAGCTGTTTGTCCAGCATACGACATGTTTACACCTCCCCCAATGGGAAAAATCCCCCCACGGGGCCGTTGTCTCGCCACTTGGCGCAAGCACCCGTTACAGTGCTGATTGTCTGAAGAGGCGGGTGTGCCCGCTTTTGGTCGACGGCATTGCCACTGGGTCCCTCATAGTACAATGTAGTGTCTCTGGCGGTGGTGGTGCGCACCCAACGTCAGACACGCCGTTGTAACATGAGGGGTCCTGGGGCGGTACCGCCGGCCACAAGAGAGTCCCCCCCCCAGCTCAAACTGTGCTGTACCACGTGCAAAATTATCTCGCACAGCTCCACCAATGTGTAGTCTATGCACTGACATCATTCAATGCCTGGCACTGACAAACAATACCAATTTGTTTGCATCTATGATGCTAGTTAAAGTAGTCTGGGTCAGTGTCCTATATTGACACCAGTAAATACTAATTTACTGCCAAATTACTTTGTCATAAACTCTGCAGATGAGCCCACCCCTGTACCTAAGCATGCCACCCTTTTTTTACTTATAGTTGTTTTGCGAGACATTAACATCTATTTGTTTTTTTGGAGTACTAACTGTGTCAGACACTCCTTGCAATACTCCTCCACTGACCACAATGCTGCCTGCCCGTGTATCCATGTAACCGATATAAAACTGCCATGACTGCCTACTGTTTGTTATTTTAGGCCTTTGTGAGCCTGTCTGCGGCCCCTACTTGCAATACTCCTCCACTGACCACAATGCTGCCTGCCCGTGTATCTATGTAACCGATATAAAACTGCCATGAGCCTATTGTTTGTTATTTTAGGCCTTTGATAGCCTGTCTGCGGCCCCTACTTGCAATACTCCTCCACTGACCACAATGCTGCCTGCCCGTGTATCCATGTAGCCGATATAAAACTGCCATGAGCCTATTGTTTGTTATTTTAGGCCTTTGATAGCCTGTCTGCCGTCCCTACTTGCATTACTCCTCCACTGACCACAATGCTGCCTGCCCGTGTATCCATGTAACCGATATAAAACTGCCATGAGCCTATTGTTTGTTATTTTAGGCCTTTGATAGCCTGTCTGCCGTCCCTACTTGCATTACTCCTCCACTGACCACAATGCTGCCTGCCCGTGTATCCATGTAACCGATATAAAACTGCCATGAGCCTATTGTTTGTTATTTTAGGCCTTTGATAGCCTGTCTGCGGCCCCTACTTGCAATACTCCTCCACTGACCACAATGCTGCCTGCCCGTGTATCCATGTAACCGATATAAAACTGCCATGAGCCTATTGTTTGTTATTTTAGGCCTTTGATAGCCTGTCTGCCGTCCCTAATTGCATTACTCCTCCACTGACCACAATGCTGCCTGCCCGTGTATCCATGTAACCGATATAAAACTGCCATGAGCCTATTGTTTGTTATTTTAGGCCTTTGATAGCCTGTCTGCCGTCCCTACTTGCATTACTCCTCCACTGACCACAATGCTGCCTGCCCGTGTATCCATGTAACCGATATAAAACTGCCATGAGCCTATTGTTTGTTATTTTAGGCCTTTGATAGCCTGTCTGCCGTCCCTACTTGCATTACTCCTCCACTGACCACAATGCTGCCTGCCCGTGTATCCATGTAACCGATATAAAACTGCCATGAGCCTATTGTTTGTTATTTTAGGCCTTTGATAGCCTGTCTGCCGTCCCTACTTGCATTACTCCTCCACTGACCACAATGCTGCCTGCCCGTGTATCCATGTAACCGATATAAAACTGCCATGAGCCTATTGTTTGTTATTTTAGGCCTTTGATAGCCTGTCTGCCGTCCCTACTTGCATTACTCCTCCACTGACCACAATGCTGCCTGCCTGTGTATCCATGTAACCGATATAAAACTGCCATGACTGCCTACTGTTTGTTATTTTAGGCCTTTGTGAGCCTGTCTGCGGCCCCTACTTGCAATACTCCTCCACTGACCACAATGCTGCCTGCCCGTGTATCCATGTAACCGATATAAAACTGCCATGAGCCTATTGTTTGTTATTTTAGGCCTTTGATAGCCTGTCTGCCGTCCCTACTTGCATTACTCCTCCACTGACCACAATGCTGCCTGCCTGTGTATCCATGTAACCGATATAAAACTGCCATGACTGCCTACTGTTTGTTATTTTAGGCCTTTGTGAGCCTGTCTGCGGCCCCTACTTGCAATACTCCTCCACTGACCACAATGCTGCCTGCCCGTGTATCCATGTAACCGATATAAAACTGCCATGAGCCTATTGTTTGTTATTTTAGGCCTTTGATAGCCTGTCTGCCGTCCCTACTTGCATTACTCCTCCACTGACCACAATGCTGCCTGCCCGTGTATCCATGTAACCGATATAAAACTGCCATGAGCCTATTGTTTGTTATTTTAGGCCTTTGTGAGCCTGTCTGCGGCCCCTACTTGCAATACTCCTCCACTGACCACACCAATGCTGCCCGTGTACCCCTGGAACCTATTTAAAAGTTCATAGAGCCTAGTTATATATTTTATTTACTATTAATAAGGCCATGATGGACTACGCTGTACCACGCTACAAGCTAACCAGTCGACACTTCTTTTGCGAGAAAAGCCATCCCAACCCTCCACCAGCATGTAGAAGACCGCATTGTCCATGCACTCTGGCAATCTGTGAGTACAAAGGTGCACCTGACAACAGACACATGGACCTGTAGGCATGGCCACGGAAGATTACATGTCCATTACGGCGCAATGGGCTAATGTGTTGGATGCATGGTCCACAGGGGACAGCATACTAAGTCTGTCTGCAGTCCCTAATTCAAATTGTCCTCCACTGTCTAAATCGGAGCTTCCACCTTCTGGCTTTCGGCCTATAGTATCAGATATTAAACTGCATTTGGCCTTCAACTTTGGTTACGGCCTACTAACGGTGTCTGCCCCTGCCTGGTGTTTTTCCTCAACTGAATAAAGCTGAGCTTCAACCTTCTGGCTCTCATTAAGTGCTGTTATTTTAAAAATTGGTGGTTAGGGCCTACTAACGGTGTCTGCCCCTCCCTGGTGTTTTTCCTCAACTGAATAAAGCTGAGCTTCAACCTTCTGGCTTTCGGCCTATAGTATCAAATATTAAGCTGCATTTGGCCTTCAACTTTGGTTACGGCCTACTAACGGTGTCTGCCCCTCCCTGGTGTTTTTCCTCAACTGAATAAAGCTGAGCTTCAACCTTCTGGCTCTCATTAAGTGCTGTTATTTTAAAAATTGGTGGTTAGGGCCTACTAACGGTGTCTGCCCCTCCCTGGTGTTTTTCCTCAACTGAATAAAGCTGAGCTTCAACCTTCTGGCTTTCGGCCTATAGTATCAGATATTAAACTGCATTTGGCCTTCAACATTGGTTACGGCCTACTAACGGTGTCTGCCCCTCCCTGGTGTTTGCCCTCAACTGAATAAAGCTGAGCTTCAACCTTCTGGCTCTCATTAAGTGCTGATATTTTAAAAATTGGAGGTTACGGCCTACTAACGGTGTCTGCCCCTCCCTGGTGTTTTTCCTCAACTGAATAAAGCTGAGCTTCAACCTTCTGGCTTTCGGCCTATAGTATCAGATATTAAACTGCATTTGGCCTTCAACTTTGGTTACGGCCTACTAACGGTGTCTGCCCCTCCCTGGTGTTTGCCCTCAACTGAATAAAGCTGAGCTTCAACCTTCTGGCTCTCATTAAGTGCTGTTATTTTAAAAATTGGTGGTTAGGGCCTACTAACGGTGTCTGCCCCTCCCTGGTGTTTTTCCTCAACTGAATAAAGCTGAGCTTCAACCTTCTGGCTCTCATTAAGTGCTGTTATTTTAAAAATTGGTGGTTAGGGCCTACTAACGGTGTCTGCCCCTCCCTGGTGTTTTTCCTCAACTGAATAAAGCTGAGCTTCAACCTTCTGGCTTTCGACCTATAGTATCAGATATTAAACTGCATTTGGCCTTCAACTTTGGTTACGGCCTACTAACGGTGTCTGCCCCTGCCTGGTGTTTTTCCTCAACTGAATAAAGCTGAGCTTCAACCTTCTGGCTCTCATTAAGTGCTGTTAAATTAAAAATTAGTGGTTAGGGCCTACTAACGGTGTCTGCCCCTCCCTGGTGTTTTTCCTCAACTGAATAAAGCTGAGCTTCAACCTTCTGGCTTTCGACCTATAGTATCAGATATTAAACTGCATTTGGCCTTCAACTTTGGTTACGGCCTACTAATGATGTCTGCCCCTGCCTGGTCTTTTTCCTCAACTGAATAAAGCTGAGCTTCAACCTTCTGGCTCTCATTAAGTGCTGTTATTTTAAAAATTGGTGGTTAGGGCCTACTAACGGTGTCTGCCCCTCCCTGGTGTTTTTCCTCAACTGAATAAAGCTGAGCTTCAACCTTCTGGCTTTCGACTTATAGTATCAGATATTAAACTGCATTTGGCCTTCAACTTTGGTTACGGCCTACTAACGGTGTCTGCCCCTGCCTGGTGTTTTTCCTCAACTGAAAAAAGCTGAGCTTCAACCTTCTGGCTTTCATTAAGTGCTGTTATTTTAAAAATTGGTGGTTAGGGCCTACTAACGGTGTCTGCCCCTCCCTGGTGTTTGCTCTCAACTGAATAAAGCTGAGCTTCAACCTTCTGGCTCTCATTAAGTGCTGCTATTTTAAAAATTGGTGGTTAGGGCCTACTAACGGTGTCTGCCCCTCCCTGGTGTTTTTCCTCAACTGAATAAAGCTGAGCTTCAACCTTCTGGCTTTCGGCCTATAGTATCAGATATTAAACTGCATTTGGCCTTCAACTTTGGTTACGGCCTACTAACGGTGTCTGCCCCTCCCTGGTGTTTGCCCTCAACTGAATAAAGCTGAGCTTCAACCTTCTGGCTCTCATTAAGTGCTGTTATTTTAAAAATTGGTGGTTAGGGCCTACTAACGGTGTCTGCCCCTCCTGTTATGGATCCCAATGGCTAGGGGATCGCACTGGACAAGCAAAAATAACGGACGAGCTCTAGGGTGATGGAACCTGGGCTGACCTCTGCCCTACTCCTGACAAACACAACTAGAAATAGCCAGGGAGCGTGCCTACGTTGATTCTAGACGCCACGCGCCAGCCTAAGAGCTAACTAGCACTGCAGAGAAAATAAAGACCTAACTTGCCTCCAGAGAAATAAACCCCAAAGGTATAGTTGCCCCCCACATGTATTGACGGTGAAAATGAGAGGAAGGCACGCACATAGATATGAAAATAGAGTTAGCAAAACGAGGCCCGCTATAACTAGAAAGCAGAAGGATACAAAAGGGGTCTGAGCGGTCAGCAAAAAACCCTAATCAAAAACCATCCTGAGATTACAAGCACCCATGTGCCAACTCATGGCACATGGGGAGCACCTCAGCCCACTAGAGCTTCCAACTAGCATAGAATAATATTTAGCAAGCTGGACAAAAAACAAAACAACTGAAAAGCATAACTTAGCTTATCCTGAGAGATCTGGAAGCAGGTAGTCAGAACCAAACTGAGAACATCTGAGAACATTGATAGCCGGCAAGGGAATGACAGGGAAGCCAGGTTAAAAAGGAAACACCCAGCCTCTGATGGACAGGTGGAAACCAGAAACCGCAACCCACCAAAGTCACCCAGTACCAGTTGTAACCACCAGAGGGAGCCCAAAAACAGAATCCACAACAGTACCCCCCCCTTGAGGAGGGGTCACCGAACCCTCACGAGAACCCCCAGGGCGATCAGGATGAGCTCTATGGAAGGCGCGGACCAAATCAGTCGCATGAACATCAGAGGCGACCACCCAGGAATTATCCTCCTGACCATAACCCTTCCACTTAACCAAATACTGGAGTTTACGTCTGGAAACACGAGAATCCAAGATCTTCTCAACAACATACTCCAATTCTCCCTCCACCAGCACCGGAGCAGGAGGCTCAACCGAAGGAACAATGGGCACCTCATACCTCCGCAATAACGACCGATGGAACACGTTATGAATAGCAAACGATGCTGGGAGATCCAAACGAAAAGATACAGGGTTAAGAATCTCCAAGATCTTATAAGGACCGATGAACCGAGGCTTGAACTTGGGAGAAGAGACCTTCATAGGGACAAAACGAGAAGACAACCACACCAAGTCCCCAACACGAAGTCGGGGACCCACGCGGCGACGGCGATTAGCAAACTGCTGAGCCTTCTCCTGAGACAACTTCAAATTGTCCACCACCTGATTCCAAATCTGATGTAGCCTGTCCACCACCACGTCCACTCCAGGACACTCCGAAGGCTCCACCTGACCAGAGGAAAAACGAGGATGAAACCCCGAATTACAAAAGAAAGGAGAAACCAAAGTAGCAGAACTAGCCCGATTATTAAGGGCAAATTCGGCCAGTGGCAAAAAGGCAACCCAGTCATCTTGATCAGCAGAAACAAAACACCTTAAATAAGTTTCCAAGGTCTGATTAGTTCGCTCCGTCTGGCCATTCGTCTGAGGATGGAATGCAGACGAGAAAGACAAATTAATGCCCATCTTAGCACAAAACGTCCGCCAAAATCTAGACACAAACTGGGATCCCCTGTCAGAAACGATATTCTCCGGAATCCCATGCAAACGAACCACGTTCTGAAAAAATAAAGGGACCAACTCAGAGGAGGAAGGCAACTTAGGCAAGGGTACCAAATGAACCATCTTAGAAAAGCGGTCACACACAACCCAGATAACGGACATTTTCTGTGAGTCAGGGAGATCTGAAATAAAATCCATGGAAATGTGCGTCCAAGGCCTCTTCGGGATAGGCAAGGATAACAACAACCCACTGGCCCGAGAACAGCAAGGCTTAGCCCGAGCACACACTTCACAAGACTGCACAAAGTTACGCACATCCCTTGACAAGGAAGGCCACCAAAAAGACCTGGCCACCAAGTCTCTAGTACCAAATATTCCCGGATGACCAGCCAACACAGAAGAATGGACCTCGGAGATGACTCTACTGGTCCAATCATCCGGAACAAACAGTCTTTCTGGTGGACAACGATCAGGTTTATCCGCCTGAAACTCCTGCAATTGCACGTCGCAAGTCTGGGGAGACGGCGGACAATATTACCCCATCCCTAAGGATACCAGTAGGCCCAGAGTCTCCAGGAGAGTCAGGCACAAAACTCCTGGAAAGAGCATCTGCCTTCACATTCTTTGAACCTGGCAGGTATGAAACCACAAAATTGAAACGAGAAAAAAACAACGACCAACGAGCCTGTCTAGGATTCAGACGCCTGGCAGACTCAAGGTAAATCAGATTTTTGTGATCAGTCAAGACCACCACACGATGTCCAGCACCCTCAAGCCAATGACGCCACTCCTCAAATGCCCACTTCATGGCCAAAAGCTCCCGATTACCCACATCATAATTGCGCTCGGCGGGCGAGAATTTTCTAGAAAAGAACGCACATGGCTTCATCACCGAGCCATCGGAACTTCTCTGTGACAAAACCGCCCCCGCTCCAATCTCGGAAGCATCAACCTCAACCTGAAAAGGAAGTGAAACATCTGGTTGACATAACACAGGAGCAGAAGAAAACCGGCGCTTAAGTTCCTGAAAGGCCTCCACAGCCGTAGGAGACCAATTAGCAACATCAGCACCCTTTTTAGTCAAATCAGTCAAAGGTTTAACAACACTGGAAAAATTAGCAATGAACAGACGATAAAAATTAGCAAAACCCAAGAACCTCTGAAGACTCTTAACAGATGTAGGTTGTGTCCAGTCACAAATCGCCTGAACCTTGACGGGATCCATCTCAATAGTAGAAGGAGAAAAAAATGTACCCCAAAAAAGAAATCTTCTGGACTCCGAAGAGACATTTCGAGCCCTTCACAAACAGAGAATTGGCCCGCAGGACTTGAAACACCTTCCTGACCTGTAGAACATGAGACTCCCAGTCATCAGAAAACACCAAAATATCATCCAAATACACAATCATAAACTTATCCAGATATTCACGGAAAATATTGTGCATAAAGGACTGAAAGACTGAAGGAGCATTAGAAAGTCCAAAAGGCATTACCAAATACTCAAAATGGCCCTCAGGCGTATTAAATGCGGTTTTCCACTCATCACCCTACTTTATCCGCACAAGATTATACGCACCGCGAAGATCTATCTTAGTGAACCACCTAGCCCCCTTAATGCGAGCAAACAAATCAGTCAATAATGGCAATGGATACTGATATTTGACTGTAATCTTATTCAGAAGGCGATAATCTATACAAGGCCTCAGGGAACCATCTTTTTTAGCCACGAAAAAAAAACCTGCTCCCAGAGGGGACAAAGATGGACGAATATGTCCCTTTTCCAAGGACTCCTTAATATAATTCCGCATAGCAGTATGCTCTGGCACTGACAGATTAAATAAACGACCCTTAGGGAACTTACTGCCAGGAATTAATTCTATAGCACAGTCACAATCCCTATGAGGAGGGAGCGAATTGAGCTTAGGCTCCTCAAAAACATCCCGATAGTCAGACAAAAACGCAGGGACCTCAGAAGGAGTAGATGAAGCGATTGAAATCAGAGGTGCATCATCATGAACCCCCTGACATCCCCAGCTTAACACATACATTGTTTTCCAATCCAGGACTGGATTATGAGTTTGTAACCATGGCAGACCAAGCACTAGTACATCATGTAAATTATACAGTACAAGGAAGCGAATCACCTCCTGATGAACGGGAGTCATGCGCATGGTCACTTGTGTCCAGTACTGCGGTTTATTCATAGCCAATGGTGTAGAGTCAATTCCCTTCAAAGGAATAGGAACTTCCAGAGGCTCCAGACGAAAACCGCAGCGTTTGGCAAATGACCAATCCATAAGACTCAGGGCAGCGCCCGAATCCACATAGGCATCGACGGAAATAGATGACAGTGAACAAATCAGAGTTACAGACAAAATGAACTTAGACTGCAGAGTACTAATGGCAAAAGATTTATCAACCTTTTTTGTGCGTTTAGAGCATGCTGATATAACATGAGCTGAATCACCACAATAAAAACACAATCCATTTTTCCGCCTATAATTTTGCCGTTCACTTCTGGACTGAATTCTATCACATTGCATAGTCTCAGGTGCCTGTTCAGAAGACACCGCCAACTGGTGCACAGGTTTGCGCTCCCGCAAACGCCGATCAATCTGAATGGCCATAGTCATAGACTCATTCAGACCTGTAGGCGCAGGGAACCCCACCATAATATCCTTAATGGCCTCAGAAAGACCATCTCTGAAGTTTGCAGCCAGTGCGCACTCATTCCACTGAGTAAGTACCGACCATTTCCGAAATTTTTGACAATATACTTCCGCTTCATCATGCCCCTGAGAGAGGGCTAATAAAGCCTTTTCAGCCTGAATCTCCATGTTAGGTTCCTCATAGAGCAATCCCAGTGCCAGAAAAAACGCATCCACACTGAGCAATGCAGGATCCCCTGGTGCCAATGCAAATGCCCAATTCTGAGGGTCGCCCCGCAGGAAAGATATTACAATCTTGACCTGCTGAGCAGGGTCTCCAGAGGAGCGAAATTTCAAAGAAAGAAACAATTTGCAATTGTTCCTGAAATTCAGGAAGGTAGATCTATCTCCAGAAAAAAACTCTGGAATAGGAATTCTAGGTTCAGACATAAGAGTGTGAACAACAAAATCCTGTATGTTTTGAACTTTTGCAGCGAGATTATTCAGGCTGGAAGCCAAACTCTGGACATCCATGTTACACAGGTAAGGTCAGAGCCATTCAAGGGTTAAGAGGAGGTAAGAAGCAGCTAGACAGCAATTAAAGGCTAGGCAGCAAAACTCTGAGGGAAAAAAAATAAATAAAAAAATATCCCTTCAACACTTCTTTTTCTCCTGCTTCAGCCCAAACAATTAACACTTTGTAGGCCGGCTATACTGTTATGGATCCCAATGGCTAGGGGATCGCACTGGACAAGCAAAAATAACTAAAATAACGGACGAGCTCTAGGGTGATGGAACCTGGGCTGACCGCTGCCCTACTCCTGACAAACACAACTAGAAATAGCCAGGGAGCGTGCCTACATTGATTCTAGACGCCACGCGCCAGCCTAAGAGCTAACTAGCACTGCAGAGAAAATAAAGACCTAACTTGCCTCCAGAGAAATAAACCCCAAAGGTATAGTTGCCCCCCACATGTATTGACGGTGAAAATGAGAGGAAGGCACGCACATAGATATGAAAATAGAGTTAGCAAAACGAGGCCCGCTATAACTAGAAAACAGAAGGATACAAAAGGGGTCTGAGCGGTCAGCAAAAAACCCTAATCAAAAACCATCCTGAGATTACAAGCACCCATGTGCCAACTCATGGCACATGGGGAGCACCTCAGCCCACTAGAGCTTCCAACTAGCATAGAATAATATTTAGCAAGCTGGACAAAAAACAAAACAACTGAAAAGCATAACTTAGCTTATCCTGAGAGATCTGGAAGCAGGTAGTCAGAACCAAACTGAGAACATCTGAGAACATTGATAGCCGGCAAGGGAATGACAGGGAAGCCAGGTTAAATAGGAAACACCCAGCCTCTGATGGACAGGTGGAAACCAGAAACCGCAACCCACCAAAGTCACCCAGTACCAGTTGTAACCACCAGAGGGAGCCCAAAAACAGAATCCACAACACCCTCCCTGGTGTTTTTCCTCAACTGAATAAAGCTGAGCTTCAACCTTCTGGCTCTCATTAAGTGCTGTTATTTTAAAAATTGGTGGTTAGGGCCTACTAACGGTGTCTGCCCCTCCCTGGTGTTTTTCCTCAACTGAATAAAGCTGAGCTTCAACCTTCTGGCTTTCGACCTATAGTATCAGATATTAAACTGCATTTGGCCTTCAACTTTGGTTACGGCCTACTAACGGTGTCTGCCCCTGCCTGGTGTTTTTCCTCAACTGAATAAAGCTGAGCTTCAACCTTCTGGCTCTCATTAAGTGCTGTTATTTTAAAAATTGGTGGTTAGGGCCTACTAACGGTGTCTGCCCCTCCCTGGTGTTTTTCCTCAACTGAATAAAGCTGAGCTTCAACCTTCTGGCTTTCGACCTATAGTATCAGATATTAAACTGCATTTGGCCTTCAACTTTGGTTACGGCCTACTAACGGTGTCTGCCCCTGCCTGGTGTTTTTCCTCAACTGAATAAAGCTGAGCTTCAACCTTCTGGCTCTCATTAAGTGCTGTTAAATTAAAAATTAGTGGTTAGGGCCTACTAACGGTGTCTGCCCCTCCCTGGTGTTTTTCCTCAACTGAATAAAGCTGAGCTTCAACCTTCTGGCTTTCGACCTATAGTATCAGATATTAAACTGCATTTGGCCTTCAACTTTGGTTACGGCCTACTAACGATGTCTGCCCCTGCCTGGTGTTTTTCCTCAACTGAATAAAGCTGAGCTTCAACCTTCTGGCTCTCATTAAGTGCTGTTATTTTAAAAATTGGTGGTTAGGGCCTACTAACGGTGTCTGCCTCTCCCTGGTGTTTTTCCTCAACTGAATAAAGCTGAGCTTCAACCTTCTGGCTTTCGGCCTATAGTATCAGATATTAAACTGCATTTGGCCTTCAACTTTGGTTACGGCCTACTAACGGTGTCTGCCCCTGCCTGGTGTTTTTCCTCAACTGAATAAAGCTGAGCTTCAACCTTCTGGCTCTCATTAAGTGCTGTTATTTTAAAAATTGGTGGTTAGGGCCTACTAACGGTGTCTGCCCCTCCCTGGTGTTTGCCCTCAACTGAATAAAGCTGAGCTTCAACCTTCTGGCTCTCATTAAGTGCTGTTATTTTAAAAATTGGTGTTTAGGGCCTACTAACGGTGTCTGCCCCTCCCTGGTGTTTTTCCTCAACTGAATAAAGCTGAGCTTCAACCTTCTGGCTTTCGGCCTATAGTATCAGATATTAAACTGCATTTGGCCTTCAACTTTGGTTACGGCCTACTAATGGTGTCTGCCCCTGCCTGGTGTTTTTCCTCAACTGAATAAAGCTGAGCTTCAACCTTCTGGCTCTCATTAAGTGCTGTTATTTTAAAAATTGGTGTTTAGGGCCTACTAACGGTGTCTGCCCCTCCCTGGTGTTTTTCCTCAACTGAATAAAGCTGAGCTTCAACCTTCTGGCTTTCGGCCTATAGTATCAGATATTAAACTGCATTTGGCCTTCAACTTTGGTTACGGCCTACTAATGGTGTCTGCCCCTGCCTGGTGTTTTTCCTCAACTGAATAAAGCTGAGCTTCAACCTTCTGGCTCTCATTAAGTGCTGTTATTTTAAAAATTGGTGGTTAGGGCCTACTAACGGTGTCTGCCCCTCCCTGGTGTTTTTCCTCAACTGAATAAACTGAGCTTCAACCTTCTGGCTTTCGGCCTATAGTATCAGATATTAAACTGCATTTGGCCTTCAACTTTGGTTACGGCCTACTAACAGTGTCTGCCCCTCCCTGGTGCTTGCCCTCAACTGAATAAAGCTGAGCTTCAACCTTCTGGCTCTCATTAAGTGCTGTGTTTTTAAAAATTGGTGGTTAGGGCCTACTAACAGTGTCTGCCCCTCCCTGGTGTTTGCCCTCAACTGAATAAAGCTGAGCTTCAACCTTCTGGCTCTCATTAAGTGCTGTTATTTTAAAAATTGGTGGTTAGGGCCTACTAACGGTGTCTGCCCCTCCCTGGTGTTTGCCCTCAACTGAATAAAGCTGAGCTTCAACCTTCTGGCTCTCATTAAGTGCTGTTATTTTAAAAATTGGTGGTTAGGGCCTACTAACGGTGTCTGCCCCTCCCTGGTGTTTGCCCTCAACTGAATAAAGCTGAGCTTCAACCTTCTGGCTTTCGGCCTATAGTATCAGATATTAAACTGCATTTGGCCTACTAGTGTGGTTGGGCCCTTAAAACAGTGTCTGCTGCTCCTGGGTTTGCTACTCCACTGAACAAAGCAATGCCGCCTGTTTAGTCCTGTCCTGTTACCAATTTTGAACTGCATTTAGCCTACTTTATTCTTTGGACCTATATCTGTTTCCTCCTCATCCTGCCCATTGCCCAGCCACTGCTAGATGAGTCTGCTGGTACATTGACCTAGACCACTACATTCCCCTTGCACTCTACACAGCCAGAATCTGACCCTGCTGAAAGTAAGGTTCCCCTTCCCGCATGTTATACCACCTTACACAGGGACAAAGAGGAAGGTGCAGATGAAAGTGCAGGTTCCTTCATCAGGTGGGGGGGGGCATACTCGTTGGCGACGTCACTGGCACAGGGCCCCTCAGAGTACGCAAAAGTGTCGCTGCTGGTGGGAGGCGCCCCCGCCGTGCAAACACACCGCTGTACTTTGAGGGGCCCTGTGCCAGTGCCAATGCGAACAAGTGTGCCCCCCTGCTTGCTCAGGATCACAGCACTTGCAACGTTGAAATACTTTCCTCTCCCTGCTCCACCGCCGTGACGTAGTCCACGATTCCTAGGCCCACTAAAACCTTGAACCAGCCCTACCCCCCACAAATTTGCCAAATGACCCCCAAGTTCCATTGAACAACTATTATTATAAAGTTAATTAAGATTGACAAGCTTCAGAAACAAGAATGGATGTTTTTGGCATTAAAATGGGCACTGTAGGTGTTTTCCTGGCCTCCACTCACTGCCGACTATGCTTCCCCATTGACTTGCATTGGGTTTCGTGTTTCGGTCGATCCCCGACTTTTAGCGATAATCGGCCGACTGCACTCGACTCGACTCTGGACAAAGTCGGGTTTCACAAAACCCGACTCGATCTTAAAAAAATGAAAGTCGCTCAACCCTAGTCTTGACCGATCATAAGAATCTGATTTACCTTGAGTCTGCCAAGCGGTTGAATCCTAGACAGGCTCGGTGGTCTTTGTTTTTCTCCCATTTTGATTTTGTGGTCTCGTATCTTCCGGGATCTAAGTATGTGAAGGCTGATGCCCTGTCTAGGAGTTTTTTGCTTGATTCTCCGGGAGTCCTTGAGCCGACTGGTATTCTCAAGGAGGGGGTGATTCTTTCTGCTATCTCCCCTGATTTGCGGCGGGTGCTTCAGGAGTTTCAGGCTGATAGACCCGACCGCTGCCCTGTGGGGAAATTGTTTGTTCCTGATAGATGGACTAGTAAGGTGATTTCTGAGATTCATTGTTCTGTATTGGCTGGTCATCCTGGGATTTTTGGTACCAGAGATTTGGTTGCCAGGTCCTTTTGGTGGCCTTCTTTGTCACGGGATGTGCGTTCCTTCGTGCAGTCCTGTGGGACCTGTGCCCGGGCTAAGCCCTGCTGTTCTCTTGCTAGTGGGTTGCTTTTGCCTTTGCCTATCCCTGAGAGGCCCTGGACGCATATTTCCATGGATTTTATTTCTGATCTTCCTGTTTCTCAGAAGATGTCTGTCATCTGGGTGGTTTGTGACCGGTTTTCTAAAATGGTCCACTTGGTACCTTTGCCTAAGTTGCCTTCCTCCTCTGATTTGGTTTCTTTATTTTTTCAGCATGTGGTTCGTTTGCATGGCATTCCGGAGAATATTGTGTCTGACAGAGGTACTCAGTTTGTTTCTAGGTTTTGGCGGTCCTTTTGTGTTAGAATGGGCATTACTTTGTCTTTTTCTTCGGCATTTCACCCTCAGACAAATGGACAGATGGAGCGAACCAATCAGACCTTGGAAACCTATTTGAGATGCTTTGTGTCTGCTGATCAGGATGATTGGGTTACCTTCTTGCCGTTGGCCGAGTTTGCCCTTAATAATCGGGCTAGTTCGGCTACTTTGGTTTCGCCTTTTTTTTATAACTTCGGTTTTCATCCTCGTTTTTCTTCAGGGCAGGTTGAGCCTTCGGACTGTCCTGGGGTAGATTCTGTGGTGGACAGGTTGCAGTGGATTTGGACTCATGTGGTGGACAATTTAACATTGTCTCAGGAAAAGGCTCAACGTTTTGCTAACCGCCGTCGGTGCGTTGTGTTATGATCCGTTGGTAGGATCTCAAAACTGACCTGACACATATGACCAGAATATAGGACAAGTTCTGGGGAGGTGGAAGCTATACTGACCGCAATCCTGATCCTATCCACAAACACTAAAGGCTGCCGTGGAGCGTTCCTAAAATCCTAGACGCCTCGTTCACAGCCTAAGAAACTGACTACCCCTAGAGAGAAAGCAAAGACCTCACTAGCCTCAGAGAAATAACCCCAAAGTTTTAGTCAGCCCCCCACAAATAATAACGGTAAGTTAAGGGGAAAAGACAAACGTAGAAATGAAACAGGTTTCGCAAATGAGGCCCGCTAACACTAGATAGACTGAAAATAGATAGGAGTCTGTGCGGTCAGTACAAAAACTATCAAAAATAAACCACGCAGAGAATACAAGAACCCCCACACCGACTCATGATGTGAGGGGCGTACTCTGCACCAGCAAGCGAAAAATCACATATAAGCAAGCTGGACTGAACTCATCATATACAGAGAAACGTTTTCAAGGAAATAATGAGCAAAATGAACAAACAAACTTAACTTCTCCAGCAGGAGACTGGTCACAAGGAATATTCAGGAGCTCTCAGAAACAGGACTGAATACACCGACAGCAGGCAACAAATGAAGGGCCAGGTGAATTAAATAGGCCTCAGCATAGCAGGAAATGAAGAAGCTGAGCCCAGCCAAGACCAGCCATATCGCTAAAGGCCACCAGAGGGAGCCCCAGAACAAACTCACACAATACCGCTCATGACCACAGGAGGGAGCTCGAGAACGGAATTCACAACAGCGTTGGTCCCCGGCTTCGTGTTGGGGATTTGGTCTGGTTGTCTTCTCGTCATGTTCCTATGAAGGTCTCTTCCCCTAAGTTCAAGCCTCGTTTTATTGGTCCTTATAGGATTTCGGAAATTATCAATCCGGTGTCTTTTCGTTTGGCCCTTCCAGCTTCTTTTTCCATTCATAATGTGTTCCATAGATCTTTGTTGCGGAGATATGTGGTGCCCATGGTCCCCTCCGTTGACCCTCCTGCTCCGGTGAATATGTGGTGGAGAAGATTTTGGATTCTCGTCTTTCGAGGCGGAAACTTCAGTATCTGGTCAAGTGGAAGGGTTATGGCCAGGAGGATAATTCTTGGGTTTTTGCCTCCGATGTCCATGCTGCCGATTTGGTACATGCTTTTCATTTGGCTCGTCCCGATCGGCCTGGGGGCTCTGGTGAGGGTTCGGTGACCCCTCCTCAAGGGGGGGGGGTACTGTTGTGAATTCCGTTCTTGGGCTCCATCCTGTGGTTGTGAATGGTATTTTTGGGAGTTCTGCTCTTGGGCTCCCTCTGGTGGTTTCGAGTGGAACTTAGCAGCTGCTTTCACTAATCGGTTCCCTGGCCTTGTTATTTAACTGGGCTCTAGTCTGTAGTCCATGCCAGCTGTCAATGTTTTCCTGTTGGATTCAGTCCTCTCCTGGAAGTTCTCTGTTGGCCAGTCCATTTCAGCTTGAGATAAGTTCTGCTAGTTCTTGGGTGTTTCCCTGCTTTTGACCTTCTGTTCAGGTTTAAGTTATGTCTCTTTTGTCCAGCTTGTCATTATTAAATATTCAGGCTAGTTGGAAGCTCTGGGGCAGCAGATTTGCTCCATCCACACCGTGAGTCGGTGTGGAGGTTATTTTTGTGAACTCTGCGTGGATATTTAGTTTTTTATACTGACCGCACAGTATCCTTTTCTATCTCTGTCTATTTAGATAGTATTGGCCTCCTTTGCTAAAATCTATTTTCATTTCTGAGTTTGTCATTTCCCTCTCCACTCACTGTCAATATTTGTGGGGGGCTATCTTTCCTTTTGGGGGTTTCTCTGAGGCGAGATAGTTTTCCGTTTCCATCTTCAGGGGTAGTTAGTTCTTAGGCTGTGACGAGGCGTCTAGGCAGAGATAGGAACGTCCCACGGCTATTTCTAGTGTTGGTGTTAGGAGTAGGGATTGCGGTCAGTAAAGCTACCACCTCCTCAGAGCTTGTACATTATTTTGTTTTACCCACCAGGTCATTTCAGTGCTGCTCCGTAATCACCAGGTCATAACAGTGATTGCGGTCGGTGGAGCTGCCACCGCCTCGGAGCTGGTCCATGATGACCCACCAGGTCATCTCAGTGCTACTCCGTAATCACCAGGTCATAACACTAGTGCTGTATTAATTATAAATATATATATATATATATATATATATATATATATATATATATATAGACTGTGTATGTTTTACGAATATTTTAGGCCATGGATCCATTCTATGTCTATTTTGCAAGCCGGTGAGAAAATCTCGCCGTACGGATGCCATACAGATGCCATACGGATGACACACGGGTAATTTTGGGAGAAAAAAATCACATCCTCGCATTGAATACGGACCGTATTTTTATACGTGGTGTGTGACTCCGGACTTATTGTGATTTTCTACTTTTTTTAGTAAAGATTATGCTTGGATTGTATGTGGTGCCCTGCTCCCCTTGTTTTTAATTATTTGTTATATGTTTTTATCATGTCTTGTGTAATTTTGATTGGTGTCCTTAACAAAATTGTGTTTATCATGTAGTTGATTTTCTGTATTATGTTGCTATGATGGATTCTGGTGTTCAAGCAGTTTTTTTTTGGTAGAAGACTCGGTTGTCTACTTGAACTAAATCTATATATTTTTTAGGTTATTTATACTCCTATTTTTTGGTTTAAAGTTCTGGCCAGGAGACCTGCAATCTCCTGTCCTCCAGATTTGGCTGTGGGGCATGCAGTTCCCACACAATCATGGACTCTGGTGTCTGCTCTGTTGCGCTCAATCCTGGGGAGAGCTCAGTCGCAGCTCCACTCCTAGGCTCCCCTCACATACTTCCCCTCCCTTCCCCGTCTCACACTGAACTCTCTAACCCTGCCTCCAGATCAGAACTTATAGGGAAGCTACCCTGAAACCAGGTTTAGAGCTCCCCCTTCTGGTCTGGAGTCAGGAAAGGTTTTCCATGCCAGCGTACCTGCTAAGGGAATCCCTTCTCGCTTCCAGGCATGGCATCACCCCCTGTGAGGGAGGCAATGCCACTGTGGCAACTGGACTCCTGGGGTGCCACAGGTAGTGTATCAAATACTTATTTTCCCCACTGTATGGTGCATCAATGTACTCTGTAGAAATTGCACAACAAAATTTGGGAGGCATTTTCTCCTGCTACAATGGCAAAAATGAGGGCTAAAACAACATTTTTGTGGGAATTTTTTTTTTCAGTTTCAGAGTTCAATGTTGTAAAATTCTGTGAAGCACCTGTGCTTCAATGTGCTCTCCGCACATCTAAATAAATTCCCTGAGGGGTTTAGTTTACAAAATGGTGTCACTTGTGGGGGGTTTCCACTGTTTAGGCACATCAGGGGCTCTGCAAATGCAACATGATGTGCGCAGACCATTTCATGTCACTCCTTCTTTTCTGACCCCTGCTGTTTGACCACTCCCAGGAAGAAGCACACTCCAGTCCAGAGTGCTTTTGGCAGTGCTGGGTATTGATGCGAGTTTCTCGCATTACACACAAGTGTGACTCCAGTCTACCACTCAGTATCCATATGCTCAGCGGGACAACAGGTAATACTGTATGTATGAAGCATAGTCTGGTTTATTTTACAAAAATACATTATGATTATGGTCTCCTGCTTACATCTGCTGGATCTGTGTTCTAGTATGGGGGTATTTCTTTTCCCTAGTATAATTTACCAATATATGCACTGTACTTTAATTTCAGCATGCTAACACCTGTCCTTCCCTCTTTGTGTTATGTGGTTTGAGGCACCTTTTTATAATATCTGTGTTGTGTGAACTTTTTATAATATCTGTGTTGTGTAAAATTTTTAACTTGTGTTGAAATAAAGTATTTTTATCTTATCATAATTGTTTAAGCACTTCTTAGTCTTTATTCTGCATAATTGCTGCATGATCAATTTGGTTCTAATTAATTTGGAGTCTTGTGTGAGGAAAATGGGCTTGGGTAATATGTTTATTTCAAAACACAGA
This sequence comes from Ranitomeya variabilis, assembly GCF_051348905.1. Classification (NCBI taxonomy): domain Eukaryota; kingdom Metazoa; phylum Chordata; class Amphibia; order Anura; family Dendrobatidae; genus Ranitomeya; species Ranitomeya variabilis. The sequence continues at coordinate 480,048,360 of NC_135233.1, forward strand.
GAGACAGAGGAGTCTGGGAATACAAACTGATGATGGCCTTTGACTGTCTTAGTGGTGAAATGAATGTGTCGCATGGATTTATGTCTTTTTACATCAACTAAGGAACTTGCCCCTCAGACTATAAGGGGTCATCACAACAGAGACCCCAATCAGGACAATAAAACATTCCTTATCTAAGAACTGGCCCAACATTTATGGACATAACTGTTTATCACTCATGGTAATTCTGCTTCATGCCACCTGTCTTATCCATGTTTCTTTTTTTTCTCTGTGCTATGTTGTGCATAAATATGTGATTCTTCAGAATTTGTATTAGCCTATGCCTGATGAAGAGACCTGTGTAATCTCAAAAGCTTGCAATTTGTTACCATCTTTTCAGTTAGCCATTAAAAGGTATCAACCACCGAGGACTCTCAATTCTAAACATTTTTCTATTTTTTGACCAAACAGTAGTTTTCTACCACATTGCTGGTATTAGCATAATTCCACAACAACTTGTATGGTACATTTTCTCCTCTTATCTTTGTTAAAATGCAATATTTGGGGCTAAAACAAAATTTTAGTGTCTTCAAAATTGAAATGTCATCCATCTACCTGGCTGCGCCAATGTCTCTCACATGCTCCCTAATTCACAGGCCGAGGATCTTAGGGAGAGATTCTCACAAACAGAGTACAGTCAAGCGAGCATTAAAATGGGATATAATAGGTCCAAAACCACTCCATGGGTCAATTATGAAAACATAAGATGAGGAAGCAGAATACTGATCAGAACATACGATTTATATCTGTAATGCAACTGCGGAGAAGTTACCCTAAGCCCCTACCAGGAGGCGCTGTAACGGGAAAAAAGGTCGCACTAACTGTGTAGCACTTTGGTGCTGAAGTGCAGGCCACCACCGGGAGGCAGCAGAGTAGTCAGGCAGGCCGAAGTCAGTAGCAAACAGGGAGATGAAGTACCAGAGGTCGAAGCAAAGCACGAGGTCAGAGACGAGCCAAAAGTCAGAGCCAGACAGGAGGTCGGTATCCAAAATGTGAGACAGAAAGAGGAGTCAAGGTGCGAGCCAGAGGGTCAAAAGCCAGTCGGGGAATGCAGTACAAGAGACAGAAAAACCGAAGGCGTAGTTCCGAGTTCAAGCCGAGTCATACACTGTAGGGAAATCACCAAACGTACACTGACTCAGGGATAGGGAACAGGTCAGACACACACACGGGAAATCAGAGGCAGAAGGATCACTAGGGTATACAGATCAGCTGCTCTAGCCAAGGACCATAACTATCACTGACAAAGGCTACCAGAAATAGCACCAATAAAAAGCCACCCAAGAACCAAAGAGAGGCAGGAAAGGTTAACTGTTGTGGATTCTGTTTGCGGGCTCCCTCTGGTGGTTACTGCTGGTACTGGGTGACTTTGGTGGGTTGCGGCCTTTGGTTTCCATCTGTCCATCAGAGGCTGGGTGTTTCCTATTTTACCTGGCCTCTCTGTCATTTCCCTTGCCGGCTATCAATGTGTTCAGATGTGCTCTGTTTGGTTCCTGCCTACCTGCTCCCAGATCTTTCAGGATAAGCTAAGTGCTGATTTTCAGTTGTTTGGTTTTTTGTCCAGCTTGCTTAGAATGTCTCTTTGTTAGCTGGTTGCTCTAGTGGACTGAGGTTCTCCCCATGTGCCATGAGTTGGCACATGGGTTCTTGTAATCTCAGGATGGTTTTTTTGATTAGGGTTTTTTGCTGACCGCTCAGTCCCCTTTTGTGTCATTCTGCTTTCTAGTTTTTAGCGGGCCTCTATTTGCTAAAGCTATATACATCATCTCTATGTATGTGCCTTCCTCTCATTTCACCGTCAATACATGTGGGGGGCAACTATATCTTTGGGGTTAATTCCTCTGGAGGCAAGTGAGGTCTTTGTTTTCTCTGCAGTACTAGTTAGCTCTTAGGCTGGTGCGTGGCGTCTAGAACCAACGTAGGCACGCTCCCTGGCTATCTCTAGTTGCGTTTGTCAGGCGTAGGGCAGCGGTTAGCCCAGGTTCCATCACCCTAGAGCTCGTCCGATATTTATTATACTTTGCTTATCCTGTGCTATCCCTAGCCATTGGGGATTCATGACAGTATAGCCGGCCCACAAAGTGTTAATTGTTTGGGCTGAAGCAGGAGGAAAAGAAGTGTTCAAGGAAAATTTTTTTTTTCCCTTCAGAGTTTTGCTGCCTAGCCCTTAATTGCTGTCTAGCTGCTTCTTACCTCCTCTTAACCCTTGAATGGCTCTGATCTTAGCTGTTTATCATGGATGTCCAGAGTTTGGCTTCCAGCCTGAGTAATCTCGCGGCAAAGGTTCAAAACATACAGGATTTCGTTGTTCACACTCCCATGTCTGAACCTAGAATTCCTATTCCAGAGTTTTTTTCTGGAGATAGATCTACCTTCCTGAATTTCAGGAACAATTGTAAATTGTTTCTCTCTTTGAAATCTCGCTCCTCTGGAGACCCTGCTCAACAGGTCAAGATTGTTATATCGTTCCTACGGGGCGACCCTCAGAATTGGGCATTTGCATTGGCACCAGGGGATCCTGCATTGCTCAGTGTGGATGCGTTTTTTCTGGCATTGGGATTGCTCTATGAGGAACCTAACCTAGAGATTCAGGCTGAAAAGGCTTTATTGGCCCTCTCTCAGGGGCATGATGAAGCGGAAATATATTGTCAGAAATTTCGGAAATGGTCGGTGCTTACTCAGTGGAATGAGTGCGCCCTGGCTGCAAACTTCAGAAATGGTCTTTCTGAGGCCATTAAGGATATTATGGTGGGGTTCCCTGCGCCTACAGGTCTGAATGAGTCTATGGCTATGGCCATTCAGATTGATCGGCGTTTACGGGAGCGCAAACCCGTGCACCAGTTGGCGGTGTCTTCTGAACAGGCACCTGAGACTATGCAATGTGATAGAATTCAGTCCAGAAGTGAACGGCAAAATTATAGGCGGAAAAATGGTTTGTGTTTTTATTGTGGTGATTCAGCTCATGTTATATCAGCATGCTCTAAACGCACAAAAAGGGTTGATAAATCTTTTGCCATTGATACTCTGCAGTCTAAGTTCATTTTGTCTGTGACTCTGATTTTTTCACTGTCTTCCATTTCCGTCGATGCCTATGTGGATTCAGGCGCTGCCCTGAGTCTTATGGATTGGTCATTTGCTAAACGCTGCGGTTTTAGTCTAGAGCCTCTGGATGTTCCTATTCCTCTGAAAGGAATTGATTCTACACCATTGGCTATGAATAAACCGCAGTATTGGACACAAGTGACCATGCACATGACTCCCGTTCATCAGGAGGTGATTTGCTTCCTTGTACTGTATAATTTACATGATGTACTAGTGCTTGGTCTGCCATGGTTACAAACTCATAATCCTGTCCTGGACTGGAAAACAATGTCTGTGCTAAGCTGGGGATGTCACGGGGTTCATGATGATGCACCTCCGATTTCTATAGCTTCATCTACTCCTTCGGAGATCCCTGCGTTTTTGTCGGATTATAGGGATGTTTTTGAGGAGCCTAAGCTCAATTCGCTCCCTCCCCATAGAGAGTGTGACTGTGCTATAGAATTGATCCCTGGCAGTAAGTTCCCTAAGGGTCGTTTATTTAATCTGTCACTGCCAGAGCATACTGCTATGCGGAATTATATTAAGGAGTCCTTGGAAAAGGGACATATTCGTCCATCTTCGTCCCCTCTGGGAGCAGGTTTTTTTTTCGTGGCAAAAAAAGATGGTTCCCTGAGGCCTTGTATAGATTATCGCCTTCTGAATAAGATTACAGTCAAATACCAGTATCCATTGCCATTATTTACTGATTTGTTTGCTCGCATTAAGGGGGCTAGGTGGTTCACTAAAATAGATCTTCGTGGTGCGTATAATCTGGTGCGGATAAAACAGGGTGATGAATGGAAAACCGCATTTAATACGCCTGAGGGCCATTTTGAGTATTTGGTAATGCCTTTTGGACTCTCCAATGCTCCGTCAGTCTTTCAGTCCTTTATGCACAATATTTTCCGTGAATATCTGGATAAGTTTATGATTGTGTATTTGGATGATATTTTGGTGTTTTCTGATGACTGGGAGTCTCATGTTCTACAGGTCAGGAAGGTGTTTCAGGTTTTGCGGGCCAATTCTCTGTTTGTGAAGGGCTCAAAGTGTCTCTTCGGAGTCCAGAAGATTTCTTTTTTGGGGTACATTTTTTCTCCTTCTACTATTGAGATGGATCCAATTAAGGTTCAGGCTATTTGTGACTGGACACAACCTACATCTGTTAAGAGCCTTCAGAAGTTCTTGGGGTTTGCTAATTTTTATCGTCGGTTCATTGCTAATTTTTCCAGTATTGTTAAACCTTTGACTGATTTGACTAAAAAGGGTGCTGATGTTGCTGATTGGTCTCCTGCGGCCGTGGAGGCCTTTCGGGAACTTAAGCGCCGGTTTTCTTCTGCTCCTGTGTTGTGTCAACCAGATGTTTCACTTCCTTTCCAGGTGGAGGTTGATGCTTCCGAGATTGGAGCGGGGGCGGTTTTGTCACAGAGAAGTTCTAATGGCTCGGTGATGAAGCCATGTGCTTTCTTCTCTAGAAAATTCTCGCCCGCCGAGCGCAATTATGATGTGGGTAATCGGGAGCTTTTGGCCATGAAGTGGGCATTTGAGGAGTGGCGTCATTGGCTTGAGGGTGCTAAACATCGCGTGGTGGTCTTGACTGATCACAAGAATCACATTTACCTTGAGTCTGCCAGGCGTTTGAATCCTAGACAGGCTCGTTGGTCGTTATTTTTTTCTCGTTTCAATTTCGTGGTTTCATACCTGCCAGGTTCAAAGAATGTGAAGGCAGATGCTCTTTCCAGGAGTTTTGTGCCTGACTCTCCTGGAGACACTGGGCCTGCTGGTATCCTTAGGGATGGAGTAATATTGTCCGCCGTATCCCCAGACTTGCGACGCGCATTGCAGGAGTTTCAGGTGGATAAACCGGATCGATGTCCACCAGAAAGACTGTTTGTTCCGGATGATTGGACCAGTAGAGTCATCTCCGAGGTCCATTCTTCTGTGTTGGCTGGTCATCCTGGAATATTTGGTACAAGAGAATTGGTGGCCAGGTCTTTTTGGTGGCCTTCCTTGTCTAGGGATGTGCGTACCTTTGTGCAGTCTTGTGAAGTGTGTGCTCGAGCTAAGCCTTGCTGTTCACGGGCTAGTGGGTTGTTGTTATCCTTGCCCATCCCGAAGAGGCCTTGGACGCACATTTCCATGGATTTTATTTCTGATCTCCCGGTTTCACAGAAAATGTCCGTTATCTGGGTTGTGTGTGACCGCTTTTCTAAGATGGTTCATTTGGTGCCCTTGCCTAAGTTGCCTTCCTCCTCTGAGTTGGTCCCTTTATTTTTTCAGAACGTGGTTCGTTTGCATGGGATTCCGGAGAATATCGTTTCTGACAGGGGATCCCAGTTTGTGTCTAGATTTTGGCGGACGTTTTGTGCCAAGATGGGCATTGATTTGTCTTTCTCGTCTGCATTCCATCCTCAGACGAATGGCCAGACGGAGCGAACTAATCAGACCTTGGAAACTTATTTGAGGTGTTTTGTTTCTGCTGATCAGGATGACTGGGTTGCTTTTTTGCCACTGGCCGAATTTGCTCTTAATAATCGGGCTAGTTCGGCCACGTTGGTCTCTCCTTTTTTTTGTAATTCGGGGTTTCATCCTCGTTTTTCCTCTGGTCAGGTGGAGTCTTCGGATTGTCCTGGAGTGGACGTGGTGGTGGACAGGCTACATCACATTTGGAATCAGGTGGTGGACAATTTGAAGTTGTCTCAGGAGAAGACTCAGCAGTTTGCTAATCGCCGTCGCCGCGTGGGTCCCCGACTTCTTGTTGGGGACTTGGTGTGGTTGTCTTCTCGTTTTGTCCCTATGAAGGTCTCTTCTCCTAAGTTCAAGCCTCGGTTCATCGGTCCTTATAGGATCTCGGAGATTCTTAACCCTGTATCTTTCCGTTTGGATCTCCCAGCATCGTTCGCTATTCATAATGTGTTCCATCGGTCGTTGTTGCGGAGGTATGAGGTGCCTGTTGTTCCTTCGGTCGAGCCTCCTGCTCCGGTGCTGGTGGAGGGAGAATTGGAGTATGTTGTTGAAAAGATCTTGGATTCCCGTGTTTCCAGACGCAAACTCCAGTATTTGGTTAAGTGGAAGGGTTATGGTCAGGAGGACAATTCCTCGGTGGTCGCCTCCGATGTTCATGCGACTGATTTGGTCCGCGCCTTCCATAGAGCTCACCCTGATCGCCCTGGGGGTTCTCGTGAGGGTTCGGTGACCCCTCCTCAAGGGGGGGGTACTGTTGTGGATTCTGTTTGCGGGCTCCCTCTGGTGGTTACTGCTGGTACTGGGTGACTTTGGTGGGTTGCGGCCTTTGGTTTCCATCTGTCCATCAGAGGCTGGGTGTTTCCTATTTTACCTGGCCTCTCTGTCATTTCCCTTGCCGGCTATCAATGTGTTCAGATGTGCTCTGTTTGGTTCCTGCCTACCTGCTCCCAGATCTTTCAGGATAAGCTAAGTGCTGATTTTCAGTTGTTTGGTTTTTTGTCCAGCTTGCTTAGAATGTCTCTTTGTTAGCTGGTTGCTCTAGTGGACTGAGGTTCTCCCCATGTGCCATGAGTTGGCACATGGGTTCTTGTAATCTCAGGATGGTTTTTTTGATTAGGGTTTTTTGCTGACCGCTCAGTCCCCTTTTGTGTCATTCTGCTTTCTAGTTTTTAGCGGGCCTCTATTTGCTAAAGCTATATACATCATCTCTATGTATGTGCCTTCCTCTCATTTCACCGTCAATACATGTGGGGGGCAACTATATCTTTGGGGTTAATTCCTCTGGAGGCAAGTGAGGTCTTTGTTTTCTCTGCAGTACTAGTTAGCTCTTAGGCTGGTGCGTGGCGTCTAGAACCAACGTAGGCACGCTCCCTGGCTATCTCTAGTTGCGTTTGTCAGGCGTAGGGCAGCGGTCAGCCCAGGTTCCATCACCCTAGAGCTCGTCCGATATTTATTATACTTTGCTTATCCTGTGCTATCCCTAGCCATTGGGGATTCATGACAGTTAACCCTCCATGACCAGGCCGGGGAAAGAGAAGCAAGAAGCAAACCCAGACTTGGATCATAACAATTTCCACCCACAATCATGAGTGGGAAAATAAGAGGATTGGCAATTCTTCTGTTGCACCCTGTTTAGGTGATGACTCAGATGTTCTAAGAATTTCAAGGATCTTCTTGTTAGTAGCCATTATGTCCCTTGCATAACCAATCCATTTGGATCTTGATGCCCTCTTCAGGGATGTTTTCCCTGTGGTCACTGCCTGGCTTGTGCCAATGTTTCCCGCTCTACCATGTTTAGCTCTGTCTATGGTAAATGCCAATTTAATATCAATCAATATATATCTTGCTGAACCACGACTGTAGTATATTATGCCACATGTGGTTGCCCCAGGGTATACGGTCAGGGCCGTATTTGCCACTAGGCACTTGAGGGCACGTGCCTAGGGCGGGGACAATGCAGGGGGCGGCACCTGAGCCAGGTTTGTTGTTTTTTTTTTTCCTGGGTCACCTCCCGACCGACCAACCCCCCCACGCCCCCTCGCGCCCCCTCACAACAGATACAGAAAAACTGCCCGATCTGCTTCAAAAGGTGACTTTCACATCAGCGATTCTTGCCAAAGTCACTGACGATAGTGTCATACTCACCAAAGGGGGAGGCAGCACTAAAAGTGCCTAGGGCAGCAGAAACTCTAAATACGGCCCTGTATACGGTGGAGGAGAGGTAGCAACAAGGTTAGTGGAAGAATTTCTTGTGGAGATGAGTTTCAAGGTTCCAAATGTAGGTAACAATCAGATGTATTGAGGTTGAGAATTCCAGGGGATGGGGTTGCTTGGGAAAAATCTTCAATACATTATTCATATAACAATAAATAGCTAGCAATGAACAGTCAGTTCTTCGCTTATTCTACACATTGCTAGAAAATGTAATCTTGCCATATTGTCACGTCCTCTTGTAACAATGCTGTTCCATTATTCCACCATTAGATGGCAACCCTTAATTTATTTTACCATGTTGTGAAAAATATCTGATATTTATAGCCACAACTAATGGTTGAGACAAACAGAAGGGGTTTTTATAAAAAAAAAAAAAAAAAGACCAGGATGTGGACAGGAAAGACAAATTGTTAAAATATACTGTATTACTAAAAATTCAGACCCAGCTGTCAGCCGCCTCGTGTGCACCACTGCACAAGCCTCTTATAATGGTTTGTGCAGGCTTTAGTGACATTACTACTGAGGTTGGCATCAGGACTGAGAATGAAATTTAGCTTTGGTATTTGAAAGCAGACAGGCCCAACTGCTGTGTGATGAATATAAATTATGTATGTATGTGGGGTGCAGAAGTTACCCCTCCACCATGGCAGTGATAAAAAATAAAGGAACGTTCTGGACGCCAGGGAACACTTAAGCCTTTCATGACATATGACCTTTATTTACATCATATGTCGTGTCCCTGAGTTTGATGTGGGCTCCGGTGCTGAGCCCACATATTTCCCTGCAAATAACAGCTGATTTGTTAGTTTAATTTAACTAATTAATACGTTTAATTAGATTAATTTAATTAGCCATCATGTCCTTTGACAGCCATGGGTGGATCGGAGCTCCAACCGCGGCAGTTGAACAGATCAATCCCGCTGTCAGACAGTGGGAATTAACAGTTGCTGACCGGCAGTGCATCATTCCATGTTCCCATCACCATGAACGTCACGTGATCGAGGGGCGCTCATGAGTTGTCATGACAAAGGTGGGGTCTGCAGAAGCCTCCCGTGCCTGTCATTGTGAATCTTCTGTGCATGGCAGCTCCTGGCTGGCGTTCATAGGAGAATGTGATTTTCACTGTACATAGCAGTGCTTCAGCACAAGCAATTGGACTATAGTAGCTTCAAGACTCCTAAGGGGACTATTGTATAAAGTAAAAAGTGAAAAAGAAAAAAAAGTTTTAAAAAATATGAAAATTTTTTTTAAAAAATAAAAAACTACAAAAAATGTAATCAACCCCCTTTTGTCCCATTGAAAATAAAAATACACATGTCCCATTGACAATAAAAAATACATGTTTGGTATCGCAGAAATGGCTGATATATCAAAATAAAAATTACATTTTTTTTTCACCAGATAAACCATTAGCTCAAGCCGCAAAAAATAAACTCTCACTCAGCCTCATATCCTGAAAATGCAAATGCTACAGGTCTCGGAAAATGGCAACATAAGTAGAGATGAGCCACCTCCCTAGTGTTCGGGTTCGGTTCGTCGAACAGGGACGTGTCGAACGTTCGACAAACACCGTCGAACCCTATTGAAACCAATGGCAGGCAAACACAAACACATACAAACACATGGAAAACACATAGAAAAGCTGACAAACTACTCAGAAGACACAACAAACACATGGAAAAGTCACAACTACATATAGTCATGCAAAAAGAAAAGAGGTGGAGGAGTAAAAGGAGGAGGAGACACAGATATAGGCATGTCATGCCCTTCTAAAATCAAGAAAGGCTGGAGTAAAAATCTAAACTCACTCTACCAACACCCAGACGTCTTGACAAAAAAAATAAAAAAATAAATATCTTTAGGTAGAATGGCGGCGGATCCATTCAGAACACTTTCCTTAGAAGACGTAGTGGTACCCCCGTTGGGAGTTGTGCCAAAAAATGATCCCAATACATTCAGACTAGTCCACCATCTACTATATAATTGTCTAGGGGTCACTTCTGTCTTTCTGTCTGTCCTTCTGTCTGTCTTTCTTTCTGTCTGTCACGGATATTCATTGGTCGTGGCCTCCGTCTGTCATGGAATCCAAGTCGCTGATTGGTCGTGGCAAAACAGCCACGACCAATCAGCGACGACCACAGTCTGGCAGAAAAATGGCCGCTCCTTCCTCCCCGCAGTCAGCACCCGCCCCGTACTCCCCTCCAGTCTGCCCTCACACAGGGTTCATGGCAGCGGTAACGGACCGCGTTATGCTGCGGTGTAATGCACTCCGTTACCGCTGCTATTAACCCTGTGTGACCAACTTTTTACTATTCATGCAGCCTATGCAGCATGAATAGTAAAATGATCTAATGTTAAAAATAATAAAAAAATAAAAAATCGTTATATACTCACCATCCGTCGGCCCCTCGGATCCAGAACCGGCCTTTCCCGCTCTCGACGCTCCAGTAACCTGTCCATGCTGCAATCTCGCGAGATGATGACGTAGCGGTCTCGCGAGACCGCTATGTCATCATCTCGTGAGACCACAATGCACTCTTGGGACCGGAGCGCGCGAGGAGCATCGGTACAGGCTTCGCTTGGATCCGGGGGCTCCGGAAGGTGAGTATATAACTATTTTTTATTTTATTTCTTCTTTTAACAGGGATATGATACCCACATTGCTATATACTACGTGGGCTAGGCAATATACTACATGGGCTGTGCTATTTACTACATGGGCTGTGCAATATACTACATGGACTGGGCAATACACTACATGGGCTGAGCTATATACTACGTGGCTGGGCAATATACTACATGGGCTGGGCAATATACTACGTGGCTGGGCAATATACTACATGGGCTGTGCTATATACTACGTAACTGGGCAATATACTACATGGGCTGTGCTATATAATACATAGCTAGGCAATATACTACATGGGCTGGGCAATATACAGGTCCTTCTCAAAAAATTAGCATATAGTGTTAAATTTCATTATTTACCATAATGTAATGATTACAATTAAACTTTCATATATTATAGATTCATTATCCACCAACTGAAATTTGTCAGGTCTTTTATTGTTTTAATACTGATGATTTTGGCCTACAACTCCTGATAACCCAAAAAACCTGTCTCAATAAATTAGCATATTTCACCCGTCCAATCAAATAAAAGTGTTTTTTAATAACAAACAAAAAAACCATCAAATAATAATGTTCAGTTATGCACTCAATACTTGGTCGGGAATCCTTTGGCAGAAATGACTGCTTCAATGCGGCGTGGCATGGAGGCAATCAGCCTGTGACACTGCTGAGATGTTATGGAGGCCCAGGATAGCGGCCTTAAGCTCATCCAGAGTGTTGGGTCTTGCGTCTCTCAACTTTCTCTTCACAATATCCCACAGATTCTCTATGGGGTTCAGGTCAGGAGAGTTGGCAGGCCAATTGAGCACAGTAATACCATGGTCAGTAAACCATTTACCAGTGGTTTTGGCACTGTGAGCAGGTGCCAGGTCGTGCTGAAAAATGAAATCTTCATCTCCATAAAGCATTTCAGCCGATGGAAGCATGAAGTGCTCCAAAATCTCCTGATAGCTAGCTGCATTGACCCTGCCCTTGATGAAACACAGTGGACCAACACCAGCAGCTGACATGGCACCCCACACCATCACTGACTGTGGGTACTTGACACTGGACTTCAGGCATTTTGGCATTTCCTTCTCCCCAGTCTTCCTCCAGACTCTGGCACCTTGATTTCCGAATGACATGCAAAATTTGCTTTCATCAGAAAAAAGTACTTGGGACCACTTAGCAACAGTCCAGTGCTGCTTCTCTGTAGCCCAGGTCAGGCGCTTCTGCCGCTGTTTATGGTTCAAAAGTGGCTTTACCTGGGGAATGCGGCACCTGTAGCCCATTTCCTGCACACAGTGGACTCAGTGCTTCCTCAGGTTCCCCAAGGTCTGGAATCGGTCCTTCTCCACAATCTTCCTCAGGGTCCGGTCACCTCTTCTCGTTGTACAGCGTTTTCTGCCACATTGTTTCCTTCCAACAGACTTACCATTGAGGTGCCTTGATACAGCACTCTGGGAACAGCCTATTTGTTGAGAAATTTCTTTCTGGGTCTTACCCTCTTGCTTGAGGGTGTCAATGATGGCCTTCTTGACATCTGTCAGGTCGCTAGTCTTACCCATGATGGGGGTTTTGAGTAATGAACCAGGCAGGGAGTTTTTAAAAGCCTCAGGTATCTTTTGCATGTGTTTAGAGTTAATTAGTTGATTCAGAAGATTAGGGTAATAGGTCGTTTAGAGAACCTTTTCTTGATATGCTAATTTATTGAGACAGGTTTTTTGGGTTATCAGGAGTTGTAGGCCAAAATCATCAGTATTAAAACAAGAAAAGACCTGACAAATTTCAGTTGGTGGATAATGAATCTATAATATATGAAAGTTTAATTGTAATCATTACATTATGGTAAATAATGAAATTTAACACTATATGCTAATTTTTTGAGAAGGACCTGTACTACATGGGCTGCGCTATATACTACGTGGCTGGGCAATATACTACATGGGCTGTGCTATATACAATACTACGTGGCTGGGCAATATACTACATGACTATACAATGTGGGCTGCGCAATATACAACGTGGGCTGCACAATATACAACATGGGCTGTACAATATACAATGTGGGCTGCACAATATGCAATGTGTGCTGCGCAATATACAATGTGGGCTGCGCAATATACAACGTGGGCTGCGCAATTAACAACGTGGGCTGCGCAATATACTACGTAGACTGAGCAATATACTACGTGGGCTGCGCAATATACAACGTGGGCTGCGCAATATACAACGTGGGCTGTGCAATATACAACATGGGCTGCACAATATACGTGGGCTGCGCAATATACTACGTGGGCTGCGCAATTTACTATGTGGGCTGTGCAATATACTACATGGGCTGCGCAATGTACAACGTGGGCTGCGCAATGTACAACGTGGGCAGCGCAATGTACAACGTGGGCTGCGCAATATACTACGTGGGCTGCGCAATGTAAAACGTGGGCTGCGCAATGTACTAAGTGGGCTGCGCAATGTACTACGCTGGCTGCGGGGCACGACAAGATCTCCAAGGCGTGAGTGGCGAGCTCAGGCCATTTTTCAAGATTGGAAGCCCAAAATGAGCAAGGGTCCAGTTCCACAGTCATGGGATCGATGTTAACTTGGAGATACTCTTGTACCATCCTCTCTAGGCATTGGCTGTGCGTCAGACTTCTTGTCTCCTGTAGACTTGAAAAGGATGGTCTAAAAAAATCTTGAATCGATAGTCCCACGGTTGGCAAGTTAGAACTCAGAGATTGACTACGTGCACCACTGGTGTTTTGTGGAAAAGCAGATGTTAGATTCTGTAACAGTCTCTGCTGATAATCCTGCAAGTGTGAATCCCATTCTATGGCAGGAATTATTTTGCCAAATTTGCTTTTGTACCGAGGATCTAAGAGTGTGGCAACCCAGTAGTCGGCATTACTTCGGATTCTTACAATCCGAGGGTCATGTTGCAGGTAGTGCAGCAAGAAGGCACTCATGTGTCTTGCGCATCCAAGAGGACCAAGTCCTTGTTGTCTTGGTGGTGGCGAGGTGAGAATCATGCTTCCTTCGTCTGTCCTCTCCCCCCAACCTCGCACAACAGAAATTTGATCAAGGTCTCCCTCATCTGATGAGTCTTTCATGCCCAGCGCCAGTTCGACCTCCACTTCTTCCTCGCCTCCTACACCTTCCTCAACAGTTTGGCTGCTACCATGTGCCCTCGGTAATCCCTCTCCCCCAGCCTCCAATGCCAGCCGCCTTGGTGCTGCCAACCTTCTTAACCTTGGAGATATGATCCCTCCTGTTCCTCCTCCTGTTGTTCCACCATCTGACTCCGAACACTGTGTAAGGTGTGCTCCAGCATGTAAATCACCGGAATGGTCATGCTAATAATGGCATCGTCAGCACTAAACATCTTTGTTGCTATTTCAAAACTGTGCAGAAGGGTGCATAGGTCCCTGATCTGAGACCACTCCTGCAGCGTGATTTGCCCCACCTCTTGAGCTCGTTGGCCCAGGCTATAAGTCATAACGTATGGCACCAGGGCTCGTCGGACAGTGCAGACACTGCTCCTAGGCCCAAAACAATTAACTGGACTAGATGCAGTCAAAATAGAGATACACAGGTGGTGTAGTTAGTTTCACAGGCAGGCTACTCTGCTGACGTGCAGACACTGCTCCTAGGCCCAAAACTATTAACTGGATTGGATGCAGTGAAAATTGAGATACACAGGCGGTATAGTTTGTTTCATAGGCGGGCTACTCTGCTGACGTGCAGACACTGCTACTAAGTCCAAAACCCCAAAACGATTTACTGGGTTAGATGCAGTAAAAATTGAGATACACAGGCGGTGTAGCTAGCTTCACAGGCGGGCTACTCAGATGACTATCAGACAATGCTACTAGCCCAAAAGGATTGGCTGAGCTAGATTACACCAAATGCTGTGACTAACACTTGCACAGCACTGGCTGAGACCTGCCTGGCAAACAGTGCTATGAACTGCTGTAACCTACCCTGAAAAGGGCTGATATTACAACTAGTCCCCACTCCTCCTGACTCCCTAAACCTATCTCTCTGACAATTCGCTCGAAAAAAACACTCTGAGGCTGGAGTCACACATGGCGTAAGACAATACGCCACGTATTATACGTCCGTACTACGGCCATAATACGGAGAAATGTTCCCAAAATATTGATCGTAGTCAGGGTGTGTCAGCGTATTTTGCGCATGGCATCCTCCGTATGTAATCCGTATGGCATTGGTACTGCGAGATCTTCGCGCAGGCTTGCAAAACCGACATCTAATGGATTTATGTGCTCAAATGTTAGGGAAAACATATATACAGTATATATATATATATATATGTCATTGAGACACATATATATATATTCTGTATTTAGATGTCATTCAGCGCGATATCTGTGAACAGCCGGTAATTCAATTACCGGCTTTTCATTTCTCCTGCACAAACCCGACAGGATATGAGACATGGTTTACATACAGTAAACCATCTCATATCCCCTTTTTTTTGCATATTCCACACTACTAATGTTAGTAGTGTGTATGTGCAAAATTTCAGCGCTGTAGCTGCTGAAATAAAGGGTTAAATGGCGGAAAAAATTGGCGTGGGCTCCTGCGCAATTTTCTCCGCCAGAGTGGTAAAGCCAGTGACCGAGGGCAGATATTAATAGCCAGGAGAGGGTCCATGGTTATTGGCCCCCCGTGGCTAAAAACATCTGCCCCCAGCCACCCCAGAAAAGGCACATCTGGAAGATGCGCCTATTCTGGCACTTGGCCACTCTCTTCCCACTCCCTGTAGCGGTGGGATATGGGGTAATGAAGGGTTAATGCCACCTTGCTATTGTAAGGTGACATTAAGCCAGATTAATAATGGAGAGGCGTCAATTATGACACCTATCCATTATTAATCCAATTGTTGGAAAGGGTTAAAAAACACACACACACATGATTTAAAAGGATTTTAATGAAATAAACACAGCGGTTGTTGTAATAATTTATTGTTCTCGCAATCCATTTGCAGGCCCTCGCTTGGCAAAATAATAAACGCACAAGATACATACCTTCTGATGTCAGATCACGTCCAACGAGGTAATCCATCTGAAGGGGTTAACTAATATTACAGGCACGAGCTGCGATAAACCACTCGCTTGTGCCTGTAATCCCCGGGTGCTGAAAGGAAAGCTGGATCTGTACTTACATTGAGTCGCGGTGAGGCGCCCTCTGGTGGATGTTCTCATGAACTGCAGCCTGGGAACTTTTTCCCACGCTCCAGGTCATATGAGGACATCCACCAGGGGGCGCATCACCGCGACTGAAGGAAATGTAGGTCAATGACCTACATTTCATTCATTCGCCGGGGGATTACAGACACGAGCACCGCTGCATTTAGCAGGGCTCCTGCCTGTAATATTAGTTAACCCCTTCAGATGGATTACATCGTGGGACGTGATCTGACATCAGAAGGTATGTATATTGTGCGTTTATTATTTTGCCAAGCGAGGGTTTGCAAATGGATTGCGAGAACAATAAATTATTACAACAACCGCTGTGTTTATTTCATTAAAATCCTTTTTAATCATGTGTGTGTGTGTGTGTGTGTGTGTGTGTGTGTGTGTGTGTGTTTTAACCCTTTCCTACAATTGGATTAACAATGGATAGGTGTCATAATTGACGCCTCTCCATTATTAATCTGGCTTAATGTCACCTTACAATAGCAAGGTGGCATTAACCCTTCATTACCCCATATCCCACCGCTACACGGGAGTGGGAAGAGAGTGGCCAAGTGCCAGAATAGGCGCATCTTCCAGATGTGCCTTTTCTGGGGTGGCTGGGGGCAGATGTTTTTAGCCACAGGGGGGCCAATAACCATGGACCCTCTCCTGGCTATTAATATCTGCCCTCAGTCACTGGCTTTACCACTCTGGCGGAGAAAATTGCGCGGGAGCCCACGCCAATTTTTTCCGCCATTTAACCCTTTATTTTAGCAGCTACAGCGCTGAAATTTTGCACATACACACTACTAACATTAGTAGTGTGGAATATGCAAAAAAAAAGGGGATATGAGATGGTTTACTGTATGTAAACCATGTCTCATATCCTGTCGGGTTTGTGCAGGAGAAATGAAAATCCGGCAATTGAATTACCGACTTTTCACTAACACCGCTGCGTATTTCTCGCAAGTCACACTGCAGGTCCGTGTGGAATCCGTATTTTTCTCGCCCCCATAGACTTTCATTGGCATATTATTTGCGCAATACGCTGACAAACGCAGCATGCTGCGATTTTGTACGGCCGTAGAAAGCCGTATAATACTGAACCGTAATATACGGCTAATAGGAGCAGCCCCATTGAGAAGCATTGTGCCGTATGGAATGCGAGTTTTACGTACGTAGTTTTTGCGCTCTTACGTACGTAAAACACGCATGTGTGACCCCGGCCTGAGTCTGTATAGCGCCCACAGCAGCAGCGGTGCCGTCTAACACTAAGCTGCAGCAGTGAGGAAATGGTGGCAAAGGGGCAAATGGCTGGTTCATATAGGGCAAGGACATGTGACATACACAGCCAATGACACATGCCCTTGCTTGTGTGCATCACATGCACATTGCTTTGTGTGTGTGCACTGCTGATAGGCTGAGAGACTGCACCACCCCTCTGTAAAAGCAGTAAAGAAAAAAATGGAGATCGGCGTTATTTCAGCACAGATCTATCACCTGCCCACCCCCCCTTGTCCCACTATACACTGAAACAGTCCATTAACATTGATAAACAGTTTTAATTTGCAAATCAAGCTAGGCTTTTGGTGAACGAACAGTTATCGAACAGAAACTCGAACAGCCGAATTTTAAGCAAATTGTTTGGGTTCGTCGAACGACTCGAACACCGCACAAAACAGCTCGAATTTGAAATTGGGGAACAGTTCAACCCAAACACCGCTCATCTCTAGTAACAACACCAAAAGATCTGTAACTTCGCCAATGAGACTAGTACTTTTGTTGGATGACATTGACACTGCTGCCTTAACAATCTCCACATCTGTATCCCCCTCTGATTGTATTATATGGCAACCTCTGTCATTCATGCACTGTGAAACGAGATTGGTAAGAGACTGTTTGCTCTCCACATTCGAAAGGAAGTCCTCCTTTTTCCCAACAAATTTCGTTCCTTCAGCAATGTTTACTTCGCTACTTGTTCATTTTTTGCGCCGTCGCTGATGGGTAATGTCCTTAGTGTTTGGTCCTCCAATGTAACCATCAAATACTATCGTAGCCTTACCATAGTGCTTTAGTGTGAAAGATGCATATTCTTCAGCGATTGAACAATATGTCTTTCCTTCTGACCACTTCAGTCGATGGAGAAGAGAACCTCTGTCAAGAACATAATGCTCCACTTCTGGTACATCCTTGAATACAGCGTCATCTGAACTCTGTTCTTTTATAGCAGCCATCAGTTGTGCTTTGTTTGATTTGTGTAAGAGATGTTTTGCCTCAAAGAGGGATGATGGGTATGGTGAAAGTTCATAGGCCATCACCTCATCAAGGGAAAGATCAGCAGTTTGAGACACCACAAGAAACCTTTGGAACAAAAGAGCAGGGTCTATTGTTTTGTCCTTAGCAACATCAATAGCCTCACTGGATGCCAGGGTCTTGGCTTTCATTGACCGCTTGTACTTAACTGAAAACAGTGATTGACCCTCCATTGTTGCCACTATTTCTCTGCCAATGGTGAACAGGTTATGGACATTCACATCCTTATTTGCATTGACACCGGTGATAATGTTGCGAAAAGACACTTCATCAGAGAAAAGTGAAAAGGTCTTGAGTTTATCTGCAATTTTCTCCATGTCTTCACGATCTGTTCTCGTCCTTGACGTTCTTGCCTCCTTGTGTTGTTCACTGGTGACAAAGCTCTGGCGAGTGAAACCCTGCATTGCATCACTGTAGGAAGAGGACACTGGCACAGACAGAGTCCACAAGGCCCTCTGATGTTCGGAAGAAGTCTTCGGATATTCATCGGTTGAAGATGGGATCTTAGACTTGATATTGCTCTTGATTAGTTTGGCCGCAGTCTCTATGATGGCTCTCTTCTGGGCTTCTTCATCCGTTTCCTGACTACGGAAATAGTCTCTCAGGATTATTCTGGTCTTTTCATGGAACGTTACAATGTTAGGCAACCCTTCACACTCTGCTATGAATAGCGAATCGCCATACGTCTCCTAAAGCCTATACCTCAGCCATTTATTACTATAGACAGCACTGTCTCCTTCTACAAGGTACTCCATCAATTTCTTTGCAAGATCTGTGACAGTCAGTTGCTCTTCATCGTTGTCCTCAAGAAATGCACACATTATCAAGAACGCTTGCTCTTGGTCCATGTTCATCGGCTTCCCTACCTTCCGCGGTTTCTTTGTAGTAGATCCACCACCATGACGCACAGAAATTCCGTAATTTGTCCGAAAGTTAATGTCACATGAATGATGATACAGACAGTCTGCAGCATGTAAGTCCTTCCCAAAGTACGTGATTCTCCCTTGAATGGTGATTGCCCAGTCATCATTACGCTGTTTGCAATGTGACATGATGGACCTTACAAATCCATCCGTTTTAACAAAGCTATAGTCATTGAAATCACTACTAGATCTTGTCTTCTCCACTTTATGTCTACAGAACAAACACTGCGTCGTGCTATCATAGGATCCAGTAGACACCCATGTACCTCTCTTGGCAGGTGAACGATGAACGGAAGTAGCTTTCTTATGCAAGTCTATTTGCTTCTTGTTTATGTAGTTCATATGACATCTCTTGTGCACCACTGCTCCAGCAGCTACCACAGTGCTAACGCCCCTCTCAATACTGGCTTTATTGATCCCTTCAGCTCCTTTCGCACCAATCACCACTCTTTCTCCGTCATCTTCTACTTCATGGCTGCATAAGGGGCAAGTTTCTTGACTTTCCATCATTCTCAGCTCTGTAAAAGAAGATAAATAAATCTTTAAATAATAAATATAATAATAGTAGTAATTGTAAAAGAAATATGATAGACACTGAAAGGCGAGTCGCATTTAGCATTTTACAGCTTTGGCGGCCATATTCTTTGATGTCACATTTGGACCCTTTGTGGTAACCCTATCTTGGTAAACTTTTAGTATGTTTTTCCCTACATGTAATACTACCAAAAAAACAATAAAACGCTTTCTTGGAATTTGTTCAGGGTAAAGTTTTTTTTTTTCGTATTTTGACTGGACTAAAGCAATGATCATTGGTCTTGTTCGCATGATGATGGGCATTAAAGCTCCAGGGCAGGGTCGAAATAATCGCGGTCGTAGAGGGTGCAATCACGACCGAGCCTGTGCAGGAGGGGGGACCTGCTGATGCGCATTCAGTGAAAGACCCTCCAGCTCTCTGTGTTATAATACACCCCACCAGCCAATTAGAGACCTTCAGCTGGTATCAACTTACCAGTGCCGAGCATGCCAAAGTCAACTGCTGGCTCCTGTGCCAGCTACAGAAGAGGACACTATGGGAGTGGAGGAAAGAAAAAATAATCATGTGTTTGTTCTTAAATTGTGTTGGAGAAGAATGGAAGGGCCCAGGTTGGGTACATTACACCAAAATAGGATATACCAGAATGGGGGACATTATACCAAAATGGTATAGAAGTGTAGACAAATGATAGATTAAAGGGAACCTGTCACCCCGCTTTTTCGATATGAGATAAAAATATGGTTCAATAGGGCCTGAGCTCTGCTTTACATCAGTACCTTTCATATCCCCCGATTCCCCACCTTTGGTGAGAAAATATCTTAGTAATCTCTCCGTTTTCGTATATCAATCACCCTGGTCCGGTCCGGTCCGATGGGAGGGGCCTAATCGCTGTCTCTCCCCCCGCTCCTCAGCGTGTCTGACGTAACTAGATCTGTGAATAGCACAGATACCGGTTAGTTTCTGCGCGTGCACATTGAATTAGCCTCTAGCGCCTGCGTAGTATGCAAGGAAAATGCCGGCGCATGTGCAATAATGAGTTGTATGCTTTGCCCACTGTTGGGCAAAACATACTGCGCACGCGCAAAATGCCACTTGAATGCGCAGGTGCAGAAAACAACACCAACGCAGGAAAGAAGATTCGTAGAGCAAGGCAGGAGGTGGGGAGAAACGGCGGTTAGGCACCGCCCAACGGACCGGACTGGGGTGATTGACATATGAAAACGGAGAGATTACTAAGGCATTTTCTCAGCAAAGGTGGGGAATCGGGGGATGAGAGCTGTGGCAAGAAGGTTTGCTGTGTCTGTCAGCGTAGTGTCCAGAGGCTGAAGGCGCTACCAGAAGACAGGCCAGTACACCAGGAGATGTGGTGGGGGCCGTAGAACGGCAACAACACAGCAGCAGGACTGCTACCTCCGCCTTTGTACAAGGAGGAACAGGAGGAGCACTGCCAGAGCCCTGCAAAATGTGCATGTGTCTGCACAAACGGTTAGAAACCGACTCCATGAGGATGGTCTGAGTGCCCGACATCAACAGATGGGGGTTGTGCTCACAGCCCAACACCGTGCAGGATGCTTGGCATTTGCCACAGAACACCAGGATTGTCAAATTCACCACTGGCACCCTGTGCTCTTCACTGATGAAAGCAGGTTCACACTGAGCACATGTGACAGATGTGACAGAGTCTGGAGATGCCGTGGAGAGCAATCTGCTGCCTGCAACATCCTTCAGCAAGGCCCGTTTGGCAGTGGGTCAGTAATGGTGTGGGGCGGCATTACTTTGGAGGGCTGTACAGCCCTCCATGTGCTCACCACAGGTAGCCTGACTGCCATTAGGTACCGAGATGAGATCCTCAGACCCCTTGTGAGACCATATGCTGGTGCGGTTTGCCCTGGGTTCCTCCTAATGCAGGACAATGCCAGACCTCATGTCGCTGGAGAGTGTCAGCAGTTCCTGCAAGATGAAGGCATTAAAGATATGGACTGGCCCGCCCGTTCGCCAGACCTGAATCTGATAAAGCACATCTGGGACATCATGTCTTGCTCCATCCACCAACGTCACGTTGCACCACAGACTGTCCAGGAGTTGGCGGATGCTTTCATCCAGGTCTGTGAGGAGATCCCTCAGGAGACCATCCACCGCTTCATCAGGAGCATGCCTAGTCGTGGTACAGTAGGGAGGTCATACAGGCACGTGGAGGCCACACACAATACCGAGCATCTTTTCCTTGTCATGAGGCATTTCCACTGAAGTTGGATCAGCCTGTAATTTGATTTTCCACTTTGATTTTGAGTATCATTCCAAATCCAGACCTCCATGGGATATTCATTTTGATTTACATTGATAATTGTTATGTTTTATTGTTCTGAACACATTCCACTATGCAGTGAATAAAAATTTGCAACTGGAATATTTCATTCAGAGATATCTAGGGTGTGGTATTTTAGTGTTCCCTTTATTTTTTTGAGCAGTGTACATAACCATGACTCATGCTGGGATTGTGGTGGTAGCCAGTAGCAGATTACCAGGGATTCATGTAAATTCAGAGATTGAGAGCAGCATGCCGTGTTTTAAAGGGAATGGGTCAGTAGGGTGTTTCTATGTAATATGACAGCAGTATGATGTAGGGTCAGAAACCCTGATTACAGCGATGTATCACTTAGTTAATTGAGAGCACCAACTGTGACAGAATCACAGTTTTCTCTGCTGCAGATTAACCAGGGCTCTGAATGCTGAACTGTGTATAACTGTGTATAACTCCACCCACATCACTGACTGGCAGCTTTCTGTTTATATTGACAAAAAGCTGCCAATCAGTGGTGGAGGCATGGTTATACTAGGAGGCACAAGACACCTTGTCTTGTAGTGATAATCTCCTGCTGATAAAACACATACTGTATTGAAACAGCAAAACACAGACCAATAAGTAACACATCTCTGGAATGGGGGTCTCTGTCCATATATTATGCTGCTTTAAGATTCCATAGCAAAAACATGCTGACAAATTCCATTTACAAATAGCAAATCATATTATTATGATATGTCATTTTCTTATTCAAGTGCATAGAACAAATGCTAAAAAGCCTTAGATGTTGTTTATTCCTCCTGGGAGATCTGGTGTTAGAAGATCACTACGTATTGTGAATCACAGATCTTCCATTTAGACTGCTGTTAATTCCCTACATGAAATGGATTTGGTTTCCTTTGGTGCTGAAGAGGTTAATGACCCTTTCTATGCCGGTCAGAAACTTGCAGCCCCATTTCAGCTGCTTCTCATCTGATCATTACCTCTCCCAATAAAACCTGACCAGACCATTTCTGCCTTGCCTTGGAAAGCTTTGCTTCCTTGGTCCTTGCAAATGCTGTGTTGAATTGGAGATCGTTGTTGCTACTGTAGATTATTGAATACTGTTTGTATGCTTTATTCTTTGTCCAAGTCTCTTTGCTTGGTATATTCCTATCTATCCCTATATACCTCTTTACCTTTGGTGAGTGTTTGTATGTTTCTTAATTTCTATCCCTGTTTTGTCTTTGTGTCTTATTTACCTTACATTTCTGTTCAATACCTCATGGAGTGTGGGAGGGGACAGATCAGAGAAGAGCGACCAAGGTTATTAGAGGACTGGGGGGTCTGCAATACCAAGATAGGTTATTACACTTGGGGCTATTTAGTTTGGAAAAACGAAGACTAAGGGGTGATCTTATGTTAATGTATAAATATATGAGGGGACAGTACAAAGACCTTTCTGATGATCTTTTTAATCATAGACCTGAGACAGGGACAAGGGGGCATCCTCTACGTCTGGAGGAAAGAAGGTTTAAGCATAATAACAGACGCGGATTCTTTACTGTAAGAGCAGTGAGACTATGGAACTCTCTGCCGTATGATGTTGTAATGAGTGATTCATTACTTAAATTTAAGAGGGGACTGGATACCTTTCTGGAAAAGTATAATGTTACAGGGTATATACACTAGATTCCTTGATAAGGCGTTGATCCAGGGAACTAGTCTGATTGCCGTATGTGGAGTCGGGAAGGAATTTTTTTCCCCATGGTGGAGTTACTCTTTGCCACATGGGTTTTTTTTGCCTTCCCCTGGATCAACATGTTAGGGCATGTTGGGTTAGGCTATGGGTTGAACTAGATGGACTTACAGTCTTCCTTCAACCTTAATAACTATGTAACTAACTATGTAAGATCAGGGTTTAACAGGAGCATAGTTTGATTTGGGCCTCTCTACCTTCAAAAGTACCCCCAGGACGCAAATAGTTAGGGTCCCAGTTCCAGGGACAGTTTGAGGCCCCCTTCCTTACTGAAGACTGTCATAGCATGACAATTTGATTGGCCCCACATTTTTCTGGATCTTGACATGAATTCTGTTGCTAATCTTACTAGACAGCTAAAGGGTTTGTCTTTTGAGCTGTCTGACCTATGGTCAAAGGTCTCGTCACAACAGACTGCTGAACCAGAACCTTAAGTGGTGCTCCTTGATTGTTTTTTGGGGGGTCGGGATAAATTTCTTGCATTCTGGGAAGCTGGCAAGCTCTATTTCAAGTATTGTCTGCGGTCATCTGGGAGTGAGGTACAGAGGGTGGGGATTGTGATGTCTCTTCTTCAAGGAGACCCTCCATTCTGGGCCTTCTCAATCCCAACCAACTCATTGTCACTCCAGTCAGTGGATGGTTTTTTGTGGCTCTTGGCTTCATATATAATGACCCAGACTGGGTCTCCCTTTCTGAGCTAAAACTTTGCAAAATCCAGCAGGGCGACCGACCGGCAGAGGAATTTTGTTCAGAATTCGGTAGATGGACAACTGACACCCACTGGAAAAATCCGGCCCTTAGTAGTCAGTTTTGTCAGGACCTGGCTGAATGGTTAAAGGATTCATTGGCGCATTATTAAACTTCAGCATTGTTGGAGGCAGCCATGGCTATTGCCATACTTATCGATAGATGCATCAGGGATAGACCTGTACTGACCCCATCCTCTGTTGTACTTCCTAAAGTGGAAGTTCTTCATGTGCTCCAAAGGACCTATGCAGTTAGACCCCGCTATGGGTCTCCTGCAGTTCTACGCAAAAAAGGAGTGTGCTTTTATTGTAGCAAAAAGGGTCGTTTCATTAGGGTTTGTCCATCTATACCTAATCACGAGAGACCATTGGAAAACTTCTGACCCCAGACAGTGGCGCCGCTACCATGAGGCGAGCAGAGCGCTTTGGCTCAGGCGGCACTGCCGTCCCTGAAGAGAGGGGGCAGCAGATTCTGTCGGTGCAGTAACTGGATCTCCTCCGTCCTTGATCTCCTCATCCAGCCCTCCCCAACTCACGTGACATCATCACAGGTCCTGACACTGAAGTCTCTCTTCTCCATGCATCTCCTCAAGTTGCTCATAGATGGCTGCTCTGTGCACATAGGACCTGTGATGAGGTCACAAGAGGGGAGGAGTCAGCGGTCACATGATCAGGGTCATGGTGCTGGATGAAGGAAAGCTGATGTGCAGGGTCAGGAGGAGTTTGCAGGGTGGATGTAGCAGAGTCGTGTGTGTACGAGGTATACGGAGCGGAGCCATGTGTGTATGATTTGTGCGGAGCAGAGACATGTGTGTACTTGGTGTACAGAGTGGAGTCGTGTGTGTATGAGGTGTATGGAGTGGAGCCGTGTGTGTATGAGGTGTATGGAGTGGAGCCGTGTGTGTATGAGGTGTATGGAGTGGAGCCGTGTGTGTAATTGGTGTGCGGAGTGAAGCTGTGTGTGTATGAGGTGTACGGAGCGGAGCCGTGTGTGTACGAGGTTTGTGGAGCGGAGCTGTGTGTGTACTTGGTGTACAGAGTGGAGCCGTGTGCGTACGAGATGTATGGAGTGGAGCCGTGTGTGTACTTGGTATACGGAGCGGAGCCGTGTGTGTACTTGGTGTACGGAGCAGAGCCATGTGTGTACTTGGTGTACGGAGCAGAGCCATGTGTGTACTTGGTGTACGGAGTGGAGCCGTGTGTGTATGAGGTGTACGGAGTGGAGCCATGTGTGTACGATTTGTGCGAAGCAGAGATGTGTGTGCACAAGGTGTATGGAGCAGAGCCATGTGTGTACTTGGTGTATGGAGCGGAGCCGTGTGTGTACTTGGTGTATGGAGTGGAGTTGTGTGTGTACGAGGTGTTTGGAGCAGAGCTTTGTGTGTACAAGGTGTGTGGAGCGGAGCCGTGTGTGTACTTGGTGTATGGAGCGAAGCCGTGTGTGTACGAGGTGTGTGGAGCGGAGCCGTGTGTGTACGATGTGTACAGAGTGGAGCCATGTGTGTACGAGGTGTAAGGAGTGGAGCCATGTGTGTACTTGGTGTACAGAGTGGAGCCGTGTGTGTACTTGGTATACGGAGTGGAGCCGTGTGTGTACGAGGTGTATGGAGTGGAGCCGTGTGTGTACTTGGTGTACAGAGCGGAGCCGTGTGTGTGCGAGGTGTACGGAGCGGAGCCATGTGTGTATGTGGTGTACGGAGCGGAGCCGTGTGTGTACTTGGTGTATGGAGCGGAGTTGTGTGTGTACGAGGTGTTTGGAGCAGAGCTTTGTGTGTACAAGGTGTGTGGAGCGGAGCCGTGTGTGTACTTGGTGTATGGAGCGAAGCCGTGTGTGTACGAGGTGTGTGGAGCGGAGCCGTGTGTGTACGATGTGTACAGAGTGGAGCCATGTGTGTACGAGGTGTAAGGAGTGGAGCCGTGTGTGTACTTGGTGTACGGAGTGGAGCCGTGTGTGTACTTGGTATACGGAGTGGAGCCGTGTGTGTACGAGGTGTATGGAGTGGAGCCGTGTGTGTACTTGGTATACGGAGTGGAGCCGTGTGTGTGCGAGGTGTACGGAGCAGAGCCATGTGTGTATGTGGTGTACGGAGCGGAGCCGTGTGTGTACAAGGTGTACGGAGTGGAGCCGTGTGTATACTTGGTGTATGGAGCAGAGCCATGTGTGTACTTGTTGTACGGAGTGGAGCCGTGTGTGTTCGGGGTGTACGGAGCGGAGCAGCAGGAGTACGAGGTGTATGGATTAGCCGCATGTGTACAAGGTTTACGGAGTGGAGCCATGTGTCTAGGAGGTGTACGTAGTGTGGCCGCGTGTGTACAAGGTGTACAGAGCAGAGCCGCATGTGTACAAGGCTTATGGAGTGGAGCCATGTGTGTATTGAGTGGAGCCATGTGTGTGCGCGAGGTGTACGGAGCGGAGCCATGTGTGTAAGAGGCATACAAAGCGGAACTGTGTGTGTATGGAGCCATGCGTGTACAAGGTCGGTGTATGGTGGGGAGCAAATTTCATACCTCCCAACTGTCCCGGATCCAAAGGGACAGTCCTGATTTTCAGAGGCTGTCCCGGCTGGGAGCTTACTTTTCCTGTGGACACAGGAGTTTACGGTGGAGCCCCGAGGAGCACTTTAAAACTCGCACGTGACGTTCCACCGGAAGTGACGTGCTGGAAGCTGACAGGAAATGATGTAATTTCGGGAGGAGATTCTGACGGAACCATGGAGGCACTTCAGGGAATACTTCAGATCAATCACCGTGTCCTCCTCCGACAGCGCGGACAGCGGGATCACCTTGGAATCGGGGATACCGGCCATGTGAGCGGATCATGATATGTCCTGCAGCGGGATGCTCAGGTG
The DNA here is from genome assembly GCF_051348905.1 of Ranitomeya variabilis. Lineage (NCBI taxonomy): Eukaryota > Metazoa > Chordata > Amphibia > Anura > Dendrobatidae > Ranitomeya > Ranitomeya variabilis. The sequence continues at coordinate 480,075,371 of NC_135233.1, forward strand.
GGCATTACAATGGGAGCCGGGCCGCCTGTCATGTCGGACGCTATTCACTCTAGGGCGTCCGACAGACAGCGGTAATTCCGCATTCGTCCACTATACGCTCAGTGGCGCCGGCTAGATTTTATCTAGGTTGTCCGGGGTTAATCTAGCTGGTACTTGGGTTGGAGGTTGGGTCACGCCCACTGCCTTTAAATAGTTCTGCTGGACTTTGGGCATCGCCGATTATAGCTTGTGCCTCGTGCCTAGTGATTCCGGTCTGGAGTGGTGGTCTTGGAGAAGAAATATCGTATCTGGTGGTGTATTATCCTTTCATAAATGATGTGTTCTCGCATGTCCTGTGGAAATTCGTTATTGTGTACCTAGATGACATTCTCATTTATTCATGTGACCGTGATACTCATTTATAACATGTTAGGCAGGTGTTACAGTTACTCAGAGAGAATAAGCTGTATGCAAAACTTGAGAAATGTGTATTTTCGGTTCAGGAGCTGCCTTTCTTGGGTTATATTGTGTCCGCTTCAGGGTTTAAAATGGACACCGCTAAGGTGCAAGCGGTGCTGCATTGGGAACGGCCTGATAACCTAAAAGCGCTTCAGCGGTTCCTTGGGTTTTCTAACTATTATAGAAAGTTTATCAAAGATTTTTCTACCATTGCTAAACCGCTTACTGACATGACGAAAAAGGGTACCAATTTCTCCGCCTGGCCTGAGGCTGCTGTGCGCGCATTCGAATTTCTGAAGAACAGTTTTGCTTCGGCCCCCATTCTGGTGCAACCGGACATATCGAAACCATTTACCATGGAAGTCAATGCGCCTGAGGTTGGAGTGGGGGCGGTGCTGTCACAAAGCTCATCCTTGGGCGAGTTGCGTCCATGCGCCTACTTTTCCAAGAAGCTGTCGCCCGCCGAACGTAACTACGATATCGGCAACAGGGAGTTGTTGGCTATCAAGTTGGCTTTTGAGGAATGGCGACACTTCTTGGAGGGGTCGGTCCAGCAGGTTACAGTTATCACCGACCATAAAAATCTGCTTTATTTAGAGTCAGCCAAGCGTCTGTCCCCCAGGCAGGCTCGCTGGGCATTGTTTTTCACACGATTCAACTTTTTTGTTACTTACCGACCGGGGTCTAAGAACACTAAGGCGGATGCTTTATCCAGGTGTTTTCCGGGGGGAGAACCTCGGGAAGATCCGGTGCCCATCCTCCAAAAGGGTGTAGTGGTCTCGGCTCTCACGACCGAGGTTGAGGCTGAGATTGCCGAGGCTCAGGAGGAAGTACCACCAGAGGTTCCCATTAACAAATCGTTTGTACCGCTCGATCTTTGCCTAAAGGTGTTGGGTGAGCATCATAATGCTGTCCTGGCTGGCCATCCAGGGGTTAGGGGTACCTTGGAGTTGGTGTCGCGTCGGTTTTGGTGGCCCAAAATCTGACAGGACGTGGTCTCGTACGTGTCAGCATGTACCACGTGTGCTAGGGCTAAGACGCCCCGCTCCCGTCCTGCTGGGACCCCTCACTGACATGACTAGCAAAGGTACAGAATTCTCAAGGAGGTCTGACTGCACTTGGTAGGCACTTTCTTCTTTGAAGAGATGTTTTCCCACTGCTCCAGTGCTCAAACAACCCGATGCTACTCAACCGTTTACTGTCGAGGTTGATGCTTTGGAGGTGTGGGTCGCAGCTGTATTGTCTCAAGGGTCATCGCCTGGTAAATGGCATCGATGTGCCTTCTTCTTTAAAAAGTTGGTGCTCATCGAAAGAAACTATGATGTAGGCAATAGGGAACTTTTGACCATTAAGTTGGCATTTGAGAAATGGTATAATTTTTTGGATGGGAGAGTTCATCTGGTCAGTCATCCCTGATCACATAAACTTGATGTACTTTCAATCTGCTAAACATCTTAATCCCAGGCAAGCGACATGGTCTTTGTTTTTCACCAGGTTTAAATTTGTGGTCAATTGCCGTCCTGGCATTAAGAGCGTCAAAGTGGATACTTTGTCTTGGAGTTTCCCTGGGGGTGGGAGTACTGATGATGCAATCCCTATTTTACAAGAAGGTGTGGTCGTCTCCGCAGTGTGTTCTGAACTTGAGGGTGAGTTAGAGAAGGCTTAGTGGGACGCCACTGCTGTTCCTTTGGAGAAATTGTTTATAACTGTATAACTGGACTTAAAACTTTGTAGGGACTTCATAACTCCGCTCGGGCTGATCCCTGAGGTAGTAAGGTGACCTTGGACCTCATTCCTCGCTGTTTTTGGTGGCCAAGGTTGCATAAGGATGTAGTTGACTTTGTGTCCTTGTGTTGTGGCTGTACACATCCAAAGACCCTGCATACTCATCCGTCTGGGGCTCTTATACCATTATTCATTACTAACCGACCATGGACTCATTAATCAATGGATTTATTCCGGATCGCATTCTGATAAAACTGTTATCTTAGTTGTGGTGGATAGGTTTAGTAAAATGGGGCACTTTATTGCTTTACCTGCTCTTCCTAACGCCAAAACACTGGCTCATTTGTTTGTCACTGAGATCGTGAAGCTTCATTGAGTTCCCTCTGATGTTGTGTCAGATTGGAGGACCCAATTTGTATCCAAATTTTGGAGGGCATTTTAGTCTCGTTTAGGGATACATCTATCCTTTTCTTCGGCATTCCATCCTCAAACTAATGGCCAAACTGAACAAAAAAAACAAAGTTTGTAGACTTTCCTCAGATGTTTTGTAACAGATAACCAGGAGGATTGGTCTTCTTTTCTACCACTGGCTGAGTTTGCGTTACACAATCGTCGTAGTGAGTTCACTGGTAAGTCACTATTTTTTGGTGTATATGGCTTTTATCCACAATTCTATACTTTCAGTAAAATTTTCTACTTTGCTCTCATCAGTATGGGAAGGGGTTCAGAATAATTTAAAGATCATGGGGGACAAATACAAATGTATGGCTGATAAAAAAACGATTGTCAGGTCCGGATCTGGGGGTGAATGATTTAGTATGGCTGTACACCCAAAATATTAAAATTAAAGTTCCTTCTTGGAAATTAGGTCATAGGTTTATTGGTCCTTATAAGGTGGTCGCCGTAATCAACCCTGTAGCTTTTCGTCTCAAGCTTCCGCTGACTCTCAAGATCCATGATGTTTTTCACAAGTCTGAAAAAAATTGTTACGCCTGTGAAACTGTCACCTTTACACCACCACTGGTTATTGTTGACTTCAGTTCAGAATTTCAGTTAGAGCAAATCATTGATTCCCGTATGACTCGTTGCTCTGTACAGTACCTGGTACATTGGAAGGGGTATGGTCCAGAGGAGAGGATGTGGTCGCTGGCATCTGAGGTTAATGCCGGTAGGTTGATACAGTCATTTCATTTGGCCCATCTGGATAAACCCAGCCCCATGTAGAAAGGGGGGGGGGGGTACTGTCACAAGTGTGTCATGTCCTCCTGGGAGATCTGGGGTTATAGGATCACTACGTATTGTGAATCACAGCTCTTCCATTCAGCCCATGTGAATTTGGTTTCCTTTGATGCTGAAGAGGTTAATGACCCTTCTATGCTGGTCAGAAAGGTGCAGCTCCAATTTAGTCCATGAGCCGGGCCAGATATCGGTACCACCCGGAGTGACTAATTTTCTTTGGTATTTTTAGGTAGATGCATGTCTGTAGTTTATTTTTTGATATGATAGCCCTTACATATACGTAGCTTATTAACCCCTTCAGCCCTAGGCCTATTTGTACCCAAGTGCCTAAGCCAATCTGACCTGTGCCACTTCATGGGCTAATAACTTTGGAACGCTTTCACCTATCCAAGCCATTCTGAGATTGTTTTCTCGTGACATATTGTACTTCACGTCAGTGCTAAATGGGAGTCAATATATTTTACCTTTCTATATAAAAAAATGCTAAATATTCGGAAATTTTGGAAAAATCGGCAATTTTTTAACTTTGAAATTCTCTGCTTTTTACAAAAATACTGATACCCCCCATAATAGTTATTAATTTACACTCCCCACATGTTTACTTCATATTGGCATCATTTTGAAAATGAAACCTTATTGTTTTACGACGTAATAGGGCTTATAGTTTTATGCGCAATTTTTCACATTTACAGCAAAACCCACTTTTCAAAGGACCAAGTCACTTCTGAAGTCACTTTAAGGGGCTTACATAACAGAAACCACCCATAAATTACCCCATTTTGCAAACTACACCCCTCAAGCTGTTCAAAACTCATTTTTAAAAACTGTTAACCCTTTAGGTGTTCCACAGGAATTTTAGCAGAATGAAGGCGAAATTTCAAAATTTCATTTTTTTTCCAGATATTACATTGTAATCCAATTTTACCTGCAACCTAGCAAGGGTTAACGGCAAACCCAAACTTGGTTACCCTAATTCTGCAGTTTATAGAAACACCCCACATGTACTCGTAAACTAAAGTATGGGCACACAGCACAGCTCAACACGGAAGGAGCGCTATGTGGTTTTTGGGTGGCGGATTCACTGGAAGAAATCTAGGGGGCCATGTCACATTTGAAGGCTGCCTGAGGTACACCCACAGTGGAAACCCCAAAAAGTGACCCTATTTTGGAAACTACACCCCCAAGGAATCTTTTAGGGGGTATAGTGACCACTTTGACCCAACCAGTGTTTCACAGTAGTTGGAAACACTTGGTTGAGAAAATGGAAAAAGTGCATTTTTTACATGAAGGTGTCATTTTAGGCTCATTTTTTTATTTTTAAGAGGTGTACCAGCAAAAAATGCACCCCACTATTTGTTCACCAATCTCTCCCGAACACAACAACACCCGATATGTTGTCGTACACTGCAGTATTGGGGAACGGCAGGCCTCGGAAGGGAAGGAGCGCCAAATGACTTTTGGAGTGCAAATTTTACTGGAAGAAATCTAGGGGGCTATGTCACATTTGAAGACACCCTGAGGTGCCCCAACACACGCACACACACTGACACATACACGTTCTGTGCTGAACAGGACTCTCCGGTCTTCTCTGCAGAGCTCCTATCTCCCTCTGCTTGCATGGAAAAACTTCCTTCCATGGCTAGAAGAAAACCATGCAAGGGACCTTCACCATCTGGATGAAACACTGAAGAACATCACAAACTTTCGCATCAGTGTGTCGCAGGGATCCTTCGAAAAGCTCTTGGATAATGAATCTTGCACACTTACCCTGAAGCTCTTTCAAGTTTATCTTGAGACCCTCAGAAATGAACAACTCTCAGCATTCTGGATGTCATACTTGGACATGGTCGAGACCATGCTGGCCCTGGTTCGAGCTTCAAGAGAAGGCAACTGGATGCTTCACCTAGGAGCAATCCGACAGATGATACCATGGTGTTTTGCCTATGACAAGGTCAACTATGCCCGATACCTAACCTATTACTATGCCACAATGTCTCGGCTGCCCATAGAACACCCAGAGGTCCATGAATACTTCATGCAAGGTGGCTTTTCGGTCCAGATCGGTAGCAAGAATCCTTTTGGACGAATTCCTGTGGACCAGACCATTGAAGAGACAATCAACAAAGACACCCAGACACCAGGGGGCACAAAAGGCTTCAGCCTCAAAGTTGGAGCTGTTTCCAGGTTCTACCTGACATCAGAGTACCGCAGTATGTACTTGAGGCAGCTGAGGGCCCTGGTAGGCCAACAATATACTGACTTCAGCCATTCAGACCTACAGGTGTCTAGGATTAGAAGAGATGAAGCCGATGTCCAATCTTTCGTTCAACTGCTGGAGACAGGTTGGGTGAACCCCTTCAACAAAGAGCATAATGGTGAACTTATCAGTTTGTCAACAGCGACTGTAGCACCACCAGATGTAGCCAAAGACCTTCAAGGGGCATACAGTATAGGAGAGGATGCATATCAAACATTCAAGGATGAGCGTTTGGGTACCGATAAGCCAACTACATTGTTTCATGACAAGATGACGAAGAACAAACTTAAAACGTTCTCTAACATCCAAATGAAGACACGCAGACAAGGTCTTGGCAAGGAGGTAATTTTGAAGGCTGACAGAAACCTATTTGGCCAGATGATACTTGTAGCTGAGAACAGAAAGCTACAAATGAGTGATGTCTTGACTCATCCCCTGGGTCCATTGCCATGGGCACTTGCCAATGGTGATGGGTCTATCCGCAAGACCAACAAGGCTGCCCTCGCAAGGGAGTTGGAGAGGAATGCTCGTCCTGCAGAAGTGATCCCCGAGCCCTCTGCAACCATCATTGATGGGATGAGCCTGGTTCAGAAACTGAAGGGAAACAATGCAACATTTGGCCAGCTAGCAGGCACAGCAATGAGTCGCGCTATCCATGAGGGTGCTAAGAGCAAGCGCATTGATATTGTCTTTGACGTCTACAAGGAGACATCCATCAAAGATACAGAAAGAGTCAACAGATATGAAGGCACAGGGATCCATTTCAAGAACATTCAACATGGGCACAACATCCAGCAGTGGAAAAAGCTTCTAAGTAGTTCCTCCAACAAGGCAAGTCTCATAAAGTTTCTGGTAGAAGAATGGAAGGCGAAACACCACAGGGAGAAGCTTGAGGAGAAGGAGCTGTATGTCACATGTGAGCAGCTCTGCTTTAAGATCACCAAAGAACAGTGGGAAGAGGCTGCTGACCTTAAGTCAAATCAAGAAGAAGCAGACACACGCCTCCTTCTCCATGCTCTTCATGCAGCAGAATCTGGTTACAAGTCGGTCATCATCACTTCGGAGGATACTGATGTCATGGTCCTGTGTCTGGGCATGTGCCACAAAATCCCATCCCACCTGTTCCAGAAATGCGGTACACAGAACCGGACAAGATTCCTGGATATCACCACTCTGAGCCGAACATTGGGAGGCAGCGTATGTGATTCATTGATTGGTATGCATGCATTTACAGGCTGTGACACCGTCAGTGCATTCGCTGGCCGTGGGAAGATGACGACACTCAAGCAGTTGAAGATGAACAAGACATACCAGGATGCCTTTCAGGAAGTTGGTCGTTCATGGGAAGTGTCTACCGAACTTTTTGAGAAGTTACAGGAAATCACCTGCCACATGTACCTGCCAACTACCCAAACAACTGAGGTAAACAGGCTCCGTTATCAGCTGTTCTGTGCCAGACGTGGAGTGGTAGAGTCAAGTCAACTCCCTCCTTGCCAGGACTGCCTTTTCATGCATGCACTGCGTGCAAACTACCAGGCTGCGATCTGGAGGAGAAGTCTGCAGAGCCAGCCATGGGTTGCAAACCCAACAGACTGCGGTTGGATGATAGATAACGACGGAAAGCTTGTTGTCAAGTGGATGCAAGGGGCACCAGCACCAGAAGCTATTATACAGCTACTGTCCTGCAAGTGTGTGCGGTCATGTGAACTTCCTCAGTGTACTTGCCTCAGCAATGGCCTGAAGTGCACAGACATGTGCAGATTACAGACATGCCAGAACAAGGGTACTGAAGACGAGCCAGTAGAACAACAGTCAGATTCAGAGTCCGATGTTGAAGATATTATGGAGTAACATATATATATATATATATATATATATATATATATATATATATATATATATATATATATATATGCACATGACATGTTCAGTGTGTATTTACATAACTTGGATTAAATTTTGTTACAAATACTACATCTAGTCACTCCGGGTGGTACCGATATCGTCATATTTGGTTCTTGGCTCATGCTAAAATTCCTGTGGAACACCTAAAGGGTTAACAGTTTTTAAAAATGAGTTTTGAACAGCTTGAGGGGTGTAGTTTGCAAAATGGGGTAATTTATGGGTGGTTTCTGTTATGTAAGCCCCTTAAAGTGACTTCAGAAGTGACTTGGTCCTTTGAAAAGTGGGTTTTGCTGTAAATGTGAAAAATTGCGCATAAAACTATAAGCCCTATTACGTCGTAAAACAATAAGGTTTCATTTTCAAAATGATGCCAATATGAAGTAAACATGTGGGGAGTGTAAATTAATAACTATTATGGGGGGTATCAGTATTTTTGTAAAAAGCAGAGAATTTCAAAGTTAAAAAATTGCCGATTTTTCCAAAATTTCCGAATATTTAGCATTTTTTTATATAGAAAGGTAAAATATATTGACTCCCATTTAGCACTGACGTGAAGTACAATATGTCACGAGAAAACAATCTCAGAATGGCTTGGATAGGTGAAAGCGTTCCAAAGTTATTAGCCCATGAAGTGGCACAGGTCAGATTGGCTTAGGCACTTGGGTACAAATAGGCCTAGGGCTGAAGGGGTTAATAAGCTACGTATATGTAAGGGCTATCATATCAAAAAATAAACTACAGACATGCATCTACCTAAAAATACCAAAGAGAATTAGTCACTCCGCTTGGTACCGATATCGTCAAATTTGGTTCTTGGCTCATGGACTAATTCAGCTGCTTCTGATATGGTCATTATCTCTCCTTATAAAACCTGGCCAGGCCCTCTCTGCCTTGTTAGTGAAAGCTTTGCTTCCTAGCTCCTTGGCGATGCTGTGCTGAATTGGAGATAATTTTTGCTACTGGAAATTGTTACGTGCTTGCTTTTGGTTGTATGCTTTTCTCATTGTCCTATTCCCATTTGGCTGTTATATTCCTATACTTCCTTATACACCTCTCTACCTTTGGTGAGTGTTTGTATGTTTGTTGCTTTCTGTTATCCTTGTTTTGTCTTTTTGTCTTGTTTACCTTACATTTCCGTCCCATACATCATAGGCTGGGGAGGGGACAGATCAGGGTTTAACAGGAGTAAAGTAAGGTCAGAGACCATGGCCTCCCTACCTTAAAAAGTGCTCCCGGGATAGAGATAGTTAGGATCCCAGTTCCAGGGACAGATTGAGGCCCCTTTCCTTAAAGATTGTCATAGCGTGAAAAAATCTTTTTGGATGACATCAGAACTTTGACAAATGGAAACAATCACTGTTAAACAACGAGGCTTTGTTTTGGAAATTGTGTGCCTATTTCTACCTCATGGTGTGCGGCTACAAATCTGTTCCACATATCTGTTCCACATCTGACTTTTCAAATTGTCACATTGTTACATTTCCCTCCTGGTCAGCTGGGAAAATGTTACGGTTCCCTGCACTGGATCACACCTATTTGAGATGTTTTTCAAGAATACAGTAAAACAGCTGCTGCCAAAATCTCCACCTATAAGATGTGAAGGTTAGGAAGCACTGCAATATCACAGGCGAAAACCAGTAGCTAGCATGGAAGTGTTGTCTCTCTTGTTGTGGACTGCAGGCTTCGTACTTACAGTCAATGCACAACAGAAACTGGTCAGAGGTAAGAGATCTTTCTCTAGCTCTAAAGAATTATGAATATCTATCTCTCTATCTATTCTATCTATCTATCTAGTCTAGTCTAATCTATTGATCTAGCTACCTATTCAAATTTTGTGCCAAAAACTCACAACTATATTTTCATTGTAATGTCAAATGTGCCAAAAGTTAGATAAAAAGATATATAATTAAAAATCATCATAATGTTAGTTTATCAAGTGTAGTACTCTGACCATTGCTATTTTTTTCTTTTACAAAATAAAAATAAAGGTATTTATTAAGTTTACAAACAATAATAAATATTTTGAAATGTGACTCCTAGTTCAGGTGAAGAGCTATGTTCACACTTATATTTTTATATTTTGTTTTTGAACAAGCAAACGTAGTTAATGTCAACAATGGATCGCTTGCATAGCTGATACAAGCAAAAGCAAACAGACTCCACTGATGTTAATGAGGTCCTTCTGGTTTCCATTATTTTTCCATTTTTACACTGGAATAAAATCCGAATTTGTCAGAACTAATAGTAGCTATTGTCAGCCAAAATGTCATCAGTCAACTCTATTGCAGTGTAACGAGGATTTCATGCTTTGTAAGAGAGTACTGCACTCCAACTGTGATTAGACAATAACAACTAGTAACTAGCAATTTCCACCCACACTCATTTTAGCTGTTCTTGGTTCTTTGTGTGGGTTTTTATGATAGCCTGGAATATTAAAGGGTCATGGAGGACACATTTTACTTTAATGGTTTTTGAATAATTTATTATACCTGGCTAATTTGTATGAGAAAATTGGAGGTATGGAATATTTATGTTGCAAGTTGTGCAAGACACAGAGAAATTAGGCCCATGTTGGATTGGGTGGTGATAACTTAACTGCTGCTAACCTGAGAGCTGTCAAGTGCATTTTAGGCCAACTTATGTCATTGTGAGATGAGAGGATATGTTTTTATACTTCATATAAAATACTGGACTAATTTATTGCTGATGCACAGCAAATCGTTGTGCTACCGTTTTCAAATACTTTTGTGCATAAAAATATTAAAGTATTATACGATTCATATCCCTCTGTACTAACTAGCAATGAGCAAGCATGCTCACCACTCGAGTGAGCATCGGGGTGCTCGGGTACACATCAGGTATCACTGGTGCTCTGGTGCCATGTTTGAGTTCCCGCCTATCACTCTGTGACTGTTCGTGATTAGGGAAAGGTGAACAACCATCCCTAGGAATGGGGCCATAACTATCCCTGTTCCCAAAGATACCTCTAAAGGTGAGGAGGTTTTGGCCACCAGCCTTACTGATCTCCTGTTATTTTCTAAGCTGTCCTCTCCTCCTTCCCCCAAGAGGCCTGGGACAGATATGCTAGTGTATAAAGACATAAGCAAGAAACATACAAGCACTAACCAAAGGAATCTATGGAAGGATAGGAATGTAGCAACCAAATGGGAATAGGACAATGAGGAAAGCATATACCCAAAAGTAGCACTCAACTATATCCAGCAGCAATAAGGATCTCCATTTCAGCATTGTGTCTCCAAGGAGCTAGGAAGCAAAGCTTTCACTGGCAAGGAATAGAAGGAATGGTAAGGTTTTATAGGGTGAGGTAATGACCAGATCAGAAGCAGATGAAATGGAGCTGCAAGTTTCTGACCAGCATAGAAAGGGTCATTTATCTCTTCAACACTAATGGAAACCAAATCCATTTAATATGGGACACAAACACAGGCTAAATGGAAGATCTGCAATTCACAATAAGTAGTGATCTTCTAACTCCAGATCTCCTAGGAGGACGTGACACACTCTTGATAGTACCCTCCCTTTGATGAGGGGCCACAGGACCCTCAGGGCTAGTTTTATCCAAAATGGACCAAATGAAAGACTGTATCAACCTACCAGCATTAACCTCAGATGCCGGCACCCATATCCTCTCCTCAGGACCATACCGATAACAATGTACCAGGTACTGTACAGAGTGGCAAACCACATGGGAATCAATGATTTTCGCAAACTGAAATGCTTGATTACCATCAACAATAATTGGTGGTGATGGTAAAGGTGATGGCTCCACAGGCAAAACAACTTTTTTGAGCAAAGACCTGCGAAAAACATCTTGGATCTTGAGAGTTGGCGGAAGCTTGAGATGAAAAGCTACAGGGTTGATTTCAGCTACCACTTTATAAAGACCAATAAACCTTTGATCTATTTTCCAAGAAGAAGCTTTCAGTTTGATATTTTTGGTGCAGGAAAGATATGTATCTTGATACCGTGTTAGCCAGTAGACAGAATAATATTTTGAAATGAGAGGTCTCAGCGGTTGATACCTTTTAATGGCCAACTGAAAAGATGGTAGCAAATTGCAAGCTTTCGAGACTACTCAGGTCTCTTCATCAGGCATAGACTAATACAACATCAGAAGAATCACATATTTATACACAACACAGCACAAAACTATCATTATGGGAGAGTGATAAACAGTTGTGTCCATAAATATTGGAACAGTTCGTAGATAAGGAGTGAATTTTTTATTATCCTCTGATTGGGGTCAGGTTCTATGTTATGATGCCCCCATAAGGTCTGAAGTGCAAATTCCTTAATTGATGTAAAAAGGCATAAATCCATGGGACACATTCATTCCTGCACTAAATGTGTCAAAGGTTGTCATAAGTTTATACTCCCAGATTCTCCTGTCTCTCTGAGATTTGAAGTTACCTTTCAATACAAGTAATTTCAGGTCCATGGTGATATGATGAGGCATACAAAAATGTTTGGCCACAGGTAGATCCATTCTTTTTTCTCTTATTGTGTAGCGGTGAGAATTTATCCTTGTTCTCAGTTTTTGGCCTGTCTCCTCAACATACAGACCCCCAGCTGGACATTTGGTACATATAATTAGGTACACCACATTAGATGTGAAGCAGCTGAAAGGACCTGGGATCTTGTAGTCCTGATGTGAATTGGGGATCTTTATCTTGTCCGTGGTCATTATAAATGGACAGGTTTTACATTTTTTTCTGGCTGCAAGGAAAGGTTCCTGCAGCTGTTGGAGAGCAAATCTTTTCATGGCCCAGCTTGAAAGTGACTTTTTGTCCTCATGTCCCATCAGGCCTCTGGCCTACTACTGCTACATTGATGATATATTAGCCAACTGATCGGAGTCTGAGCAACAGCTAAAGACGTTCCACGAACAGTTTAATCAATTTCATCAAACCATGAACTTAACACTCAACTACTCCAGCACTGAAATTAACTTTTTGGACACCATCATTAAGCTGCAGAGCAATGAAATAGAGACATCCCTGTATCAGAAGCCAATCGACCATCCAACATACCTTAAATGGGACAGTTTCCATCCAAAACACATAGAAAACTCTAACAGCCAAGCCATCAGATGCAATCGTATATGTTCCAACCCCATGGATAGAGATGAACACCTTGGTCGCCTCAGAAAGACCTTTTTGAATCAGAGCTATCATCCAAGAACAATTGAAAATCTGATCACAACAGCCACCAGAATATCAAGGAATCACCTGCTACATTACAAAGCTAAGGAAGAAAATAACCGGGTACCTCCAGTAGTCACCTACAATCCAAATCTGTAAGTGCTAAGGGAAGCTGGAGGGAAATTACAACCAGGGCCGGACTGGCCATCGAGCAGTTCTGGCAAATGCCAGAAGGGCCGGTGCAAGTAGTGGGCCGCTGCACGCTGTGCCGTTGTCAGCTGTGCCAGCGCCAACTCGCCCCCCGCCAGCACCGCCACATTCAACTATACCGGGGTCTATGACACCGGTACAGTTCAATGTAATGATGGAAGAGAGAGAGAGCGTCTGACATCGCTCCCTCTCCCATCATTCCCTGCTCTGCCTCTGACACTGTGGGTGCATGATGACATCATCGCGCACTCACTCTGTGCCAGGCAGTGCAGCGGCAGCCGCCGAGACTGGAGCAGGGAGCAGCATGGGCACGAGGAGAGGTGAGGAGTGTGGGTTTTTTTTAACTGGACTGTAGGGCCATTCTCGGGGGGGGCTGTGCAGTATACTACTACGTGAGCTGTGCTGTATACTACTGTGTGGGCTGTGCTGTATACTACTGTGAGGGCTGTGTGTGCTGCATACTACTGTGTGGGCTGTGCTGTATACTACTGTGTGGGCTGTGCTGTATACTACAACACAAATCCTCCCAAGAATTTTGTGCAAAAAGACAATATTGTATGAAATAAATATTTTATTGAAGAAATAATAATATTAAAATATATATAAAATAATTAATATGACAGCTGATAGAAGCACATATAATAATCAATATATAGGTATCGGAACATACAAAAATTACATTAGTACAAAAAGCCAGGTGATGCAATAATAAAATATAAATAGCAGACACAGAGGACCCCTAAAAAAATATATATATGATAACAATACAAAATTAATATGTATACATATATCTGTGCAATAACACCAATTCACAGAAGTATTATAGCCACACAATGTGTAAGAACCAAAGTGCACTAGTGCTGAACAAAGGAAACATATATGTCCTATTAGGAATCAAATATAACCAAGAAAAATCTAATAAAGTGCCAATTGAGTAAATAAATGAAAAACTAAAGTGCAATGATATGTGCAATATTGCAAAACTATATTTACACAGTGTGGAAAAAACCACAAAAAAGTGCTGTAATGCAATGATAACAAAATTTGTGTAAAAAAATATTTTTAAGGGCAACCTATATCAAACACTCTAGGAACCTGTGTATGTATCCTATAAAGGAACCATCCATATCAGACACTGCTAAAACCATGTAAAGTGTGCTGCAATCCCTGTGGATGTATGTTATCTATATAAGGCACTGCTAGAAACCCATAAAGTGTCGTAGTGCTAAATAAAACAAGACTGCAATCACCTGGCAGAATATATTTGCAAAATTATAGAGAGTTCATCATACCTAAATGCTCCTGGATCCCTACGTACGTTTCGGCGTTTAGCCTTCTTCTGGGTCGCGTATACTACTACATGGGCTGTGCTGTATACCACTGTGTGGGCTGTGTGTGCTGTATACTACTGTGTGTGCTGTGCTATATACTACTGTGTGGGCTGTGCTGTATACTACTATGTGGGCTGTGCTGTATACTACTGTGTGTGCTGTGCTGTATACTACTGTGTGAGCTGTGCTGTATACTACTGTGTGGGCTGTGCTGTATACTACTGTGTGGGCAGAGCTGTATACTACTGTGTGGGCTGTGCTGTATACTACTCTGTGGGCTGTGCTGTATACTACTATGTGGGCTGTGCTGTATACTACTGTGTGGGCTGTGTGTGTTGTATACTACTCTGTGGGTTGTGCTGTATATAACTATGTGGGCGGTGCTGTATAGTACTGTGGGGGATGTGCTGTATACTACTCTGTGGGCTGTGCTGTATACTACTACATGGGCTGTGCTGTATACTACTACATGGGCTGTGCTGTATAATACTATGTGGGCTGTGTTATATACTACGTGTGCTGTTATATATTACATCGGCTGTTATCTACTACGTGGGCTGTGCTATATTATGCAGGCTGTGCTATATACTATGCAGGTTATGCTATATACTATGAGTAGGTTGTTCTATATACTATGCGGAGTTTGCTATATATTATGGAGGGTATATTATATTTTATGTGGGAGACCGTGTTATATACTATGTGGCTGTGTTATATACTATTGTGGGGGTATATTATATTCTATGGGGAGGCTGTGTTATATACTATGGGGGGTGGCATTATATTCTATGGAGGGCTACATTATATATTATGGCGAGGTGGGCTGTATTATATTCTATGGGGGGCTAGATTTTATGAGGGATGATATTGCAGCGCCCCAGAGTCCTGGTCGTTGCAGTACTGATGCTCCGCCGCTAAGGGGGGCTATGGTACGTCTGATGGCACTGAAGGAGTTCACCTGACCAGGTATCACAGACACCAATACACTTCACAGTCTGGCCTCCAGGGGGAGCTAAGGGTGCTAGGTATTAGGCCACTCCTCACAATCTGGTAAAACTGGGGGTTAGATAGGAAGTTAGACAGAAAGCTGACTGGGTTGGAACCAGGCAACATCCTGTGGCAGAGGGTGTTGCAGGGGAAGATTCAGGGGGGTCCCTATCAGGGGTGGGATCCTGACAGAGGCCTAGCGAACAGAAAGAGCGTTACGGGACCGCGCCTGCACTTTATAGCGGCGGTACCCCAAGAAAGGACAAGAAGCGAGGTTTATTGTGCTGAGTGAGAAACGAGATCAACGCAACAAGGAGAAACACCAGTAGGAGTCGTGCTGTAAGATGAGGCAACATCCTACTGAGGCGTGCAGCCGGTGGCCGGAAACGCCGAGGAAGTATAGAGCTCCAGGCCTAACTTCAAACCAACGGCAGGACAGTCAGTTATAGGCGGGCTGTCTAACTCAAATCACCTAAGAAGACATAGGGGGCAACAATAGGAGAGGGGCGATGCTAGGTGTTGTGAATTCTGCTTTTGGGCTCCCTCCGGTGGTTGTAGGTGGTAATGCAGTTGTCCCTGGGTTGCAGTCCTGGTCAGGTGTATCTGCTGATTGCAGTTCTGACTGGGGTATTTAGGCGTGCAGGATTCATTAATCCTTGCCAGTTGTCCATGGTTTTGGGAGGTGTTGTCCTTGCTTGGTTCCTTCTGCCTTGCTGCCAAATCTGCAAAGATAAGTGTCCGGTTTTGTTTTTTGTGGCACACATGCTGTGTGCTTAATAATTCAGTGCTATTCATTGTTTTTTGTCCAGCTTAGATTCTATCAGTATTTTCTCAGTCTTGTTGGATTCTCAGGAGTTGCAGATATACATTCCATGTCTTTAGTTAGATTGTTGAACTTTTTGTATTATCTGCTGTGGATATTTTTGGAAGGGTTTTAACCCCTTAATGACAGCCAATACGTCTTTTAACTGACCTGAGATATAAGAGAATAGCCTCCCCATACAGGTGACAATCCAGCATCTGTCGGTTGTGCACTATAGCTGACAACTTTCTGCATCAGCCACGATCAGTGTTTGCACCGTCCAAATCTGTTTAACCCCTTAGATGCTGCTGTAAATAGTGACTACATCATTATATATGGTTAACAGAGTGTTGGGGCTTCCTCTTTATCCCAATTGGTCCCCTCAGATCATGATTGTGTGATCCTGATGTTTGCCATGGCAATTCATGACCAAATAGCGGCCTTAGAGTCTAACAGCTCTAGTAATCTGTTTAGAAGTTAGAGGCATTTAGGTGGTAAAAATACACATTTTCATTTCTGTCATGTTACTTTGCATTAATTCCTGTAAAACACCTGAAGGGTTAATAAACTACTTGACAGCAGTTTTCGATATGTCAGGGGGTGCTGTTTTTAAAATGGTATCATGTTTGGGGGTTTCCCAATATATGAGACCCCTAAAGTCACTTCAAACATGGATAGGTCCCTAAAAAATAAATGTAGCAAATTTCCTTGAAAAAATGAAAAATTGCTGCTACATTTTTAAACCTTCTAAAATGCTAGCAAAGTAAAACAACATTTTACAAATGATGCTGATGTAAAGCCAACATGTGGGAAATGTTATTTATTAATGGTTTGCTGTGGTATGACCATCTGAATTAAAGGGATAATCATCAAAATTTAGAAAATTGCTAATCAATTTTTTGATATTTTTATAAATGAACACAAAACATATTGACCTAAATTTTCCATTATCGTAAAGTATAATGTGTCACGAAAAAACAGTCTCAAAATCACTGGGATTTATTGAAGCGTAGCAGAGTTATTACCACATAAAGTGACACTGGTCAGATTTCAAAAATTTGGCTCCGTCACTAAGGGGTTAATACTGACCGCTTAGTATTCTGTCTTATCTTTCCCTATTTAGCTAGAGTGGCCTATTTTGCTGAATTCTGTTTTCTGCCTGTGTGTGTCTTTCCTCTCCTACTCACAGTCAATATTCGTGGGGGGCTGCCTATCCTTCTGCTCTGAGGCAAGGTAGTATTCCTATTTCCATCTATAGGGGTATTTAGTCCTCCGGCTGTGTCGAGGTGTCTAGGGTTTGTTAGGCACACCCCACGGCTACTTCTAGTTGCGGTGTTAGTTCAGGGTTTGCGGTCAGTACAGTTTCCACCTACTCGAGAGAACGTTTCATGCTGCTCCAAAGTCACCGGATCATAACAGTACAACTGGCCAACAATGAGTTAAATGCATCTCAGAAGAAGGGAAGAAAGGTGTTGAGTCATTTTTTTCTGTAGTTTGCTTTGCCTGTTCTTCCCTCTTTTTCTCTGGGTGGCTGAGGAGTCTTGTGTTAGCATGGATGTTCCGGAATTAACTTCTCGTGTAGACCAGCTTGCTGCTAGGGTACAGGGAATTTCTGATTATATTGTACAGACTCCTGTTTTAGAGCTGAAGATTCCTACTCCTGATTTGTTTTTTGGTGACAGGTCTAAATTTTTGAGTTTTAAAAACAACTGTAAACTGTTTTTTGCTTTGAGACCTCGATCCTCTGGTGATTCCATTCAGCAGGTTAAAATCGTTATTTCCCTGCTGCGTGGCGATCCACAGGATTGGGCATTTTCCCTGGAATCTGGGAATCTGGCTTTGTTTAATGTAGATTCCTTTTTGCAGGCTTTAGGACTATTATATGATGAATAGTGTTGAGCATTCCGATACCGCAAGTATCGGGTATCGGCCGATACTTGCGGTATCGGAATTCCGATACCGGGATTCCGATACTTGCCGCGTATCGGATACCGGAATCGAAAGTTCCAAGATTCAAAATGCAGAAATTCAGCCAATGAGAATGATTCCAAGTGTGGGCACATCCTGTTTAGCATGGAGGGCATGAAACTACTGGCAAGGCTGTGATTGGCTGCTGAAATGATGTCATGCTGCAGTTTAAAAGTCGCTGGCGCCATTTTGCGATCACTCTGCTGTGAATTCAGTTAGTGACAGGACGCTATTTGCTGACTGAGGGAGAGTTTAGAGATAGCGATTTGCTTCTTTGTGCTTTCCAAAGGCTAATTTAGCAACCGCTGTGTTCACCTACTATTCACCTTGCTTTTGCCTTGTAGCGCTGTTTTCACAGCGATCTGCAAGGTCTGTGTGTGTGTGTGTGTGAGTGCAGCCCACTCTCTAGTCTGAGTGCAGCCACATAGGCCATCCATAGCTGGTTGTATTCAGTTCAGGGAGGGTGGTTCATTGCCTCATACTGTTCTTTTTTTTTTTTTTTTTTTTCAAGTAGTGTAGTCTGCTGCTAATTTATTCAAAAAAATCCTATTAGTGTCTTTCCACCCGTCTCCAGCTAATTTGTGGAAAAACACTACATAGGATAAAGTAGAGGAGGGTTTTTGGGCCTTGCAGCGCCGTTTACGGCTGTCTGCACGGTCTCCGTGTGACTGCAGCTCGCCCTGTAGTCTGAGCAGCCATAGCCTGGTTGTCTCCAGCTCAGGGTTGTTCACTGCGTCATACCGCCAAATCAATTTTAATTTTTTTTCAAGTAGTGTAGTCTGCTGCTAATTTATTTAAAAAAATCCTATTAGTGTCTTTCCACCCGTCTCCAGCTAATTTGTGGAAAAACACTACATAGGATAAAGTAGAGGAGGGTTTTTGGGCCTTGCAGCGCCGTTTACGGCTGTCTGCACGGTCTCCGTGTGATTGCAGCTCGCCCTGTAGTCTGTGAGCAGCCATAGCCTGGTTGTCTCCAGCTCAGGGTTGTTCACTGCGTCATACCGCCAAATCAATTTTAATTTTTTTTCAAGTAGTGTAGTCTGCTGCTAATTTATTTAAAAAAATCCTATTAGTGTCTTTCCACCCGTCTCCAGCTAATTTGTGGAAAAACACTACATAGGATAAAGTAGAGGAGGGTTTTTGGGCCTTGCAGCGCCATTTACGGCTGTCTGCACGGTCTCCGTGTGATTGCAGCTCGCCCTGTAGTCTGTGAGCAGCCATAGCCTGGTTGTCTCCAGCTCAGGGTTGTTCACTGCGTCATACCGCCAAATCAATTTTCTTTTTTTTTCAAGTAGTGTAGGTTGCTTCTAATTTATTTAAAAAAATCCTATTAGTGTCTTTCCACCCGTCTCCAGCTAACTTGTGGAAAAACACTACATAGGATAACGTAGAGGAGGGTTTTTGGGCCTTGCAGCGCCGTTTACGTCTGTCTGCACGGTCTCCGTGTGACTGCAGCTCTATCTGTTGTCAGTTCAGCCCCCAAAAAAGAAATAAATAATAAAGTTCACCAAACACACCAGTTACACCACTTTACATTTGTGTAGGCCACATTAGCTCATATTAAAGTCTAGTCCACACTTTAGAAAATTAGTGTTTCTTATACCTGTTAGGAGGAGTTGCTCAGGAATAAGCACACAAATCCGTTAGTACTTTTCTGCTTATCTTTATCAGTCAACCAAGATGAAGAAGGCAGTGAGTAAGGCACGTGGGCGTGGGCGTGGGCGCGGAGCAGGGAGGGGACGTGGGGATTCTGTGCCTGCTGCGGGCACCGGTGACTCATCAGCACCCACTTTCACCAGGCAACAGTCGTTCATGCGCAGCTTTGTGTCAGAGCGCCGTACACCGCTGCTGCGTCAAGAACAAGTTGAAGCTGTTGTCGGATGGATGGCAGCTAATGCATCAACTTCCATTAGTGCCACATCCTCTCAGACACAGAGCACTGGAGAGCAGCCATCTGTCTCTTCACCACCTGCCAAATTGCCCAGGCAGACAGAGAGCCCAGGACAGGAGCCGTCTCTACTTCTGTTCTCTGAATCTCTTGGCTTGGAAACAGGGGGCCAGCCAAGCAGCATTGGAGAAATGGAAGAAGAGGCAGGGTGCAGTGATGCCCAACAGCTTTTTCTGTCTTCCTCTGAAGAGGCGGGTGGGCCAGTGGCTCCGGTCACCACATCGCAGGCCGCATCAGCTGATGATGACACTCAGGTGCCACTTACTGGTGCGTGCTCTGCTGCTGAGACTACCCAGGAGGAGCAGTTGGGGGCAGAGGGTAGTGTAGATGATGAGGTCCTCGACCCATCTTGGCGTGAGGGACAGGAAGGTGGTGGGAGCAGCTCTGAGGAAGAGATTCCCCGTACGGCCCAAACAGGGAGAGGGAGGGGGAAGACTGCGGATCCTGCAGCCTCCGCTTTGGCACCCGTTAGGAGCATGTCTCTTCCAAAAGCCAAAAAGGGCGCTCCCAAGACTTGCAGTGCCTGGTCCTTTTTTGACACAGTTGCAGATGACATTTGCTATGTCAGATGCAAGGTGTGTCATCAAAAAGTCAAAAGAGGGAAAAATGTCAGCAACCTCAATACCTCCAACATGTGGAAACATGTGCGCAACAGGCACCCGGCGGAGTTAGAAAAACACACTGAAGAGGTAGGCCAACCAACAGCGGCAGCTACCACCTCTTCAGCTCGTGTTGCCTCTTCCTCTAGCTCACACGCAGCTGGTTCGGCTTCCTCCCAGGATCGCCGTGGAAGAACCTCTGGCCCTGTTGTCCAGAGACCCGCTGTAATTCCACCCGCAGCACCACTTTCCCAGTCATCCACACACTCCCAGCCCAGTCTACAGCCATCGGTAGTACAGGCATGGGAGAAAAGGCGGCCTTTCTCGTCAAACCACCCACGAGCACAGGCTCTGACTGCAGGCATTGCCAAACTTCTGTCACTGGAAATGCTGTCATTCAGGCTGGTGGAGACTGACAGCTTCCGTGACTTGATGTCATTGGCAGTCCCACAGTACAATGTGCCCAGCCGCTTTTACTTCAGCAGGCAAGCCGTCCCTGCCCTGCACAAGCATGTGGAGGGACACATAAAACACGCGCTACTGAACGCCGTCAGTAGCAAGGTCCACCTCACCACCGATGCGTGGACCAGTCAACATGGACAGGGGCGATACCTTTCCCTCACTGCCCATTGGGTTAATGTCGTTGAGCCGGGTACAGACCGTGCGAGTGGCGCAGGACGTGTCCTGCCCACTCCAAGGATTGCAGGAATCCATTCTGTACGCATTGACTCCTCCTCTTACACCAGTTCCTCAGAATCATCGCTGCAGGAGCCGTCACAGTCCACCTCCACATGGACCCGTGATGAACGTGTACCTGTTACGACCGACATGAGCACAGCCGTGGCCAAACGTCAACAGGCCGTGTTGAAATTAATTTTTTTGGGGAATCGTAGCCACACAGCGCAGGAGCTCTGGAATGCCATCAAGCAGGAGAGCGATGTGTGGTTTGTGCCAGCGAATCTCCAGCCAGGCATGGTAGTGTGTGATAATGGCCGAAATCTGGTGGCAGCTCTGGGCCTCGGCAACCTCACTCACATCCCATGTCTGGCACATGTGCTCAATTTGGTCGTGCAGAGCTTTTTGAGGGACTATCCGGATCTTGATGCACTGCTGCACAAGGTCCGCCTAGAGTGTGCTCACTTGCGGCGTTCCAGCACGGCAAAAGCGCGCATTGCGGCTCTGCAGCGCCGACACCGCCTGCCGGAACATCGCATCATATGTGACCTACCTACCAGGTGGAATTCCACGTTACATATGTTGGAGCGGTTGTGTGAGCAGCAGCAAGCTGTAATGGAGTACCAGCTGCTTCAGGCGCAAAAAAGTCGCAGTCAGCGCCGTACAGACTTCACAACCACAGAGTGGGCCACTATGAATGACGTCTGCCAGGTTTTGCGTCCCTTTGATTATTCCACGCGGATGGCGAGTGCAGATGATGCACTAGTCAGCATGACTGTCCCCCTTATCTGCCTGCTTGAAAAATCACTGCAAGCGCTAAAAGATGATGTTGTGGAAGAGGTGGAGGATGAGGATTCACCATTTCCATCATCTTCTGGACAGTCAGCGCCACGTGGTTCCTCAAAAACGCGTAGGCAGGGGACAGTTTGTGAGGAGGATGAGGAGGAGTCAATGGAGGAGGAAGACGTCCGTCCAGAGGAGGGAGTTACCGAATTGTCCAGTACTCAGTGTGTACAGCGAGGGTGGGGTGATGACGAGCAGGCAGAGATCACTCCTCCAGCAGGGGACAGCGTTTCTTGGGCAGTTGGCAGTCTGCAGCACATGGTGGATTACATGCTGCAGTGCCTGAGAAACGACCGCCGCATCGCCCACATTCTCAACATGTCTGATTATTGGGTGTTCACCCTCCTCGATCCTCGCTACCGGGACAACGTAGAAAGCCTCATCACACCGTTGAACCGGGAGCGAAAAATGCGGGAGTACCAAGACACACTGGTCAATTCCATCATCTTCTCCATTCCAACTGAGAGAAGTTCTGCTAGTGCATTCCAAAGCAGCTCAGTGCGTCCAGGCAGTGGTGGAGGCTCTGCACAAAGAGGGAGCAGAAGCAGTGCCTCTGCCCAAGGCAAGACCAGTATGGCCCAACTGTGGCACAGTTTTCTGTGCCCCCCACAAAAGTCTACACCATCACAGACGGCTCCAGTCAGCAGGAGGCAACGGTTCCGTCAGATGGTGACAGACTACATGTCTTGCCCTCTTGCTGTACTCCCAGACGGCTCTTCCCCTTTCAAGTTTTGGGTCTCAAAGCTGGATACATGGCCAGAGCTAAGCCAGTATGCATTGGAGGTGCTGTCTTGCCCTGCGGCCAGTGTATTATCGGAACGTGTCTTTAGTGCTGCAGGTGGTGTACTAACTGACCGTCGCATGCGACTATCCTCCGATAACGTTGACCGGCTTACTTTCCTGAAAATGAACAAGGCCTGGATCTCGCAGGAATTTGCCACTCCTCCTCCTGATTAAATAATTAGGTCACTGTATACGTTATCCAGGTCTCCTGTTGTGTTCATCTTTCTACCACCTGAACTTAAATTCCTGGGCTCCAACACCGCCAGTTGAGGCTCAGAAGTGCCGTCTGCACAGTCAAAACATACGACCCAGTGTTATTGGGTTTCAGTAACGTCAGCTGATCCCCAGCTGTGTAGCCGGCAATGTGTCATGCGACCGCCACGCTGACTTCTGGCATCATTTGGTGTCAGGATGGCTGCGCCTGTGCGGCCGCGCTGGCAGAGAGCCCGCCTCGCAGTGTCTTCTGATTTAATCCCACTGGGGGCCTGGGATCCATGGACATGCGCAGTGCATATCTGAACCTCCACCTCTCACTCATCTCCCTATGGCTTCTTCAGACTGTTCGGTGTCAGCTGGTCCCTAATAGCATGCCACGGCCGTGACACCGCACAGTCTTAAGAAGCCGTAGGGAGGGGAGTGAGAGGTGAGGATATGCACTGCGCATGTCCATGGATCCCAGGCCCCCAGTGGGATTAAATCAGAAGACACTGCGAGGCGGGCTCTCGGCCAGCGCGGCCGCACAGGCGCAGCCATCCTGACACCAAATGATGCCAGAAGACGGGCAGCACTAAGTGTGCCTGGCCACGGGATAACATAACAGCGCAGGCTCCGGGACGGAATCAAACAACGCTGAGGAGCCAGTGCGCGTCGCCGGGGGGGTAGGAATGACGGCTGTGCTGCGTCACATTACGAAGGAAAGTCCCACCTCCAGGACGGTTTTACGGTTGCAGGGGACACATTTTATAAGTGTTTAGTTCTGTGTTTGCAAGGAGCATGATGAAAAGAGCCACCTTTTCCTTTTGCATCTTTTGTGCTGCACAAGCTGGCTCTTTCAGCTACAAACGCCTTGGGGGGGGGGTTAAAGGTTCCCTTTCGACTTTCTCAGGCTTCGGCCTACATTGTGTTCCTCTGCTTTTCCACCTGTCCCTGGGCTCCAACACCGCCAGTTGCCGTCCAGAAGTGCTGTACGCACAGTCAACAGTCCCTCCTCTGTTACTGGGGTTCAGTAACGTCAGCTGTTCCCCTGCTGTGTGTGTGGCAATCCCTCCTACCTCCTCCAACCTCCTCCTCCTCCACCTGTCCCTGGGCTCCAACACCGCCAGTTGCCGTCCAGAAGTGCTGTACGCACAGTCAACAGTCCCTCCTCTGTTATTGGGGTTCAGTAACGTCAGCTGTTCCCCTGCTGTGTGTGTGGCAATCCCTCCTACCTCCTCCAACCTCCTCCTCCTCCACCTGTCCCTGGGCTCCAACACCGCCAGTTGCCGTCCAGAAGTGCTGTACGCACAGTCAACAGTCCCTCCTCTGTTATTGGGGTTCAGTAACGTCAGCTGTTCCCCTGCTGTGTGTGTGGCAATCCCTCCTACCTCCTCCAACCTCCTCCAACCTCCTCCTGTCCCTGGGCTCCAACACCGCCAGTTGCCGTCCAGAAGTGCTGTACGCACAGTCAACAGTCCCTCCTCTGTTATTGGGGTTCAGTAACGTCAGCTGTTCCCCTGCTGTGTGTGTGGCAATCCCTCCTACCTCCTCCAACCTCCTCCAACCTCCTCCTGTCCCTGGGCTCCAACACCGCCAGTTGCCGTCCAGAAGTGCTGTTCGCACAGTCAACAGTCCCTCCTCTGTTATTGGGGTTCAGTAACGTCAGCTGTTCCCCTGCTGTGTGTGTGGCAATCCCTCCTAACTCCTCCAACCTCCTCCTCCTCCACCTGTCCCTGGGCTCCAACACCGCCAGTTGCCGTCCAGAAGTGCTGTACGCACAGTCAACAGTCCCTCCTCTGTTATTGGGGTTCAGTAACGTCAGCTGTTCCCCTGCTGTGTGTGTGGCAATCCCTCCTACCTCCTCCAACCTCCTCCTCCTCCACCTGTCCCTGGGCTCCAACACCGCCAGTTGCCGTCCAGAAGTGCTGTACGCACAGTCAACAGTCCCTCCTCTGTTATTGGGGTTCAGTAACGTCAGCTGTTCCCCTGCTGTGTGTGTGGCAATCCCTCCTACCTCCTCCAACCTCCTCCTCCTCCACCTGTCCCTGGGCTCCAACACCGCCAGTTGCTGTCCAGAAGTGCTGTACGCACAGTCAACAGTCCCTCCTCTGTTATTGGGGTTCAGTAACGTCAGCTGTTCCCCTGCTGTGTGTGTGGCAATCCCTCCTACCTCCTCCAACCTCCTCCAACCTCCTCCTGTCCCTGGGCTCCAACACCGCCAGTTGCCGTCCAGAAGTGCTGTACGCACAGTCAACAGTCCCTCCTCTGTTATTGGGGTTCAGTAACGTCAGCTGTTCCCCTGCTGTGTGTGTGGCAATCCCTCCTACCTCCTCCAACCTCCTCCTCCTCCACCTGTCCCTGGGCTCCAACACCGCCAGTTGCCGTCCAGAAGTGCTGTACGCACAGTCAACAGTCCCTCCTCTGTTATTGGGGTTCAGTAACGTCAGCTGTTCCCCTGCTGTGTGTGTGGCAATCCCTCCTACCTCCTCCAACCTCCTCCTCCTCCACCTGTCCCTGGGCTCCAACACCGCCAGTTGCCGTCCAGAAGTGCTGTACGCACAGTCAACAGTCCCTCCTCTGTTATTGGGGTTCAGTAACGTCAGCTGTTCCCCTGCTGTGTGTGTGGCAATCCCTCCTACCTCCTCCAACCTCCTCCTCCTCCACCTGTCCCTGGGCTCCAACACCGCCAGTTGCCGTCCAGAAGTGCTGTACGCACAGTCAACAGTCCCTCCTCTGTTATTGGGGTTCAGTAACGTCAGCTGTTCCCCTGCTGTGTGTGTGGCAATCCCTCCTACCTCCTCCAACCTCCTCCTCCTCCACCTGTCCCTGGGCTCCAACACCGCCAGTTGCCGTCCAGAAGTGCTGTACGCACAGTCAACAGTCCCTCCTCTGTTATTGGGGTTCAGTAACGTCAGCTGTTCCCCTGCTGTGTGTGTGGCAATCCCTCCTACCTCCTCCAACCTCCTCCTCCTCCACCTGTCCCTGGGCTCCAACACCGCCAGTTGCCGTCCAGAAGTGCTGTACGCACAGTCAACAGTCCCTCCTCTGTTATTGGGGTTCAGTAACGTCAGCTGTTCCCCTGCTGTGTGTGTGGCAATCCCTCCTACCTCCTCCAACCTCCTCCAACCTCCTCCTGTCCCTGGGCTCCAACACCGCCAGTTGCCGTCCAGAAGTGCTGTACGCATAGTCAACAGTCCCTCCTCTGTTATTGGGGTTCAGTAACGTCAGCTGTTCCCCTGCTGTGTGTGTGGCAATCCCTCCTACCTCCTCCAACCTCCTCCTCCTCCACCTGTCCCTGGGCTCCAACACCGCCAGTTGCCGTCCAGAAGTGCTGTACGCACAGTCAACAGTCCCTCCTCTGTTATTGAGGTTCAGTAACGTCAGCTGTTCCCCTGCTGTGTGTGTGGCAATCCCTCCTACCTCCTCCAACCTCCTCCTCCTCCACCTGTCCCTGGGCTCCAACACCGCCAGTTGCCGTCCAGAAGTGCTGTACGCACAGTCAACAGTCCCTCCTCTGTTATTGGGGTTCAGTAACGTCAGCTGTTCCCCTGCTGTGTGTGTGGCAATCCCTCCTACCTCCTCCAACCTCCTCCTCCTCCACCTGTCCCTGGGCTCCAACACCGCCAGTTGCCGTCCAGAAGTGCTGTACGCACAGTCAACAGTCCCTCCTCTGTTATTGGGGTTCAGTAACGTCAGCTGTTCCCCTGCTGTGTGTGTGGCAATCCCTCCTACCTCCTCCAACCTCCTCCTCCTCCACCTGTCCCTGGGCTCCAACACCGCCAGTTGCCGTCCAGAAGTGCTGTACGCACAGTCAACAGTCCCTCCTCTGTTATTGGGGTTCAGTAACGTCAGCTGTTCCCCTGCTGTGTGTGTGGCAATCCCTCCTACCTCCTCCAACCTCCTCCTCCTCCACCTGTCCCTGGGCTCCAACACCGCCAGTTGCCGTCCAGAAGTGCTGTACGCACAGTCAACAGTCCCTCCTCTGTTATTGGGGTTCAGTAACGTCAGCTGTTCCCCTGCTGTGTGTGTGGCAATCCCTCCTACCTCCTCCAACCTCCTCCAACCTCCTCCTGTCCCTGGGCTCCAACACCGCCAGTTGCCGTCCAGAAGTGCTGTACGCACAGTCAACAGTCCCTCCTCTGTTATTGGGGTTCAGTAACGTCAGCTGTTCCCCTGCTGTGTGTGTGGCAATCCCTCCTACCTCCTCCAACCTCCTCATCCTCCACCTGTCCCTGGGCTCCAACACCGCCAGTTGCCGTCCAGAAGTGCTGTACGCACAGTCAACAGTCCCTCCTCTGTTATTGGGGTTCAGTAACGTCAGCTGTTCCCCTGCTGTGTGTGTGGCAATCCCTCCTACCTCCTCCAACCTCCTCCTCCTCCACCTGTCCCTGGGCTCCAACACCGCCAGTTGCCGTCCAGAAGTGCTGTACGCACAGTCAACAGTCCCTCCTCTGTTATTGGGGTTCAGTAACGTCAGCTGTTCCCCTGCTGTGTGTGTGGCAATCCCTCCTACCTCCTCCAACCTCCTCCTCCTCCACCTGTCCCTGGGCTCCAACACCGCCAGTTGCCGTCCAGAAGTGCTGTACGCACAGTCAACAGTCCCTCCTCTGTTATTGGGGTTCAGTAACGTCAGCTGTTCCCCTGCTGTGTGTGTGGCAATCCCTCCTACCTCCTCCAACCTCCTCCTCCTCCACCTGTCCCTGGGCTCCAACACCGCCAGTTGCCGTCCAGAAGTGCTGTACGCACAGTCAACAGTCCCTCCTCTGTTATTGGGGTTCAGTAACGTCAGCTGTTCCCCTGCTGTGTGTGTGGCAATCCCTCCTTCCTCCTCCAACCTCCTCCTCCTCCACCTGTCCCTGGGCTCCAACACCGCCAGTTGCCGTCCAGAAGTGCTGTACGCACAGTCAACAGTCCCTCCTCTGTTATTGGGGTTCAGTAACGTCAGCTGTTCCCCTGCTGTGTGTGTGGCAATCCCTCCTACCTCCTCCAACCTCCTCCAACCTCCTCCTGTCCCTGGGCTCCAACACCGCCAGTTGCTGTCCAGAAGTGCTGTACGCATAGTCAACAGTCCCTCCTCTGTTATTGGGGTTCAGTAACGTCAGCTGTTCCCCTGCTGTGTGTGTGGCAATCCCTCCTACCTCCTCCAACCTCCTCCTCCTCCACCTGTCCCTGGGCTCCAACACCGCCAGTTGCCGTCCAGAAGTGCTGTACGCACAGTCAACAGTCCCTCCTCTGTTATTGGGGTTCAGTAACGTCAGCTGTTCCCCTGCTGTGTGTGTGGCAATCCCTCCTACCTCCTCCAACCTCCTCCTCCTCCACCTGTCCCTGGGCTCCAACACCGCCAGTTGCCGTCCAGAAGTGCTGTACGCACAGTCAACAGTCCCTCCTCTGTTATTGGGGTTCAGTAACGTCAGCTGTTCCCCTGCTGTGTGTGTGGCAATCCCTCCTACCTCCTCCAACCTCCTCCAACCTCCTCCTGTCCCTGGGCTCCAACACCGCCAGTTGCCGTCCAGAAGTGCTGTACGCACAGTCAACAGTCCCTCCTCTGTTATTGGGGTTCAGTAACGTCAGCTGTTCCCCTGCTGTGTGTGTGGCAATCCCTCCTACCTCCTCCAACCTCCTCCAACCTCCTCCTGTCCCTGGGCTCCAACACCGCCAGTTGCCGTCCAGAAGTGCTGTACGCACAGAGCCAAACACCTCGCAAATGTGTTAGTGGGGTTCAGCACCGCCAGCTGTTCCCCTGCTGTGTATACGGCAACGTGTACTGCGACCGCCACGCAGGCACAACAAGTTAAATTTAAGGGAACCTGTCCCCCCCCCCCCAGGCGTTTGTTACTAAAGACTGTTCGGTGTCAGCTGATCCCTAATAGCATGCCACGGCCGTGACACCGCACAGTCTGAAGAAGCCGTAGGGAGGGGAGTGAGAGGTGAGGATATGCACTGCGCATGGCCACGGATCCCAGGCCCGCGGTGGGATTACATTACACGACACTGCGAGGCTGAATCTCGGACAGCGCACACACACAGGCGCAGCCAGCCTGACAGCAAATGATGTCAGAAGACGGGCAGCGCGAAATGTGTGCATGGCCAAGGGGTAACCTAACAGCGCAGGCTCCGGGACAGATTCAAACAACGCTGAGGAGGCGGCGCACGGCGCCAAGGGGGTAAAATTGACGGCTGTGCTGCGTCACATGACAAAGGAAAGTTCCACCTACCGGACGGTTGAACGCTGTGAGGGGACACATTTCATAAGTGTTAGGTTCAGCATCTGCAAGGACCATAATTAAAAGAGCTAAGTTTACCTTTTCCAGCATTAGTGGTGTACACGATGGCTCTTCCAGCTACAAACGCCTGGGGGGGGGGGGGTTAAAGGTTTCCTTTCAACTTGCTCCAGTGCAGGCTTCGGCCTACACTCCGCTCCCCCTGCTCCTCCTGCTGACCCTGGGCTCTAACACCGCCAGTTGGGGCCCAGATGTGCTAGCTGCACAGAGAAAAACAACTCGCCAATGTGTCAGTGGGGTTCAGCACCGCCAGCTGTTCCCCTGCTGTGCAGCCGGCAACGTGTCCTGCGACCGCCACGCAGACACAAGAACTGAAATTGAAGGGAACCTGTCCCCCCTCCCCCAGGTGTTTCTATGTTTTACAGCCACCTTGTACAGCAGTAATGCTGCATGTGTGCAAGGTGGCTCATAAACGTATTCTCCTTGCACTCGTGGAACTGAACACGTCTAAAATGTGTCCTCTGTGACCATTAAAACGTCCCTCAGGTGTGATTTTACTTTGTATTGACACGCAACAAGCTCCTTGGTAACGCTGCCCGTCTTCTGGCATCATTGTTTGGCTGGGTGCGCCTCTGCGGCCGCCTTGCCCCACACAACGCCCCTCGGTGTCTTATTTATTTTGACTGCGAGGGTGTGATTGATGGGCTTGAGCAGTGCATATGTTCGCCTGTCACTCGTCTCCTTCCGCCTTCTTCAGAGTGTGCGGCTTCATGGCCGTGGCATGCGATAAGGGATCAGCTGACGCCGCATAGTCTGAAGTGGGTGTAAGAACCCAAGCGAGAGGCGAACATATGTGCTGCGCCAGGCCCTGAATCCCAGCCCCGCAGTGTTTTAACAATGTTAAGACACTGCGGGGCTGGGATTCATGGTCATCGCGAACCGCACCGGCCGACATTAAATGATGCCAGAACATGGGCAGCGCTAACAGCGCTAGGCCAGGGGATCACACGACAGCGCAGACTCCTGTACAGCAAATAACAACGCTCAGGAGGCTGCACCCAGCACCAAGGTGGGATTCTTGACATCTGTGCTGCGTCTCATTACAAAGGGAACTCGCGCCTCCAACACAGTTTGACTGTTTAAAGGGCTAAATGTTATACGTGTTTCATTCAGCGTGTGCAAGGAGCGAAATTAAAAGAGCAACCTTTGACTTGTGCAGCACTACTGCTGCATAAGCTGTGGCTCTTCTACTTTGTAACCCCTGAGGGGGGGTTAAAGGTTACCTTTGAAATTGGTTCAATTAGGCTGCGGCCTACACTCTGCTCCCCCTGCAGAGCCCTGGGCTCCAACACCGCCAGTTGGGGCCCGGTACTGCTAGCTGCACAGAGAAAAACACCAGCCAATGTGTCAGTGGGGTTCAGCACCGCCAGCTGTTCCCCTGCTGTGCAGCCGGCAACGTGTCCTGCAACTGCCACGCAGGCACAACAGACCCAAAAGCTGCCGCCAGTGCAGGCTTCGGCCTACACTCTGCTCCATCTCCTCCTCCTGCTGACCCCTGGCTCCAACACCGCCAGTTGGGGCCCGGTACTGCTAGCTGCACAGAGAAAAACACCAGCCAATGTGTCAGTGGGGTTCAGCACCGCCAGCTGTTCCCCTGCTGTGCAGCCGGCATCGTGTCCTGCAAAAGCCACGCAGACACAAGAACTGAAATTGAAGGGAACCTGTCCCCCCTCCCCCAGGCGTTTGTACGTTTTAAAGGCCACCTTGTACAGCGGTAATGCTGCATGTGTGCAAGGTGGCTCATAAACGTATTCTCCTCGCACATGTGGAACTGAAAACACGTCTAAAATGTGTCCTCTGTGTGACCATTTAACCGTCCCGGTGGTGTGACTTTCCTTTGTAATGACACGCTGCAACCCCCTTGGTAGCGCTGCCCGTCTTCTGGCATCATTGTTTGGCTGCCTGCGCCTCTGCGGCCGCCCTGACCCACACAACGCCCCTCGTTGTCTTATTTATTGGGACTGCGAGGGTGTGATTGACGGGCATGATCAGTGCATCAGTTCGCCTGTCCCTCATCTCCTTCCGCCTTCTGCGGACTGTGCGGCTTCATGGCCGTGGCATGCGATAAGGGATCAGATGACGCCGCACAGTCTGAAGCGGGTGTAAGGACCCGAGTGTGAGAGGCGAACATATGTGCTGCGCCAGGCCCTGAATCCCAGCCCCGCAGTGTTTTAACAATGTTAAGACACTGCGGGGCTGGGATTCATGGTCATCGCGAACCGCACCGGCCGACATTAAATGATGCCAGAACATGGGCAGCGCTAACAGCGCTAGGCCAGGGGATCACACGACAGCGCAGACTCCTGTACAGCAAATAACAACGCTCAGGAGGCTGCACCCAGCACCAAGGTGGGATTCTTGACATCTGTGCTGCGTCTCATTACAAAGGGAACTCGCGCCTCCAACACAGTTTGACTGTTTAAAGGGCTAAATGTTATACGTGTTTCATTCAGCATGTGCAAGGAGCGAAATTAAAAGAGCAACCTTTGACTTGTGCAGCACTACTGCTGCATAAGCTGTGGCTCTTCTACTTTGTAACCCCTGAGGGGGGGTTAAAGGTTACCTTTGAAATTGGTTCAATTAGGCTTCGGCCTACACTCTGCTCCCCCTGCAGAGCCCTGGGCTCCAACACCGCCAGTTGGGGCCCGGTACTGCTAGCTGCACAGAGAAAAACACCAGCCAATGTGTCAGTGGGGTTCAGCACCGCCAGCTGTTCCCCTGCTGTGCAGCCGGCAACGTGTCCTGCAACTGCCACGCAGGCACAACAGACCCAAAAGCTGCCGCCAGTGCAGGCTTCGGCCTACACTCTGCTCCATCTCCTCCTCCTGCTGACCCCGGGCTCCAACACCGCCAGTTGGGGCCCGGTACTGCTAGCTGCACAGAGAAAAACACCAGCCAATGTGTCAGTGGGGTTCAGCACCGCCAGCTGTTGCCCTGCTGTGCAGCCGGCATCGTGTCCTGCAAAAGCCACGCAGACACAAGAACTGAAATTGAAGGGAACCTGTCCCCCCTCCCCCAGGCGTTTGTACGTTTTAAAGGCCACCTTGTACAGCGGTAATGCTGCATGTGTGCAAGGTGGCTCATAAACGTATTCTCCTCGCACATGTGGAACTGAAAACACGTCTAAAATGTGTCCTCTGTGTGACCATTTAACCGTCCCGGTGGTGTGACTTTCCTTTGTAATGACACGCTGCAACCCCCTTGGTAGCGCTGCCCGTCTTCTGGCATCATTGTTTGGCTGCCTGCGCCTCTGCGGCCGCCCTGACCCACACAACGCCCCTCGTTGTCTTATTTATTGGGACTGCGAGGGTGTGATTGACGGGCATGATCAGTGCATCAGTTCGCCTGTCCCTCATCTCCTTCCGCCTTCTGCGGACTGTGCGGCTTCATGGCCGTGGCATGCGATAAGGGATCAGATGACGCCGCACAGTCTGAAGCGGGTGTAAGGACCCGAGTGTGAGAGGCGAACATATGTGCTGTGCCAGGCCCTGAATCCCAGCCCCGCAGTGTTTTAACAATGTTAAGACACTGCGGGGCTGGGATTCATGGTCATCGCGAACCGCACCGGCCGACATTAAATGATGCCAGAACATGGGCAGCGCTAACAGCGCTAGGCCAGGGGATCACACGACAGCGCAGACTCCTGTACAGCAAATAACAACGCTCAGGAGGCTGCACCCAGCACCAAGGTGGGATTCTTGACATCTGTGCTGCGTCTCATTACAAAGGGAACTCGCGCCTCCAACACAGTTTGACTGTTTAAAGGGCTAAATGTTATACGTGTTTCATTCAGCATGTGCAAGGAGCGAAATTAAAAGAGCAACCTTTGACTTGTGCAGCACTACTGCTGCATAAGCTGTGGCTCTTCTACTTTGTAACCCCTGAGGGGGGGTTAAAGGTTACCTTTGAAATTGGTTCAATTAGGCTTCGGCCTACACTCTGCTCCCCCTGCAGAGCCCTGGGCTCCAACACCGCCAGTTGGGGCCCGGTACTGCTAGCTGCACAGAGAAAAACACCAGCCAATGTGTCAGTGGGGTTCAGCACCGCCAGCTGTTCCCCTGCTGTGCAGCCGGCAACGTGTCCTGCAACTGCCACGCAGGCACAACAGACCCAAAAGCTGCCGCCAGTGCAGGCTTCGGCCTACACTCTGCTCCATCTCCTCCTCCTGCTGACCCCGGGCTCCAACACCGCCAGTTGGGGCCCGGTACTGCTAGCTGCACAGAGAAAAACACCAGCCAATGTGTCAGTGGGGTTCAGCACCGCCAGCTGTTGCCCTGCTGTGCAGCCGGCATCGTGTCCTGCAAAAGCCACGCAGACACAAGAACTGAAATTGAAGGGAACCTGTCCCCCCTCCCCCAGGCGTTTGTACGTTTTAAAGGCCACCTTGTACAGCGGTAATGCTGCATGTGTGCAAGGTGGCTCATAAACGTATTCTCCTCGCACATGTGGAACTGAAAACACGTCTAAAATGTGTCCTCTGTGTGACCATTTAACCGTCCCGGTGGTGTGACTTTCCTTTGTAATGACACGCTGCAACCCCCTTGGTAGCGCTGCCCGTCTTCTGGCATCATTGTTTGGCTGCCTGCGCCTCTGCGGCCGCCCTGACCCACACAACGCCCCTCGTTGTCTTATTTATTGGGACTGCGAGGGTGTGATTGACGGGCATGATCAGTGCATCAGTTCGCCTGTCCCTCATCTCCTTCCGCCTTCTGCGGACTGTGCGGCTTCATGGCCGTGGCATGCGATAAGGGATCAGATGACGCCGCACAGTCTGAAGCGGGTGTAAGGACCCGAGTGTGAGAGGCGAACATATGTGCTGCGCCAGGCCCTGAATCCCAGCCCCGCAGTGTTTTAACAATGTTAAGACACTGCGGGGCTGGGATTCATGGTCATCGCGAACCGCACCGGCCGACATTAAATGATGCCAGAACATGGGCAGCGCTAACAGCGCTAGGCCAGGGGATCACACGACAGCGCAGACTCCTGTACAGCAAATAACAACGCTCAGGAGGCTGCACCCAGCACCAAGGTGGGATTCTTGACATCTGTGCTGCGTCTCATTACAAAGGGAACTTGCGCCTCCAACACAGTTTGACTGTTTAAAGGGCTAAATGTTATACGTGTTTCATTCAGCGTGTGCAAGGAGCGAAATTAAAAGAGCAACCTTTGACTTGTGCAGCACTACTGCTGCATAAGCTGTGGCTCTTCTACTTTGTAACCCCTGAGGGGGGGTTAAAGGTTACCTTTGAAATTGGTTCAATTAGGCTTCGGCCTACACTCTGCTCCCCCTGCAGAGCCCTGGGCTCCAACACCGCCAGTTGGGGCCCGGTACTGCTAGCTGCACAGAGAAAAACACCAGCCAATGTGTCAGTGGGGTTCAGCACCGCCAGCTGTTCCCCTGCTGTGCAGCCGGCATCGTGTCCTGCAAAAGCCACGCAGACACTTGCTCTTGTACCTTCTGCTCCCCATCCTGGTTCCAGTACCGTCAGCTGGTTCCGGGCAGAGCCTTTGGCTTAGGTGCCTCCCTCTGGGTATCCGAGTTCCACCAACGTCAGGTGGTCCTTGGTAGTGCTTTCAGGCACGGGTACCTCCTGCTTAGTAACCGGGTTCCAGTAACGTCAGCTGGTCCTCGGTAGTTCCATTGGCTCTTGGACCTTCGGCTACCCATCCGGGTTCCAGCACCGTCAGCTGGTTCTCGGCAGTGTCTTTTGCTCTTGTACCTTCTGCTCCCCATCCTGGTTCCAGTACCGTCAGCTGGTTCCGGGCAGAGCCTTTGGCTTAGGTGCCTCCCTCTGGGTATCCGAGTTCCACCAACGTCAGGTGGTCCTTGGTAGTGCTTTCAGGCACGGGTACCTCCTGCTTAGTAACCGGGTTCTAGTAACGTCAGCTGGTCCTCGGTAGTTCCATTGGCTCTTGGACCTTCGGGTAGCCATCCGAGTTCCAGTTCCATCAGCTGGTTCTCGGCATTTTCTCAGCCTTCTTGTACCTTCTGCTACATTTCCAAGTTCAAGAGACTAAACACGATGACCCGGAAGACCACCCCTAAGATGACGACGACACCAGAGACGACAACCACCGTGATGACGACGACCCTGGAGACGATGACCCCGAAGACCACCCCGATGACGACGACCCCGGAGACGACGACCCTGAAGACCACCCCGATGACGACGACCCCGGAGACGACGACCCTGGAGACGACGACGACCTGGAAGACCGAGAAGCAGAAGAACAAGAGGCTGCAGAACAAAGAGCAGAAGAACATTAAGCATAACACTAAATATCAGAGCAAAAAATATTATCTAAATTATAAGCAGAAGAAGACTAAGCAGTGTATGGGGGTGAGTCCATTCCTCCTCGTGGTGCCCCTGGATAAAGCCTGATGCTGCAGGCCAAACTGAACGCGGACAAATGTAACTCTTTTGTGACAGGCAGAACGGAAGGTGTAATCTTCAAACTTTTATAGATAACAACTACGGGAATGCCTGTCACAAATAAGAATATGATGAAGAAGTAGAATATGATGAAGATAATAGTAAAATAAAAAGAATATGAACAATGTAACCAAAAAAATAATAGGTAGAAGATGAAGAAGAAGATGAATAAGGTGAAGAAGTTGATGTCAAAGAAGCTGATGATGAGGATAATGAAGAAGAAAGTGTGGGAGAAGTAAAAAAGAAGGTGAAGGGCGTGGAAGTAGTGAAACATCAATATCTGACAAAATAAAAAAAAAAATTAACATAGTCAAAATCTTTCTACCGCCGAACGTCATAAAAAAAACACAAAATCCTGCTATTCTATTACATTGGGCTAAACCTCTGTGCCTTTAATGTCTCCGCCACGTCCCCCAATACATCCTACATTATTCTTAGTTGTTTTCCTTCATGTAGAATGAACCTACAAGTTTATAAAGGGTTTATTTTAATTCCGATATTTTCGTCCCATTGACTTGCATTGGGATCGGGTATCGGTATCGGATTGGATCCGATATTTTGACGGTATCGGCCGATACTTTCCGATACCGATACTTTCCGATATCGGAAAGTATCGCTCAACACTAATGATGAACCTAATTCTGTGGATCAAGCGGAGAAGACCTTGTTGGCCCTGTCTCAGGGTGAAGAGGCGGCAGAGTTGTATTGTCAGAAATTTAGAAAATGGTCTGTGTTGACTAAATGGAATGATGATGCTTTGGCGGCAATTTTCAGAAAGGGTCTTTCTGAATCCGTTAAAGATGTTATGGTGGGGTTTCCCACGCCTGTCGGTCTGAGTGATTCTATGTCTCTGGCTATTCAGATTGATCGGCGCTTGCGGGAGCGCAGAACTGTGCACGCTGTGGCGTTGTCCTCAGAGCAGAGTCCTGAGCCAATGCAGTGTGATAGGATTCGGTCTAGAACAGAACGACAAGGATTCAGACGTCAAAATAGGTTGTGTTATTATTGTGGCGATGCTTCTCATGTCATTTCAGTCTGCCCTAAGCGGACAAAGAGGATCGCGAGTTCATTTACCATCAGTACTGTACAACCTAAATTTCTGTTATCTGTTTCCTTGATCTGCTCATTGTCATCATTTTCTGTCATGGCGTTTGTGGATTCAGGCGCCGCTTTGAACTTAATGGACTTTGAGTTTGCCAGGCGTTGTGGTTTTCCCTTGCAGCCTTTGAAGAACCTTATTCCTTTAAGGGGCATTGATGCTACACCTTTGGCTAAAAATAAGCCCCAGTTTTGGACACAGGTGACCACGCGCATGGTGCCAGCCCATCAGGAAGATTGTCGATTTCTGGTGTTGCATAATTTACATGATGCTATCGTGCTGGGTTTTCCGTGGTTGCAGGTACATAATCCTGTGTTGGATTGGAAGTCTATGTCTGTGACTAGTTGGGGTTGTCAGGGGGTTCATAATGATGTTCCTTTAATTTCCATCTCCTCTTCTTCTTCTTTCGAAATTCCAGAGTTTTTGTCTGATTTTCAGGATGTATTCGATGAGCCCAAGTCCAGTTCTTTTCCACCGCACAGGGACTGTGATTGTGCGATTGATTTTATTCCAGGCTGTAAGTTTCCTAAGGGCCGACTCTTCAACCTGTCTGTGGCTGAACATACCGCTATGCGGAGTTATGTTAAGAAGTCTTTGGAGAAAGGGCATATTCGGCCATCTTCTTCACCGATGGGAGCAGGTTTTTTTTTTGTTGCTAAGATGGATGGCTCCTTGAGACCCTGTATTGATTATCGCCTCTTGAATAAGATCACGGTCAAGTTTCAATACCCTTTACCTTTGCTTTCCGATTTGTTTGCTAGGATTAAGGGGGCTAGTTGGTTTACAAAGATTGACCTTCGGGGGCGTATAATCTTGTTCGTATTAAGCAGGGTGATGAATGGAAAACTGCGTTCAATACGCCCAAAGGCCATTTTGAATACCTTGTGATGCCGTTCGGGCTCACTAATGCTCCATCTGTTTTTCAATCTTTCATGAATGATATCTTCCGGACTTATATTGATAAATTCTTGATTGTATATCTGGACGATATTTTGATTTTTTCTGATGATTGGGAATCTCATGTGGAACAGGTCAGGATGGTATTTCAGATCCTTCGTGACAATGCTTTGTTCGTGAAGGGGTCTAAGTGTCTCTTTCGGGTGCAGATGGTTTCTTTTTTGGGTTTTATTTTTTCTCCTTCATCTATTGAGATGGACCCAGTTAAGGTTCAGGCCATTCATGATTGGATTCAACCCACGTCCGTAAAGAGCCTTCAGAAATTTTTGGGTTTTGCAAATTTTTATCGCCGTTTCATTGCTAACTTTTCCAGCGTTGTTAAACCCTTGACCGATTTGACAAAGAAAGGCGCTGATGTGGCGAATTGGTCCTCTGCGGCTGTTTCTGCCTTTCAGGAGCTTAAACGTTGATTTACTTCTGCTCCGGTGTTGCGTCAACCGGATGTTTCTCTTCCGTTTCAGGTTGAGTTTGACGCTTCTGAGATTGGGGCAGGGGCCGTTTTGTCTCAGAGGGATCCTGTTGGTTCCTTGATGAAACCGTGTGCCTTCTTTTCCCGTAAATTTTCGCCTGCTGAACGCAATTATGATGTCGGCAATCGGGAGTTGTTGGCTATGAAGTGGGCGTTTGAGGAGTGGCGACATTGGCTTGAGGGAGCTAAGCACCGTATTGTGGTCTTGACCGATCATAAGAATCTGATTTACCTCGAGTCTGCCAAACGGCTGAATCCTAGACAGGCTCGATGGTCTTTGCTTTTTTCCCGTTTTGATTTTGTGGTCTCGTATCTTCCGGGTTCTAAGAATATTAAGGCTGATGCCCTTTCTAGGAGTTTTTTGCCTGATTCTCCTGAGGTCCTTGAACCGGTCGGCATTCTGAAAGAAGGGGTGGTTCTTTCTGCCATTTCCCCTGATTTACGACGGGTTCTTCAGGAATTTCAGGCTGACAGACCTGACCGCTGTCCAGTGGGGAAACTGTTTGTTCCTGACAGATGGACTAGTAGAGTGATTTCTGAGGTTCACTGTTCTGTGTTGGCTGGTCATCCTGGTATTTTTGGTACCAGAGACTTGGTTGGTAGGTCCTTTTGGTGGCCTTCTTTATCACGTGATGTGCGTTCTTTTGTGCAGTCCTGTAGGACTTGTGCGCGGGCCA
The DNA here is from genome assembly GCF_051348905.1 of Ranitomeya variabilis. Classification (NCBI taxonomy): domain Eukaryota; kingdom Metazoa; phylum Chordata; class Amphibia; order Anura; family Dendrobatidae; genus Ranitomeya; species Ranitomeya variabilis. The sequence goes on from NC_135233.1 coordinate 480,114,355, forward strand.
AGCCTTGTTGTTCCCGAGCTATTGGGTTGCTTTTGCCATTGCCGGTCCCTGAGAGGCCCTGGACGCATATTTCTATGGATTTTGTTTCTGATCTTCCGGTTTCCAAGAGGATGTTGGTTATCTGGGTTGTTTGTGACCGGTTCTCTAAGATGGTTCATTTGGTGCCTTTGCCTAAATTGCCTTCCTCTTCAGATTTGGTTTCATTGTTTTTTCAGCATGTGGTTCGTTTGCATGGTATTCCGGAGAATATTGTGTCTGACAGAGGTTCCCAGTTTGTTTCTAGGTTTTGGTGGGCCTTTTGTGTTAGGCTGGGCATTGATTTATCTTTTTCCTCTGCATTTCATCCTCAGACAAATGGCCAAACCGAGCGAACTAATCAGACCTTGGGGACTTCTTTGAGATGCTTTGTGTCTGCTGATCAGGATGATTGGGTGGCCTTTTTGCCATTGGCCGAGTTTGCCCTTAATAATCGGGCTAGTTCGGCTACTTTGGTTTCGCCTTTTTTTTGTAATTTTGGTTTTCATCCTCGTTTTTCTTCTGGGCAGGTTGAGCCTTCTGACTTTCCTGGTGTGGATTCTGTGGTTGACAGGTTGCAGCAGATTTGGGCTCATGTGGTAGACAATTTGGTGTTGTCTCAGGAGGAGGCTCAACGTTTTGCTAACCGTTGTCTGTGTGTTGGTTCCCGGCTTCTGGTTGGGGATCTGGTCTGGTTGTCTTCCCGTCATGTTCCTATGAAGGTTTCTTTTCCTAAGTTTAAGCCTTGGTTTATTGGTCCTTATAGGATTTCTGAGATTATTAATCCGGTGTCTTTTCGATTGGCGCTTCCGGCCTCTTTTGCTATCCATAATGTCTTCCATAGATCTTTATTGCGGAAATATGTGGTACCCGTTGTTCCCTCTGTTGATCCTCCGGCCCCTGTGTTGGTTGATGGGGAGTTGGAGTATGTGGTTGAGAAGATTTTGGATTCTCGTTTTTTGAGGCGGAAGCTTCGGTATCCTGTTAAATGGAAGGGTTATGGCCAGGAGGATAATTCTTGGGTTTTTGCCTCTGATGTCCATGCTGCTGATTTGGTTCCTGCTTTTCATCTGGCTCGTCCTGATCGGCCTGGGGGCTCTGGTGAGGGTTCGGTGACCCCTCCTCAAGGGGGGGGGGTACTGCCCCTCCTCAAGGGGGGGGGGTACTGTTGTGAATTCTGCTTTTGGGCTCCCTCCGGTGGTTGTAGGTGGTAATTCAGTTGTCCCTGGGTTGCAGTCCTGGTCAGGTGTATCTGCTGATTGCAGTTCTGACCGGGGTATTTAGGCGTGCAGGATTCATTAGTCCTTGCCAGTTGTCCATGGTTTTGGGAGGTGTTGTCCTTGCTTGGTTCCCTCTGCCTTGCTGCCAAATCTGCAAAGATAAGTGTCTGGTTTTGTTTTTTGTGGCACACATGCTGGGTGCTTAATAATTCAGTGCTATTCATTGTTTTTTGTCCAGCTTAGATTGTATCAGTATTTTCTCAGTCTTGTTGGATTCTCAGGAGTTGCAGATATACATTCCATGTCTTTAGTTAGATTGTGGAACTTTTTGTATTATCTGCTGTGGATATTTTTGGAAGGGTTTTAATACTGACCGCTTAGTATTCTGTCCTATCTTTCCCTATTTAGCTAGAGTGGCCTCTTTTGCTGAATTCTGTTTTCTGCCTGTGTGTGTCTTTCCTCTCCTACTCACAGTCAATATTCGTGGGGGGCTGCCTATCCTTTGGGGTTCTGCTCTGAGGCAAGTTAGTATTCCTATTTCCATCTATAGGGGTATTTAGTCCTCCGGCTGTGTCGAGGTGTCTAGGGTTTGTTAGGCACACCCCACGGCTACTTCTAGTTGCGGTGTTAGTTCAGGGTTTACGGTCAGTACAGTTTCCACCTAATCCAGAGAAAGTTTCATGCTGCTCCAAAGTCACCGGATCATAACAGCTAGGGTCCCGGAAGAGCTCAGAGCCTACCCGTCATACGGGTGCGTCCTAGCCATATCATCTGGGGGACGAAGAAGAACATCATAATCGAGTTGTGAGGGAACTTCAGAAACAGACACAACAGTTGTGGGGACTATCCCGTAAGCCCAGCAGGGGAGGACCACAACACACAAGCGCTAGAAGGTAGGCACAGATTTCCACCTGCAACGGGAACTCTGGAGGTGCCATCAGACTGGCCGGACTCAAGCAGCCCGGTTAACCGTATTCCGACTGAGGATCCTGAAGCCTTCAGTAAAAAGGTAAAGAGACTGCAACCTGGTGTCCTTTTTATTTACTGCAACCGGCACTGCACCACACCTTTCATTGGGCGCCCCTCAGCAGGGTCACGGACCGGGTCTAGCCACCGTGACAACCCCAGAACAGAGACTCAGAGGCCCGGTACCGGGTACCCCTCGGCCCTGCGGCAGTGGGGGCACTACAACTTGGCGTCACGAACAGGATCTACTTAAGCCTGAAGAATCAGGTCATCTGTGCCTTGGAACTGTGATTTATTGTGCCTGGACTGTGACTTATTGCAAAGACTGTGTATTGCCACTTGCTGCCAAAAGTTCCCGCCAAAACCCGCCGCCATTGCAGCGCCACAGGGAGCGCAGAGGAGGAAGAAGGGCGTGCCATGGGAGGAGACTACCAAAGCAGCGCCAAAAGCAGCGACCGCCCCCTCCGACTTCTGCTGCGAGACGATGACCTGCCCAGCAGCGGAGGAGAACCACCCCCTGATTTTTCAACAGCGGGAACGAGGAGAAGAGGGAGCTCGACCTTGGAGAAATGGCGGAGTCAGGTGCATGCATGGCTGCCGATCTCAAGACAGCGAAGATGATCAGCAGGTGCCCGAGTGATGGCGAAGTGATCCCGGCTTGCCCTCCCCCACCAGAGACGGACTCGCGTCCACCGCCTATCTATCCCGACCACGGAGCCATGGAGAGCGGAGCCACATCAAGAGGCCACCTTGGAGGAGCCGCGGTCCGGGCTGCTGCTGATTCCAGTGTCCTTGTCAGCGGAACGGATCGACATCGGTGGAATCACATTAGGCGCAGGTATGGAAGACAGCCCTACTCCCCTGTCCGATTCTGCTCCCCTGACCGATCCTACTCTCCTGACCGATCCCGCTCCCGCGACCGCTCCTCACCCCAACAGTAACCGGTTCCTCTCAGCGGAGCTGGTGGTGCTAACCCCCGATGCGATGGGGAAGCTGGTGCCTCCGCTACCGACCAAGATGGGGGAACCCCTAGACGTGAGCTCGGAAGGGGTGATCCTCCAGTGGGATACCCCCCGGATTGGGCCAGATGGAGCTCGGGAGGAAGGCCTCACCCTTGCTGTGCTCACTTGGGAACAATATAAGCAATGCCTGATCCTACATTGGAAAAACTGAAAAGAGACAGAGCCAATTGACCCACCAAAAGTACAACACCCAAAGCCTGCGCGCAGCAGGAAAGACGCGGTAAAGCGGGGAACTGTGCTGGCCTTTCACCCAAAGCGGGGTTGGGGCTCTATACAGGAACCGGGACTACTGACTGACGTCTTCGTTAACAGTTACAGCGTGAAGACTCCCTTCCGCAATCAATATGGGGGCCCACTGTTGCAAAGGGGGGGATCAGGTGACCTACACCCGCCACCGGAGTGCACAGGGATGGTGCGCTCGGAATGTCCAACGATGTGGGCCTGAGGGGATGTCACCTGTTGCCTCGACCATGATTGAACCAGACTTGACGGATCTTGCTACAATCGCCACTGTACGCCTTGTTGCGGCTACTGAGCTTGCAGCCAAGGTTAGTCTTTGAATCCAGACACCGGGTGATCTGACTGCACCCGAGAGACCAACCACCGATACTGACACCACATCAGCCGGGGACCAGGGGCCGAAGCCTGCACGGTCAGGAGATGTCCACTATCAGCTGATGTCTTGCAACTTACTATGAAACCCTAACACCCGACACAGTTGTATATAGTTAACTGTCTGCTTCTTTTGTGTCTTCTTGCTGCTACGACCCAACTAGGGTTAACTCTTAAGGGGATCCCTTCGTTTACCCGGGATCCCCATTTCTGCTTTTTGTTTTGATTCTCATTTATCATTGTTGAAAAGAACTGCTGGATCATGAATACTGCATGATTACAAACTCATTGTAAATAGTTGCACCTTCTTAAAGGTGCCCTCTACTGGTTTTACAAAAGAAAAGGACTCTTTGCGAAGAAACTGTTCCTGGAAACAGCATCGGAGTCCTTGCTGCATACGGACTTGCAGCTTGAGAAGTTGCACTACCTCCAAGAGACTTGGTCCCCTCTTAAAGGGAACGTTCACCAATAGCACTTAAAGGTGTAATGATGTTTTGAAAGAAGAAGTAATAATGCTTATGTAAAAGTTATATGTAGTTAGCTAGTTAATTGTGAGAAATGTTTAATGATGTGTTAGAGAATGAGGACAGGAAGTGAACCCGTATGGGGTTAATCAGTGAGTCCTCCTAGGAGCCATACAGAGATGGCTCAGTGATCTTGAACTGAGAGAAGGTTGATAAGTTCTATACTGTGTATAGTAGCAGAAAGGCAGTAGGCCCGGGCGAGAAGGGGCGGTCCTGCAACAGAACGAGAGGCAGTAGGCCTGGGGCAGATAGACAGGCGGTCCTGCAGATGTAAAGGTGGAAAATGAAGATAAGTTGATTAGCCTTATAGTGTTTTATAAAAAGGTCTTTAGTGGATTCAGCGTGTATGTCCTTAAAGGCAATGTTAAATTATTGTTCAAAAATTTGCACTTAGTAGAATACCCGGCTGGGTAAGAAAAGTAATTTATAGTATGTTATTTAAAATATTTAACCATGTTTTTAACGTTCAAGTGTCCTCACCTCCCATAAAGGGAAGCTCTGTTCAAACTTACTTGTTATTTGCATTTAAAAAAATGTATGTCTTTTTGCTGACATGTATTGTTGTTTTCTTCCCAGTCCAGGAGTACTGGATTTAACCGGGGGGGGGGGGGGAGTGCAGCACCCCAGAGTCCTGGTCGTTGCAGTACTGGTGCTCCGCCGCTAAGGAGGGCTATGGTACGTCTGATGGCACTGAAGGAGTTCACCTGACCAGGTATCACAGACACCAATACACTTCACAGTCTGGCCTCCAGGGGGAGCTAAGGGTGCTAGGTATTAGGCCACTCCTCACAATCTGGTGAAACTGGGGGTTAGATAGGAAGTTAGACAGAAAGCTGACTGGGTTGGAACCAGGCAACATCCTGTGGCAGAGGGTGTTGCAGGGGAAGATTCAGGGGGGTCCCTGTCAGGGGTGGGATCCTGATAGAGGCCTAGCGAACAGAAAGAGCGTTACGGGACCGCGCCTGCACTTTATAGCAGCGGTACCTGTTATGACCTGGTGGTAAGGTGCACACTGAAAAGACCTAGTGGTTAGGTACACACTGAAATGACCTGGGGGTTAGGTGCACACAGAAATGACCTGGTGGTTAGGTGCACACAGAAATGACCTGGTGGTTAAAACAAAAATCATAAACAAGCTCTGGGGAGGTGGTAACTCTACTGACCGCAATCCCTAATCCTAACACCAACACTAGAAATAGCCGTGGAACGTTCCTAACTCTCCCTAGATGCCTCGTCACGGCCTAAGAGCTAACTACCCCTAAAGATGGAATTAGAAAACTAATATTGACGGTGAGTTAAGAGGGAAGTGACAAACGCAGAAATGAAACAGATTTTAGCAAAGGAGGCCAAATCTACACTAGATAGACAGAATAGGAAAGGGAACTGTGCGGTCAGTACAAAATACTAAAAAATCCACGCAGAGTATGCACCCCCAGAGCTTCCAGCTAGCAAGGCAATATCATAATAGCAAGCTGGACAAGAAAAATAGCAGGCACTGAAAAATACACTCCAACGCAAATGGACACAAAAAAACAACTTAGCAAGAACTTAGCTTCTGCTGGAATGGACAGGCCATCTAAGAAATCTAAGAGAGATCTGAACCAGTCCTAAGACATTGACAGCTGGCATGAAATAACGACATGAGCAAAGTTAAATAGGAAAGCCAGCAGACCAATAAGTGAGTGCAGCTGAGAAGGAAAACCTCAAAGATCAGCAGTTCCACTCAAAGCCACCAGAGGGGGCCCAAGAACGGAATTCACAACAGTACCCCCCCTTGAGGAGGGGTCACCGAACCCTCACCAGAGCCCCCAGGCCGATCAGGACGAGCCAAGTGAAAGGCACGAACCAAATCGGCAGCATGAACATCGGAGGCAACGACCCAAGAATTATCCTCCTGGCCATAACCCTTCCACTTAACCAGGTACTGAAGCTTCCGCCTCGAAATACGAGAATCCAAAATCTTCTCCACCACATATTCCAACTCCCCCTCAACCAACACCAGAGCAGGAGGATCAACGGAAGGAACCATGAGCGCCACATATCTCCGCAACAAAGATCTATGGAACACATTATGGATGGAAAAAGAAGCTGGAAGGGCCAAATGAAAAGACACAGGATTGACAATTTCAGAAATCTTATAAGGACCAATAAAACGAGGCTTGAACTTAGGAGAAGAAACCTTCATAGGAACGTGACGAGAAGACAACCAGACCAAATCCCCAACACGAAGCCGGGGACCAACACAGCGACGGCGGTTAGCAAAACGTTGAGCCTTTTCCTGAGACAACGTTAAATTGTCCACCACATGAGTCCAAATTTGCTGCAACCTGTCCACCACAGAATCCACACCAGGACAGTCAGAAGGCTCAAACTGCCTTGAAGAAAAACGAGGATGAAAACCAAAGTTACAAAAAAAAGGCGAAACCAAAGTAGCTGAACTAGCCCGATTATTAAGGGCGAACTCGGCCAACGGCAAAAAGGTCACCCAATCATCCTGATAAGCAGACATAAAGCATCTCAAATAGGTTTCCAAGGTCTGATTGGTTCGCTCAGTTTGGCCATTTGTCTGAGGATGGAACGCTGAAGAAAAAGACAAATCAATGCCCATTCTAGCACAAAAGGACCGCCAAAACCTAGAAACAAACTGGGAACCTCTGTCAGACACTATGTTCTCCAGAATGCCATGTAAACGAACCACATGCTGAAAAAATAAAGGAACCAAATCAGAGGAAGAAGGCAACTTAGGCAAACGTACCAAATGGACCATCTTAGAATACCGATCACAAACCACCCAGATGACAGACATCTTCTGAGAAACCGGAAGATCAGAAATAAAATCCATGGAAATATGCGTCCAGGGCCTCTCCGGGATAGGCAAGGGCAAAAGCAACCCACTGGCACGAGAACAGCAAGGCTTGGCCCGAGCACAAATCCCACAGGACTGCACAAAAGAACGCACATCCCGTGACAAGGAAGGACCTAGCAACCAAATCTCTGGTACCAAAAATGCCAGGATGACCAGCCAACACTGAACAATGAACCTCAGAAATTACCTTACTAGTCCATCTATCAGGAACAAACAGTCTTCCCACTGGACAGCGGTCAGGCTTATCAGTCTGAAACTCCTGAAGCACCCGCCGCAAATCAGGGGAGATGGCAGAAAGAATCACCCCCTCCTTGAGAATACCAGCCGGCTCAAGGACTCCCAGAGAATCAGGCACAAAACTCCTAGAAAGGGCATCAGCCTTCACATTCTTAGATCCCGGAAAGGTACGAGACCACAAAATCAAAACGGGAGAAAAACAAAGACCATCGAGCCTGTCTAGGATTCAATCGCTTGGCAGACTCGAGGTAAATCAGATTCTTATGATCAGTCAAGACCACCACGCGATGCTTGGCTCCCTCAAGCCAATGTCGCCACTCCTCAAATGCCCATTTCATAGCCAACAACTCCCAATTGTCGACATCATAATTACACTCAGCAGGCGAAAATTTTCTGGAGAAAAAAGCACACGGTTTCATTGAAGAGCCATCAGAACCTCTCTGAGACAAAATGGCCCCTGCCCCAATCTCAGAGGCGTCAACCTCGACCTGAAAAGGGAGAAAAACATCTGGCTGACGCAACACATGGGCAGAAGTAAAACAACGTTTAAGCTCCTGAAAGGCCTCAACAGCCGCAGGGGACCAATTCATCACATCAGCGCCTTTCTTCGTCAAATCAGTCAGAGGCTTAACCACACTGGAAAAATTAGCAATGAAGCGCCGATAAAAATTGGCAAAGCCCAAAAACTTCTGAAGACTCTTCACAGATGTAGGTTGAGTCCAATCATAAATAGCCTGAACTTTAATACGGTCCATTTCAATAGCTGAAGGAGAAAAAATGAAGCCCAGAAAAGAAACCTTCTGAACTCCAAAAAGGCATTTAGAACCCTTAACAAACAACGCATTAGCATGAAGGACCTGAAATACCAACCTGACCTGCTTCACATGAGACTCCCAATCATCCGAAAAGACCAAAATATCATCCAAATATACAATCATGAATTTATCCAGATAATTCCGGAAGATATCGTGCATAAAGTACTGAAACACAGAGGGAGCATTAGAAAGCCCGAATGGCATCACTACGTATTCAAAATGACCCTCGGGCGTATTAAATGCTGTTTTCCATTCATCGCCCTGTTTTATACGAACAAGATTATACGCCCCTCGAAGGTCAATCTTGGTAAACCAACTAGCCCCCTTAATCCGAGCAAACAAATCAGAAAGCAAAGGCAAAGGGTACTGAAATTTGACCGTGATCTTATTGAGAAGGCAATAATCTATACAAGGTCTCAAGGAGCCATCCTTCTTGGCAACAAAAAAGAAGCAGGGTGGGACTAATAAGTTAAAAATTAACTTTTAATGGACAATTGTTAAAATGGGATGAACTATACCAGAAATAAGTAACCTATGATAACAAAAAAACACCCTATGTGACAACTTAAATTATAACAAACCCAAAATGCAAACACAAATACGTACCAAAATACACGTAATAAAAAGGAGACAGCCTCCTATATAGAGCAAGAATTGTGTGACCGAAGAATTAGGCCATCCATATATCACATAGTCCTAATACAGATCATTAATACAAAAAGGGGAACCATCTCACCTCATACTATTGTATTCATCATGACGAGGGAGAAAAGCCCCTAGAGTAAATCGGTGTCAAAATATATGGGGGAGGCAAATCATTCCATACATTACCCCACGTTGATCACCATGGAAACATATTACCCCAGCATTCAAGCTCCTTTTTATTACGTGTATTTTGGTACGTATTTGTGTTTGCATTTTGGGTTTGTTATAATTTAAGTTGTCACATAGGGTGTTTTTTTGTTATCTGAGAAATCCAAGAGAGATCTGAACCAGTCCTAAGACATTGACAGCTGGCATGAAATAACGACATGAGCAAAGTTAAATAGGAAAGCCAGCAGAACAATAAGTGAGTGCAGCTGAGAAGGAAAACCTCAAAGATCAGCAGTTCCACTCAAAGCCACCAGAGGGGGCCCAAGAACGGAATTCACAACAGGTACCCCAAGAAAGGACAAGAAGCGAGGTTTATTGTGCTGAGTGAGAAACGAGATCAACGCAACAAGGAGAAACACCAGTAGGAGTCATGCTGTAAGACGAGGCAACATCCTACTGAGGCGCTCAGCCAGTGGCTGGAAACGCCGAGGAAGTATAGAGCTCCAGGCCTAACTTCAAACCAACGGCAGGACAGTCAGTTATAGGTGGGCTGTCTCACTCAAATCACCTAAGAAGACATAGGGGGCAACAATAGGAGAGGGGCGACGCTAGGGTCCCGGAAGAGCTCAGAGCCTACCCGTCATACGGGTGTGTCCTAGCCATATCATCTGGGGGACGAAGAAGAACATCATAATCGAGTTGTGAGGGAACTTCAGAAACAGACACATCAGTTGTGGGGACTATCCCGTAAGCCCAGCAGGGGAGGACCACAACACACAAGCGCTAGAAGGTAGGCACAGATTTCCACCTGCAACGGGAACTCTGGAGGTGCCATCGGACTGGCCGGACTCAAGCAGCCCGGTTAACCGTATTCCAGACTGAGGATCCTGAAGCCTTCAGTAAAGAGGTAAAGAGACTGCAACCTGGTGTCCTCGTTATTTACTGCGACCGGCACTGCACCACACCTTTCATTGGGCGCCCCTCAGCAGGGTCACAGACCAGGTCTAGCCACCGTGAGAACCTCAGAACAGAGACTCAGAGGCCCGGTACCAGGTACCCCTCGGCCCTGCAGCAGTGGGGGCGCTACAATATCATACTCTTTGATGGGCTGCATTATATTCTATAGGGAGGTGGGCTGTATTAAATTGTGTTCGGGGCTACATTATATTCTATGGGGGCTGTATTATATTTATATTCTATGAGGGGTGATTGCATCATACTCTATGAGGGGGGCTGCATTATATTCTATGGGGGGTTACATTATACTCTGTGGGGTGGTTGCATTATAATCTGTGGGGTGGCTGCATTATACTCTGTAGGGTGGTGGCTGCATTATACTATATGTGGGCTGCATTATACTGTATCGAGGACGATGGGGAATACGTTATACTATATGAAGAACTATGGGGTGCATTATACTATGGGAAGTGAATTGTGCTACATGGATGACTATGGCGGTGCATTATACTATATGGAGCACTATGAGGAGTGTATTATGCTATATGGAGGACTATTAGGAGTGTATTATACTATGTGGAGGACTGAGCAGTGTATTTTAATATATGGAGGACTATAGGGAGTGTATTATACTATATGGATGACTGTGGTGCACATTATAATAAATGACTATGGGGTGTATTTTACTAAACAAGTAAAATGCTGCATATTCAGAGTGTTTTTGCCGAAACAAAAATCATTGTTCTCAGAAGGACATCGCCGGCGTAAACTGTAGAAGTGCTGCTGATAACATGATACTGTATGGTGATCTGTTAGTAATCTATTAGTGATCATTCTGTCCCATCATTATTCCTCAGCCGGTGGAGAGAGGCTGGGAAACAAGCATTGAACAACTTCAGTGTTGTCGATCAAACTCATATAGCGGCCTAAACTCAGCGCATGTAAATACAACCGAAATACTTTTGTGTGATGTGCAATATGTTAGCATTTGGGGCCCCATTATAAACTTTGCTCAGGGCCCCACTTTGCCAAAAAACGGCCCTGTCTACAAGTGTACAAAGATATTATACAGTCACCATGTGACAAGTGGACCTGTGTAACTTCAAATGCCAGGGCTGAATTTTAGTCCCAGTCCGGCCCTGATTACAACCTTTACTAGAAAAAGATGCCCAATTACAATCCATTTTTTCCAGACTCCCCACTACTGTGTTTTAGGCAGCCCCCAAATCTAAGAAGCATCATTGTCAGAAGCTCCCTGTCCTCTCCAACAGCTGCAGGAAACTTTCCTTACAAACAAGAAAAAAATGTAAAACCTTTCCATTTATAATGACCACGGACAAGATAAAGATCCCCAATTCACATCAGGACTATAAGATTCCAGGTACTTTCAGCTGCATCACATCTAATGAGGTGTACCTAATTATATGTACCTAATGTCCAGCTGGGGGTCTGTATTTTGGGGAGACAGGGCAAAAACTGAGAACAAAGATAAATTCTCACCGCCACACAATAAGAGAAAAAATGATGGATCTACCTGCGGCCAAACATTTTTGTATGCCTGATCATAGCACCATGGACCTGAAATTATTTGTATTGAAAGGTAACTTCAAATCTCAGAGAGACAGGAGAATCTGGGAGTATAAACTTATGTCAACCTTTGGCACACTTAGTGTAGGAATGAATGTGTCCCATGGATTTATGTCTTTTTACATCAATTAAGGAATTTGCACTTCAGACCTTATGGGGGCATCATAACATAGAACCAGACCCCAATCAGAGGACAATAAAACATTCACTCCTTATCTACAAACTGTTCCAATATTTATGGACACAACTGTTTATCACTCTCCCATAATGACAGTTTGTGCTGTGTTGTGTATAAATATGTGATTCTTCTGATGTTGTATTAGTCTATGCCTGATGAAGACGCCTGAGTCGTCTCGAAGGCTTGCAATTTATTACCATCTTTCCAGTTAGCCATTAAAAGGTATCAACCACTGAGGAATCTCAATTCCAAATATTATCATATTTTTGGTGGACAACCACTATAAATCATTCACCCCAAGATCTGGACCTAACAATCATTTCTTATCAGCTATGCATTTAAATTTGTCCCCCATGATATTTACATTATTCTGAACCCCTTCCCATACCCATGAGAGTGAAAAGGAAAATTGTTCCTAAACAGGAACCATCAAAAACTCATGTTTACTAAAGGTACAGAAATGTGGATGGAAGCCATGTGCTCCAAAAAATGGCGAATTACCAGTGAACTCACTATGATGACTGTTTAACACAATCTCAGCCAGTGGTAGAAAAAAAACAATCTTCCGGGTTATCTGACACAAAACATCTGAGGTGAGGGCCCCTTCACACTGTGCAATCAAAGTCTGAACGAGCGTTCGATTTGTGACGTTTATCCGTCCTCGTTCCGAGGTTGCAAAGTGTGACATGGCGTTACGATTTGCGACGCAGCCCAGCATCGTACGATGTGAAAGAAAGAGCAGAACTTTCTTTCGTCGTAAATGTCCCGCTGTGGCGGTCGAAATCGTAGTATGTGACGGCGGTCATACGAGCTCGTAATGCGACTACGTGGGTTGGGCTTCCGCATACCTGTCTCCTGATTGGGCGTGACGTTTTAGCACGCCCATGCTGGTAATACGTCACGCTCGGAGTCGTAGGACTATGGCGGTGTGAAGGGTAGCGTACGATTGCGACGCGTGACGTTCACATCGCAACTACGTCAGAAAAAGCGTTAACATCGTAGAGTGTGACCGCTGGCTACGAGCTCGTACTGCGATGTCGAATATGACGCAAATGCGTCGTAATCGTAGCAGAATCGACCAGTGTGAAGGTACCCTAAGTCTCCAAACTTTGGTTTAGGCGTTCTGCCTGGCCATAAGTTTGAGGATGGAAAGCTGAAAAAAAGGATAGATGCATCCCTAAAAGAGAACAAAAAACTTCATGATCTCAGTGACAAACACCTGAGGCAGTTTCTTGGCAACAGGAAGAGCAAGGAAAGCAGTAGAGTGTGCCATTTTACTAAACATATCCACAACAAATAAGAGTAACAGTGTTACCAGAGAATGAAGGAAGATCTGTCAGGAATGGTTATTGGTAAAAGAGCCCCAGATGGATGAGTATGTGGGGTCTTTGAGCACGCACGGACACAAAGTTAACTACGTTCTTACGCAACCTTGGCCACCAAAACTATGAGAAAAGATATCCAAGGTCGCCTTACTACCCGGGAGACCAGCCAGAGCCGAGTTATGATGTGCCTCCAAATTTTTAAGACGCCAATGTACAGGTACAAACAATTTCCCTGAAGGACCAGTAGGGGTGTCTCCCTGTGTCTTGAATACCTCACAATCAAGTTCAGAGCACACTACGGAGATGATCACCCTTTTTGTAAAATAGGGAAATCATCTTCAGTACTCCCACCCCCAGGGAAACTCTGAGACAAAGCATCTGCTTTGACGTTCTTAATCCCAGGACAGCAAGTGACCACAAAATTAATCCTAGTGAAATACAAAGACCATCTAGCTTGCCTGGAATTAAGAAATTTACCAGATTCAACATACATAATGTTTTTGTGAATAGTAATGACTGTGACTGGGTGAGCTGCATCCTCCAAAAAATGAATATAAACCCAGACTCATAATGTCTAGTATCCAAACACCATGTCCTGGACACCATAAATTACTGCTCCAAAGGGCAATCTAATAAATCAGGAGAAAATAGGAGCATTACAAGCACCATTTTAAAAATTTACAAACTTTATTAAGACACTGAAAAGACAAGTACAACACATACATATAAAATAAGGACACAAAAGGCCCATCCCTTTAGCCCACATAATATAGCAGGAATCTTGCCTAATCACTGGAAGAGGTTACCTAGAGGCCACTTCTGAGCCCATGTGTATATACAATCAAACACATGCAGTCCAACACATGGACCTACTTTACAGCATATAAATAATGCTAGTGTAATTAAACTCAGGCCTCCGGGGTACTGTACAGGGGACCTGCCATACTGACAATAGCATAAGTGCAAGTAGCGTAAAAAGAGATGCAATAATGGCGGTCACCAAAGATTCCTCTTACCCAGGTGTAGGCGCAGGAGATGGATCAAGTTGGGCGACACCCCCGATGCACGTTTCGCTCCAGCGGTCTCAGCTTTCTCAAGGGGAAGTGTCCTCGCTCCACCAAAAGGACCTTATATCCCATACTGCTGAAGCATAGAATGGATCCAATGCACCTTTTCATCTCCTTTATTGGGATTATTTATAAATCTGTTACATCAAATTTATTGTGTAATTTATATTGGTGCTGTTTCTGTGGTTATATTTTACTGCCCCATTATGCCATGACTTGGTCCCAGACTGCAGTGCGCATGCGCCCTTTTGCTTCCGCTCCGCTCCTCCTCAGTCCGGCCGTTCGGTATCGCCGGCCGGTGACTGGGTGCTATGGCAACGCTGTGCTCCCACTCACACGGCCTGTGAGCCTGGCTGGGCGGGGTGTCTGCGGCGTTGGAGGCCATGGACACATGAGCCACCTACAGGCAGTCTTGTGGACTTCCGGGTCACATGCTTTGTCATGTGACCGGAAATATGGGATATAAGGTCCTTTTGGTGGAGCGAGAACACTTCCCCTTGAGAAAGCTAAGAGACCGCTGGAGCGAAACGTGCGTCGGGGGTGTCGTCCAACTTGATCCATCTCCTGCGCCTACACCTGGGTAAGAGGAATCTTTGGTGACCGCCATTATTGCATCTCTTTTTACGCTACTTGCACTTATGTTATTGTCAGTATGGCAGGTCCCCTGTACAGTACCCTGGAGGCCTGAGTTTAATTACACTAGCATTATTTATATGCTGTAAAGTAGGTCCATGTGTTGGACTGCATGTGTTTGATTGTATATACACATGGGCTCAGAAGTGGCCTCTAGGTAACCTCTTCCAGTGATTAGGCAAGATTCCTGCTATATTACGTGGGCTAAAGGGATGGGCCTTTTGTGTCCTTATTTTATATGTATGTGTTGTACTTGTCT
The DNA here is from genome assembly GCF_051348905.1 of Ranitomeya variabilis. NCBI lineage: Eukaryota > Metazoa > Chordata > Amphibia > Anura > Dendrobatidae > Ranitomeya > Ranitomeya variabilis. Next base: position 480,129,451 of record NC_135233.1, read on the forward strand.
TTTCAGTGTCTTAATAAAGTTTGTACATTTTTAAAATGGTGCTTGTAATCCTCCAAAAAATGATGTCATTCCTCAAATGCCAACTTAATGCCAACTTAATGGCTAAAAGTTCCCTATTGCCTACATCATAATTTCTTAGGCTGACAGCAACTGTTGAGAGAAGAAGGCACATGGATGCCAATTACCAGGTAGCGACCCTTGGGACAATGCAGCCTCAACTCCCACCTCCGAAGCATTAACCTCGACAATAAATGGTTCAGAAACATTGGGTTGTATGAGTACTGGCACAGTGGAAAAGCATCTCTTCAAAGAAGAATATGCTTCTGAGCACAGTCGGACCACCTCGAGAAGTTCATATTTTTCCTAGTCATGTCAATGAGGAGTTTGACAATAGACGAGACGTTTTGCATAAATTTCATATAATGGTTTGCAAACCCCTGAAAGCATTGTAATGTTTTCAGATTTTCTGGGAGGTTCCATTCCAGGACCACTCAGACCTTTCCAGGATCCTTGCTGAAATCTGCAGCTGACACTAGGAAATCTAAGTACTGAACCTCCTGTATGGCAAATACACACTTCTCCTACTTAGCAATAGAGATGAGCGGTGTTCGAGTCGAACTGTTCGCCAATTTCAAATTCAAGCTGTTTTGGGCGATGTTCGAGTCGTTCGACGAACCCGAACAATTTGCTTAAAATTCAGCTGTTCGAGTTTCTGTTCGATAACTGTTCGTTCACCAAAAGCCTAGAATTGATTTGCACATTAAAATTGTTTATCATTGTTTATCATTGTTAATGGACTGTTTCAGTGTATAGTGGGCGGAGGATAGATCTGTGCTGAAATAACGCCGATTTTTTTTTTCTTTCCCGCATTTACAGAGGGGCGGTGCAGTCTCTCAGCCTATCAGCAGTGCGCACACACACAGCAATGTGCATGTGGTGCAGACAAGCAAGGGCATGTGTCATTGGCTGTGTTCTGTCATATGTCCTTGCCCTATAAGAACCAGCCACTTGCCCCTTCGCTGTGCTTGATAAAGGTCTGTTGACCGAAACGTCGCTACAGGAGGCAGAATAAATGTAAGCTCCTATTTTTTTACCATCCATTGTGGCGCTGTCTTTTTGTTCTTTGTGGTCTTGATACTGGCCGGGATGGGCTCCCTGGTTTTGGACGTGCGCCCTTGTGTCCGCTGAGATCTTCAATTTATATATGAAAGGGTGCGGTTTTGACTTTCTTTTGTTTTGACTCATTGGCTGTGCATGTCACATGTCACTCCTTGCCCAATGAGGACCATTTGCCCCGTCGTCACCATTTCCTCACTGCTGCAGCTTAGTGTTAAACGGTACCGCTGCTGCTGTGGGCGCTATACAGTATAAGAGTGTGAATTGCGAGCGAATTTGCAGTTAGATAGAGAGAAATAGGTTTAGGGAGTTGGGACTAGTTGTAATATCAGCCCTTTTCAGAGTAGGCTACAGCAGTTCATAGCACTTTTTGACAGGCAGGTCTGTGCCAGTGCTGTGCAAGTGTTTGTCACAGAATTTGGTGTAATCTAGCTCAGCCAATCCTTTTGGGCTAGTAGCATTGTCTGGTAGTCATCTGAGTAGCCCGCCTGTGAAGCTAGCTACACCGTCTGTGTATCTAATAATTTTTTTACTGCATCTAACCCAGTAAATCATTTTGGGCCTAGTAGCAGTGTCTGCATGTCAGTGGAGTAGCCAGCCTATGAAGCTAGCTACACTGCCTGTGCATCTCAATTTTTACGGCATCTAACCCAGTAAATCATTTTGGGGTTTTGGGCTTAGTAGCAGTGTCTGCACGTCAGCAGAGTAGCCCGCCTGTGAAACAAACTATACCGCCTGTGTATCTCAATTTTCACTGCATCCAATCCAGTTAATAGTTTAGGGCCTAGGAGCAGTGTCTGCACGTCAGCAGAGTAGCCTGCCTGTGAAACTAACTATACCGCCTGTGTATCTCTATTTTCACTGCATCTAATCCAGTTGATAGTTTTGGGCCTAGTAGCATTGTCTGCAAGTAAGCAGAGTAGCCCGCCTGTGAAGCTAGCTACACCGCCTGTGTATCTCAATTTTTACGGCATCTAACCCAGTAAATCGTTTTGGGGTTTTGGGCTTAGTAGCAGTGTCTGCACGTCAGCAGAGTAGCCCGCCTGTGAAACAAACTATACCGCCTGTGTATCTCTATTTTCACTGCATCTAATCCAGTTGATAATTTTGGGCCTAGTAGCATTGTCTGCACGTCAGTAGAGTAGCCCACCTGTGAAACTAACTATACCACCTGTGAATCTCTATTTTTACTGCATCTAATCCTGTTAATAGTTTTGGGCCTAGTAGCAGTGTCTGCACTGTCCGACGAGCCCTGATGCAATACGTTATGACGTATAGCCTGGGCCAACGAGCTCAAGAGGTGGGGCAAATCACGCTGCAGGAGTGGTCTCAGATCAGGGACCTTTGCACCCTTCTGCACAGTTTTGAAATAGCAACAAATATGTTTAGTGCTGACGATGCCATTATTAGCATGACCATTCCGGTGATTTACATGCTGGAGCACACTTTACACAGTGTTCGGAGTCAGGTGGTGGAACAAGAGGAGGAGGAGGAACAGGAGGAGTCATATGCGGAAGGGATCATATCTCCAAGGTCAAGAAGGTTGGCAGCACCAAGGCGGCTGGCATTGGAGGCTGGGGGAGAGGGATTACCGAGGGTGCATGGTAGCAGCCAAACTGTTGAGGAAGGTGCAGGAGGTGAGGAAGAAGTGGAGGACAAACTAGCGCTGGGCATGGAAGACTCATCAGATGAGGGAGACCTTGATCAAATTTCTGTTGTGCGAGGTTGGGGGGAGAGGGCAGATGAAGGAAGCATGATTCTCACCTCGCCACCACCAAGACAACAAGGACTTGGTCCTCCTGGATGCGCAAGACACATGAGTGCCTTCTTGCTGCACTACCTGCAACGTGACCCTCAGATTGTCAGAATCCGAAGTAATGCCGATGGCGACTACTGGGTTGCCACACTCTTAGATCCCCGCTACAAAAGCAAATTTGGCAAAATAATTCCTGCCATAGAAAGGGATTCACGCATGCAGGAGTATCAGCAGAGACTGTTACAGAATCTAACATCTGCTTTTCCACAAAACACCAGTGGTGCACCTAGTCAATCTCTGAGTTCTAACTTGCCAACCGTGGGACTATCGAGTCATCACTCTAACCGTAACAGTAACATCATATCTGGTGGTACCAGCAATTTTTTCCAATCGATTCAAGAATTTTTTAGACCATCCTTTGCAAGGCCACAGGAGACAAGAAGTCTGACGCACAGCCAACGCCTAGAGAGGATGGTACAAGAGTATCTCCAAGTTAACATCAATGCCATGACTGTGGAACTGGACCCTTGCTCATTTTGGGCTTCCAATCTGGAAAAATGGCCTGAGCTTGCCACTCATGCCTTGGAGATCTTGTCGTGCCCCGCAGCCAGCGTTCTCTCTGAACATGTGTTCAGCGCTGCTGGTGGTGTGCTGACAGATAAGCGCACGCAGCTATCCAGTGACAAACTAACGTTCATCAAGATGAACAAATCCTGGATCCGCAAGGACTTTTCTACCCCTGTGTCTTCTTGGGGAGACTAAAAGCTTGATGATTTTTGAAAATCACCTCACCAACCGTTTTAAAAAACTCTGGCGAAATTGATGCCACTTAAGTGGTGTCTGTGGCCGAATATTTTGAAAAAATGGAGACTCTTTGATTTAGTCCCCTTGCTGAGTTTTACATGACGTTGCCATCGTCAATTCCAGGTGGGTGGGGTTGTCTGCAGAGTTGTTTACTCATACTATGGCCTGGGATTCAGAGGTCTGCTCCAAAGCTTCAGTGTCTGCTAGGCAGCAGAGTAGCCCAGCCACCCACCGCCTGTTTACCTAAGTACTATTTTGAACAGCATCTGGCCCAGGAAATCCTTTGGGGCCTAGTAGAATTTGGTGCTACTCAGCAGCATACTTCACCTATGAAGCAAGCTACACCGCCTGTTTACCTAAGTACTATTTTTAACAGCATCTGGCCCAGGATATCCTTTTGGGCCTAGTAGAATTTGGTGCTACTCAGCAGCGTACCCCACCCATGAAGCAAGCTACACTGCCTGTTTACCTAACTACTATTTTGTAACGGCATCTAGCCAAGGAAATCCTTTTGGGCCTAGTAGAATTTGGTGCAACTCAGCAGCGTACGCCACCCATGAAGCAAGCTACACCGCCTGTTTACCTAACTACTATTTTTTAATGGCATTTGGCCAAGGAAATCCTTTTGGGCCTAGTAGCAATTTCTGCTACTCAGCAGAGTACCCCACCCATGAAGCAAGCTACACCACCTTCTTTCTTTCTCAATCTAACCCCTCGGCTCTGGGGTGTCCACTCTCCCTCCAGCTCTCTCCTTCTCACAGGTGGACTACCGTGTGTTTTCACAATGTGGAGAATCTTTTGGACCCAGGCATAAGAAGTCGTCGAGGTAATGGATAATATGTGCTGCCTTACAAACGTCCATGACGACACATTCGAGGAAGCAACTAAACGCCTCAAATAGTGAGCAGGATATGAAGCACCCCATGGGCAAACAGCGATCTATGTAGTATGCTCCTTCACAGAAGCAACCCAATGGGAGGACAATATTCGGAGGCACAGGTAGTAACCGGAAAGCCCATTCAATGTCTGTTTTGGCCATTAGGGTGCCCCTTCCCAACTTCTTGACCCACCTGATTGTTTCATCAAAGGAGGTACAGTACATAGTACTGTTCTTGGTTCCGCGTCGATGTTGTCATTTACTGAACTGCCCCTTGGATATGACAAATGGTGGATTAGTCTGAATGTATTGGGTTCATTGTTTGGCACAACTCCCAACGGGGGTACCACTACGTCTTCTAGGGAAAGTGTTTTTTTTTCAAGACGTCTGGGTGTTGGTAGAGTGAGTTTAGATTTTTACTCCAGCCTTTCTTAACTTTAGAATGGCATGACATGCCTATATCTGTGTCTCCTCCTCCTTTTACTCCTCCACCTCTTTTCTTTTCGCATGACTATGTGTAGTTGTGACTTTTCCATGTGTTTGTTGTGTCATCTGAGCAGTTTGTCAGCTTTTGGACACCTTTTAAGGTGTTTTCTATGTGTTTTCCATGTGTTTGTATGTGTTTGTGTTTGCCTGCCATTGGTTTCAATGGGGTTCGACGGTGTTCGTCGAATAGTTCGTCGAACAGTTCGTCGAACATCTCCCTGTTCGACGAACCGAACCCGAACACTAGGGAGGTGGCTCATCTCTACTTAGCATACAGTTTACAATCCTGTAAACCTGTAATACCTGCCTGACATGTACCACCTGCCTGACATGTACCAGATGAGACTTAAGATCAGGGGAGTAGATTATAATTTAGTTAAGATACACTACTACAAATCTACCCATGAGGTGATGGAAGATGTCAATAATGAAATGTTGGAACACGGCCGGAGCATTAATCAAACCTAAAGACATGACAAGAATTTTATAATGCCCTTATGTGGTATTAAACACCATCTTCCACTCATCCCACTCCTTAACCCTAATCAGATTCTATAATCTCTGAATTCTAACTCGGAGAACCATTTTCCCCCAGTAATCTATTTGAACAAATCAGGCATGAGTGGGAACGGATATCCAATTTAACTCCCGAAAGTCCAATCAGGAACACAGGTCACCATCTTTTTTCTTGATGAAGAAGAACCCTGCTGCCACAGACAGAGATGATGTCACGGTATGATAATCTTCGATAAGGAAGGGAGGCTTCAAACTATCTCTGGAACCGAGACCCCCTGGCTATCCTTGTCCTGGCAATACTCTTCAATGTAGAGAGGCCCGAGTCTCCAACCTTACTATGGTCCTGTTAAACCCTGATCTGTCCCCTTCCCCACCCCATGAGGCATGGGACAGAAATGTAAGGTAAGCAAGACACAAAGGCAAAACAGGAATGAGAGAAAACCTCTATCCTACAAAAACACAATCCAACAATAGGGAGGAGGATAGGGGCAGGGAGGAATAAACTAAAAGGAACAAGGAACCAGGAGATAAACACACATGTATTACAGCAAACCACAGAGCACTACTACAACAATTTTATTCCAACCATTTAACTTTAGCACTCAGCACAGGTAGACAAGTCTTTCACCAGCAGGGACAAGAAGGGCTGACCAGTTTTTGTAGCAAGAGGTATTGACCAGATCAGAAGCAGCTGAAATGGAGCTGCATGTTTCTGACCACCATAGAAAGGTCAGTTAACCACTTCAGCACCAGAGGAAACTAAATCCAGTTATCATGGGACACAAATCACACCATCTCTAAAGAAGGCGTGCGATTCATTACCCAACGTGACGTCTAACTCCAGGTCTTCTAGGGGGATGGTGAAAGTATATCGTTGTACAGCTGTAAGTGGTGCACAAGTGGGAACCCAACCCGTGAGTAATGTAAATATAACTTGGCACTCAACTTTTGTTAGATGTAAGGATTTTTAATGCAGTCCAAAAAGAAATAACAAAGTTTTGGTCCCCAAATGGACCTTCATCAAGTACGTAGTTGTAATTGAAGGAAACTTCAATTACAACTACGTAATTGATGAAGGTCCATTTGGGGACCGAAACTTTCACTAGAACATTATGCAAAGCACAGTTCATTGTTTTCTTATTAATAATCTGTAGTGTCATTCCTCTTATTAATTCCTACTCTGCTTCTATACACATAGAACGTCCAACTCCAACTACCACATCAACTACATCAGAGACAACGATGAGCCCCACCACTACCACTAGTGTGACAACTTCCCCACCAACAGTTGCAACCACAGGACCAACTCCAACTGGTAAGTAACACTTGCAAACCTTTCCATTAGAGACTAAAACAGAAAGAACAAACAATAGTCTAGAAGAAATCCTAATTTAGCTTCAAGTTTGTGTTCTATATTGATGTTCTCTGCAAAATGAAATAGCTTTTTTGCCTTTCTGCTGGAGCCTCCAGCATTCTTCTCCTGGCTTCCTGAAGATAGAGGCTCACTGGGCCAAAGAGAAGTCTGTCAAGGCTTCTACTCCTCTATCACACTGTCATGTCGGACGCTGTTCACACTAGGGCGTCCGACAGACAGCGGTAATTCCCCACACGTCCACTACACGGCGTCGGCTAGACTTTATCCAGCTTAATTTAGACTTAATTTAGCTGGTAATCAGGTTGGAAGCTGGGTCACGCCCACGGCCTTTTAATAGTCGTGCTGGACTTTGGGGCGTCGCCGATTATAGCTTGTGCTTTGTGCCTAGTGATTCCGGTCTGGAGTGGTGGTCTTGTTGTAGGAATATCGTATCTGGTGGTGTATTATCCTTTGTCATATTCCTCTTTCCTATATTTGTATTTGTTTTGCCCTGTGCACATTATAGTGTATTCCTGTGTGTCTGCGGCGTGGTGCGTTTTTAGTTTTCCCTGTCTGTGCTTTCCGTGGGGTTTGGTGTGTGGTCTCTTCACTGGGTGGCGGGTGGTGGTTTCAGCTTAGGGCTGAAACAGGAGACAGGATCAGGCCTGGCGGCCCAGACATGCACACCTTTAGTGTAACTTCTGGGAAAGGGACAGACAGGGTTTCCCTAGCCTGAGGGATATCGCAGGGGCCCGGGTAACTAGCCTTAGTCAACCCAGTACCCCCGTGACACACACAAGTGCAATTAAATTGATCAATAGAAGTCAGGAAGATGAGATCATAAAGGAGTTGCCACTTTGAGCATTAGGCAGATTGCAAAATGTCTCTCTGCTGATACCTCCAAATCTCTAAATTCGAAACCAATATGGCCTGAATTTATATTTTAGATCATACCTCTTATGAACAGACAGACATTAAGATTATTTTTAGATTTATTTAAATATTTAATTGACTTTCAGTATAAAATGCCTCCATATTTCTGTAGTCAACTGTAACCAGGAATGTGAGTGGACAAAGTGGTTTGATGTCAGTTATCCTAAATATGAAATCGATGGAGGGGATTTTGAGACCTTTGACAACATCAGGAATGAAGGACACACATTGTGTGAGAAGCCAGAAAACATTTCGTGCAGAGCGGAAAAATTTCCAGATATACCACTAGACCAGGTGGGACAGATACTGACATGTGATGTCTCCACCGGGCTCATCTGTAACAACAAAGACCAGACAGGGTTCATGCCTGTGTGCTACAACTATCAGATCAGGGTATGCTGCCCACCTCCTTTACCCGATTGGTGCCAATCTTCAACCATTGAAATCACCACTGCTACAAGTACAACAACTACAACAACAACTGAGAGCACAACGCCAACCGCAGGTAAAGGAAGGGTGGGTTTATGATATTCAATATCCAATAAGAAAATATTAAAGTTTGTAATATATTATTAACCTCTTTAGTATAGAAATATTTTTTTATCTTGGACTGATGGAATTATTTTTACAATAAAGCTATGTTCACACGTTGCGTTTTAAAGCTTTTTTCCCGCAAATTTTCTGCAGTACAAGCAAAGTCTATGAGATTTCAATGCACAGGTTTTTTTCTGACTGTTTTGTCAAAGAGCACGTTTTGGCAAAATGCAGCACGTCAATGCTTTTTTTAGCATTTTTGCAGCGTTTTGAACCCATTGAAAGCTATGGGTGGTGCAAAAATCGCTGCAAAAACTCAAGTATCGGGTTTTGCTGTGTTTTTGGTGCCAAAACTTGATGAAGTTGATTCAGATTCTTTTTTATGCACTAAACTTTATCAGCATACACAAGAGACTCATGTACCCTGACAAACATACAGTTAAAAACGCACCAAAAAATGCAGCAAACACTAAGCAAAAAAAAGTTGTAAACGCTAAGCAAAACCTGCTGCATATAAGCAGCATAAATGCAGCTTAATATTGGCATAAAAAAGCTGCAAAAACTCAACGTGTGAACATATTCAAAGCCTGTTGCTTTCAGCAGAATTATCAGCACTCAAAGATAATGGCTGCTTAAAGTTCCAAGTAAAACAGTTATTCTCCGGCAGTGTCTATCATCACAACCTGGAGGATTTCAGTAAAGCACTGACACAGACAAAGTAAGGCGGTCAAACAGCACAGTCTAGAGATGAATTGCACGCACTACACCAAGCTGTAACAAACAAAACCTAAGATAGAAAAAAATGAGTAAAAACCCATCTATAAGTGCGTAAAGAGTAATAGTACATATAAATAACATAGGACACGTATCAAACACTGCTTTCTACAGAAAAAAATTAACCCCTTCATGACCCAGCCTATTTTGACCTTAATGACCTGGCCGTTTTTTGCAATTCTGACCAGTGTCCCTTTATGAGGTAATAACTCAGGAACGCTTCAAAGGATCCTAGCGGTTCTGAGACTGTTTTTTCGTGACATATTGGGCTTCATGTTAGTGGTAAATTTAGGTCGATAATTTCTGCGTTTATTTGTGAAAATTTTTTTTTGCAATTTTCACATTTTGAATTTTTATTCTGTTAAACCAGAGAGTTATGTAACACAAAATAGTTACTAAATAACATTTCCTACATGTCTACTTTATATCAGCACAATTTTGGAAACAAAATTTTGTTTTGCTAGGAAGTTATAAGGGTTAAAATTTGACCAGTGATTTCTCATTTTTACAACAAAATTTACAAAACCATTTTTTTTAGGGACCACCTCACATTTGAAGTCAGTTTGAGGGTTCTGTATGGCTGAAAATACCCAAAAGTGACACCATTCTAAAAACTGCACCCCTCGAGGTGCTCAAAACCACATTCAAGAAGTTTATTAACCCTTCAGGTGTTTCACAGCAGCAGAAGCAACATGGAAGGAAAAAGTGAACATTTAACTTTTTAGTCACAAAAATGATCTTTTAGCAACAATTTTTTTATTTTCCCAAGGGTAAAAGGAGAAACTGGACCACAAAAGTTGTTGACCAATTTGTCCTGAGTACGCTGATACCTCATATGTGGGGGTAAACCACTGTTTGGGGGCACAGCAGGGCTCGGAAGTGAAGGAGCGCCATTTAACTTTTTGAATTAAAAATTGGCTCCTATTTTTAGCGGACACCATGTCGCGTTTGGAGAGCCCCTGTGTGCCTAAACATTGGAGCTCCCCCACAAGTGACCCCATTTTGGAAACTAGACCCCCCAAGGAACTTATCTAGATGCATAGTGAGCACTTTAAACTCTCAGGTGCTTCACAAATTGATCCGTTAATAATGAAAAAGTACATTTTTTTCACAAAAAAATTCTTTTAGCCTCAATTTTTTCATTTTCACATGGGCAACAGGATAAAATGGATCCTAAAATTTGTTGGGCAATTTCTCCTGAGTACACCGATACCTCATATGTGGGGGTAAACCACTGTTTGGGTGCACGGCAAGGCTCGGAAGGGAAGGAGCGCCATTTGACTTTTTAAATGAAAAATTATCTCCATCGTTAGCGGACACCATGCCGCGTTTGGAGAGACCCTGTGTGCCTAAACATTGAAGCTCCCCCACATGTGACCCCATTTTGGAAACTAGACCCCCCAAGGAACTTATCTAGATGCATAGTGAGCACTTTAAACTCTCAGGTGCTTCACAAATTGATCCGTTAATAATATAAAAGTACTTTTTTTTCACAAAAAAATTTTTTAGCCTCAATTTTTTCATTTTCACATGGGCAACAGGATAAAATGGATCCTAAAATTTGTTGGGCAATTTCTCCTGAGTACACCAATACCTCATATGTGGGGGTAAACCACTGTTTGGGTGCACGGCAAGGCTCGGAAGGGAAGGAGCGCCATTTGACTTTTTGAATGGAAAATTAGCTCTAATCGTTAGCGGACACCACGTCGCGTTTGGAGAGCCCCTGTGTGCCTAAACATTGGAGCTACCCCACAAGTGACCCCATTTTGGAAACTAGACCCCCCAAGGAACTTATCTAGATGCATAGTGAGCACTTTAAACCCCCAGCTGCTTCACAGAAGTTTATAACGCAGAGCCGTGAAAATAAAAAATAATTTTTCTTTCCTCAAAAATGATTTTTTAGCCCGGAATTTTTTATTTTCCCAAGGGTAACAGGAGAAATTGGAACCTAAATGTTATTGTCCAGTTTCTCATGAGTACGCTGATACCTCATATGTGGGGGTAAACCACTGTTTGGGCGCACGGCAGGGCTCAGAAGGGAAGGCACACCATTTGGCTTTTTGAATGGAAAATTAGCTCCAATCATTAGCGGACACCATGTCGCGTTTGGAGAGCACCTGTGTGCCTAAACATTGGAGCTCCCCTACAAGTGACCACATTTTGGAAACTAGACCCCCCAAGGAACTTATCTCAATGCATAGTGAGCACTTTGAACCCCCAGCTGCTTCACAGAAGTTTATAACGCAGAGCCATGAAAATAAAAAATAATTTTTCTTTTCTCAAAAAATGATTTTTAGCCCCCAATTTTTTATTTTCCCAAGGGTAACAGGAGAAATTTGACCCCAAAATTTGTTGTCCAGTTTCTCCTGAGTATGCTGATACCCCATATGTGGGGGTAAACCACTGTTTGGGCGCACGTCAGGGCTCGGAAGGGAAGTAGTGACATTTTGAAATGCAGACTTTGATGGAATGCTCTGCGGGCATCATGTTACGTTTGCAGAGCCCCTGATGTGCCTAAACAGTAGAAACCCCCCACAAGTGACCCTATTTTGGAAACTAGACCCCCCAAGGAACTTATCTAGATGTGTGGTGAGCACGTTCAACCCCCAAGTGCTTCACAGAAGTTTACATTGCAGAGCCGTGAAAATAAAAAATCATTTTTCCTTCCTCAAAAAAGGTGTTTTAGCAAGCAATTTTTTATTTTCCCAAGAGTAACAGGAGAAATTTGACCCCAAAAGTTGTTGTCCAGTTTCTTGTGAGTACGCTGATACCCCATATGTGGGGGTAAACCACTGGGCGCACGTCAGGGCTCGGAAGGGAAGTAGTGACATTTTGAAATGCAGACTTTGATGGAATGCTCTGCGGGCGTCACGTTGCGTTTGCAGAGCCCCTGATGTGCCTAAACAGTAGAAACTCCCCTCAAGTGACCCCATTTTGGAAACTAGACCCCCAAAGGAACTAATCTAGATGTGTGTTGAGCACTTTGAACCCCCAAGTGCTTCATAGAAGTTTATAGCGCAGAGCCATGAAAATAAAAAATAGTTTTTCTTTTCTCAAAAATGATTTTTTAGCCTGCAATTTTTTATTTTCCCAAGGGTAACAGGAAAAATTTGACCCCGAATGTTGTTGTCCAGTTTCTTCTGAGTACGCTGATACCCCATATGTGCGGGTAAACCACTGTTTGGGCACACGTTGGGGTTCGGAAGGGAAGTAGTGACTTTTTGAAATGCAGACTTTGATGGAATGCTCTGCGGGGGTCACGTTGCGTTTGCAGAGCCCCTGATGTGCCTAAACAGTAGAAACTCCCCACAAGTGACCCCATTTTGGAAACTAGACCCCCAAAGGAACTTATCTAGATGTGTGGTGAGCACTTTGAACCCCCAAGTGCTTCACAGAAGTTTATAACGCAGAGCCGTGAAAATAAAAAATCATTTTTCTTTCCTCAAAAATAATTTATTAGCCTGCAATTTTTTATTTTCCCAAGGGTTACAGGAGAAATTGGACCCCAAAAGTTGTTGTCCAGTTTCTCCTGAGTACGCTGGTACCCTGTTGTGAACTCTGTTTTTGGGCTCCCTCTTGTGGTCACAACTGGTACTGTGTGAGTGCTGTCTTTGGGCTCCCTCTGGTGGTTCTTTGTGTCATTCTGCAGGTCTGAGGCAGGATCAGCTGTCTCGTTATCTCTTAGCTGATTTCCTATTTAGTTCACCTGGACTCTCAGTTGTTGCCTGCTGTCAATGTCTTCAGTGCTATTTTGGAGCTCTCCTGCAGTCATTCGTTATCAGTCTCTTCAAGAGAAGCTAAGTTTTGCTTGGTTCATTTTTTGACCATCAGTGGTCACATGTTTCTTGGTTTATTTTTGTCCAGCTTGCTAATATGTGATTTCCTTGCTTGCTGGTAGCTCTAGGGGGCTGAGTTTCTCCCCTCACACCGTTAGTTGGTGTGGGGGTTCTTGTACTCTCAGCGTGGATATTTTGCATAGGTTTTTTTACTGACCGCACAGTTCCCTATCTGTCTTCTGCTATCTAGTATTAGCGGGCCTCATTTGCTTAATTTGTTTTCATTTCTACGTTTGTGTTTTCCCCTTACCTCACCGTTATTATTTGTTGGGGGCTTCCTATATCTTTGGGGTGATTTCTCTTGAGGCAAGTGAGGTCTTACTTTGCGGTCAGTCCAGTTACCACCTCCCTAGAGCTCATGTCTATGTTCATAAACTTAGCTAGTCCGTTTTGTGATCCTCAGCCACTAGGATCATAACAGTACCCCATATGTGGGGGTAAACCACTGTTTGGGCACACGTCGGGGCTCGGAAGGGAGAGAGCACCATTTGACTTTTTCAACGCAAGATTGGCTGGAATCAATGGTGGCGCCATGTCGCGTTTGGAAACCCCCTGATGTGCCTAAACAGTGGGAAACCCCTCAATTCTAACTCCAACACTAACCACAACACACTCCTAACCCTAATCCCAACCCTAACCCCAACACACCCCTAACCCTAGTCTTAACCCTAATTCCAACCCTAACTCTAATTCCAACCCTAACCCTAAGGCTATGTGCCCACGTTGCGGATTTGTGTGCGGATTTTTCCGCACTGTTTTTGAAAAATCTGCAGGTAAAACGCACTGCACTTCTGATTTACCGCGGATTTCCAGGGTTTTTTTGTGTGGATTTCACCTGCGGATTCCTATTATGGAGCAGGTGTAAAACGCTGCGAAATCCGCACAAAGAATTGACATGCTGCGGAAAATACAACGCAGTGTTTCCGCGCTGTATTTTCCGCACCATGGGCACAGCGGATTTGGTTTTCCATAGGTTTACGTGGTACTGTAAACGTGATGGAAAACTGCTACGAATCCGCAGCGACCAATCCGCTGCGGATCCGCAGCCAAATCTGCACCATGTGCACATAGCCTAATTCTAACCCTAATTCCAACCCTAGCCCTAATTCTAACCCTAACTCTAATGCTAATTGTAACCCTAACCCTAATTCTAACCCTAATTCTAACCCTATCCCTAAGTGCAACCCTATCCCTAAGTGCAACCCTAAGTGCAACCCTAAGTGCAGCCCTATCCCTAAGTGCAGCCCTATCCCTAAGTGCAGCCCTGTCCCTAAGTGCAGCCCTGTCCCTAAGTGCAGCCCTATCCCTAAGTGCAACCCTATCCCTAAGTGCAACCCTATCCCTAAGTGCAACCCTATCCCTAAGTGCAATCCTAAGTGCAACCGTAAGTGCAACCCTATCCCTAAGTGCAACTCTAAGTGCATCCCTAAGTGCAACCCTATCCCTAAGTGCAACCCTATCCCTAAGTGCAACCCTATCCCTAAGTGCAACCCTAAGTGCAACCCTAAGTGCAACCCTAAGTGCATCCCTAAGTGCATCCCTAAGTGCAACCTTAAGTGCATCCCTAAGTGCAACCCTATCCCTAAGTGCAACCCTAAGTGCAACCCTAAGTGCATCCCTAAGTGCATCTCTAAGTGCAACCCTAAGTGCAACCCTAAGTGCATCCCTAAGTGCATCCCTAAGTGCAACCCTAAGTGCATCCCTAAGTGCAACCCCATCCCTAAGTGCAACCCTATCCCTAAGTGCAACCCTATCCCTAAGTGCAACCCTAAGTGCAACCCTAAGTGCATCTCTAAGTGCATCCCTAAGTGCATCCCTAAGTGCATCCCTAAGTGCAACCCTACCCCTAACCCTACCCCTAACCCTACCCCTAACCCTAACCCTACCCCTAATCCTAACAGAAAAACAAAAATAAATATATTTTCAGTATTTTATTATTGGCCCTACCTATGGGGGTGATAAAGGGGGGGGGGTTATTTACTATTTTTTTTATTTTGATCGCTGTGATAGAACCTATCGCAGCGATCAAAGAACGAATCTGCCGGCTGGCAGATTCGGCCGGTGCACTGCGCATGCGCCCGCCATTTTCCAAGATGGCGGCGCCCATGCGAGAAGACCGAGGACACCGGGAGGGATACCGGGACTAGGTAAGTATGGGGGGGTGCGATCGGACAGCGGGGGGGGGCAGAGGGGGGGGGGGCAGAGGGGAGGGCGGGGGAGGGTCGGATGGGAGAGGAAGGCGCTTAGGACAGGACGGAGGGGTACGGAACACTGACGGCGGCTGCAGATCGCCGCCGTCAGTCGGTGGGGTGGGCAGATCGGGGTCTCCAGCCATGGCAGATGCTATTGCAGCATCGGCCATGGATGGATTGTAATATTTCACCATTTTCATAGGTGAAATATTACAAATTGCTCTGATTGGCTGTTGAAAGTGCAACAGCCAATCAGAGCGATCGTAGCCACGGGGGGGGGGGGCGAAGCCCCCCCCCCTGGGCTAAAGCACCATTCCCCCTGTCCCTGCATGTCGGGTGAAATTGGAGTTAACCCTTTCACCCGGCCTGCAGGGACGCGATCATTCTGTGACACAGCATATGCGTCACAGGTCGGATTGGCACCGACTTTCATGACGCATACGCTGTGTCACGGGTCGGGAAGGGGTTAAAATACATCCTATCACGAAAAAGTGTACACAAACCGGGATAGCCCTATACTAGCTCTAATATTAAAAGCTTACCATGTGTAAAAAAAACAAACCTCAAAGTAAATAAGGGCAAAGCAGGACTGGAGTCCAACTGAGTTTACAACAAAACAAAAAAAAAAAGAGCAGGAGTATAAATTGGTTTGCATGCAATGTATGTTCACACTGGCCATTAAATTAACTCAGTACAAACAAGAGTGTTGGCTCCCTTTCTTTGAGCTGGGTATGGCATTTATATAGCTTCCCATGGCTGGGTGTCCACAGTCGGGCTCCTGTCCTGCTCTGCCCTTATTCACATTGAGTTCATTTTTGACACATGGTAAAGTTCTAATATTAGAGATAGTATAGGACTATATTTGGTTACACCTTTTCGAGGTGGGATATCTTTTACGCTTTTTGATCAACAGCAGTGCTTCCGGGGGCCCTATGTTATTTATTTGTACTATTATTTTTTACTTATTTACAGCAGAATTTTGCCCATTTTGTTTCTCTCTTAGGTTTTGTCCATTTAATGGCTCCTATATGTTGCATGCATACCAACTTCTACTCCAGCTCATTTTTTGGGGTTTTGCTTTAGGAACAAGCTATTGCATTTAACAATTGCAGTACCATCTGCTGTCTTATGAACATAGTCCCCTGTTGTATTTTCCAACAAAGTCATCACTAAAGGATTCATGAAAGATCACACCTACGGGTCCTCTACTAATCACCACAGTACTGCATTAGTTTTGCTTTTATTCTGCATTTCGTTTTACGTTTTCCAGGCTGCACTGCAACTGCAGCCTGTCCCATTTACATGAATTTAGGATCAAAATATTTATCTGCACAGCAGGTGGCCAAGGACATCTCAGGATAGAAAGAATGACAAATCATGTTCGAGAAGTTTGAACAACTTTACTTTTGGCCAGAAGTGAGCACAGCATGACAACTAGTACAGACAGACTTCCTGACTAACTTTATTGCCAAACATCACTTGGTTTGACAGTTGCACATCAGACATAGACACCCTACAAACTCATAAGTGCCAGGGCAAGTGATGCAGTGCTCCTGCAATATTGTATATTTTTTATTCTATGTCCTGTTGCAGATACTTATATGTAATGTATATATTGGTTTTTATTCTTTTATTTACTGCCAAAGCTACTGGACAATACTCTGTACTCCTCCTTCTAGACCTGTCCTCTGCTTTCGACACAGTTGACCACTGCCTCCTACTGCAGATCCTCTCCTCCTTTGGCATCAAAGACCTCGCCCTATCCTGGATAGCCTCGTACCTTTCCAACCGCAAATTCAGCGTCTCCCACTCCCACACTACCTCCTCATCCCACCCTCTCTCTGTTGGAGTCCCCCAAGGCTCTGTTGTAGGACCCCTACTCTTCTCAATCTATACACTTGGCTTGGGATAACTCATAAAGTCCCATGGATTCCAGTACCACCTCTATGCTGATGACACTCAGATCTACTTCTCTGGCCCAGACGTCACCGCTCTGCTGTCCAGAATCCCAGAGTGCCTATCAGCCATATCCTCCTTCTCCTCTCGCTTCCTCAAACTCAATGTGGACAAATCTGAACTCATCATCTTTCCTCCATCCCACAAATCTTCCTTACCTGACCTATCTATCGCAATCAACGACATCATGCTTTCTCCCGTACCTGAAGTCCGCTGCCTCGGAGTAACCTTCGACTGTGCCCTGTCCTTCAAACCGCACATCCAAGCTCTTTCCACCTCCTGTTGCCTCCAGCTCAAAAATATCTCCAGAATTCGTCCTTTCCTCAACCCTCAATCTACTAAAATGCTTGTGCATGCCCTCATCATCTCCCGCCTTGACTACTGCAACATCCTTTTCTGTGGCCTCCCTGCTAACACCCTTACACCTCTCCAGTCCATCCTTAACTCTGCTGCCCGACTAATCCATCTCTCTCCTTGCTACTCCTCCGCTTCCCCCCCTCTGCAAATCTCTTCACTGGCTCCCATTCCCTCATCGTATCCAGTTCAAATTACTAATACTGACCTACAAAGCCATCCATAACCTGTCTCCTCCATATATCTCTGAACTAATCTCCCGATATCTTCCCTCGCGTAATCTCCGGTCCTCCCAAGACCTCCTTCTCTCCTCCACACTTATTCGCTCCTCATCCAATCGCCTCCAAGACTTCTCCCGAATATCCCCCATCCTCTGGAACTCTCTGCCCCAACACGTCCGACTATCAACCACAATCGGATCCTTCAGACGGAACCTGAAAACTCATCTCTTCAGGAAAGCCTACAGCCTGCACTGAACCCCGCTGCCTCCTCATCACTACCGAAGCTACCGCCTCACCAACACCGGAGCTCCTGGAACCCCCAACCTACTGTCTCATTCCCCATAATCCTGTAGAATGTAAGCCCGCAAGGGCAGGGTCCTCGCCCCTCTGTATCAGTCTGTCATTGTCAGTTTATTTACTGTAAGTGATATCTGTAACCTGTATGTAACCCCTTCTCATGTACAACACCATGGAATCAATGGTGCTATATAAATAAATAATAATAATAATAATTCTCTTCTTTCTAGTTTACTAGAACATTAGGTTATGCACAGTTCATTGTTTCCTTATTATTTATCCGTAGTGTCATTCCAGTTATTAATTACTACTCTGTTTCTAATTATATAGAACCTCCAACACCAGCCAGCACATCGACTACAACAGAGACGACAACGACGAGTCCCACCACTACCACTAGTGTGACAACGTCACCTCCAATAGTAACGAGCACAACTCCACCACCTACATCAACAACAAGCCCCCCCACTACCACCACTACTAGTATGACAACGTCACCTCCAATAGTAACAAGCACAACTCCACCACCTACATCAACAACAAGTCCCACCACTACCACTACTACTAGTGTGACAACGTCACCTCCAATAGTAACAAGCACAACTTCACAACCTACATCAACAACGAGCCCCACCACTACCACTACTACTAGTGTGACAACGTCACCTCCAATAGTAACAAGGACAACTCCACCACCTACATCAACAACAAGCTCCACCACTACCACTACTACTAGTGTGACAACTTCACCACCAATAGTAACGAGCACAACTCCAACTACCACATCAACTACATCAGAGACAACAACGACAAGCCCCACCACTACCACTAGTGCAACAACTTCACCACCAATAATAACGACCACAGGATCAACCAGTAAGTGACACTTGACATTATCTTTCCTTTTCAAATAAAAGAAGGAGCAAAAAATAGTCTGGGGGGAAAAAAGGTTAATTTAGCTCCTAATTTGGCTCATAAATACATGTTTTTTTTTCTATAAAATTATATTTCCTTGCTGTCCGGAGATATTATATTTTGTAAGTGGGGCTGCTAAATACAATATTAGTAACAAAAGCCCAAAATGGAAAATATCCATCTACATTTCTCAAACATGCTCACAACCTAGTGGGAGAGCCACATGAAGAGAAATTTCCAAAGGAGTATTGACAGGACACAAATCAAACAACCAAAAAGTATACCAACCTAATTCAGCAAGGGAAACTGAGGTAGCACAGACCAAAACGGTGTGAGCCACTCATGATGCCATAACCAGATAACAATAAAGTGCATAGTGCATATATGGGCAAACAGAAACAAGGGATAGAGTAGTTCATATGAAAAGTCACTTGGCCCTAAACAAAGGCTCAAACAATCTGGAGTTGTACCAATAATTCCCACCCCAAGTTCTTACCCATTAAATGGCATCAGAGAGGATCCACACCGTAGCCCCAATGCGCGTTTCGCGTCGCCTGATGAAGCATTGGGGCTACGATACTCCAGTGTCTTTTTTGTGATATAAATACAATATTAGCATATCAAGTTCAGAAAGTCACCTGGCACCTTAGCTCTCTTTTGCAAAGCTGCTATCTCCTGGGGCCTTCAAGTGTCAACTTGTATCTGAAAATTACTTCTCCACAATAGATGGGCTTTGTCTTTTTGTCTGTCATTTTTCACAGGGCTTGCTGTAGATAGAAGCTCACTGGGTCTAAGAGACATCCTTTAAGGCATTTAGATTACTGTAGATTAAGATTTATTAGCGTATTTCATTTACTGTTTAATTAAAAATTGTCTCCTGATTTCTGTAGTTTGTAACTGTAACCTGGATTGCAAGTGGACAGGCTGGTTTGATGTGAGTTATCCTGAATATGGAGCTAATGGAGGGGATTTTGAGACCTATGAGAAGATCAAGGATGAAGGACATAAATTATGTGAGAAGCCAGAGAATATATCCTGCAGAGCAGAAAAATTTCCAGATATACCACTAGACCAGGTGGGACAGATTGTGACATGTGACGTCTCCACCGGGCTCATCTGTTACAACAAAGACCAGAGGTTTGCACCTGTGTGCTACAACTACCAGATAAGCATATGTTGCCCACCGCCTTTACCTGATTGCTGCCAAACTTCTACCACCAAAACCACCGCTACTACAAGTATAACAACTACAACAACAGAGAGCACAACAACTAAAACAACTGAGAGCAAAACGCCAACCCTAGGTAAAAAAATAAAATATACAAATTTAAATGTCTACTAAGGAAAATTATACATTTTTAAGATGCTATTAACCAGTCATAATCAATAAGTTTTTCAACAAATGAGTATTTAATATTTTCAACTGTGGAATATCTGAGACACCCACCGATCCTAAGATTAATATGTCACAGTGCTGTTTTAGCACGGCATCCCTTTCAAAGTATTTCAGGCTGTGCAGGATCTACAGCTGTTCCTATTCACTTTAAGGTCAAGTTCACATGTTCAGTATGTGGTCAGTAGTTTGCATCAGTATTTGCAATCAAAAATCAGTAGTGGAACAATCTTAGGAAAATTATAATTTTTCTCCCATTTCTGATTTTGGCTTACCAATACTGATGAAAAATACTGACCACATACTGAACGTGTGAACTTGGCCTAAGGGATAATGCTGTGTTGACACCATTTTTAAAATTGTCCAGAATTCTACTATTGGATCATAAAGTGATCTCATATTTCAATATTATCAAGATCTATCATCACTTTACAAGGTGGGAACTCCCCTTCAATATGTGGTTGTACATAAAATGAAACATTTTTGGGGTATATTTAATGATGTCCTTAAAAAATGGGTTTTATCAGAGGTATAATGAAAACAGACTTCACATCTACTGCTTGGTCCTATTTCTCTATCATATGTGTCTAGAAGCAGATTTTTGGATTTATATAATATGCATTTATACAATGTGTATAATGTCTCTGGAATTCGGCTCTGTATACAGTAGGATAAATATAGTTGATTTTTCTTTTTTTATCAACCCAATTATTGTTAATTATTGCCCCCCTTCAAATTATACAGAGTCTACAACTCCAACTACTACATCAACTACAACTACGAGCCCTACTACCACTAGCGTGACCACAACTCCACCAACCACAGAAACAACCACACAATATCAAACAGAGATTGAAGAAACCACTCCAATAAGTGAGTAACCACCTGAAACTTCTCTATTTTTTAGATAAAGTTTTCTAAAGAAAAAAAGTATAATTCAATTAGTCTGGAAAAAGGATGAACTGACTTACGAGATGTATAGGTAGATCTCTGCTCTGCAAATTGTGCTAACTTGTAGACCAGAGATGGGGGGAGTTGTAGTTTTGATATTGGAATTTTGTAGAGATTAAAACAATGTGCTGCTTAATGCATTACTATGACCAGTAAGTAAAACTCTGTACACATTGTGATCAAATGCTGGACATATACTGTATGTCAGATATGGTTTAATAGGCCCCTATTCACCAGACAGATATGAAAAGCTTGCCTTTTAATCTCCAACGGGCTGGTATGCATTTGCATACAATATACTATTTTTCTTATGTAGAGTCTAATAATGGACAGTGTAAGGCTGCAGTAGCATCATACGCAGTGAAGAGGCAGTGACCCAAACAGTTCCAACACAAAGACTCTTTAATGTGTTTCCTCACAGCATTAAAGTCCAATTCACACAATGCAGATAACTTCAGTGTATATTATCAGTGTTCAGTTCACACCAGTTCATAGCAATACATATCATACGGTTTTAGATTGCAGTTCCTTAACAGGCCAGTCTTCCCTTGTCCAGTTTCATTGGGCGACAGCATGCCATATTATAGTCTCCATACACAGCCTCATATGTTGCAGACACTACACATGCTAGCCCCCTCTGACTAATTCCCGTGGGTGTCCTGCATCACTGTATCACAGACCCTTTACTCACACAGTCGTATACAGCCCAGGATATCCTCCGGATAGCAGCCGGGCACCATATCCACCTGTTTGCAATCATTACACATGCTAGTCCTCTTTTGGGCACAGGACATCCACCTACGGACATAGGACTGTCCACATCCATCTCGGGCACAGGACATCCACCTCCGGGCACAGGACTGTCCACATCCGAGACCAGTACCATGGACGACTTGCATTGCTGTATACGCTGCAGGTGCCAGGCTATTCAGCTGCCCTGGGTACTGGCTCCGCTGGCCTGTGCCTCCATGCACTTAGCCAGCACTCTGCAGAACTCTGCTGTGCACACCAGCACACACCAGACTGACACTGATGTGCACTACACACCTGACACCTCACCTGACATATCCATACCCCTTACTGCCGTGCTTTCAACACACACAAACCTGTGGCCTACAGCCACATCGAAAACTAGGACTGGAAATCCTTGACTCCCATGCACACCTATGGACTTCACCCGTCTGCATGCACAACCTGGGGAGAACACACATCGACCCCTACCTGTGACATAAGTCTCTACCTCACATTGCAATCACAGCTACACCTGCGACTCCCATGCACAACTATGGCTTTCATACACCTCTGTGCGCATTCTGGGGAGCACAAACAGCGCCCCCTAGCTGTTACTGCCTCACAACAGATAAAACAACATTTATTAACCCCTTAATCCCATATGACGTACTATTCCGTCAAGGTGACCTGGGACTTAATTCCCAGTGACGGGATAGTACGTTATAGCCGATCGGCCGCGCTCACGGGGGGAGCGCGGCCGATCGCGGCCGGGTGTCAGCTGCCTATCGCAGCTGACATCCGGCACTATATGCCAGGAGCGGTCATGGACCTCCCGCAGCACATTAACCCCCGGCACACCGCAATCAAACATGATCGCGGTGTACCGGTGGTACAGGGAAGCATCGCGCAGGGAGCGGGCTCCCTGCGTTCTTCCCTGAGACGATCGGTACAAGGGAATGTACTCACCCTGTACCGAGCGTCTCCTCACTGCTGGCCCCGGATCCAAAATGGCCACGGGGCTGCATCCGGGTCCTGCAGGGAGTACTTCCGGGTGCCGTGCAGGCGCTGGTAAGCCTGCAGCGATGTGAGTGAGATCGCCGATCTGATAGAGTGCTATGCAAACTATCAGATCGGCGATCTGTGATGTCCCCCCCTGGGACAAAGTAAAAAAGTAAAAAAAAAAATTCCACATGTGTAAAAAAAAAAATAAATTCCTAAATAAAGAAGAAAAAAAAATATTATTCCCATAAATACATTTCTTTATCTAAAAAAAAAAAAAAATATATACAAGTACACATATTTAGTATTGCCGCGTCCGTAACGACCCAACCTATAAAACTGTCCCACTAGTTAACCCCTTCAGTGAACACTGTAAGAAAAAAAAAATGTGCCAAAAAACAACGCTTTATTATCATACCGCCTAACAAAAAGTGAAATAATACGCGATCAAAAAGACAGATATAAATAACCATGGTACCGCTGAAAACGCCATCTTGTCCCGCAAAAAATGAGCCACCATATAGCATCATAACCAAAAAAATAAAAAAGTTATAGTCCTCAGAATAAAGCAATGCAAAAATAATTATTTTTTCTATAAAATAGCTTTTATCGTATAAAAGCGCCAAAACATAAAAAAATGTATAAATGAGATATCGCTGTAATCGTACTGACCCAATGAATAAAACTGCTTTATCAATTTTACCAAACGTGAAACGGTATAAACGCCTCCCCCAAAAGAAATTCATGAATAGCTGGTTTTTGGTCATTCTGCCTCACAAAAATCGGAAAAAAAAGTGATTAAAAACTGTCACATGTCCGAAAATGTTACCAATAAAAACGTCAACTCGTCCCGCAAAAAACAAGACCTCACATGACTCTGTGGACCAAAATACGGAAAAATTATAGGTCTCAAAATGTGGAGACCCAAAAACTTTTTTGCTATAAAAAGCGTCTTTTAGTGTGTGACAGCTGCCAATCATAAAAATCTGATATAAAAAACACTATAAAAGTAAATCAAACCCCCCTTCATCACCCCCTTAGTTAGGGAAAAATAATAAAATTTAAAAAATGTATGTATTTCCATTTTCCCATTAGGGCTAGGGTTAGGGTTAGGGTTAGGGCTAGGGTTAGGGTTAGGGCTAGGGTTAGGGCTAGGGTTAGGGCTAGGGTTAGGGTTAGGGTTAGGGCTAGGTTTAGGGCTAGGGTTAGGGTTGGGGCTAGGGTTGGAGCTAAAGTTAGGGTTGGGGCTAAAGTTAGGGATAGGGTTGGGGCTAAAGTTAGGATTGGGGATAAAGTTAGGGTTAGGGTTGGGGCTAAAGTTAGGGTTAGGGTTTGGATTACATTTACGGTTGGGATTAGGGTTGGGATTAGAATTAGGGGTGTGTCAGGGTTAGGGGTGTGGTTAGGGTTACAGTTGGGATTAGGGTTAGGGGTGTGTTTGGATTAGTTTCAGGTAGAATTGGGGAGTTTCCACTGTTCAGGCACATCAGGGGCTCTCCAAACGCGACATGGCGTCCGATCTCAATTCCAGACAATTCTGCGTTGAAAAAGTAAAACAGTGCTCCTTCCTTTCCGAGCTCTCCCGTGCGCCCAAACAGGGGTTTACTCCAACATATGGGGCATCAGCGTACTCGGGACAAATTGGACAACAACTTTTGGGGTCCAAGTTCTCTTGTTATCTCTGGTAAAATAAAAATTTGGGGGGCTAAAAATCATTTTTGTGGGAAAAAAAGGATTTTTTTATTTTCACGGCACTGCGTTGTAAACTGTAGTGAAACACTTGGGGGTTCAAAGCTCTCAAAACACATCTAGATAAGTTCCTCGGGAGGTCTAGTTTCCAATATGGGGTCACTTGTGGGGGGGTTGTACTGTTTGGGTACATCAGGGGCTCTGCAAATGCAACATGACGCCTGCAGACCAATCCATCTAAGTCTGCATTCCAAATGGCGCTCCTTCCCTTCCGAGCTCTGCCATGCGCCCAAACAGTGGTTCCCACCCACATATGGGGTATCAGCGTACTCAGGACAAATTGGACAACAACTTTTGGGGTTAAATTTATCCTGTTACCCTTGTGAAAATACAAAACTGGGGGCTAAAAAATCATTTTTCTGAAAAAAAAAAAGAATTTTTATTTTCACGGCTCTGCGTTATAAACTGTAGTGAAACACTTGGGGGTTCAAAGCTCTCAAAATCATCATCAAGATAAGTTCCTTAGGGGGTCTACTTTCCAAAATGGTGTCACTTGTGGGGGGTTTTAATGTTTAGGCACATCAGGGGTTCTCCAAACGCGACATGGTGTCCCATCTCAATTCCAGTTAAGTTTGCATTGAAAAGTCAAATGGCGCTCCTTCCCTTCCGAGCTCTGCTATGCCCCCAAACAGTGGTTTATCCCCACATATGGGGTATCGTTGTACTCAGGGCAGATTGCACAACAACTTTTGTGGTCTAATTTCTTCTCTTACCCTTGGGAAAATAAAAAATTGGGGGCAAAAAGATCATTTTTGTGAAAAAATATGATTTTGTATTTTTACGGCTCTGCATTATAAACTTCTGTGAAGCACTTGTTGGGTCAAAGTGCTCACCACACATCTAGATAAGTTCCTTAAGGGGTCTACTTTCCAAAATGGTGTCACTTGTGGGAGGTTTCAATGTTTAGGCACATCAGGGGCTCTCCAAATGCAACATGGCATCCCATCTCAATTCCAGTCAATTTTGCATTGAAAAGTCAAATGGCGCTCCTTCGCTTCCGAGCTCTGTCATGTGCCCAAACAGTGGTTTACCCCCACATATGGGGTATCGGCGTACTCAGGACAAATTGTACAACATCTATTGGCGTCCATTTTCTGCTGTTACCCTTGGTAAAATAAAACAAATTGGAGCTGAAGTAAATTTTGTGTGAAAAAAAGTTAAATGTTCCTTTTTATTTAAACATTCCAAAAATTCCTGTGAAACACCTGAAGGGTTAATAAACTTCTTGAATGTGGTTTTGAGCACCTTGAGGGGTGCAGTTTTTAGAATGGTGTCACACTTGGGTATTTTCTATCATATAGACCCCTCAAAATGACTTCAAATGAGATGTGGTCCCTAAAAAAAATGGCGTTGTAAAAATGAGAAATTGCTGGTTAACTTTTAACCCTTATAACTCCCTAACAAAAAAAATTTTGGTTCCAAAATTGTGCTGATGTAAAGTAGACATGTGGGAAATGTTACTTATTAAGTATTTTGCATGACGTATCTCTGTGATTTAAGGGCATAAAAATTCAAAGTTGGAAAATTGTGAAATTTTCAAAATTTTTGCCAAATTTCTGTTTTTTTCACAAATAAACACAAGTTATATCGAATAAATTTTACCACTAACATGAAGTACAATATCTCACGAGAAAACAATGTCAGAATCGCCAAGATCCGTTGAAGCATTTCAGAGTTATAACCTCATATAAGGACAGTGGTTAGAATTGTAAAAATTGGCCCGGTCATTAACGTGCAAACCACCCTCGGGGCTTAAGGGGTTATTGTTGGATGTTTACCTTATGAACGCACATGCGAGACAATAGGCACAAACAAAATGTGAAGGCACTTTGATTTAGGTCTATTAGCTTAGAAGGGATAGGGAGTAAAGGTTTTTGGATGGAGAAAATATAGAAAACCTTCTGGATTCTCCTTGTGTCTTGTTGAAGTTCAGAAACACCGGACTTTAATAATGTCCTCCTGAGACTTCCACCTCCTGCTGGATTCTCCTTATTTCTTGTTGAACTTGAGGAACACTGGCCTCCTGAGGCTTCCAATTCCTAATGGATTCTCCTTGTGTCTTGTTGAGGTTCAGGAACACTGGACATTAATAATGTTCTCCTGAGACTTCCAATTCCTGTTGAATTCTCCTTGTGTCTTGTTGAAGTTGAGAAACACTGAACATTAGTAATGTACTCCTAAGACTTCCAACTCTGAATGATGCAAATGCTACATTATTCTTATCAGAATAGATTAGACCTATAAGTCCTAAAAATATATCTGTCATTTTGTTTTTTTTCCATAAATCATTACTACACATGAATATAAAATATTTTGTTATATATCTTTCGTTATTCGTTCTCAAAATTCTCAATTCATGCGTAATACAGTCTTTCCCATTAGTGGGATTGGAGATGGCATCTGGAGCTCATAAATGTCTATCGAAAACTATAACTGTTGTTTTAGCAGAATATCTATGTGTCTATAGCTCCTCCCTTCTCCTCCAGTCTCCAAAAATTTTAAAACCACCAACTATCAACGTCTTCCTTGTTAGCGGGAAAGTCTGTCCTTACTGACTGCAGGTTTAACCTATGAATTGACAATGAATGATCATTGATCAGTCTTGTTAGAGAAAGAAGCAGATTTATCTGATGAGATACATTACAAAGTTGCTTATTTTCATGTATACTATTAATTTATGAAATAACAATTAAAATGACGTTTACTATTTAAAGATTTTTGTCTGTACAGTAATTATACCAGAGAAGTCAGTGGGATGGGAAACTGTGCGTAGTCCACTTGAGCATTTCTGTTCCATTATTTATCATCAGTATTTCTAAAAAATAGCAGAAAATTTAACATATGTGGATGAAAAATGAACAACTCACTGCTCCATATAGAACAAACACTTATAATACAGAACTCAGAACCCTATAATACATCATGCACAATTTAATTTTATTAACTGGAAAACCCATTAAGCAAAAGTAATATAAAATATTGGTTAAATGTGATTGAGACATAAAAGATTGCTATGAATTGGTGCACATTCTAAGCATTCTTAGCATTTTCCAACTAAGAAAATAAAATTGCTCATCAGTTAAGAACAAAACTGATAAGCAGCAAAGTTAGATCCAAACCAACCAAATTTTCATGTCTTTTTCCGAGGTCCAGAATACATTTTGCAGCCTGGCTTGACCATTAAAAATGCGCATTTTTTTTTCTCTGAATTACAAAAGACATATGCTTTTATTTTTTATTTTGAAGTTCGCCATGTTGAATATAGTCTATTATGATGATGGCAAAACCACATTTATATTGTCTATAGTTCATTAGCATAATAAAAATACTTTTTTCTACTTTAGCGTTCACAACTACTCCAGGGGGACCACCTCGCTCCACTACAGAGATCACAACATCTGCTACCACAACACCAACGACCACAACTCCAACCACTACAACGACTGAAAGTACAACTACTCCAGAGCTAACAACTCCAACCACTCCAGAGACAACTACTGTTACCACAACACCAACAACAACTACAACAACTGAGAGTACAACTACTATTGAAATACCAACTCCTACCACTACTAAGACTACAACAGCAACTGTATCAACAACACCAACACTAACTGAAAGTACAACTACTCCAGAGATAACAGGTACTCCAGAGCTAACAACTCCAACCACTCCAGAGACAACAACTGTTACCACAACACCAACAACAACTACAACAACTGAGAGTACAACTACTATTGAAATAACAACTCCCACCACTAAGACCACAACAGCAACTGCATCAACAACACCAACACTAACTGAAAGTACAACTACTCCAGAGATAACAAGTACTCCAGAGCTAAGAACTCCAACAACTCCTGAGACTACAACAGCAACTGTAATAACAACTCCAACAACTACAGGAACTGAAAGTACAACTACTCCAGAACTAACAACTCCCACCACTCCTGAGACTACAACAACTACTGTAACCACAACACCAAGATCAACTACAACTGAAAGTACAACTACTCCAAAGATAACAAGTACTCCAGAGCTAACAACTTCAACCACTCTTGAGACTACAACAACAACTGTATCAACAACCCCCACAACTACAGCAACTGAAAGTACAACTACTCCAGAACTAACAACTGCCACCACTCCTGAGACTACAACAACCACTGTAACCACAACACCAACAACAACTACAACTGAAAGTACAACTACTCCAGAGATAACAACAACTCCCACCACTACTACCACAACTGAAAGTACAACTACTCCTAAAGTCACAAGTTCTACAGTCACAACAACTCCCACGACTACTACTGGGTCAACAAGTAAGAGAAAACTATGGATAGTAAATATTTATGTTCGGTTGTAGTGCATTGGTTTATTGGGGGTATTTCATTACGTTAGTGGCAGATTGTTACCTAAAGTACTATGTTTGCAAAGCAAATAGAAATCTATTACTAATTTATTACATAGAAAATTATGATTTAGTACTACAGTCATGCAATGCAAGTTGTTTAGCCCTCAAACACTTTCCACTATTAGACATCTAAATTATAAAACCTCAGACCCACCTAAACAGAACCTCTAAATTATTAGACCCAAGATTACGAAATGTTATGACCCCAGACCCCAACTTTTTTTTTCCCCAAAGAGCTTCATTGGGATAACCAGTAACCACAAAGATAAGGCAGGACTCAAGTCAGTGTCTGAAACAAGCAAGTATACATTAAGTGGTCTCTGCTGCTGTCCAGTATCTGATTACTTCTTCATTAAAAACTTTCTACTAAAACTTCTACTCAAAATACAAGTACAACAAAGGTTAATTCGCTCTGCACAATTATTGGTTTATAGCGTTCCAATTGTTTATTTTGTAGGGATGCAATTACACTGCACGATTGTCACAAATGAGCGCTCTTATAGTTTTCCGATAATCAAGCAGTGTAAACAGACTGCCATTAACAAGCCAAACCCTTGTTTGTTGGGTTAAAGGTTTTATAGACTTGCTTACAAATCATCAAAGATAGTCCTATGTAAATGGAACCTATGCTGCCTAGAACAATGGCAGTCTATGAGTTAGGTATTAGGTGACCACCAAGTGGGTTGGCCACTGTAAATGAGTCCTAAGACAACTACTCCTGTCTATGTAAGCACAGTGTTACTGAGATTTCAACACCAAGCATTAAAACAACGACAACTAAACTTGTGACCACCTCTCAAGTAAGAAAAAAGCATAAGATATTAAGAATATTGCAGAGAGAGAACACCTCTAAATGACTGCTCTTTCATGGATACGGAACATGAACATAAGTATCTATGCCTACATGTCTAATCACAGAATGTAAACTAATGCAGATGAAGTACCCTCGATCTGCTCTGTAAGAACTCAATGTAAAACACAGAAGTACCATAAGTATAGGAGATTATTAATTAACCTATATATAAACCTGTGCAACTCGCAATTAAGGACTTATACCAATTCAAGTACTCTGTGTAAATTGGTTACTACCACCACCACGTGAGAAAGACACCCAATCACTCTATGTATGGAAAACCAGGAAGTACCCAGACCAGGATTAGTATTCCAATATGTCTTTATTACATTATATTTAGTGACAATACATGATTAAAAATATAATTAGAAACATATATAAAATCAACAGATCTGTACGTACCACAAGACATCTACCAATAGTAGAATGTCGGCAAACCCATTATTGCACAATATGTCCCAACCAGAAAAAAATGTGTATAAAAAACATACATCAGTGTGCAAATAACAACTCTCATTAAACCATATAATGCAAAATATAATTATATAAAGAGAGAACTCCAAAGTGAATATATAAAGTGCCTAGTGCTAGGAGATCCTAATTACCTCCACTAGGAAATTGTCCGAAACGCGCGTCGGGGTGCGTTACCACAGGACTCGGCTACCCCAAAGGTATACATCATCATATAACTTTTATTTGTCCCTTCTAGCCATTTGCACATGTTCTTTATAGCATAAGTTATGCTCACAATTTGAGTGGTGTTTGCACATTTGCACCTAGTGGAGGTAATTAGGATCTCATAGCACTAGGCACTTTATATATTCACTTTGGAGTTCTCTCTTTATATAATTATATTTTGCATTATATGGTTTAATGAGAGTTGTTATTTGCACACTGATGTATGTTTTTTATACAAATTTTTTTCTGGTTGGGACATATTGTGCAATAATGGGTTTGCCGACATTCTACTATTGGTAGATGTCTTGTGGTAAGTACAGATCTATTGATTTTATAAATGTTTCTAATTATATTTTTTATCATGTATTGTCACTAAATATAATGTAATAAAGACATATTGGAATACTAATCCTGGTCTGGGTACTTCCTGGTTGTCCATACATAGAGTGATTGGGCGTCTTTCTCTGTAAGAACTCGTAAGGATGAAAAAAACAGTTTGCATTGTTTTTTTAACCATTCAAATGAATGCAAAAAAACATTAAAATACATAAAAAAGCACCAAAAAAAGCACCAAAAATTTCCATATTTTATACTGCCGCTTTCCTGCCAACACTCCAGTGTTTACAGGACGTGTGCACATATCCTGAAAGGGCAGCTATAACTCTATAATATACACTCACCGGCCACTTTATTAGGTACACCTGTCCAACTTCTTGTTAACACTTAATTTCTAATCAGCCAATCACATGGCGGCAACTCAGTGCATTTAGGCATGTAGACATGGTCAAGACAATCTCCTGCAGTTCAAACCGAGCATCAGTATGGGGAAGAAAGGTGATTTGAGTGCCTTTGAACGTGGCATGGTTTTTGGTGCCAGAAGGGCTGGTCTGAGTATTTCAGAAACTGCTGATCTACTGGGATTTTCACGCACAACCATCTCTAGGGTTTACAGAGAATGGTCCGAAAAAGAAAAAAAAACCAGTGAGCGGCAGTTCTGTGGGCGGAAATGCCTTGTTGATGCCAGAGGTCAGAGGAGAATGGGCAGACTGGTTCGAGCTGATAGAAAGGCAACAGTGACTCAAATCGCCACCCGTTACAACCAAGGTAGGCCTAAGAGCATCTCTGAACGCACAGTGCGTCGAACTTTGAGGCAGATGGGCTACAGCAGCAGAAGACCACACCGGGTACCACTCCTTTCAGCTAAGAACAGGAAACTGAGGCTACAATTTGTACAAGCTCATCGAAATTGGACAGTAGAAGATTGGAAAAACGTTGCTTGGTCTGATGAGTCTCGATTTCTGCTGCGACATTCGGATGGTAGGGTCAGAATTTGGCGTAAACAACATGAAAGCATGGATCCATCCTGCCTTGTATGGAGCATCTTTGGGATGTGCAGCCAACAAATCTGCGGCAACTGTGTGATGCCATCATGTCAATATGGACCAAAATCTCTGAGGAATGCTTCCAGCACCTTGTTGAATCTATGCCACGAAGAATTGAGGCAGTTCTGAAGGCAAAAGGGGGTCCAACCCGTTACTAGCATGGTGTACCTAATAAAGTGGCCGGTGAGTGTATATGTACATATATACCTGTCAAAATAAGACTTTACTGTAGTGCACAATTTGTACTAATCCATGATCACACACTCGGTATTTGGTCAGTATTTTACCTCAGTATTTGTAAGCCAAAACCAGGAGTGGGTGATGAATACAGAAGTGGTGACGTGTTTCTATTATACTTTTCCTCTGATTGTTCCACTCATGGTTTTGGCTTACTGATGTAAAATACTGAACGTGTGAACGTTGACTTGTTATAATACTTATAGAAAACCCTGCTGTCTGGTGGTGCTGAGGCTAACAGCCCTTCTGTTTCCAGGGGTATTGGTGCTAAGTATTTTTCATACTTTCTAACAGTAGTCACTTTGGTGCTTTCTGAAACTTGCACCACCAACTTCTTTACCCTCAAGGACAATGGCATTAAAAAAAGTCATCCAAATCCAAGGCTGCCAAAAATCTCTGTAACCAAAAATCAAAAGAAAAAAATGTCATAATGGAGAGTTGCACTATAAGTTATACTGTATTTGCAATTTTAAAACAGGTCTTGTATGACAATACTTCTACTATTTCTTTCAATTTCATACAGCAATTACTGCTCATGTTGAGAGCCCATCACCTACAAGTTCATTCACAATAACTGGCGTCCCCGTAGGTAATTATAACAATGAGCTTAGAATGTGAATGAGCTGTAATAGATGGCACCATAACCATACTCTGTAGCCACTGCAACAAAGTATTACTCTACTGTCTGTCTGTCTATCTATCTATCTATCTAGAATCTATCTATCTATCTATCTAGAATCTATCTATCTAGAATCTATCTATCTATCTAGAATCTATCTATCTATCTATCTATCTACATACAGTAGAATATTTCTCTAATACATCTACTCATTTAAAGGGAGTTTGTCACCCCCATACGCCTTGATACAGGGAACTTCGCACAGATACAAATCATACTAGCCTCCTACTTTACAAATAAGGTGGACTGGGTGCACCTTTAAACTCCTTGTTTGGCGCTTCCCCTGCTTTTGATTGAGAGACTTTATTTCCAATAGCAAGTTCTGCCTAAAGTCAGCCATCACTGGCACTGTTCCCGCCTGCACGCACTCACTGTGGCCACTGTTCTCCTCACTGGTTCCCCTCTGCTGACACCCCTTACTACACTTATACATAGCGTGCAGTGTCAGCAGTGAGGAACCGTGGAAAAAAATGTACCAGGCCACTGTATGCGCAGGTAGTGTCAGTTTACGTGCGCTCACACGCCAGCTGAATTTAGGCAGCACTTGTTCTTGGAAAACGAGGGGGCGTAACAGTGTACTGAAATCTTGGCCACACCAAGGGTGCGCTGACGCAACTCCTCATTTGCAAACGAATTAAAAGTCCTTTTCTTAGCCTCTTTACTAGTGACATATACAGTGCTAGTATGATTTCTATAAGAGCTAAGAACCTGTATTATGGCATAACTTGCTGAAAATGCATTTTGGTGGTGATAGACTCCCCTTGATATTTCATTTTTGAGTAGCCAAATATTTAAGTGCACCTTCCTATCTCAGCAACTGTATATTTGTGAACCTTGGCATCTACTTATATGTCTCGGTGTCAGGGAAATACTATGGGTGGGCCACAGGAATTTTTTTAAGTAACGTTTAGGTTTTTGAGTAGTGAATTATTTATTCTTTCCACTATTATCTTTTGGGAAAATAATGAATATTCAGATGAAACATGATAATTTCACACATATACTGTTTAGATTTTATTGCCACAAAACTACATTGTTTGAATAAATAGATAAAATATAATATACAGCAATAAAGCTGCAAAATGTTTGCCGCTGCCAGACGAATAATGTGTTTATACCATTTTTTATAATGTATTAATAAAGAATGTACTTTTTTCTGTTATTTTGCTAGTGATAGATACGACCACCACTTCAACTACCATCATAACAACCACTATGACACCTTCCACTAGACATAAAAGCACTATAATAATTGATACTGTTACACCTGAAATCAGCACAAATACCACCACAACCACCCCTACTACCACACCTGAAATCAGCACAACTACCACCACTACAACAACCCCTACAACCACCCCTGAAATCAGTACTACTACCTCTACAACCGCCCCTGAAATCAGTACAAGTACCACGACTACAACCACTCCTACTCCTACTATCACACCTGAAATCAGCACGACTACCTCTACAACCACCCCTACTACCACACCTGAAATCAGTACTACTACCTCTACAACTACACCAACTATCACACCTGAAATCAGTACTACCACCTCTACAACCACCCCTACTACTACACCTGAAATCAGCACAACTACCACCACTACAACCACCCCTAATATCACACCTGAAATCAGTTCTACTGCCTCTACAAACACACCTACTACCACACCTGAAATCAGTACTACTACCACTACAACAACCCCTACTACCACACCTGAAATCATTACTACTACCTCTACAACTACACCTACTATCACACCTGAAATTAGTATTACTACTGCTACAACCACCCCTACTACCACACCTGAAATCAGTACTACTACCGCTACAACCACCCATACTACCACACCTGAAATCAGTACTACTACCACT
This sequence comes from Ranitomeya variabilis, assembly GCF_051348905.1. Taxonomy (NCBI): domain Eukaryota; kingdom Metazoa; phylum Chordata; class Amphibia; order Anura; family Dendrobatidae; genus Ranitomeya; species Ranitomeya variabilis. Next base: position 480,164,320 of record NC_135233.1, read on the forward strand.
ACAACCACCCCTACTACCACACCTGAAATCAGTACTACTACCTCTACAACTACACCTACTATCACACCTGAAATCAGTACTACTACCGCTACAACCACCCCTACTACCACACCTGAAATCAGTACTACTACCACTACAACCACCCCTACTATCACACCTGAAATCAGTACTACTGCCTCTACAAGCACACCTACTATCACACCTGAAATCAGTACGACTACCTCTACAACTACTCCTACTACCACTCCTGAAATCAGTACTACCTCTACAACCACCCCTACTATCACACCTGAAATCAGTACGACTACCTCTACAAGCACCACCCATACTACTACACCTGAAATCAGTACTACTACCACTACAACAACCCCTACTACCACACCTGAAATCATTACTACTACCTCTACAACTACACCTACTATCACACCTGAAATTAGTATTACTACTGCTACAACCACCCCTACTACCACACCTGAAATCAGTACTACTACCGCTACAACCACCCCTACTACCACACCTGAAATCAGTACTACTACCACTACAACCACCCCTACTACCACACCTGAAATCAGTACTACTACCTCTACAACTACACCTACTATCACACCTGAAATCAGTACTACCGCTACAACCACCCCTACTACCACACCTGAAATCAGTACTACTACCACTACAACCACCCCTACTATCACACCTGAAATCATTACTACTGCCTCTACAAGCACACCTACTATCACACCTGAAATCAGTACGACTACCTCTACAACTACTCCTACTACCACTCCTAAAATCAGTACTACTACCTCTACAACCACCCCTACTATCACACCTGAAATCAGTACGACTACCTCTACAAGCACCACCCATACTACTACACCTGAAATCAGCACAACTACCACCACTACAAACACCCCTACTATCACCCCTGAAGTCAGTACCACTACCTACACAAGCACACCTACTATCACACCTGAAATCAGTACTGCTACCTCTACAACCACCCCTACAACTACAACTGAAATCACTACAACCACCCCTATTACCACATCTGAAATCAGTACTACCTCTACAACCACACCTGAAATCAGTACTACTACCTCTACAACCACACCTGAAATCAGCACAACTACCACCACTGCAACCACACCCACCACTGTAACCTACCCTACTACTACACCACCTGAAATCAGCACTACAACTGCACCTGAAATTAGTACTACTAGTTCTACAACCACACGTGAAATCAGTACTACTACCACTACTACAACCACACCCACTACAACACCTGAAATAAGTACTACCATCTCCACAACCAGACCCACTAATACACCAGAGATAAGTACTACAACCACACCTACTACTACATTGGAAATCAGCACTACCATCAGCGCTATAACCATCCATACTACTACACCTGAAATCAGTACTACTACCTCTACAACCACACCTGAAATCAGCACAACTACCACCACTACAACCACACCCACCACAGTAACCTACCCTACTACTACACTACCTGAAATCAGCACTACAACTACACCTGAAATCAGTACTACTACCACTACTACAACCACACCCACTACAACACCTGAAATAAGTACTACCATCTCCACAACCAGACCCACTAATACACCAGAGATCAGTACTACAACCACACCTACTACTACATCGGAAATCAGCACTACAACCATCCATACTAATGCACCTGAAATCAGTACTACTACCTCTACAACCACACCTGTAATCAGCACAACTACCACCACTACAACCACACCCACCACTGTAACCTACCCTACTACTACACCACCTGAAATCAGCACTACAACTACACCTGAAATCAGTACTACTAGTTCTACAACTACACCTGAAATCAGTACTACTACCACTACTAAAACCACACCCACTACAACACCTGAAATAAGTACTACCATCTCCACAACTAGACCCACTAATACACCAGAGATAAGTACTACAACCACACCTACTACTACATCAGAAATCAGCACTACCATCAGCACTACAACGATCCATACTACTACACCTGAAATCAGTACTACTACATCTACAACCACACCTGAAATCAGCACAACTACCACCACTACAACCACACCCACCACTGTAACCTACCCTACTACTACACCACCTGAAATCAGCACTACAACTACACCTGAAATCAGTACTACTAGTTCTACAACCACACCTGAAATCAGTACTACTACCACTACTACAACCACACCCACTATGACACCTGAAATAAGTACTACCACCTCCACAACCAGACCCACTAACACACCAGAGATAAGTACTACACCCACACCTACTACTACACCTGAAATCAGTACTACTACCAGCACTACAACCATCCATACTACTACACCTGAAATCAGTACTACTACCAGTACAACCATAACTAGTACACCTGAGATCAGCACTACTACCTCTACAACCACACCTGAAATGAGTACTACCACTCCTACTGTTAAACCTGAAATCAGCACTACTACCATCCCTACTACAACTCCTGAAATCATCACTACTACCAGCCCTACTACGACTACTAGTACTGTTACAACAACTCCAGTAATCATCACCTCCACTGAAACAACCATCAAGTCTTCCACTGTATGTGTCTGTTTGTACAACGGGAAACCATATCCACCAGGTAGGTCATTCCCAGATCTGTAAAATTCTACATTTAAAGCCAATTTAATACTAACAACAGTGTTCACACATATTTTATTTAAAATGTACTTATAATTAAGACTTTCAAACATAAAATAGGTGATGTAGAGGAGGTCTGACAGCAGGGCTCCCCTTATCAACAATATAGAAGTGGAACAGTGGTCAAGCATGAATGGCACTGTTCCATTTAATATCTCTGGCACTGCAGAAGATAGCTAACTGAATGCAGTTTTTGACTATCTCCTCTGGTGCCATAGACAGTGACTGGAGTGGTTGCATGCATGCTCAATAGCCCCTCCACTCATCTATTGAGCATGAGACTTCCCATTCTGGCGATGGAGTAGAGTGGGGGAAGCAGTCAGGCCTTCACAGTTACCACCTCTGCAATGCATTTGAGAATTTGCTCAAGCTTTCTATATTTGCTAAACATGACTTTAACCCCTTTCATTCTTTTTGCTTTTGTTTTCCCTTATCCTTTTTCCATGAGTCATAATCATAACTTTTTCTTTATCCTTTGATGTAGCCATCTTAGGGTTCATATTTTGCAGGACAAAGCTGTACAGTTGTGACGCAATTTACACTTTCATGTAATGTACGCAAAAACTGGGGAAAAAACCCTCCAAGTCTGGTGAAAAAATTCATTACTTTTTATTTCCTTTTTCGAGGAACATATGACTATCAAAAAATGGCATTTCTGGCATTTTGATGGTTTTCTTTTCTTTACGGCATTTTTTTGTACTTTAAATATATTTTTTTCTTTTTCAAATTCAAAGTAAAATTTTTTTTACAACAGAACGAGTATAACAGTAATCGTACATCAATAAGTAAGCGATACATACGTATATATTAGTTCCGATAATGAAATTATGCTTTGACCACGAGATTAAAATAAATAACTGAATGGTGAATTCTGACGATCATACTGTAAGCAGTCCAAATGATCTTCTAAAACCCAAAAAAAGATTACTATTAGCCATCAAATTTACTGAATGCCTACTCATGTTAAAAAAACATTTTCATTCTATCCCATAACCATTGAAATAAACCAGATCTGTCATTATAAAATCAAATGTTAGAAAATAATAAATTCAAGCTCAATGGACTTCTGTGATATATGGCACAAGAATACTGACTATTAGCTTTGTAGAAAAAATCCAGGGAACTCACGGTTCTGCCTTTATTTGTCTACCTTTCAGATATTTGCAAGAATTGGTGGGAAAGACGGGGGCTGCACTTACAGTAGGTACGGAAAGTATTCAGACTCCTTTAAATTTTTCACTCTTTGTTTCATTGCAGCCATTTGGCAAATTCAAAAAAGTTCATTTTTTTCTCATTAATGTACACTCTGCATCCCATCTTGACTGAAAAAACAGAAAGGTAGAATTTTTTGCAAATTTAGCAAAAAAGAAAAACTGAAATATCACATGGTCATAAGTATTCAGACCCTTTGCTCAGACACTCATATTTAAGTCACATGCTGTCCATTTCCTTGTGATCCTCCTTGAGATTGTTCTACTCCTTAATTAATAATCTTTATTTTTATATAGCGCTAACTTATTCCGCAGCGCTTCACAGGTTGCACACATTATCATTGCTGTCCCCGTTGGGGCTCACAATCTAAATTCCCTATCAGTATGTCTTTGAGTACCCGTAGGAAACCCACGCAAACATAGAGAGAACATACAAACTCTTTGCAGATGTTGTCCTTAGTGGGGCTTGAACGCAGGACTCCAGCGCTGCAAGGCTGCTGTGCTATCCACTGCGCCACCGTGCTATCCTTAATTTGGAGTCTAGCTGTGTTTATTTAAACTGATAGGACTTGATTTGGAAATGCACACAACCGGTCTATATAAAACCTCACAGCTCACAGTGCATGTCAGACTAAGTGAGAATCATGAGGTCAAAGGAACTGGCTAAGGGGCTAAGAGACAGAATTGTGGCAAGGCACAGATCTGGACAAGGTTACAACTGAATTTCTGCAGTACTCAAGGTTCCTAAGAGCACAGTGCCCTCCATAATACGTAAATAGAAGAAGTTTGGGACCACCAGAAGTCTTCCTAGACCTAGCTGTCCAGCCAAACTGAGAAATTGTGGGAGAGGAGCCTTAGTGAGAGAGGTAAAGAAGAACCCCAAGATTACTGTGGCTGAGATCCAGAGATGCAGTAGGGAGATGGGATAAAGTTCCACAAAGTCAACTATCACTGCAGCCCTCCACCAGTCAGGCCATTATGGCAGAGTGGCCCAACGGAAGCCTCTCTCAGTGCAAGATATCTGAAAGCCGGCATAGATTTTGCTAATAAGCACATGGAGGACTCCCAGACTATGAGAAATAAGATTCTCTGGTCTGATGAGACGAAGATAGACCTTTTTGGTGATAATTCTAAGTGATATGTGTGGAGAATACCAGGCACTGCTTATCACCTGCCCAATACAATCTCAACAGTGAAAAATGGTGGTGGCAGCATCATGCTATGGGGTATGTTTAAGCTGCAGGGACAGGACGACTGGTTCTCATTGAAGGAAACATGAATGCGGCCAAGTACAGAGATATCCTGGATGAAAACCTCTTCCAGAGTGCTCTGGACCTCAGACTTGGCCGAAGGTTCACCTTTCAACAAGACAATGACCCTAAGCACATAGCTAAAATAACAAAGGAGTGGCTTCAGAACAACTCTGTGACCATTCCTCACTGGCCCGGCCAGAGCTCTGACCTAAACCCAATTGAGCATCTCTGGAGAGACCTGAAAATGGCTGTCCACCAACGTTCACCATCCAACCTGACGGAACTGGTAAGGATCTGCAAGGAAGAATGGCAGAGGATCCCCAAATCCAGGTTTGAAAAACTTGTTGAATCATTCCCAAGAAGACTCATGGCTGTACTAGCTCAAAAGGTGCTTCTAATCAATACTGAGCAAAGGGTCTGAATACTTATGACCATGTGTATTTCAGTTTTTCTTTTTTACTAATTTTGCAAACATTTCTACATTTGTTTTTTTTTCAGTCAAGATGTTGTGCAGAGTGTACATTAATGAGGAAAAATAAACTTTTTTGAATTTGCCAAATGGCTGCAATGAAACAAAGAGTGAAAAATGTAAAGGGGTCTGAATAATTTCCGTTCCCACTGGATAGCCAGAATACAGAAGTGTGAATAAGCTCTAATCTTCCAGTAGGATTTTTGGAGAAATGGAACACAACTGTTTCTAATTCTAGTAGAATAAAGCAGGATATTATAGTGACAAATCTGCTTTAAGTAATAAAATGATTGATTTCTTAAGACAATGCTAGGTGAAACATAGGCGCTTATTGCATAGAGGTTTATTGTATACTGGCACTGCAGTAATAAACTCCCCCCAGTGGAGGCTGCTCACCAGCATAAAATTTTAGACTGTCTATGAGAGAAAAAGCAGAATTCCAACCGCTATAAACATACGTTATAGAATTAATCAGCCCATAATGGTTAAAGCTCCATTAAAAGGTGGACAATCACGTACAAAAGAATTGCAGTTTCAACCACCTTCGCATGATTCAATAACTCAGGTAAATAGAAGAGACTTGTAATATATCTTATCATAAAAATCAGCATCATTCCCCACTTATCCCTTCCCTCTTGGCTACTGAACTCACCACTCTGAAAACCCTCCTCAAGTCTGCCTTGATCAAACCAGAGGGACTGCAGGTGTCATGTAACATGGTCCATTATCCTCTATGGAGGAGGAGAAATGAGGAGCAGGGAGAGGAAACAGGCAGAAGAGAGAAATAAACATCAAGCAGAGCTCTATTACAACTCTGCAGGATATAAGTCATATAATGGCCAAATATAGTTTTATCCCTCATGTACTGTACACACATATACACATGAGCTTTTTCTGAAACGTTGCTTAAAAGTACAGATACCCTTTTAATGAACTTTTGGCACATTGATTCCAGTTCATTGATGGTCCTAATGACAGGTTACACTTCTAAATATCAAACTAAAATGATCTCTTTCAATTGTATTGTCAACTAAAATACATTACATAGTATATCCCATATAGCAACGTAATTAGTTTAATTTGCCACTTCATCCACTACAAAAAGTGATAGCTGCTTTAAGAAATGTAATAGTGGTCAACTAACTGTTTATAGCAGGAAACCCATTAACAGTCATCTGCAAAATGAATATTTTTTCACTTGTAACACATCTAGAAGTTACCTATTGGCTCTAAAAATTCTTGTTCTATTTTTCTACTACAGGTGAAACGGTAGCTTCTGGTGTTGCAAATGAGACTTGGTGCTATGAAGTTATTTGCGCCATGGAATGCACTATACATGTTAATCACTGGAATTGCTACTCATCCACCACCCAGATTTCTTCGACATCTACTCCAGAAATAACTACTGAATCAACCACCACTCGACCTACAACACACACTTCAGAAATCTCTACACCAGGAAGCACACCAACAACAATTTCCACCACCACCACCACCACAACAACAACAACAGAAAGCACTCCCACACCAGAGATAACAACAATACCAGTAAGCACAATATCTACCATCAGCACACCAAAAGAGACTACCACTACACCAACCACAACCACTACAAAACAGTCAACAACTACATCCATGGTAGTTTCCACAAGCAAAAAACCTGGTTGCCCATTTGAACCATATCGTGAGGTGAGTGAATTTCATATGTATATGTTTTTTTTTCCCTTTTATCTTCATGAGTGAAGCTGATGGCCCTTTACAGTCCCATCTTTCTACTGAGACTGCTGTGCAATGTCATATACCCACTTGGATTTTCCCAGAATACAATTAGCACTAACCATAATGCAAGAAATGAAATAAAAAAAAAATAAAATAAAAATGTTGTGATAAATTTACCTAATTCCCCATCCATGAGGTACTGTGAATCTTTAAAAATTAACTGGCAATTGGGTTGTCATTGTATAGAGGTGACTCAACGAAAAAATCAAAAAGGAGGCGAAAGGAGATGGGTCCAGCATTGTAACCACAAGCACCTCTGCCCCTTCATTGGTCCCATGTCTTAAAAGTTTGGATAGATCTAACAGTTTGGGGTATTTCTACAAATTGTTGAGCTGCTCCTCTCTTTTTGCTCAACTTCCTATGTTACCTATTTTCCGAGCTGCTCGTAACTTGTCAGAAGTCTATGCTTAGATATATTCTAGTAACAGGGCACATACATTTGCTCACATCTATAACTTCATAGATGACAAGGATGAAAAAAATGAATATATGGAGATTTTGTGGATAACTTCCACGCTGCCGATTATCGAAGACGTCAATTTTCAGGAATTTATTAAACAAGCGTTTCGAAATGACAGGCACTTCTTCCTCAAAAAACAACCACATATTGAAGTCGCTCCAGTCACTTCAAAATGCACTGAATAAAAAACACACATTTAATAAATTCCTGAAGACTGACGTCTTCAATAATCATCAGCATGGAAGGTATCCACAAAATTTCCATATCTTCATTTCATCGGTATGACAACCCGTGGATCCGCAGCAGCTGAACAACATTCCAAAAACACATTAATTTATGGATCAAGTTAGCACAATTGCCTACATTTTTTTAATTGTTTGTTGGATAAAACCCTATTTGCGCTACTTACTAAGGATGAAAAAAACACAAGTCTATCAAATCCAACCTCTAATCCCAATGTGTTGATTCAGAGGAAAGCAGTCAACTCAATGAGAGACAATTTCCTCCACATTAGGCAAAATATTTCTTCCCAACTCCAAAATATCAATGAGAATAAATCTCTGGATCAGTGTCCCATCTGCATAAATCTGGAACCCATAACCTGTAATATTATACTTTTCAAGAAAAACATGAAGGATTTTCTTGAACTTTTTCAATGAATCAACCATCACAACATCATGTGGCAGAGAGTTTTATGTCTCATCTGTTATGGTGTTGACATTTTCTTTCATCTTGACTTGAAGGATGTCTTCTCGTTAGTATTACAGGTCTAGATAACATTTGATTTATACCTATTACTTCCTGGTGTACTATACGTATATCTTTTTGTTTTTCCAGCATAACGAAACCTGGGTTTTATGTAACTGTACCATGGCTAGGTGTCTGGAAAACAACACAGTAGAGATCATTGAACTCAAGTGTGAACCACCACCTAAACCCACATGTGCTAATGGACTTCAACCAAAAGCTGTACCAGATGAGGACCTTTGCTGCTGGCACTGGGAATGTGATTGTGAGTGTCTCTCTTCTGGATCATGACTAGTGTTGAGCGATACCTTCCGATATCGGAAAGTATCGGTATCGGAAAGTATCGGCCGATACCGTCAAAATATCGGATCCAATCCGATACCGATACCCGATCCCAATGCAAGTCAATGGGACGAAAATATCGGAATTAAAATAAACCCTTTATAAACTTGTAGGTTCATTCTACATGAAGGAAAACAACTAAGAATAATGTAGGATGTATTGGGGGACGTGGCGGAGATATTAAAGGCACAGAGGTTTAGCCCAATGTAATAGAATAGCAGGATTTTTTATTTTTTTATGACGTTCGGAAAGAATTTGACTATGTTAATTTTTTTTTTTTTATGTCAGATATTGATGTTTCACTACTTCCACGCCCTTCACCTTCTTTTTTACTTCTCCCACGCTTTCTTCTTCATTATCCTCATCATCAGCTTCTTTGACATCAACTTCTTCACCTTATTCATCTTCTTCTTCATCTTCTACCTATTATTTTTTGGGTTACATTGTTCATATTCTTTTTATTTTACTATTATCTTCATCATATTCTACTTCTTCATCATATTCTTATTTGTGACAGGCATTCCCGTAGTTGTTATCTATAAAAGTTTGAAGATTACACCTTCCGTTCTGCCTGTCACAAAACAGTTACATTTGTCCGCGTTCAGTTTGGCCTGCAGCATCAGGCTTTATCCAGGGGCACCACGAGGAGGAACGGACTCACCCCCATACACTGCTTAGTCTTCTTCTGCTTATAATTTAGATAATATTTTTTGCTCTGATATTTTGTGTTATGCTTAATGTTCTTCTGCTATTTGTTCTGCAGCCTCTTGTTCTTCTGCTTCTCGGTCTTCCAGGTCGTCGTCGTCTCCAGGGTCGTCGTCTCCGGGGTCGTCGTCTCCGGGGTCGTCGTCATCGGGGTGGTCTTCAGGGTCGTCGTCTCCGGGGTCGTCGTCATCGGGGTGGTCTTCAGGGTCATCGTCTCCAGGGTCGTCGTCATCACGGTGGTTGTCGTCTCTGGTGTCGTTGTCATCTTAGGGGTGGTCTTCCGGGTCATCGTGTTTAGTCTCTTGAACTTGGAAATGTAGCAGAAGGTACAAGAAGGCTGAGAAAATGCCGAGAACCAGCTGATGGAACTGGAACTCGGATGGCTACCCGAAGGTCCAAGAGCCAATGGAACTACCGAGGACCAGCTGACGTTACTGGAACCCGGTTACTAAGCAGGAGGTACCCGTGCCTGAAAGCACTACCAAGGACCACCTGACGTTGGTGGAACTCGGATACCCAGAGGGAGGCACCTAAGCCAAAGGCTCTGCCCGGAACCAGCTGACGGTACTGGAACCAGGATGGGGAGCAGAAGGTACAAGAGCAAAAGACACTGCCGAGAACCAGCTGACGGTGCTGGAACCCGGATGGGTAGCCGAAGGTCCAAGAGCCAATGGAACTACCGAGGACCAGCTGACGTTACTGGAACCCGGTTACTAAGCAGGAGTGTCATGATCTCTGCAGGCAGAGATCATAGCAAGCCTATAGAGGGACAAGCTCTCGGAAGATGGAACTATACTGACCATGAACTAAGCCTGCCGCGCAACTAGAAATAGCCAGGTAGCATTTCCTATTTATCGCTAGATGCCCAGCTCTGGCCTAAGACCTAAATAGCTAGCAGAGGGAAATATAAGACCTGGCTCACCTCTAGAGAAATATTCCAAAGAAGACAGTAGCCCCCCACATATAATGACGGTGAGTTCAGATGAAACAACAAACGCAGCAGGAAAATAGTCTTAGCAAATTTGAGGTCCGCTTACTAGATAGCAGAAGACAGATAGTATACTTTCATGGTCAGCAGAAAAACACTAACAAAACACCATCCAGAGATTACCTTAAACTCTGGCATTAACTCATAACGCCAGAGTAGCAATCCCTGATCAACGAGAGCTTTCCAGACACAGTAACAAAACTTCAGCTGTGAACTGGAACAAATAGGCAAAACAAAACATGGACAAAAGTCCAACTTATCTAGTAGTAGTCTAGAAGCAGGAACAAGCACTGAGAGGCATCAGATAACATTGTTGACCGGCAAGAAACCACCAGAGAAATGAGCTTAAATAGCGACACCCACTACTGATGGAACCAGGTGAAACAGGAAAGAGGATGACAAGTCCAATTCCACAAGCGGCCACCGGGGGAGCCCAGAATCCAAATTCACAACAGTACCCCCCCCTCAAGGAGGGGGCACCGAACCCTCACCAGATCCACCAGGGCGACCAGGATGAGCCCTATGGAAGGCACGAACAAGATCAGAAGCATGAACATCAGATGCATTGACCCAAGAATTATCCTCCTGGCCGTAACCCTTCCAGTTGACCAGATACTGGAGTCTCCGTCTGGAAACACGAGAGTCCAAAATTTTCTCCACAACGTACTCCAACTCACCCTCAACCAACACCGGAGCAGGAGGCTCAACTGAAGGTACCACAGGTACCTCATACCTGCGCAATAACGACCGATGAAAAACGTTATGAATGGAAAAGGACGCAGGGAGGTCCAAACGGAAAGAAACAGGATTAAGAATCTCCAATATTCTATAAGGGCCGATGAACCGAGGTTTAAACTTAGGAGAAGAGACCCTCATAGGGACAAAACGAGAAGACAACCACACCAAATCTCCAACACAAAGCCGAGAACCAGCACGACGATGACGGTTGGCAAAACGCTGAGTCTTCTCCTGGGACAACTTCAAATTGTCCATAACCTGCCCCCAGATGTGATGCAATCTCTCCACCACCGCATCCACTCCAGGACAATCCGAGGATTCCACCTGACCGGAGGAAAATCGAGGGTGAAACCCCGAATTACAGAAAAACGGGGACACCAAGGTGGAAGAGCTGGCCCGATTATTGAGGGCGAACTCTGCCAATGGCAAAAAAGCAACCCAATCATCCTGGTCAGCAGAGACAAAACACCTCAGATATGTCTCCAGGGTCTGATTAGTCCGCTCGGTCTGGCCATTAGTCTGAGGGTGAAAAGCAGATGAAAAAGACAAATCTATGCCCATCCTAGCACAGAATGCCCGCCAAAATCTAGACACAAATTGGGTACCTCTGTCAGAAACAATATTCTCAGGAATACCGTGCAATCGGACAACATTCTGAAAAAACAGAGGAACCAACTCAGAAGAAGAAGGCAACTTGGGCAGAGGAACCAAATGGACCATTTTAGAGAAACGGTCACAGACCACCCAGATGACAGACATCTTCTGGGAAACAGGCAGATCTGAAATAAAATCCATCGAGATGTGTGTCCAAGGCCTCTTAGGAATAGGCAAGGGCAACAGCAGTCCGCTAGCCCGAGAACTACAAGACTTGGCCCGAGCACAAACGTCACATGACTGCACAAAGACTCGCACATCTCGTGACAGGGAAGGCCACCAGAAGGATCTTGCCACCAAATCCCTGGTACCAAAAATTCCGGGATGACCTGCCAATGCAGAAGAATGTACCTCAGAGATGACTCTGCTGGTCCAATCATCCGGAACAAACAGTCTATCAGGCGGACAACGATCCGGTCTATCCGCCTGAAACTCTTGCAAGGACCGCCGCAGATCAGGAGAAACGGCCGACAAAATTACTCCCTCCCTAAGGATACCTGTGGGTTCAGAATTACCAGGAGAGTCCGGGTCAAAACTCCTAGAAAGGGCATCTGCCTTAACATTCTTAGAACCCGGTAGGTATGACACCACAAAATTAAAGCGAGAAAAAAATAAAGACCAGCGCGCCTGTCTAGGATTCAGGCGTCTGGCAGTCTCAAGATAAATCAAATTTTTGTGGTCAGTCAATACCACCACCTGATGCCTAGCCCCCTCGAGCCAATGGCGCCACTCCTCAAACGCCCACTTCATGGCCAAAAGCTCCCGATTCCCAACATCATAATTCCGCTCTGCGGGCGAAAATTTGCGAGAAAAGAAGGCACAAGGCCTAATGACGGAGCAGTCGGAACCTTTCTGCGACAACACTGCCCCAGCTCCGATCTCCGAAGCGTCAACCTCAACCTGAAAAGGCAGATTCACATCAGGCTGACGCAACACAGGGGCAGAGGCAAAACGGCGCTTAAGCTCCTGAAAGGCCTCTACAGCATGAGGGGACCAATTAGCAACATCAGCGCCTTGTCTGGTCAAATCAGTCAGTGGTTTAACGACATCCGAAAAACCAGCAATAAATCGGCGGTAAAAGTTGGCAAAGCCCAAAAATCTCTGAAGACCCTTAAGAGAGGAGGGCTGAGTCCAGTCACAAATAGCTTGCACCTTGACGGGATCCATCTCAATGGAAGAGGGAGAAAAAATATACCCCAAAAAGGAAATTTTCTGGACCCCAAAAACGCACTTAGACCCCTTCACACATAAAGAATTAGACCGCAGAACCTGAAAAACTCTCCTGACCTGCTGGACATGAGAGTCCCAGTCATCAGAAAAAATCAGAATATCATCCAGATATATTATCATAAATTTATCCAGAAAATCGCGGAAAATATCATGCATAAAAGACTGGAAAACTGAAGGGGCATTAGAAAGACCGAAAGGCATGACCAAATACTCAAAGTGGCCCTCGGGCGTATTAAATGCGGTCTTCCACTCATCCCCCTGCCTGATCCGCACCAAATTATACGCCCCACGAAGATCAATTTTAGAGAACCACTTAGCACCCTCTATACGAGCAAACAAATCAGTAAGCAATGGCAATGGGTATTGATACTTAACAGTGATCTTATTCAGAAGCCGATAATCAATACATGGTCTCAAAGAGCCGTCTTTTTTAGAGACAAAGAAAAACCCAGCTCCCAAGGGAGAAGAAGATGGACGAATATGTCCCTTTTCCAAAGACTCCTTTATATATTCCCGCATAGCAGCATGTTCCGGCACAGACAGATTAAACAAACGACCCTTGGGATATTTACAACCCGGTATCAAATCTATGGCACAATCGCACTCACGGTGCGGAGGTAACGACCCAAGCTTGGGTTCGTCAAAGACATCTTGATAATCAGAGAGGAACTCAGGGACTTCAGAGGGAATGGACGACGAAATAGAAACCAAAGGTAAGTCCCCATGAATACCCTTACATCCCCAGCTCAACACAGACATTGCTCTCCAGTCCAAGACTGGGTTGTGAGACTGCAACCATGGCAATCCCAGTACCAAATCGTCATGTAAATTATACAGCACCAGGAAACGAATAATCTCCTGGTGATCCGGATTGATACGCATGGTTACTTGTGTCCAGTATTGTGGTTTATTATTAGCCAATGGGGTGGAGTCAATCCCCTTCAGAGGAATAAGAGTCTCCAAAGGCTCTAAATCAAAACCACAACGATTGGCAAAGGACCAATCCATAAGACTCAGAGCGGCGCCAGAGTCAACATAGGCGTCCGTGGCAATGGATGACAGAGAGCAAATCAGGGTTACAGACAAAATAAACTTAGACTGAATGGTGCCAATGGAAACAGACTTATCAAGCTTCTTTGTACGCCTAGAGCATGCTGATATAACATGAGTAGAATCCCCACAATAGAAACACAATCCATTCTTCCGTCTAAAATTCTGTCGCTCGCTCCTGGACAGAATTCTATCACACTGCATACTTTCTGGCGTCTTTTCCATAGACACCGCCAGATGGTGCACCGGTTTGCGCTCCCGCAGACGCCTATCAATCTGAATAGCCATTGTCATGGACTCATTCAGACCTGCAGGCACAGGGAACCCCACCATAACATCCTTAACGGCATCAGAGAGACCTTCTCTGAAAATTGCCGCCAAGGCGCACTCATTCCACTGAGTAAGCACAGACCATTTACGGAATTTTTGGCAGAAAACTTCAGCTTCGTCTTGCCCCTGAGATAGTGCCATCAAAGTTTTTTCTGCCTGAAGTTCCAAATGAGGTTCCTCATAAAGCAAGCCCAAGGCCAGAAAAAACGCATCCACATCGCGTAACGCAGGATCCCCTGCTGGCAATGAGAAGGCCCAATCTTGAGGGTCACCCCTGAGCAAGGAAATCACAATCCTAACCTGCTGAGCAGGGTCTCCAACTGAACGAGACTTCAGGGACAAATAAAGCTTACAATTATTTCGGAAATTCTGGAAGCTAGCTCTATTCCCTGTGAAGAACTCCGGCAAAGGAATTCTCGGCTCAGATACCGGAGCATGTACCACAAAATCTTGTAAATTTTGTACTTTCGTGATGAGATTATTCAAACCCGCAGTTACACTCTGGAGATCCATTATTGTCAGGTGCACACAGAGCCATACAGAGATTAGGAGGAGAGAGAGAAAAAAGACTGCAGCAAGGCAGACTGGAGGAAAAAAAAAAAAAAAAAAAAATTCCAGCAGACTTCTTATAACTCTCCTTTCTCAACCTGGGTCTTTAACACTTTAGTGGCCGGTCAAACTGTCATGATCTCTGCAGGCAGAGATCATAGCAAGCCTATAGAGGGACAAGCTCTCGGAAGATGGAACTATACTGACCATGAACTAAGCCTGCCGCGCAACTAGAAATAGCCAGGTAGCATTTCCTATTTATCGCTAGATGCCCAGCTCTGGCCTAAGACCTAAATAGCTAGCAGAGGGAAATATAAGACCTGGCTCACCTCTAGAGAAATATTCCAAAGAAGACAGTAGCCCCCCACATATAATGACGGTGAGTTCAGATGAAACAACAAACGCAGCAGGAAAATAGTCTTAGCAAATTTGAGGTCCGCTTACTAGATAGCAGAAGACAGATAGTATACTTTCATGGTCAGCAGAAAAACACTAACAAAACACCATCCAGAGATTACCTTAAACTCTGGCATTAACTCATAACGCCAGAGTAGCAATCCCTGATCAACGAGAGCTTTCCAGACACAGTAACAAAACTTCAGCTGTGAACTGGAACAAATAGGCAAAACAAAACATGGACAAAAGTCCAACTTATCTAGTAGTAGTCTAGAAGCAGGAACAAGCACTGAGAGGCATCAGATAACATTGTTGACCGGCAAGAAACCACCAGAGAAATGAGCTTAAATAGCGACACCCACTACTGATGGAACCAGGTGAAACAGGAAAGAGGATGACAAGTCCAATTCCACAAGCGGCCACCGGGGGAGCCCAGAATCCAAATTCACAACACAGGAGGTACCCGTGCCTGAAAGCACTACCAAGGACCACCTGACGTTGGTGGAACTCGGATACCCAGAGGGAGGCACCTAAGCCAAAGGCTCTGCCCGGAACCAGCTGACGGTACTGGAACCAGGATGGGGAGCAGAAGGTACAAGAGCAAGTGTCTGCGTGGCTTTTGCAGGACACGATGCCGGCTGCACAGCAGGGGAACAGCTGGCGGTGCTGAACCCCACTGACACATTGGCTGGTGTTTTTCTCTGTGCAGCTAGCAGTACCGGGCCC
This sequence comes from Ranitomeya variabilis, assembly GCF_051348905.1. Taxonomy (NCBI): domain Eukaryota; kingdom Metazoa; phylum Chordata; class Amphibia; order Anura; family Dendrobatidae; genus Ranitomeya; species Ranitomeya variabilis. The sequence continues at coordinate 480,180,668 of NC_135233.1, forward strand.
CAACTGGCGGTGTTAGAGCCCGGGGTCAGCAGGAGGAGGAGATGGAGCAGAGTGTAGGCCGAAGCCTGCACTGGCGGCAGCTTTTGGGTCTGTTGTGCCTGCGTGGCAGTTGCAGGACACGTTGCCGGCTGCACAGCAGGGGAACAGCTGGCGGTGCTGAACCCCACTGACACATTGGCGAGGTGTTTTTCTCTGTGCAGCTAGCAGTACCGGGCCCCAACTGGCGGTGTTGGAGCCCGGGCTCTGCAGGGGGAGCAGAGTGTAGGCCGAAGCCTAATTGAACCAATTTCAAAGGTAACCTTTAACCCCCCCTCAGGGGTTACAAAGTAGAAGAGCCACAGCTTATGCAGCAGTAGTGCTGCACAAGTCAAAGGTTGCTCTTTTAATTTCGCTCCTTGCACACGCTGAATGAAACACGTCTAACATTTAGCCCTTTATACAGTCAAACTGTGTTGGAGGCGCGAGTTCCCTTTGTAATGAGACGCAGCACAGATGTCAAGAATCCCACCTTGGTGCTTGGTGCAGCCTCCTGAGCGTTGTTATTTGCTGTACAGGAGTCTGCGCTGTCGTGTTGTCCCCTGGCCTAGCGCTGTTAGCGCTGCCCATCTTCTGACATCATTTAATGTCGGCCGGTGCGGTTCGCGATGACCATGAATCCCAGCCCCGCAGTGTCTTAACATTGTTAAAACACTGCGGGGCTGGGATTCAGGGCCTGGCGCAGCACATATGTTCGCCTCTCACACTCGGGTCCTTACACCCGCTTCAGACTGTGCGGCGTCATCTGATCCCTTATCGCATGCCACGGCCATGAAGCCGCACAGTCCGAAGAAGGCGGAAGGAGAGGAGGGACAGGCGAACTGATGCACTGATCATGCCCATCAATCACACCCTCGCAGTCCCAATAAATAAGACACCGAGGGGCGTTGTGTGGGTCAGGGCGGCCGCAGAGGCGCAGCCAGCCAAACAATGATGCCAGAAGATGGGCAGCGCTACCAAGGGGGTTGCAGCGTGTCATTACAAAGGAAAGTCACACCACCGGGACGGTTAAATGGTCACACAGAGGACACATTTCAGACGTGTTTTCAGTTCCACATGTGCGAGGAGAATACGTTTATGAGCCACCTTGCACACATGCAGCATTACCGCTGTACAAGGTGGCTGGATAACGTAAAAACGCCTGGGGGAGGGGGGACAGGTTCCCTTCAATTTCAGTTCTGGTGTCTGCGTGGCTTTTGCAGGACACGATGCCGGCTGCACAGCAGGGGAACAGCTGGCGGTGCTGAACCCCACTGACACATTGGCTGGTGTTTTTCTCTGTGCAGCTAGCAGTACCGGGCCCCAACTGGCGGTGTTAGAGCCCGGGGTCAGCAGGAGGAGGAGATGGAGCAGAGTGTAGGCCGAAGCCTGCACTGGCGGCAGCTTTTGGGTCTGTTGTGCCTGCGTGGCAGTTGCAGGACACGTTGCCGGCTGCACAGCAGGGGAACAGCTGGCGGTGCTGAACCCCACTGACACATTGGCGAGGTGTTTTTCTCTGTGCAGCTAGCAGTACCGGGCCCCAACTGGCGGTGTTGGAGCCCGGGCTCTGCAGGGGGAGCAGAGTGTAGGCCGAAGCCTAATTGAACCAATTTCAAAGGTAACCTTTAACCCCCCCTCAGGGGTTACAAAGTAGAAGAGCCACAGCTTATGCAGCAGTAGTGCTGCACAAGTCAAAGGTTGCTCTTTTAATTTCGCTCCTTGCACACGCTGAATGAAACACGTCTAACATTTAGCCCTTTATACAGTCAAACTGTGTTGGAGGCGCGAGTTCCCTTTGTAATGAGATGCAGCACAGATGTCAAGAATCCCACCTTGGTGCTGGGTGCAGCCTCCTGAGCGTTGTTATTTGCTGTACAGGAGTCTGCGCTGTCGTGTTGTCCCCTGGCCTAGCGCTGTTAGCGCTGCCCATCTTCTGACATCATTTAATGTCGGCCGGTGCGGTTCGCGATGACCATGAATCCCAGCCCCGCAGTGTCTTAACATTGTTAAAACACTGCGGGGCTGGGATTCAGGGCCTGGCGCAGCACATATGTTCGCCTCTCACACTCGGGTCCTTACACCCGCTTCAGACTGTGCGGCGTCATCTGATCCCTTATCGCATGCCACGGCCATGAAGCCGCACAGTCCGAAGAAGGCGGAAGGAGAGGAGGGACAGGTGAACTGATGCACTGATCATGCCCATCAATCACACCCTCGCAGTCCCAATAAATAAGACACCGAGGGGCGTTGTGTGGGTCAGGGCGGCCGCAGAGGCGCAGCCAGCCAAACAATGATGCCAGAAGACGGGCAGCGCTACCAAGGGGTTTGCAGCGTGTCATTACAAAGGAAAGTCACACCACCGGGACGGTTAAATGGTCACACAGAGGACACATTTCAGACGTGTTTTCAGTTCCACATGTGCGAGGAGAATACGTTTATGAGCCACCTTGCACACATGCAGCATTACCGCTGTACAAGGTGGCTTGATAACGTAAAAACGCCTGGGGGAGGGGGGACAGGTTCCCTTCAATTTCAGTTCTGGTGTCTGCGTGGCTTTTGCAGGACACGATGCCGGCTGCACAGCAGGGGAACAGCTGGCGGTGCTGAACCCCACTGACACATTGGCTGGTGTTTTTCTCTGTGCAGCTAGCAGTACCGGGCCCCAACTGGCGGTGTTAGAGCCCGGGGTCAGCAGGAGGAGGAGATGGAGCAGAGTGTAGGCCGAAGCCTGCACTGGCGGCAGCTTTTGGGTCTGTTGTGCCTGCGTGGCAGTTGCCGGACACGTTGCCGGCTGCACAGCAGGGTAACAGCTGGCGGTGCTGAACCCCACTGACACATTGGCGAGGTGTTTTTCTCTGTGCAGCTAGCAGTACCGGGCCCCAACTGGCGGTGTTGGAGCCCGGGCTCTGCAGGGGGAGCAGAGTGTAGGCCGAAGCCTAATTGAACCAATTTCAAAGGTAACCTTTAACCCCCCCTCAGGGGTTACAAAGTAGAAGAGCCACAGCTTATGCAGCAGTAGTGCTGCACAAGTCAAAGGTTGCTCTTTTAATTTCGCTCCTTGCACACGCTGAATGAAACACGTCTAACATTTAGCCCTTTATACAGTCAAACTGTGTTGGAGGCGCGAGTTCCCTTTGTAATGAGACGCAGCACAGATGTCAAGAATCCCACCTTGGTGCTGGGTGCAGCCTCCTGAGCGTTGTTATTTGCTGTACAGGAGTCTGCGCTGTCGTGTTGTCCCCTGGCCTAGCGCTGTTAGCGCTGCCCATCTTCTGACATCATTTAATGTTGGCCGGTGCGGTTCGCGATGACCATGAATCCCAGCCCCGCAGTGTCTTAACATTGTTAAAACACTGCGGGGCTGGGATTCAGGGCCTGGCGCAGCACATATGTTCGCCTCTCACACTCGGGTCCTTACACCCGCTTCAGACTGTGCGGCGTCATCTGATCCCTTATCGCATGCCACGGCCATGAAGCCGCACAGTCCGAAGAAGGCGGAAGGAGAGGAGGGACAGGCGAACTGATGCACTGATCATGCCCATCAATCACACCCTCGCAGTCCCAATAAATAAGACACCGAGGGGCGTTGTGTGGGTCAGGGCGGCCGCAGAGGCGCAGCCAGCCAAACAATGATGCCAGAAGATGGGCAGCGCTACCAAGGGGGTTGCAGCGTGTCATTACAAAGGAAAGTCACACCACCGGGACGGTTAAATGGTCACACAGAGGACACATTTCAGACGTGTTTTCAGTTCCACATGTGCGAGGAGAATACGTTTATGAGCCACCTTGCACACATGCAGCATTACCGCTGTACAAGGTGGCTGGATAACGTAAAAACGCCTGGGGGAGGGGGGACAGGTTCCCTTCAATTTCAGTTCTGGTGTCTGCGTGGCTTTTGCAGGACACGATGCCGGCTGCACAGCAGGGGAACAGCTGGCGGTGCTGAACCCCACTGACACATTGGCTGGTGTTTTTCTCTGTGCAGCTAGCAGTACCGGGCCCCAACTGGCGGTGTTAGAGCCCGGGGTCAGCAGGAGGAGGAGATGGAGCAGAGTGTAGGCCGAAGCCTGCACTGGCGGCAGCTTTTGGGTCTGTTGTGCCTGCGTGGCAGTTGCAGGACACGTTGCCGGCTGCACAGCAGGGGAACAGCTGGCGGTGCTGAACCCCACTGACACATTGGCGAGGTGTTTTTCTCTGTGCAGCTAGCAGTACCGGGCCCCAACTGGCGGTGTTGGAGCCCGGGCTCTGCAGGAGGAGCAGGGGGAGCGGAGTGTAGGCCGAAGCCTGCAGTGGAGCAAGTTGAAAGGAAACCTTTAACCCCCCCCCCAGGCGTTTGTAGCTGGAAGAGCCATCGTGTACAGCACTAATGCTGGAAAAGGTCAACTTAGCTCTTTTAATTATGGTCCTTGCAGATGCTGAACCTAACACTTATGAAATGTGTCCCCTCACAGCGTTCAACCCTCCGGTAGGTGGAACTTTCCTTTGTCATGTGACGCAGCACAGCCGTCATTTTTACCCCCTTGGCGCCGTGCGCCACCTCCTCAGCGTTGTTTGAATCTGTCCCGGAGCCTGCGCTGTTAGGTTACCCCTTGGCCATGCACACATTTTGCGCTGCCCGTCTTCTGACATCATTTGCTGTCAGGCTGACTGCGCCTGTGCGGGTGCGCTGTCCGAGATTCAGCCTCGCGGTGTCGTCTAATGTAATCCCACCGCGGGCCTGGGATCCGTGTCCATGCGCAGTGCATATCCTCGCCTCTCACTCCCCTCCCTACGGCTTCTTAAGACTGTGCGGTGTCCCGGCCGTGGCATGCTATTAGGGATCAGCTGACACCGAACAGTCTTTAGAAGCCGTAGGGAGGGGAGTGAGAGGCGAGGATATGCACTGCGCATGGACACGGATCCCAGGCCCGCGGTGGGATTACATTAGACGACACCGCGAGGCTGAATCTCGGACAGCGCACCAGCACAGGCGCAGCCAGCCTGACAGCAAATGATGTCAGAAGACGGGCAGCGCAAAATGTGTGCATGGCCAAGGGGTAACCTAACAGCGCAGGCTCCGGGACAGATTCAAACAACGCTGAGGAGGTGGCGCACGGCGCCAAGGGGGTAAAAGTGACGGCTGTGCTGCGTCACATGACAAAGGAAAGTTCCACCTACCGGACGGTTGAACGCTGTGAGGGGACACATTTCATAAGTGTTAGGTTCAGCATCTGCAAGGAGCACCACGAAAAGAGGCACTTTTTCCCTTTGCATCATTATTACTGCTGCACAAGGTGGCTCCTTCAGTAACAAACGCCTGGGGGGGGGGGGGACAGGTTCCCTTAAATTTAACTTGTTGTGCCTGCGTGGCGGTCGCAGTACACGTTGCCGTATACACAGCAGGGGAACAGCTGACGTTACTGAACCCCAATAACAGAGGAGCGACTGTTGACTGTGCGTACAGCACTTCTGGACGGCAACTGGCGGTGTTGGGGCCCAGGGACAGGTGGAGGAGGAGGAGGTTGGAGGAGGTAGGAGGGATTGCCACACACACAGCAGGGGAACAGCTGACGTTACTGAACCCCAATAACAGAGGAGGGACTGTTGACTGTGCGTACAGCACTTCTGGACGGCAACTGGCGGTGTTGGAGCCCAGGGACAGGTGGAGGAGGAGGAGGTTGGAGGAGGTAGGAGGGATTGCCACACACACAGCAGGGGAACAGCTGACGTTACTGAACCCCAATAACAGAGGAGCGACTGTTGACTGTGCGTACAGCACTTCTGGACGGCAACTGGCGGTGTTGGAGCCCAGGGACAGGTGGAGGAGGAGGAGGTTGGAGGAGGTAGGAGGGATTGCCACACACACAGCAGGGGAACAGCTGACGTTACTGAACCCCAATAACAGAGGAGGGACTGTTGACTGTGCGTACAGCACTTCTGGACGGCAACTGGCGGTGTTGGAGCCCAGGGACAGGTGGAGGAGGAGGAGGTTGGAGGAGGTAGGAGGGATTGCCACACACACAGCAGGGGAACAGCTGACGTTACTGAACCCCAATAACAGAGGAGGGACTGTTGACTGTGCGTACAGCACTTCTGGACGGCAACTGGCGGTGTTGGAGCCCAGGGACAGGTGGAGGAGGAGGAGGTTGGAGGAGGTAGGAGGGATTGCCACACACACAGCAGGGGAACAGCTGACGTTACTGAACCCCAATAACAGAGGAGCGACTGTTGACTGTGCGTACAGCACTTCTGGACGGCAACTGGCGGTGTTGGAGCCCAGGGACAGGTGGAGGAGGAGGAGGTTGGAGGAGGTAGGAGGGATTGCCACACACACAGCAGGGGAACAGCTGACGTTACTGAACCCCAATAACAGAGGAGCGACTGTTGACTGTGCGTACAGCACTTCTGGACGGCAACTGGCGGTGTTGGAGCCCAGGGACAGGTGGAGGAGGAGGAGGTTGGAGGAGGTAGGAGGGATTGCCACACACACAGCAGGGGAACAGCTGACGTTACTGAACCCCAATAACAGAGGAGGGACTGTTGACTGTGCGTACAGCACTTCTGGACGGCAACTGGCGGTGTTGGAGCCCAGGGACAGGTGGAGGAGGTTGGAGGAGGTAGGAGGGATTGCCACACACACAGCAGGGGAACAGCTGACGTTACTGAACCCCAATAACAGAGGAGGGACTGTTGACTGTGCGTACAGCACTTCTGGACGGCAACTGGCGGTGTTGGAGCCCAGGGACAGGTGGAGGAGGAGGAGGTTGGAGGAGGTAGGAGGGATTGCCACACACACAGCAGGGGAACAGCTGACGTTACTGAACCCCAATAACAGAGGAGCGACTGTTGACTGTGCGTACAGCACTTCTGGACGGCAACTGGCGGTGTTGGAGCCCAGGGACAGGTGGAGGAGGAGGAGGTTGGAGGAGGTAGGAGGGATTGCCACACACACAGCAAGGGAACAGCTGACGTTACTGAACCCCAATAACAGAGGAGCGACTGTTGACTGTGCGTACAGCACTTCTGGACGGCAACTGGCGGTGTTGGAGCCCAGGGACAGGTGGAGGAGGAGGAGGTTGGAGGAGGTAGGAGGGATTGCCACACACACAGCAGGGGAACAGCTGACGTTACTGAACACCAATAACAGAGGAGCGACTGTTGACTGTGCGTACAGCACTTCTGGAAGTCAACTGGCGGTGTTGGAGCCCAGGGACAGGTGGAGGAGGAGGAGGTTGGAGGAGGTAGGAGGGATTGCCACACACACAGCAGGGGAACAGCTGACGTTACTGAACCCCAATAACAGAGGAGGGACTGTTGACTGTGCATACAGCACTTCTGGACGGCAACTGGCGGTGTTGGAGCCCAGGGACAGGTGGAGGAGGAGGAGGTTGGAGGAGGTAGGAGGGATTGCCACACACACAGCAGGGGAACAGCTGACGTTACTGAACCCCAATAACAGAGGAGCGACTGTTGACTGTGCGTACAGCACTTCTGGACGGCAACTGGCGGTGTTGGAGCCCAGGGGCAGGTGGAAAAGCAGAGGAACACAATGTAGGCCGAAGCCTGAGAAAGTCGAAAGGGAACCTTTAACCCCCCCCAAGGCGTTTGTAGCTGAAAGAGCCAGCTTGTGCAGCACAAAAGATGCAAAAGGAAAAGGTGGCTCTTTTCATCATGCTCCTTGCAAACACAGAACTAAACACTTATAAAATGTGTCCCCTGAAGCCGTGAAACCGTCCCGGAGGTGGGACTTTCCTTCGTAATATGACGCAGCACAGCCGTCATTCCTACCCCCCCCGCCGCCGTGCCCCGGCTCCTCAGCGTTGTTTGATTCCGTCCCGGAGCCTGCGCTGTTCTGTTATCCCGTGGACAGGCACACTTAGCGCTGCCCGTCTTCTGACATCATTTGGTGTCAGGCTGGCTGCGCCTGTGCGGCCGCGCTGGCCGAGAGCCCGCCTCGCAGTGTCTTCTGATTTAATCCCACTGGGGGCCTGGGATCCATGGACATGCGCAGTGCATATCTGAACCTCTCACTCCCCTCCCTATGGCTTCTTAAGACTGTGCGGTGTCACGGCCGTGGCATGCTATTAGGGACCAGCTGACACCGAACAGTCTGAAGAAGCCATAGGGAGATGAGTGAGAGGTGGAGGTTCAGATATGCACTGCGCATGTCCATGGATCCCAGGCCCCCAGTGGGATTAAATCAGAAGACACTGCGAGGCGGGCTCTCGGCCAGCGCGGCCGCACAGGCGCAGCCAGCCTGACACCAAATGATGCCAGAAGACGGGCAGCGCTAAGTGTGCCTGGCCACGGGATAACATAACAGCGCAGGCTCCGGGACGGAATCAAACAACGCTGATGAGCCGGGGCGCGGCGCCGGGGGGGTAGGAATGACGGCTGTGCTGCGTCATATTACGAAGGAAAGTCCCACCTCCGGGACGGTTTTACGGTATCAGTGGACACATTTTATAAGTGTTAAGTTTTGCGTGTGCAAGGAGCAAAACCAAAATAGCTACCTTTTTCCTTGTGCAGCATTACTGCTGTACAAGGTGGCTCTTTCAGTAACAAACGCCTTGGGGGGGGGGGGACAGATTCCCTTACATTTCAGTTGTTGTGTCAGCGTGGCGGTCGCATGACACATTGCCGGCTACACAGCTGGGGATCAGCTGACGTTACTGAAACCCAATAACACTGGGTCGTATGTTTTGACTGTGCAGACGGCACTTCTGAGCCTCAACTGGCGGTGTTGGAGCCCAGGAATTTAAGTTCAGGTGGTAGAAAGATGAACACAACAGGAGACCTGGATAACGTATACAGTGACCTAATTAGTTAATCAGGAGGAGGAGTGGCAAATTCATGCGAGATCCAGGCCTTGTTCATTTTCAGGAAAGTAAGCCGGTCAACGTTATCGGAGGATAGTCGCATGCGACGGTCAGTTAGTACACCACCTGCAGCACTAAAGACACGTTCCGATAATACACTGGCCGCAGGGCAAGACAGCACCTCCAATGCATACTGGCTTAGCTCTGGCCATGTATCCAGCTTTGAGACCCAAAACTTGAAAGGGGAAGAGCCGTCTGGGAGTACAGCAAGAGGGCAAGACATGTAGTCTGTCACCATCTGACGGAACCGTTGCCTCCTGCTGACTGGAGCCGTCTGTGATGGTGTAGACTTTTGTGGCGGGCACAGAAAACTGTGCCACAGTTCGGCCATGCTGGTCTTGCCTTGGGCAGAGGCACTGCTTCTGCTCCCTCTTTGTGCAGAGCCTCCACCACTGCCTGGACGCACTGAGCTGCTTTGGAATGCACTAGCAGCACTTCTCTCAGTTGGAATGGAGAAGATGATGGAATTGACCAGTGTGTCTTGGTACTCCCGCATTTTTCGCTCCCGGTTCAACGGTGTGATGAGGCTTTCTACGTTGTCCCAGTAGCGAGGATCGAGGAGGGTGAACACCCAATAATCAGACATGTTGAGAATGTGGGCGATGCGGCGGTCGTTTCTCAGGCACTGCAGCATGTAATCCACCATGTGCTGCAGACTGCCAACTGCCCAAGAAACGCTGTCCCCTGCTGGAGGCGTGATCTCTGCCCGCTCGTCATCACCCCACCCTCGCTGTACACACTGAGTACTGGACAATTGTGTAACTCCCTCCTCTGGACGGATGTCTTCCTCCTCCATTGACTCCTCCTCATCCTCCTCACAAACTGTCCCCTGCCTACGCGTTTGTGAGGAACCACGTGGCGCTGACTGTCCAGAAGATGATGGAAATGGTGAATCCTCATCCTCCACCTCTTCCACAACATCATTCCTTAGCGCTTGCAGTGATTTTTCAAGCAGGCAGATAAGGGGGACAGTCATGCTGACTAGTGCATCATCTGCACTCGCCATCCGCGTGGAATAATCAAAGGGACGCAAAACCTGGCAGACGTCATTCATAGTGGCCCACTCTGTGGTTGTGAAGTCTGTACGGCGCTGACTGCGACTTTTTTGCGCCTGAAGCAGCTGGTACTCCATTACAGCTTGCTGCTGCTCACACAACCGCTCCAACATATGTAACGTGGAATCCCACCTGGTAGGTAGGTCACATATGATGCGATGTTCCGGCAGGCGGTGTCGGCGCTGCAGAGCCGCAATGCGCGCTTTTGCCGTGCTGGAACGCCGCAAGTGAGCACACTCTAGGCGGACCTTGTGCAGCAGTGCATCAAGATCCGGATAGTCCCTCAAAAAGCTCTGCACGACCAAATTGAGCACATGTGCCAGACATGGGATGTGAGTGAGGTTGCCGAGGCCCAGAGCTGCCACCAGATTTCGGCCATTATCACACACTACCATGCCTGGCTGGAGATTCGCTGGCACAAACCACACATCGCTCTCCTGCTTGATGGCATTCCAGAGCTCCTGCGCTGTGTGGCTACGATTCCCCAAAAAAATTAATTTCAAGACGGCCTGTTGACGTTTGGCCACGGCTGTGCTCATGTCGGTCGTAACAGGTACACGTTCATCACGGGTCCATGTGGAGGTGGACTGTGACGGCTCCTGCAGCGATGATTCTGAGGAACTGGTGTAAGAGGAGGAGTCAATGCGTACAGAATGGATTCCTGCAATCCTTGGAGTGGGCAGGACACGTCCTGCGCCACTCGCACAGTCTGTACCTGGCTCAACAACATTAACCCAATGGGCAGTGAGGGAAAGGTATCGCCCCTGTCCATGTTGACTGGTCCACGCATCGGTGGTGAGGTGGACCTTGCTACTGACGGCGTTCAGTAGCGCGTGTTTTATGTGTCCCTCCACATGCTTGTGCAGGGCAGGGACGGCTTGCCTGCTGAAGTAAAAGCGGCTGGGCACATTGTACTGTGGGACTGCCAATGACATCAAGTCACGGAAGCTGTCAGTCTCCACCAGCCTGAATGACAGCATTTCCAGTGACAGAAGTTTGGCAATGCCTGCAGTCAGAGCCTGTGCTCGTGGGTGGTTTGACGAGAAAGGCCGCCTTTTCTCCCATGCCTGTACTACCGATGGCTGTAGACTGGGCTGGGAGTGTGTGGATGACTGGGAAAGTGGCGCTGCGGGTGGAATTACAGCGGGTCTCTGGACAACAGGGCCAGAGGTTCTTCCACGGCGATCCTGGGAGGAAGCCGAACCAGCTGCGTGTGAGCTAGAGGAAGAGGCAACACGAGCTGAAGAGGTGGTAGCTGCCGCTGTTGGTTGGCCTACCTCTTCAGTGTGTTTTTCTAACTCCGCCGGGTGCCTGTTGCGCACATGTTTCCACATGTTGGAGGTATTGAGGTTGCTGACATTTTTCCCTCTTTTGACTTTTTGATGACACACGTTGCATCTGACATAGCAAATGTCATCTGCAACTGTGTCAAAAAAGGACCAGGCACTGCAAGTCTTGGGAGCGCCCTTTTTGGCTTTTGGAAGAGACATGCTCCTAACGGGTGCCAAAGCGGAGGCTGCAGGATCCGCAGTCTTCCCCCTCCCTCTCCCTCTTTGGGCCGTACGGGGAATCTCTTCCTCAGAGCTGCTCCCACCACCTTCCTGTCCCTCACGCCAAGATGGGTCGAGGACCTCATCATCTACACTACCCTCTGCCCCCAACTGCTCCTCCTGGGTAGTCTCAGCAGCAGAGCACGCACCAGTAAGTGGCACCTGAGTGTCATCATCAGCTGATGCGGCCTGCGATGTGGTGACCGGAGCCACTGGCCCACCCGCCTCTTCAGAAGAAGACAGAAAAAGCTGTTGGGCATCACTGCACCCTGCCTCTTCTTCCATTTCTCCAATGCTGCTTGGCTGGCCCCCTGTTTCCAAGCCAAGAGATTCAGAGAACAGAAGTAGAGACGGCTCCTGTCCTGGGCTCTCTGTCTGCCTGGGCAATTTGGCAGGTGGTGAAGAGACAGATGGCTGCTCTCCAGTGCTCTGTGTCTGAGAGGATGTGGCACTAATGGAAGTTGATGCATTAGCTGCCATCCATCCGACAACAGCTTCAATTTGTTCTTCACGCAGCAGCGGTGTACGGCGCTCTGACACAAAGCTACGCATGAATGACTGTTGCCTGGTGAAAGTGGGTGCTGATGAGTCACCGGTGCCCGCAGCAGGCACAGAATCCCCACTTCCCCTCCCTGCTCCGCGACGGCTCCCACGCCCACGCGCCTTACTCACTGCCTTCTTCATCTTGGTTGACTGATAAAGATAAGCAGAAAAGTACTAACGGATTTGTGTGCTTATTCCTGAGCAACTCCTCCTAACAGGTATAAGAAACACTAATTTTCTAAAGTGTGGACTAGACTTTAATATGAGCTAATGTGGCCTACACAAATGTAAAGTGGTGTAACTGGTGTGTTTGGTGAACTTTATTATTTATTTATTTTTTGGGGGCTGAACTGACAACAGATAGAGCTGCAGTCACACGGAGACCGTGCAGACAGACGTAAACGGCGCTACAAGGCCCAAAAACCCTCCTCTACGTTATCCTATGTAGTGTTTTTCCACAAATTAGCTGGAGACGGGTGGAAAGACACTAATAGGATTTTTTTGAAGAAATTAGCAGCAGACTACACTACTTGAAAAAAAATGAAAATTGATTTGGCGGTATGACGCAGTGAACAACCCTGAGCTGGAGACAACCAGGCTATGGCTGCTCACAGACTACAGGGCGAGCTGCAGTCACACGGAGACCGTGCAGACAGCCGTAAACGGCGCTGCAAGGCCAAAAAACCCTCCTCTACGTTATCCTATGTAGTGTTTTTCCACAAATTAGCTGGAGACGGGTGGAAAGACACTAATAGGATTTTTTTGAATAAATTAGCAGCAGACTACACTACTTGAAAAAAAAAAAAAAAAAAAAAAAAAGAACAGTATGAGGCAATGAACCACCCTCCCTGAACTGAATACAACCAGCTATGGATGGCCTATGTGGCTGCACTCAGACTAGAGAGTGGGCTGCACTCACACACACAGACCTTGCAGATCGCTGTGAAAACAGCGCTACAAGGCAAAAGCAAGGTGAATAGTAGGTGAACACAGCGGTTGCTAAATTAGCCTTTGGAAAGCACAAAGAAGCAAATCGCTATCTCTAAACTGTCCCTCAGTCAGCAAACAGCGTCCTGTCACTAACTGAATTCACAGCAGAGTGATCGCAAAATGGCGCCAGCGACTTTTAAACTGCATCATGACATCATTTCAGCAGCCAATCACAGCCTTGCCAGTACTTTCATGCCCTCCATGCTAAACAGGATGTGCCCACACTTGGAATCATTCTCATTGGCTGAATTTCTGAATTTTGAATCTTGGAACTTCCGATTCCGGTATCCGATACGCGGCAAGTATCGGAATCCCGGTATCGGAATTCCGATACCGCAAGTATCGGCCGATACCCGATACTTGCGGTATCGGAATGCTCAACAATAATCATGACATAATTTTGATTTTTCAAACCATATAATATAATATGTAATCTAATATTTCATAACTTATCATCATTTTTTCCATTTAGGTGTTTGTAATGGCTGGGGAGATCCCCATTATGTCACATTTGATGGCACCTATTATAGTTATCAAGGAAACTGCACCTATACTCTAGTGGAGGAAATTGAAAAGCGGATTGACAACTTTGGAGTATACATCGATAACTATGATTGCGGAGCACAAGACAGAGTCTCCTGCCCTCGTGACATCATTGTCAGCCATGAAACTCAGCTGATACGCATCAAAGCAAAGAGCTTGACGCCAATAAGTTTAGAGGTAGGAAGGACCAATGGAGTATATGTCAGATTATGAAGTAGTCATTTTATAGTGGAATAGTTCCATAAACTAGAAGATAAAAGGCATGTATGAAAGTTTAGTAATAATTGACCAAATGTAACTTTGCTAGTAGTTAGGATGGCCTCATTGCCATACATGGTTAACACTTTGCATGGATGGATTAAGGAAACGGTCATATGAATATCTAGATATCTTTAGGATGAGGTCAACACCTATTGAATGATTTTATCCAGTAGATCCTCTAAAAAGCACTTGCTTTCTAAACTTTTCTACTTTATCCTGTTAACTTTTTACATTTTTTTAGGTTCTTGTAAATGATGAAATTGTAGGAACGCCCTATAAAAAATATGGGGTGAAAGTGTATACATCCGGCATCAATTATGTTGTGGAAATACCAGAGTTAGAGGCTAATATCACATACAATGGTTTGTCTTTCTCGGTTAAATTGCCTTTCAGACTTTTTGGACACAACACGCAAGGACAGTGTGGTAAGTTTCCTCTTTTCAGATATGATAGTTCTTAAGCTCTTGTATCGATTTACTTGAGTAAATTCCGGCAACACTCATTGTACATACATAGAGTCAACTCTTGCCTCTACTTCCAACCCCCTGTAGTTATCATAAAATTGTTGTTCACCGATGCACGATCTGTTAATTTCTGTATGTTGTAGTGCACCAGATTATGCACAAATTATTTTATGCATGTAATCTGAAACTTTTCATTAGTGACGTACTTTCACATCAACTCTATAAAATGATTATGTGACGTTTTCTGTAGTTCCACAAATTTCCACCATTTATGTTACCTTTCAAAATGTTTTGAACAACTAGAAATCTGAAAACAGGTTCACATTAAAGAGGTTGTCCACTACTTTTACATTGATGGCCTATCTTTAGGATAGGTCATCAATGTCTGATCGGCCGGGGTCCGATACCTAGCACCACCATCGATCAGCTGTTATCGCTGTCATTGTGGCTTCGTACTGCACTATTCAAATCAATAGGAGGCGGATGTATAGTACCCTGTGTTGGCCACTACAAGTAGATGGAGCAAGCGGATAACAGCTGATCGGCGGGAGTGTCAGGTGGAGAACCTCAGCCGATCAGACATTGATAACATAGCCTAAGTATATGTCATCAATGTTAAAGTAGTGAGCTTCTCCACAATGCATTGCATATATCACAAGACAAGGTTTAGTTAATGAAGAAGAACATAAGATGCAGCTTTAAATAAGTCTCACCGAAAAATCCAAAATTCTTATTAGTTTTTCTTTTAACCCCTTTCTGACCTCAGATGGGATAGTACGTCCGAGGTCAGAACCCCCGCTTTGATGCGGGCTCCGGCATCGTGATCCACCCGCCGCTATTAACTAGTTAAATGCCACTGTCAAATGCTGACAGCAGCATTTAACTAGCGCATCTGGCCATTAGGCCAGAAATTTGCGCATCGCTGACCCCCATCAAGTGATCGGGGGTCAGCAATGCACCAGTGTGACAACCAGAGGTCTGTTGAAGACCTCTATGGTTGTTGATGCTGGATTGCTGTGAGCGCCACCCTGTGGTCGGCGCTCATAGCAAAGCAGCAATTCTACTACATAGGAGCGATCTGAGCATCACTCCTATGTAGCAGAGCCGATCGGGCTATGCCAGCTTCTAACCTCCCATGGAGGCTATTTAAGCATGGCAAAAGTAAAAAAAATGTTTAAAAAAATATGAAAAAATAAAAAAATATAAAAGTTTAAGTCACCCCCCCTTTCACCCCATTCAAAATAAAACAATAAAAATAAAATAAAACCAACACATATTTGGTATTGCCGCGTTCAGAATTGCCCAATCTATCAATAAAAAAATGGATTAACCTGATCGCTAAACGGCGTAGAGAGAAATAAATTTGAAACGCCAGAATTTCAGTTTTTTGGTCACCGCGACATTGCATTAAAATGCAATAATTGGTGATCAAAAGAACGTATCTGCACCAAAATGGTATCATTAAAAAGACAGCTCAGCACGCAAAAAATAAGCCCTCACCTAATCCCAGATCACAAAAAATGGAGACGCCAGGGGTATCGGAATATTGCACAATTTTTCTTTAGCAAAGTTTGGATTTTTTTTTTACCACTTAGATAAAAAATAACCCAGACATGTTTGGTGTCTATGAACTCATAATGACCTGGAGAATCATAATGGCAGGTCAGTTTTAGCATTTAGTGAACCTAGCAAAAAAGCCAAACAAAAAACAAGTGTGGGATTGCACTTTTTTTGCAATTTCACTGCACTTGGAATTTTTTTCCCATTTTCTAGTACATGACATACTAAAACCAATGATGTTGTTCAAAATTACAACTTGTCCCCCAAAAAATAAGCCCCCCACATGGCCATATTGAAGGAAAAATAAAAAAGTTATGGCTCTGGGAAGGAGGGGAGTGAAAAACGAAAACGCAAAACCGAAAAAAGCTGAGGTCATGAAGGGGTTAAAGGAAATCTGTCACCAAGATTTTGCCAACTAATCTGAGAACAGCATAATGTAAAGACAGAGACCCCGATTCCAGCAATGTGTTACTTACCGGGCTGCTGCTGTAATTCTGATTAAAACACTTTATCAAGAGGAGATTATCACTAGAGAACTAGCAAACCCACAGCCAGGTAGTCCTCCACATTTATGAGCTCTGTATAACTCCACCCCCACCACTGATTGGCAGCTTTCTGCCTTTGCACAGTGTACACAGAAAGCTGCCAATCAGTGGTGTGGGCGGGGTTATACAGAGCTCAGCATTTTGAGAACCGGTAAACCTGCAGCAGGCAAAAAGTTTTTATCAAAACTACAGCAAGCAGCCCAGTAAGTGACACATCGCTGGAATCTCTCTCCCTACATTATGCCACTGTATCTTATCTCTTGTAGTAAATCTAAAGGATTAGTTTATATTAGTTATTATAGCATAAATTGTACTCACATAAATCCATCCTTTATAGGCACTTGCACCAACAACACAAGTGATGACTGCCGGCTGCCTGATGGTACCGTTATCTCAAAATGTGAAATCATGGCTGATTCCTGGGTTGTGTCAGATCCAAGGAAACCTGAATGCGATCACTTAAAGCCAACTGCTGCCCCTAAAGTCACAGTGCCTTCAACAGAATGCAAACCATCTCCTTTATGTGAACTTCTTTTGCAAGAGTAAGAATTTTATGAGATTTTATTGAGACATGATATCAGTTGCATCAATTGGCCCTGAATATTTTTTTTGCATTTCCAATTAACAGACCCTTTAAGGAATGCCACAAGACTATGTCACCTAACGACTTCTACAAGGCATGTAATTATGATAGCTGCCATGTTCCAAACTCCAACATGGAATGCAGCAGCTTGCAGCAATATGCTTTTCTCTGCGGGGATCAAGGTGTTTGTATTGACTGGAGATCTAAAACTTTCGAATGTAGTAAGTTTTAGCTTTGTACCAATGGCTTTTCCAAACAGATAAGCAGATGAGTGACAAACTAATATTAATGGATGGTTTTCCTTTATTCCAGCTATATCCTGCCCCTCTCACAAAGTTTACAATGCCTGTGGCCAAGCTTTACCTAAAACATGTGCAACCACGTAAGTGTTAAAAAACATACATTCATTTCCTATATGTGTATATGAGTCGCCCGCCTGGGTCGTAGGGTACTCGGCACCGGGTCCGGTTGCACTCAAAGGGGAGGTCACGGTGCTGCCACCCGGTTCGTGGCCCTCAAGTAAAAGGGGAAGGTCTTTTAAGGGGATAATAAAGTCTATATTCGTTCGTGACGCCACCTGTGGCTCTCGGTCAGTAGGGACCGACGCTGCTTAAGGGGTCCTCTGGGGTGATGTTGTTGCAGCAAGATGGTGACGCTTCCCACAGGTGAAGCGGGGTCCCCAGGGCTCCCAAGGTGGATGGGCAGGTATGGTGTATGCTGGCAAATAAGTGTAGGACACAGAGTTGCAAAGTCTTTACCTGGTTTACTGGCAGTAGCAGTCCACAGTCCATGGTACCAGGAACAGGTGGTGGAATGGTCCGTCCGGCTTGGAGGCAATAGGGGATTCCTCTCCCAGGTGAGGTCCGTAAGCGTTTCCTACTTGCGCTAATTGGTGAGGTCCCTGCTGCTTGAAACTTGCAGGCATGATACCCCTTTCTCTCCTGTCCTGGGACAGGTGCCTGCACATTGGGCAGTGTGAGCATTTTGTAGGGTCTCTATCACGACCCGGGCTCTTCAGGTTACTGCTTCACCTCAGACTTGGTGTGGGCAAATAACATACAGTCCTATGCCCTCCGGTTCTGTCGTGCGTCCTGGAGAACAACACAACCTCGGGCTCCCGGTGCCCGGTTTCTGCGCTCTGGCTCTGAGGGTGTCCGGTCGCCGTTCCCCTCTGAGCCCTTTCCTCTTCCATTGTGCTCCTTTCCTCTCAAGCTCCACTACAATACAACCCTTCAGGTTCTCTCTTAATTTTCCAAGGTGTGCAGCTCCCATGTGGCTGCTCGGCCCCACTGTCTATTCCAGACGTCCTTCTCCTATCTCTCCATCCAACAGACTGGACCAACTAACTAACTCCTCCTCCAGACCAGAAGAGTTAAAGCTAGGGAAGCTCCCCTGAATCCAGGTCCTGAGCTCCCCCTTCTGGCCTGGATTCAGAATGTGTTGAATGTAGATGCTTACCTGGTAAAGAGAATCCTCCTTGCCTCCAAGCATGATATCACCCTCCCCGAAAGGAAGGCAACATTACTGTAACAATCGGTTACCTGGGGTGGTACATGTACACATGAGATGTTCACTATATGTGTATACACATGAGATGGTCACTATACAGTGGGGGAAATAAGTATTTGATCCCTTGCTGATTTTGTAAGTTTGCCCACTGACAAAGACATGAACAGTCTACAATTTTAAGGGTAGGTTAAGTTTAACCCCTTAATCCCATATGACGTACTATCTAGGGTTGAGCGACTTTCATTTTTTTAAGATCGAGTCGGGTTTTGCGAAACCCGACTTTGTCCAGAGTCGAGTTGAGTGCAGTCGGCCGATTATCGCTAAAAGTCGGGGATCGACCGAAACACGAAACCCAATGCAAGTCAATGGGGAAGCATAGTCGGCAGTGAGTGGAGGCCAGGAAAACACCTACCGTGCCCATTTTAATGCCAAAAACATCCATTCTTGTTTCTGAAGCTTGTCAATCTTAATTAACTTTATAATAATAGTTGGGCATTGGAAATTGGGGGTCATTTGGCAAAAGTTGTGGGGGGTAGGGCTGGTTCAAGGTTTTAGTGGGCCCAGGAAACGTGGACTACATCACGGCGGTGGAGCAGTGAGAGGTAAGTATGTCAAGTTTGCAAGTGCTGTGATCCTAAGCAAGCAGGGGGGGCCCACTCGTTGGCATTGGCACTGGCACAGGGCCCCTCAAAGTACAGCGGTGTGTTTGCACGGCGGGGGCGCCTCCCACCAGCAGCGACACTTTTGCGTACTCTGAGGGGCCCTGTGCCAGTGACGTCGCCAACGAGTATGCCCCCCCACCTGATGAAGGAACCTGCACTTTCATCTGCACCTTCCTCTTTGTCCCTGTGTAAGGTGGTATAACATGCGGGAAGGGGAACCTTACTTTCAGCAGGGTCAGATTCTGGCTGTGTAGAGTGCAAGGGGAATGTAGTGGTCTAGGTCAATGTACTAGCAGACTCATCTAGCAGTGGCTGGGCAATGGGCAGGATGAGGAGGAAACACAGATATAGGGCCAAAGAATAAAGTAGGCTAAATGCAGTTCAAAATTGGTAACAGGACTAAACAGGCGGCATTGCTTTGTTCAGTGGAGGAGCAAACCCAGGAGCAGCAGACACTGTTTTAAGGGCCCAACCACACTAGTAGGCCAAATGCAGTTTAATATCTGATACTTTAGGCCGAAAGCCTAAAGACTGAAGCTCAGCGTTATACAGTTGAGGTCAACACCAGGGAGCGGCAGACACCGTTAGTAGGCCGTAACCACCAATTTTTTTTAAAAAACAGCACTTAATGGGAGCCAGAAGGTTGAAGCTCAGATTTATTCAGTTGAGGAAA
The DNA here is from genome assembly GCF_051348905.1 of Ranitomeya variabilis. Lineage (NCBI taxonomy): Eukaryota > Metazoa > Chordata > Amphibia > Anura > Dendrobatidae > Ranitomeya > Ranitomeya variabilis. The sequence goes on from NC_135233.1 coordinate 480,200,479, forward strand.
ACACCAGGGAGCGGCAGACCCCGTTAGTAGGCCGTAACCACCAAGCTTTTTAAAAAACAGCACTTAATGAGAGCCAGAAGGTTGAAGCTCAGATTTAGACAGTGGAGGACAATTTGAATTAGGGACTGCAGACAGACTTAGTAGGCTGTCACCTGTGGACCATGCATCCACCACATTAACCCATTGCGCCGTAATGGACACGTAACCTTCCGTGGCCATGCCTACAGGTCCATGCGTCTGTTGTCAGGTGCACCTTTGTACTCACAGATTGCCAGAGTGCATGGACAATGCGGTCTTTTACATGCTGGTGGAGGGTTGGGATGGCTTTTCTCGCAAAAGAAGTGTCGACTTGTTAGCTTGTAGCGTGGTACAGCGCAGTCCATCATGGCTTTATTAATATTAAATAAAATATATAAATAGGCTCTATGAACTTTTAAATAGGTTCCAGGGGTACACGGGCAGCATTGGTGTGGTCAGCGGAGGAGGATTGCAAGGAGGGACCGCAGACAGGCTAATGAAGGCCCGCAGACAGGCTAATGAAGGCCTAAAATAACCAAAAATAGGCTCAAGGCAGTTTTAAATCGGTTACATGGATACACAGGCAGCATTGTGGTCAGTGGAGGAGTATTGCAAGTAGGGACCGCAGACAGGCAAATGAAGGCCTAAAATAACTATAAATAGGCTCAAGGCAGTTTAAAATCGGTTACATGGATACATAGGCAGCATTGTGGTCAGTGGAGGAGTATTGCAAGTTGGGACCGCAGACAGGCTAATGAAGGCCTAAAATAACCAAAAATAGGCTCAAGGCAGTTTTAAATCAGTTACATGGATACACAGGCAGCATTGTGGTCAGTGGAGGAGTACTGCAAGGAGGGACCGCAGACAGGCTAATGAAGGCCTAAAATAACTAAAAATAGGCTCAAGGCAGTTTAAAATCGGTTACATGGATACGTAGGCAGCATTGTGGTCAGTGGAGGAGTATTGCAAGTAGGGACCGCAGACAGGCTAATGAAGGCCCGCAGACAGGCTAATGAAGGCCTAAAATAACTAAAAATAGGCTCAAGGCAGTTTAAAATCGGTTACATGGATACATAGGCAGCATTGTGGTCAGTGGAGGAGTATTGCAAGTAGGGACCGCAGACAGGCTAATGAAGGCCTAAAATAACTAAAAATAGGCTTATGGCTGTTTTAAATCGGTTACATGGATACATAGGCAGCATTGTGGTCAGTGGAGGAGTATTGCAAGTAGGGACCGCAGACAGGCTAATGAAGGCCCGCAGACAGGCTAATAAAGGCCTAAAATAACTAAAAATAGGCTCATGGCAGTTTTAAATCGGTTACATGGATACACAGGCAGCACTGTGGTCAGTGGAGGAGTATTGCAAGGAGGGACCGCAGACAGGCTAATGAAGGCCTAAAATAATTAAAAATAGGCTCAAGGCAGTTTAAAATCAGTTACATGGATACATAGGCAGCATTGTGGTCAGTGGAGGAGTATTGCAAGTAGGGACCGCAGACAGGCTAATGAAGGCCTGCAGACAGGCTAATGAATGCCTAAAATAACTAAAAATAGGCTCAAGGCAGTTGAAAATCGGTTACATGGATACATAGGCAGCATTGTGGTCAGTGGAGGAGTATTGCAAGTAGGGACCGCAGACAGGCTAATGAAGGCCCGCAGACAGGCTAATGAAGTCCCGCAGACAGGCTAATGAAGGCCTAAAATAACAAAAAATAGGCTCAAGGCAGTTTTAAATCGGTTACATGGATACACAGGCAGCATTGTGGTCAGTGGAGGAGTATTGCAAGGAGGGACCGCAGACAGGCTAATGAAGGCCCGCAGACAGGCTAATGAAGGCCTAAAATAATTAAAAATAGGCTCATGGCAGTTTAAAATCGGTTACATGGATACATAGGCAGCATTGTGGTCAGTGGAGGAGTTTTGCAAGTAGGGACCGCAGACAGGCTAATGAAGGCCTAAAATAACCAAAAATAGGCTCAAGGCAGTTTTAAATCGGTTACATGGATACACAGGCAGCATTGTGGTCAGTGGAGGAGTACTGCAAGGAGGGACCGCAGACAGGCTAATGAAGGCCTAAAATAACTAAAAATAGGCTCAAGGCAGTTTAAAATCGGTTACATGGATACGTAGGCAGCATTGTGGTCAGTGGAGGAGTATTGCAAGTAGGGACCGCAGACAGGCTAATGAAGGCCCGCAGACAGGCTAATGAAGGCCTAAAATAACTAAAAATAGGCTCAAGGCAGTTTAAAATCGGTTACATGGATACATAGGCAGCATTGTGGTCAGTGGAGGAGTATTGCAAGTAGGGACCGCAGACAGGCTAATGAAGGCCTAAAATAACTAAAAATAGGCTCATGGCTGTTTTAAATCGGTTACATGGATACACAGGCAGCATTGTGGTCAGTGGAGGAGTATTGCAAGGAGGGACCGCAGACAGGCTAATGAAGGCCTAAAATAACTAAAAATAGGCTCAAGGCAGTTTAAAATCGGTTACATGGATACATAGGCAGCATTGTGGTCAGTGGAGGAGTATTGCAAGTAGGGACCGCAGACAGGCTAATGAAGGCCCGAAGACAGGCTAATGAAGGCCTAAAATAACTAAAAATAGGCTCATGGCAGTTTTAAATCGGTTACATGGATACACAGGCAGCATTGTGGTAAGTGGAGGAGTATTGCAAGGAGGGACCGCAGACAGGCTAATGAAGGCCTAAAATAATTAAAAATAGGCTCAAGGCAGTTTAAAATCGGTTACATGGATACATAGGCAGCATTGTGGTCAGTGGAGGAGTATTGCAAGGAGGGACCGCAGACAGGCTAATGAAGGCCTAAAATAACTAAAAATAGGCTCATGGCAGTTTTAAATCGGTTACATGGATACACAGGCAGCACTGTGGTCAGTGGAGGAGTATTGCAAGGAGGGACCGCAGACAGGCTAATGAAGGCCTAAAATAATTAAAAATAGGCTCAAGGCAGTTTAAAATCGGTTACATGGATACATAGGCAGCATTGTGGTCAGTGGAGGAGTATTGCAAGTAGGGACCGCAGACAGGCTAATGAAGGCCCGCAGACAGGCTAATGAATGCCTAAAATAACTAAAAATAGGCTCAAGGCAGTTTAAAATCGGTTACATGGATACATAGGCAGCATTGTGGTCAGTGGAGGAGTATTGCAAGTAGGGACCGCAGCCAGGCTAATGAAGGCCCGCAGACAGGCTAATGAAGGCCCGCAGACAGGCTAATGAAGGCCTAAAATAACTAAAAATAGGCTCAAGGCAGTTTTAAATCGGTTACATGGATACACAGGCAGCATTGTGGTCAGTGGAGGTCTGGAGGAGTATTGCAAGGAGGGACCGCAGACAGGCTAATGAAGGCCTAAAATAACAAAAAATAGGCTAATGGCAGTTTTAAATCGGTTACATGGATACACAGGCAGCATTGTGGTCAGTGGAGGAGTATTGCAAGGAGGGACCGCAGACAGGCTAATGAAGGCCTAAAATAACTAAAAATAGGCTCATGGCAGTTTAAAATCGGTTACATGGATACATAGGCAGCATTGTGGTCAGTGGAGGAGTATTGCAAGTAGGGACCGCAGACAGGCTAATGAAGGCCTAAAATAACTAAAAATAGGCTCATGGCTAGTGTTGAGCATTCCGATACCGCAAGTATCGGGTATCGGCCGATACTTGCGGTATCGGAATTCCGATACCGGGATTCCGATACTTGCCGCGTATCGGATACCGGAATCGGAAGTTCCAAGATTCAAAATTCAGAAATTCAGCCAATGAGAATGATTCCAAGTGTGGGCACATCCTGTTTAGCATGGAGGGCATGAAAGTACTGGCAAGGCTGTGATTGGCTGCTGAAATGATGTCATGATGCAGTTTAAAAGTCGCTGGCGCCATTTTGCGATCACTCTGCTGTGAATTCAGTTAGTGACAGGACGCTGTTTGCTGACTGAGGGACAGTTTAGAGATAGCGATTTGCTTCTTTGTGCTTTCCAAAGGCTAATTTAGCAACCGCTGTGTTCACCTACTATTCACCTTGCTTTTGCCTTGTAGCGCTGTTTTCACAGCGATCTGCAAGGTCTGTGTGTGTGAGTGCAGCCCACTCTCTAGTCTGAGTGCAGCCACATAGGCCATCCATAGCTGGTTGTATTCAGTTCAGGGAGGGTGGTTCATTGCCTCATACTGTTCTTTTTTTTTTTTTTTCAAGTAGTGTAGTCTGCTGCTAATTTATTCAAAAAAATCCTATTAGTGTCTTTCCACCCGTCTCCAGCTAATTTGTGGAAAAACACTACATAGGATAAAGTAGAGGAGGGTTTTTGGGCCTTGCAGCGCCGTTTACGGCTGTCTGCACGGTCTCCGTGTGACTGCAGCTCGCCCTGTAATCTGTGAGCAGCCATAGCCTGGTTGTCTCCAGCTCAGGGTTGTTCACTGTGTCATACCGCCAAATCAATTTTCATTTTTTTTCAAGTAGTGTAGTCTGCTGCTAATTTCTTCAAAAAAATCCTATTAGTGTCTTTCCACCCGTCTCCAGCTAATTTGTGGAAAAACACTACATAGGATAACGTAGAGGAGGGTTTTTTGGCCTTGCAGCGCCGTTTACGGCTGTCTGCACGGTCTCCGTGTGACTGCAGCTCGCTCTGTAGTCTGTGAGCAGCCGTAGCCTGGTTGTCTCCAGCTCAGGGTTGTTCACTGCGTCATACCGCCAAATCAATTTTCATTTTTTTTCAAGTAGTGTAGTCTGCTGCTAATTTCTTCAAAAAAATCCTATTAGTGTCTTTCCACCCGTCTCCAGCTAATTTGTGGAAAAACACTACATAGGATAACGTAGAGGAGGGTTTTTGGGCCTTGTAGCGCCGTTTACGTCTGTCTGCACGGTCTCCGTGTGACTGCAGCTCTATCTGTTGTCAGTTCAGCCCCCAAAAAATAAATAAATAATAAAGTTCACCAAACACACCAGTTACACCACTTTACATTTGTGTAGGCCACATTAGCTCATATTAAAGTCTAGTCCACACTTTAGAAAATTAGTGTTTCTTATACCTGTTAGGAGGAGTTGCTCAGGAATAAGCACACAAATCCGTTAGTACTTTTCTGCTTATCTTTATCAGTCAACCAAGATGAAGAAGGCAGTGAGTAAGGCACGTGGGCGTGGGAGCCGTCGCGGAGCAGGGAGGGGAAGTGGGGATTCTGTGCCTGCTGCGGGCACCGGTGACTCATCAGCACCCACTTTCACCAGGCAACAGTCATTCATGCGTAGCTTTGTGTCAGAGCGCCGTACACCGCTGCTGCGTGAAGAACAAATTGAAGCTGTTGTCGGATGGATGGCAGCTAATGCATCAACTTCCATTAGTGCCACATCCTCTCAGACACAGAGCACTGGAGAGCAGCCATCTGTCTCTTCACCACCTGCCAAATTGCCCAGGCAGACAGAGAGCCCAGGACAGGAGCCGTCTCTACTTCTGTTCTCTGAATCTCTTGGCTTGGAAACAGGGGGCCAGCCAAGCAGCATTGGAGAAATGGAAGAAGAGGCAGGGTGCAGTGATGCCCAACAGCTTTTTCTGTCTTCCTCTGAAGAGGCGGGTGGGCCAGTGGCTCCGGTCACCACATCGCAGGCCGCATCAGCTGATGATGACACTCAGGTGCCACTTACTGGTGCGTGCTCTGCTGCTGAGACTACCCAGGAGGAGCAGTTGGGGGCAGAGGGTAGTGTAGATGATGAGGTCCTCGACCCATCTTGGCGTGAGGGACAGGAAGGTGGTGGGAGCAGCTCTGAGGAAGAGATTCCCCGTACGGCCCAAAGAGGGAGAGGGAGGGGGAAGACTGCGGATCCTGCAGCCTCCGCTTTGGCACCCGTTAGGAGCATGTCTCTTCCAAAAGCCAAAAAGGGCGCTCCCAAGACTTGCAGTGCCTGGTCCTTTTTTGACACAGTTGCAGATGACATTTGCTATGTCAGATGCAACGTGTGTCATCAAAAAGTCAAAAGAGGGAAAAATGTCAGCAACCTCAATACCTCCAACATGTGGAAACATGTGCGCAACAGGCACCCGGTGGAGTTAGAAAAACACACTGAAGAGGTAGGCCAACCAACAGCGGCAGCTACCACCTCTTCAGCTCGTGTTGCCTCTTCCTCTAGCTCACACGCAGCTGGTTCGGCTTCCTCCCAGGATCGCCGTGGAAGAACCTCTGGCCCTGTTGTCCAGAGACCCGCTGTAATTCCACCCGCAGCGCCACTTTCCCAGTCATCCACACACTCCCAGCCCAGTCTACAGCCATCGGTAGTACAGGCATGGGAGAAAAGGCGGCCTTTCTCGTCAAACCACCCACGAGCACAGGCTCTGACTGCAGGCATTGCCAAACTTCTGTCACTGGAAATGCTGTCATTCAGGCTGGTGGAGACTGACAGCTTCCGTGACTTGATGTCATTGGCAGTCCCACAGTACAATGTGCCCAGCCGCTTTTACTTCAGCAGGCAAGCCGTCCCTGCCCTGCACAAGCATGTGGAGGGACACATAAAACACGCGCTACTGAACGCCGTCAGTAGCAAGGTCCACCTCACCACCGATGCGTGGACCAGTCAACATGGACAGGGGCGATACCTTTCCCTCACTGCCCATTGGGTTAATGTTGTTGAGCCAGGTACAGACCGTGCGAGTGGCGCAGGACGTGTCCTGCCCACTCCAAGGATTGCAGGAATCCATTCTGTACGCATTGACTCCTCCTCTTACACCAGTTCCTCAGAATCATCGCTGCAGGAGCCGTCACAGTCCACCTCCACATGGACCCGTGATGAACGTGTACCTGTTACGACCGACATAAGCACAGCCGTGGCCAAACGTCAACAGGCCGTGTTGAAATTAATTTTTTTGGGGAATCATAGCCACACAGCGCAGGAGCTCTGGAATGCCATCAAGCAGGAGAGCGATGTGTGGTTTGTGCCAGCGAATCTCCAGCCAGGCATGGTAGTGTGTGATAATGGCCGAAATCTGGTGGCAGCTCTGGGCCTCGGCAACCTCACTCACATCCCATGTCTGGCACATGTGCTCAATTTGGTCGTGCAGAGCTTTTTGAGGGACTATCCGGATCTTGATGCACTGCTGCACAAGGTCCGCCTAGAGTGTGCTCACTTGCGGCGTTCCAGTACGGCAAAAGCGCGCATTGCGGCTCTGCAGCGCCGACACCGCCTGCCGGAACATCGCATCATATGTGACCTACCTACCAGGTGGAATTCCACGTTACATATGTTGGAGCGGTTGTGTGAGCAGCAGCAAGCTGTAATGGAGTACCAGCTGCTTCAGGCGCAAAAAAGTCGCAGTCAGCGCCGTACAGACTTCACAACCACAGAGTGGGCCACTATGAATGACGTCTGCCAGGTTTTGCGTCCCTTTGATTATTCCACGCGGATGGCGAGTGCAGATGATGCACTAGTCAGCATGACTGTCCCCCTTATCTGCCTGCTTGAAAAATCACTGCAAGCGCTAAGGGATGATGTTGTGGAAGAGGTGGAGGATGAGGATTCACCATTTCCATCATCTTCTGGACAGTCAGCGCCACGTGGTTCCTCACAAACGCGTAAGCAGGGGACAGTTTGTGAGGAGGATGAGGAGGAGTCAATGGAGGAGGAAGACATCCGTCCAGAGGAGGGAGTTACACAATTGTCCAGTACTCAGTGTGTACAGCGAGGGTGGGGTGATGACGAGCGGGCAGAGATCACGCCTCCAGCAGGGGACAGCGTTTCTTGGGCAGTTGGCAGTCTGCAGCACATGGTGGATTACATGCTGCAGTGCCTGAGAAACGACCGCCGCATCGCCCACATTCTCAACATGTCTGATTATTGGGTGTTCACCCTCCTCGATCCTCGCTACCGGGACAACGTAGAAAGCCTCATCACACCGTTGAACCGGGAGCGAAAAATGCGGGAGTACCAAGACACACTGGTCAATTCCATCATCTTCTCCATTCCAACTGAGAGAAGTGCTGCTAGTGCATTCCAAAGCAGCTCAGTGTGTCCAGGCAGTGGTGGAGGCTCTGCACAAAGAGGGAGCAGAAGCAGTGCCTCTGCCCAAGGCAAGACCAGTATGGCCGAACTGTGGCACAGTTTTCTGTGCCCGCCACAAAAGTCTACACCATCACAGACGGCTCCAGTCAGCAGGAGGCAACGGTTCCGTCAGATGGTGACAGACTACATGTCTTGCCCTCTTGCTGTACTCCCAGACGGCTCTTCCCCTTTCAAGTTTTGGGTCTCAAAGCTGGATACATGGCCAGAGCTAAGCCAGTATGCATTGGAGGTGCTGTCTTGCCCTGCGGCCAGTGTATTATCGGAACGTGTCTTTAGTGCTGCAGGTGGTGTACTAACTGACCGTCGCATGCGACTATCCTCCGATAACGTTGACCGGCTTACTTTCCTGAAAATGAACAAGGCCTGGATCTCGCATGAATTTGCCACTCCTCCTCCTGATTAACTAATTAGGTCACTGTATACGTTATCCAGGTCTCCTGTTGTGTTCATCTTTCTACCACCTGAACTTAAATTCCTGGGCTCCAACACCGCCAGTTGAGGCTCAGAAGTGCCGTCTGCACAGTCAAAACATACGACCCAGTGTTATTGGGTTTCAGTAACGTCAGCTGATCCCCAGCTGTGTAGCCGGCAATGTGTCATGCGACCGCCACGCTGACACAACAACTGAAATGTAAGGGAATCTGTCCCCCCCCCAAGGCGTTTGTTACTGAAAGAGCCACCTTGTACAGCAGTAATGCTGCACAAGGAAAAAGGTAGCTATTTTGGTTTTGCTCCTTGCACACGCAAAACTTAACACTTATAAAATGTGTCCACTGATACCGTAAAACCGTCCCGGAGGTGGGACTTTCCTTCGTAATATGACGCAGCACAGCCGTCATTCCTACCCCCCCGGCGCCGCGCCCCGGCTCATCAGCGTTGTTTGATTCCGTCCCGGAGCCTGCGCTGTTATGTTATCCCGTGGCCAGGCACACTTAGCGCTGCCCGTCTTCTGGCATCTTTTGGTGTCAGGCTGGCTGCGCCTGTGCGGCCGCGCTGGCCGAGAGCCCGCCTCGCAGTGTCTTCTGATTTAATCCCACTGGGGGCCTGGGATCCATGGACATGCGCAGTGCATATCTGAACCTCCACCTCTCACTCATCTCCCTATGGCTTCTTCAGACTGTTCGGTGTCAGCTGGTCCCTAATAGCATGCCACGGCCATGACACCGCACAGTCTTAAGAAGCCATAGGGAGGGGAGTGAGAGGTTCAGATATGCACTGCGCATGTCCATGGATCCCAGGCCCCCAGTGGGATTAAATCAGAAGACACTGCGAGGCGGGCTCTCGGCCAGCGCGGCCGCACAGGCGCAGCCAGCCTGACACCAAATGATGTCAGAAGACGGGCAGCGCTAAGTGTGCCTGTCCACGGGATAACATAACAGCGCAGGCTCCGGGACGGAATCAAACAACGCTGAGGAGCCGGGGCACGGCGGCGGGGGGGGGGTAGGAATGACGGCTGTGCTGCGTCATATTACGAAGGAAAGTCCCACCTCCGGGACGGTTTCACGGCTTCAGGGGACACATTTTATAAGTGTTTAGTTCTGTGTTTGCAAGGAGCATGATGAAAAGAGCCACCTTTTCCTTTTGCATATTTTGTGCTGCACAAGCTGGCTCTTTCAGCTACAAACGCCTTGGGGGGGGTTAAAGGTTCCCTTTCGACTTTCTCAGGCTTCGGCCTACATTGTGTTCCTCTGCTTTTCCACCTGCCCCTGGGCTCCAACACCGCCAGTTGCCGTCCAGAAGTGCTGTACGCACAGTCAACAGTCGCTCCTCTGTTATTGGGGTTCAGTAACGTCAGCTGTTCCCCTGCTGTGTGTGTGGCAATCCCTCCTACCTCCTCCAACCTCCTCCTCCTCCACCTGTCCCTGGGCTCCAACACCGCCAGTTGCCGTCCAGAAGTGCTGTACGCACAGTCAACAGTCCCTCCTCTGTTATTGGGGTTCAGTAACGTCAGCTGTTCCCCTGCTGTGTGTGTGGCAATCCCTCCTACCTCCTCCAACCTCCTCCTCCTCCACCTGTCCCTGGGCTCCAACACCGCCAGTTGCCGTCCAGAAGTGCTGTACGCACAGTCAACAGTCGCTCCTCTGTTATTGGTGTTCATTAACGTCAGCTGTTCCCCTGCTGTGTGTGTGGCAATCCCTCCTACCTCCTCCAACCTCCTCCTCCTCCACCTGTCCCTGGGCTCCAACACCGCCAGTTGCCATCCAGAAGTGCTGTACGCACAGTCAACAGTCGCTCCTCTGTTATTGGGGTTCAGTAACGTCAGCTGTTCCCCTGCTGTGTGTGTGGCAATCCCTCCTACCTCCTCCAACCTCCTCCTCCTCCACCTGTCCCTGGGCTCCAACACCGCCAGTTGCCGTCCAGAAGTGCTGTACGCACAGTCAACAGTCGCTCCTCTGTTATTGGGGTTCAGTAACGTCAGCTGTTCCCCTGCTGTGTGTGTGGCAATCCCTCCTACCTCCTCCAACCTCCTCCTCCTCCACCTGTCCCTGGGCTCCAACACCGCCAGTTGCCGTCCAGAAGTGCTGTACGCACAGTCAACAGTCCCTCCTCTGTTATTGGGGTTCAGTAACGACAGCTGTTCCCCTGCTGTGTGTGTGGCAATCCCTCCTACCTCCTCCAACCTCCTCCTCCTCCACCTGTCCCTGGGCTCCAACACCGCCAGTTGCCGTCCAGAAGTGCTGTACGCACAGTCAACAGTCGCTCCTCTGTTATTGGGGTTCAGTAACGTCAGCTGTTCCCCTGCTGTGTGTGTGGCAATCCCTCCTACCTCCTCCAACCTCCTCCTCCTCCACCTGTCCCTGGGCTCCAACACCGCCAGTTGCCGTCCAGAAGTGCTGTACGCACAGTCAACAGTCCCTCCTCTGTTATTGGGGTTCAGTAACGTCAGCTGTTCCCCTGCTGTGTGTGTGGCAATCCCTCCTACCTCCTCCAACCTCCTCCTCCTCCACCTGTCCCTGGGCTCCAACACCGCCAGTTGCCGTCCAGAAGTGCTGTACGCACAGTCAACAGTCGCTCCTCTGTTATTGGGGTTCAGTAACGTCAGCTGTTCCCCTGCTGTGTGTGTGGCAATCCCTCCTACCTCCTCCAACCTCCTCCTCCTCCACCTGTCCCTGGGCTCCAACACCGCCAGTTGCCGTCCAAAAGTGCTGTACGCACAGTCAACAGTCCCTCCTCTGTTATTGGGGTTCAGTAACGTCAGCTGTTCCCCTGCTGTGTGTGTGGCAATCCCTCCTACCTCCTCCAACCTCCTCCTCCTCCACCTGTCCCTGGGCTCCAACACCGCCAGTTGCCGTCCAGAAGTGCTGTACGCACAGTCAACAGTCCCTCCTCTGTTATTGGGGTTCAGTAACGTCAGCTGTTCCCCTGCTGTGTGTGTGGCAATCCCTCCTACCTCCTCCAACCTCCTCCTCCTCCACCTGTCCCTGGGCTCCAACACCGCCAGTTGCCGTCCAGAAGTGCTGTACGCACAGTCAACAGTCGCTCCTCTGTTATTGGGGTTCAGTAACGTCAGCTGTTCCCCTGCTGTGTATACGGCAACGTGTACTGCGACCGCCACGCAGGCACAACAAGTTAAATTTAAGGGAACCTGTCCCCCCCCCCTCCAGGCGTTTGTTACTGAAGGAGCCACCTTGTGCAGCAGTAATAATGATGCAAAGGGAAAAAGTGCCTCTTTTCGTGGTGCTCCTTGCAGATGCTGAACCTAACACTTATGAAATGTGTCCCCTCACAGCGTTCAACCGTCCGGTAGGTGGAACTTTCCTTTGTCATGTGACGCAGCACAGCCGTCATTTTTACCCCCTTGGCGCCGTGCGCCACCTCCTCAGCGTTGTTTGAATCTGTCCCGGAGCCTGCGCTGTTAGTTTACCCCTTGGCCATGCACACATTTTGCGCTGCCCGTCTTCTGACATCATTTGCTGTCAGGCTGGCTGCGCCTGTGCTGGTGCGCTGTCCGAGATTCAGCCTCGCGGTGTCGTCTAATGTAATCCCACCGCGGGCCTGGGATCCGTGTCCATGCGCAGTGCATATCCTCGCCTCTCACTCCCCTCCCTACGGCTTCTAAAGACTGTTCGGTGTCAGCTGATCCCTAATAGCATGCCACGGCCGTGACACCGCACAGTCTTAAGAAGCCGTAGGGAGGGGAGTGAGAGGCGAGGATATGCACTGCGCATGGACACGGATCCCAGGCCCGCGGTGGGATTACATTAGACGACACCGCGAGGCTGAATCTCGGACAGCGCACCCGCACAGGCGCAGTCAGCCTGACAGCAAATGATGTCAGAAGACGGGCAGCGCAAAATGTGTGCATGGCCAAGGGGTAACCTAACAGCGCAGGCTCCGGGACAGATTCAAACAACGCTGAGGAGGTGGCGCACGGCGCCAAGGGGGTAAAAATGACGGCTGTGCTGCGTCACATGACAAAGGAAAGTTCCACCTACCGGACGGTTGAACGCTGTGAGGGGACACATTTCATAAGTGTTAGGTTCAGCATCTGCAAGGACCATAATTAAAAGAGCTAAGTTGACCTTTTCCAGCATTAGTGCTGTACACGATGGCTCTTCCAGCTACAAACGCCTGGGGGGGGGGTTAAAGGTTTCCTTTCAACTTGCTCCAGTGCAGGCTTCGGCCTACACTCCGCTCCCCCTGCTCCTCCTGCAGAGCCCGGGCTCCAACACCGCCAGTTGGGGCCCGGTACTGCTAGCTGCACAGAGAAAAACACCTCGCCAATGTGTCAGTGGGGTTCAGCACCGCCAGCTGTTCCCCTGCTGTGCAGCCGGCAACGTGTCCTGCAACTGCCACGCAGGCACAACAGACCCAAAAGCTGCCGCCAGTGCAGGCTTCGGCCTACACTCTGCTCCATCTCCTCCTCCTGCTGACCCCGGGCTCTAACACCGCCAGTTGGGGCCCGGTACTGCTAGCTGCACAGAGAAAAACACCAGCCAATGTGTCAGTGGGGTTCAGCACCGCCAGCTGTTCCCCTGCTGTGCAGCCGGCATCGTGTCCTGCAAAAGCCACGCAGACACCAGAACTGAAATTGAAGGGAACCTGTCCCCCCTCCCCCAGGCGTTTTTACGTTATCCAGCCACCTTGTACAGCGGTAATGCTGCATGTGTGCAAGGTGGCTCATAAACGTATTCTCCTCGCACATGTGGAACTGAAAACACGTCTGAAATGTGTCCTCTGTGTGACCATTTAACCGTCCCGGTGGTGTGACTTTCCTTTGTAATGACACGCTGCAACCCCCTTGGTAGCGCTGCCCGTCTTCTGGCATCATTGTTTGGCTGGCTGCGCCTCTGCGGCCGCCCTGACCCACACAACGTTCCTCGGTGTCTTATTTATTGGGACTGCGAGGGTGTGATTGATGGGCATGATCAGTGCATCAGTTCGCCTGTCCCTCCTCTCCTTCCGCCTTCTTCGGACTGTGCGGCTTCATGGCCGTGGCATGCGATAAGGGATCAGATGACGCCGCACAGTCTGAAGCGGGTGTAAGGACCCGAGTGTGAGAGGCGAACATATGTGCTGCGCCAGGCCCTGAATCCCAGCCCCGCAGTGTTTTAACAATGTTAAGACACTGCGGGGCTGGGATTCATGGTCATCGCGAACCGCACCGGCCGACATTAAATGATGTCAGAAGATGGGCAGCGCTAACAGCGCTAGGCCAGGGGACAACACGACAGCGCAGACTCCTGTACAGCAAATAACAACGCTCAGGAGGCTGCACCCAGCACCAAGGTGGGATTCTTGACATCTGTGCTGCGTCTCATTACAAAGGGAACTCGCGCCTCCAACACAGTTTGACTGTATAAAGGGCTAAATGTTAGACGTGTTTCATTCAGCGTGTGCAAGTAGCGAAATTAAAAGAGCAACCTTTGACTTGTGCAGCACTACTGCTGCATAAGCTGTGGCTCTTCTACTTTGTAACCCCTGAGGGGGGGTTAAAGGTTACCTTTGAAATTGGTTCAATTAGGCTTCGGCCTACACTCTGCTCCCCCTGCAGAGCCCGGGCTCCAACACCGCCAGTTGGGGCCTGGTACTGCTAGCTGCACAGAGAAAAACACCTCGCCAATGTGTCAGTGGGGTTCAGCACCGCCAGCTGTTCCCCTGCTGTGCAGCCGGCAACGTGTCCTGCAACTGCCACGCAGGCACAACAGACCCAAAAGCTGCCGCCAGTGCAGGCTTCGGCCTACACTCTGCTCCATCTCCTCCTCCTGCTGACCCCGGGCTCTAACACCGCCAGTTGGGGCCCGGTACTGCTAGCTGCACAGAGAAAAACACCAGCCAATGTGTCAGTGGGGTTCAGCACCGCCAGCTGTTCCCCTGCTGTGCAGCCGGCATCGTGTCCTGCAAAAGCCACGCAGACACCAGAACTGAAATTGAAGGGAACCTGTCCCCCCTCCCCCAGGCGTTTTTACGTTATCCAGCCACCTTGTACAGCGGTAATGCTGCATGTGTGCAAGGTGGCTCATAAACGTATTCTCCTCGCACATGTGGAACTGAAAACACGTCTGAAATGTGTCCTCTGTGTGACCATTTAACCGTCCCGGTGGTGTGACTTTCCTTTGTAATGACACGCTGCAACCCCCTTGGTAGCGCTGCCCGTCTTCTGGCATCATTGTTTGGCTGGCTGCGCCTCTGCGGCCGCCCTGACCCACACAACGCCCCTCGGTGTCTTATTTATTGGGACTGCGAGGGTGTGATTGATGGGCATGATCAGTGCATCAGTTCGCCTGTCCCTCCTCTCCTTCCGCCTTCTTCGGACTGTGCGGCTTCATGGCCGTGGCATGCGATAAGGGATCAGATGACGCCGCACAGTCTGAAGCGGGTGTAAGGACCCGAGTGTGAGAGGCGAACATATGTGCTGCGCCAGGCCCTGAATCCCAGCCCCGCAGTGTTTTAACAATGTTAAGACACTGCGGGGCTGGGATTCATGGTCATCGCGAACCGCACCGGCCGACATTAAATGATGTCAGAAGATGGGCAGCGCTAACAGCGCTAGGCCAGGGGACAACACGACAGCGCAGACTCCTGTACAGCAAATAACAACGCTCAGGAGGCTGCACCCAGCACCAAGGTGGGATTCTTGACATCTGTGCTGCGTCTCATTACAAAGGGAACTCGCGCCTCCAACACAGTTTGACTGTATAAAGGGCTAAATGTTAGACGTGTTTCATTCAGCGTGTGCAAGGAGCGAAATTAAAAGAGCAACCTTTGACTTGTGCAGCACTACTGCTGCATAAGCTGTGGCTCTTCTACTTTGTAACCCCTGAGGTGGGGTTAAAGGTTACCTTTGAAATTGGTTCAATTAGGCTTCGGCCTACACTCTGCTCCCCCTGCAGAGCCCGGGCTCCAACACCGCCAGTTGGGGCCCGGTACTGCTAGCTGCACAGAGAAAAACACCTCGCCAATGTGTCAGTGGGGTTCAGCACCGCCAGCTGTTCCCCTGCTGTGCAGCCGGCAACGTGTCCTGCAACTGCCACGCAGGCACAACAGACCCAAAAGCTGCCGCCAGTGCAGGCTTCGGCCTACACTCTGCTCCATCTCCTCCTCCTGCTGACCCCGGGCTCTAACACCGCCAGTTGGGGCCCAGTACTGCTAGCTGCACAGAGAAAAACACCAGCCAATGTGTCAGTGGGGTTCAGCACCGCCAGCTGTTCCCCTGCTGTGCAGCCGGCATCGTGTCCTGCAAAAGCCACGCAGACACCAGAACTGAAATTGAAGGGAACCTGTCCCCCCTCCCCCAGGCGTTTTTACGTTATCCAGCCACCTTGTACAGCGGTAATGCTGCATGTGTGCAAGGTGGCTCATAAACGTATTCTCCTCGCACATGTGGAACTGAAAACACGTCTGAAATGTGTCCTCTGTGTGACCATTTAACCGTCCCGGTGGTGTGACTTTCCTTTGTAATGACACGCTGCAACCCCCTTGGTAGCGCTGCCCGTCTTCTGGCATCATTGTTTGGCTGGCTGCGCCTCTGCGGCCGCCCTGACCCACACAACGCCCCTCGGTGTCTTATTTATTGGGACTGCGAGGGTGTGATTGATGGGCATGATCAGTGCATCAGTTCGCCTGTCCCTCCTCTCCTTCCGCCTTCTTCGGACTGTGCGGCTTCATGGCCGTGGCATGCGATAAGGGATCAGATGACGCCGCACAGTCTGAAGCGGGTGTAAGGACCCGAGTGTGAGAGGCGAACATATGTGCTGCGCCAGGCCCTGAATCCCAGCCCCGCAGTGTTTTAACAATGTTAAGACACTGCGGGGCTGGGATTCATGGTCATCGCGAACCGCACCGGCCGACATTAAATGATGTCAGAAGATGGGCAGCGCTAACAGCGCTAGGCCAGGGGACAACACGACAGCGCAGACTCCTGTACAGCAAATAACAACGCTCAGGAGGCTGCACCCAGCACCAAGGTGGGATTCTTGACATCTGTGCTGCGTCTCATTACAAAGGGAACTCGCGCCTCCAACACAGTTTGACTGTATAAAGGGCTAAATGTTAGACGTGTTTCATTCAGCGTGTGCAAGGAGCGAAATTAAAAGAGCAACCTTTGACTTGTGCAGCACTACTGCTGCATAAGCTGTGGCTCTTCTACTTTGTAACCCCTGAGGGGGGGTTAAAGGTTACCTTTGAAATTGGTTCAATTAGGCTTCGGCCTACACTCTGCTCCCCCTGCAGAGCCCGGGCTCCAACACCGCCAGTTGGGGCCCGGTACTGCTAGCTGCACAGAGAAAAACACCTCGCCAATGTGTCAGTGGGGTTCAGCACCGCCAGCTGTTCCCCTGCTGTGCAGCCGGCAACGTGTCCTGCAACTGCCACGCAGGCACAACAGACCCAAAAGCTGCCGCCAGTGCAGGCTTCGGCCTACACTCTGCTCCATCTCCTCCTCCTGCTGACCCCGGGCTCTAACACCGCCAGTTGGGGCCCGGTACTGCTAGCTGCACAGAGAAAAACACCAGCCAATGTGTCAGTGGGGTTCAGCACCGCCAGCTGTTCCCCTGCTGTGCAGCCGGCATCGTGTCCTGCAAAAGCCACGCAGACACCAGAACTGAAATTGAAGGGAACCTGTCCCCCCTCCCCCAGGCGTTTTTACGTTATCCAGCCACCTTGTACAGCGGTAATGCTGCATGTGTGCAAGGTGGCTCATAAACGTATTCTCCTCGCACATGTGGAACTGAAAACACGTCTGAAATGTGTCCTCTGTGTGACCATTTAACCGTCCCGGTGGTGTGACTTTCCTTTGTAATGACACGCTGCAACCCCCTTGGTAGCGCTGCCCGTCTTCTGGCATCATTGTTTGGCTGGCTGCGCCTCTGCGGCCGCCCTGACCCACACAACGCCCCTCGGTGTCTTATTTATTGGGACTGCGAGGGTGTGATTGATGGGCATGATCAGTGCATCAGTTCGCCTGTCCCTCCTCTCCTTCCGCCTTCTTCGGACTGTGCGGCTTCATGGCCGTGGCATGTGATAAGGGATCAGATGACGCCGCACAGTCTGAAGCGGGTGTAAGGGCCCGAGTGTGAGAGGCGAACATATGTGCTGCACCAGGCCCTGAATCCCAGCCCCGCAGTGTTTTAACAATGTTAAGACACTGTGGGGCTGGGATTCATGGTCATCGCGAACCGCACCGGCCGACATTAAATGATGTCAGAAGATGGGCAGCGCTAACAGCGCTAGGCCAGGGGACAACACGACAGCGCAGACTCCTGTACAGCAAATAACAACGCTCAGGAGGCTGCACCCAGCACCAAGGTGGGATTCTTGACATCTGTGCTGCGTCTCATTACAAAGGGAACTCGCGCCTCCAACACAGTTTGACTGTATAAAGGGCTAAATGTTAGACGTGTTTCATTCAGCGTGTGCAAGGAGCGAAATTAAAAGAGCAACCTTTGACTTGTGCAGCACTACTGCTGCATAAGCTGTGGCTCTTCTACTTTGTAACCCCTGAGGGGGGGTTAAAGGTTACCTTTGAAATTGGTTCAATTAGGCTTCGGCCTACACTCTGCTCCCCCTGCAGAGCCCGGGCTCCAACACCGCCAGTTGGGGCCCGGTACTGCTAGCTGCACAGAGAAAAACACCTCGCCAATGTGTCAGTGGGGTTCAGCACCGCCAGCTGTTCCCCTGCTGTGCAGCCGGCAACGTGTCCTGCAACTGCCACGCAGGCACAACAGACCCAAAAGCTGCCGCCAGTGCAGGCTTCGGCCTACACTCTGCTCCATCTCCTCCTCCTGCTGACCCCGGGCTCTAACACCGCCAGTTGGGGCCCGGTACTGCTAGCTGCACAGAGAAAAACACCAGCCAATGTGTCAGTGGGGTTCAGCACCGCCAGCTGTTCCCCTGCTGTGCAGCCGGCATCGTGTCCTGCAAAAGCCACGCAGACACCAGAACTGAAATTGAAGGGAACCTGTCCCCCCTCCCCCAGGCGTTTTTACGTTATCCAGCCACCTTGTACAGAGGTAATGCTGCATGTGTGCAAGGTGGCTCATAAACGTATTCTCCTCGCACATGTGGAACTGAAAACACGTCTGAAATGTGCCCTCTGTGTGACCATTTAACCGTCCCGGTGGTGTGACTTTCCTTTGTAATGACACGCTGCAACCCCCTTGGTAGCGCTGCCCGTCTTCTGGCATCATTGTTTGGCTGGCTGCGCCTCTGCGGCCGCCCTGACCCACACAACGCCCCTCGGTGTCTTATTTATTGGGACTGCGAGGGTGTGATTGATGGGCATGATCAGTGCATCAGTTCGCCTGTCCCTCCTCTCCTTCCGCCTTCTTCGGACTGTGCGGCTTCATGGCCGTGGCATGCGATAAGGGATCAGATGACGCCGCACAGTCTGAAGCGGGTGTAAGGACCCGAGTGTGAGAGGCGAACATATGTGCTGCGCCAGGCCCTGAATCCCAGCCCCGCAGTGTTTTAACAATGTTAAGACACTGCGGGGCTGGGATTCATGGTCATCGCGAACCGCACCGGCCGACATTAAATGATGTCAGAAGATGGGCAGCGCTAACAGCGCTAGGCCAGGGGACAACACGACAGCGCAGACTCCTGTACAGCAAATAACAACGCTCAGGAGGCTGCACC
Organism: Ranitomeya variabilis; assembly: GCF_051348905.1. Taxonomy (NCBI): domain Eukaryota; kingdom Metazoa; phylum Chordata; class Amphibia; order Anura; family Dendrobatidae; genus Ranitomeya; species Ranitomeya variabilis. The sequence goes on from NC_135233.1 coordinate 480,219,634, forward strand.
CAGCACCAAGGTGGGATTCTTGACATCTGTGCTGCGTCTCATTACAAAGGGAACTCGCGCCTCCAACACAGTTTGACTGTATAAAGGGCTAAATGTTAGACGTGTTTCATTCAGCGTGTGCAAGGAGCGAAATTAAAAGAGCAACCTTTGACTTGTGCAGCACTACTGCTGCATAAGCTGTGGCTCTTCTACTTTGTAACCCCTGAGGGGGGGTTAAAGGTTACCTTTGAAATTGGTTCAATTAGGCTTCGGCCTACACTCTGCTCCCCCTGCAGAGCCCGGGCTCCAACACCGCCAGTTGGGGCCCGGTACTGCTAGCTGCACAGAGAAAAACACCTCGCCAATGTGTCAGTGGGGTTCAGCACCGCCAGCTGTTCCCCTGCTGTGCAGCCGGCAACGTGTCCTGCAACTGCCACGCAGGCACAACAGACCCAAAAGCTGCCGCCAGTGCAGGCTTCGGCCTACACTCTGCTCCATCTCCTCCTCCTGCTGACCCCGGGCTCTAACACCGCCAGTTGGGGCCCGGTACTGCTAGCTGCACAGAGAAAAACACCAGCCAATGTGTCAGTGGGGTTCAGCACCGCCAGCTGTTCCCCTGCTGTGCAGCCGGCATCGTGTCCTGCAAAAGCCACGCAGACACCAGAACTGAAATTGAAGGGAACCTGTCCCCCCTCCCCCAGGCGTTTTTACGTTATCCAGCCACCTTGTACAGCGGTAATGCTGCATGTGTGCAAGGTGGCTCATAAACGTATTCTCCTCGCACATGTGGAACTGAAAACACGTCTGAAATGTGTCCTCTGTGTGACCATTTAACCGTCCCGGTGGTGTGACTTTCCTTTGTAATGACACGCTGCAACCCCCTTGGTAGCGCTGCCCATCTTCTGGCATCATTGTTTGGCTGGCTGCGCCTCTGCGGCCGCCCTGACCCACACAACGTTCCTCGGTGTCTTATTTATTGGGACTGCGAGGGTGTGATTGATGGGCATGATCAGTGCATCAGTTCGCCTGTCCCTCCTCTCCTTCCGCCTTCTTCGGACTGTGCGGCTTCATGGCCGTGGCATGCGATAAGGGATCAGATGACGCCGCACAGTCTGAAGCGGGTGTAAGGACCCGAGTGTGAGAGGCGAACATATGTGCTGCGCCAGGCCCTGAATCCCAGCCCCGCAGTGTTTTAACAATGTTAAGACACTGCGGGGCTGGGATTCATGGTCATCGCGAACCGCACCGGCCGACATTAAATGATGTCAGAAGATGGGCAGCGCTAACAGCGCTAGGCCAGGGGACAACACGACAGCGCAGACTCCTGTACAGCAAATAACAACGCTCAGGAGGCTGCACCCAGCACCAAGGTGGGATTCTTGACATCTGTGCTGCGTCTCATTACAAAGGGAACTCGCGCCTCCAACACAGTTTGACTGTATAAAGGGCTAAATGTTAGACGTGTTTCATTCAGCGTGTGCAAGGAGCGAAATTAAAAGAGCAACCTTTGACTTGTGCAGCACTACTGCTGCATAAGCTGTGGCTCTTCTACTTTGTAACCCCTGAGGGGGGGTTAAAGGTTACCTTTGAAATTGGTTCAATTAGGCTTCGGCCTACACTCTGCTCCCCCTGCAGAGCCCGGGCTCCAACACCGCCAGTTGGGGCCCGGTACTGCTAGCTGCACAGAGAAAAACACCTCGCCAATGTGTCAGTGGGGTTCAGCACCGCCAGCTGTTCCCCTGCTGTGCAGCCGGCAACGTGTCCTGCAACTGCCACGCAGGCACAACAGACCCAAAAGCTGCCGCCAGTGCAGGCTTCGGCCTACACTCTGCTCCATCTCCTCCTCCTGCTGACCCCGGGCTCTAACACCGCCAGTTGGGGCCCGGTACTGCTAGCTGCACAGAGAAAAACACCAGCCAATGTGTCAGTGGGGTTCAGCACCGCCAGCTGTTCCCCTGCTGTGCAGCCGGCATCGTGTCCTGCAAAAGCCACGCAGACACCAGAACTGAAATTGAAGGGAACCTGTCCCCCCTCCCCCAGGCGTTTTTACGTTATCCAGCCACCTTGTACAGCGGTAATGCTGCATGTGTGCAAGGTGGCTCATAAACGTATTCTCCTCGCACATGTGGAACTGAAAACACGTCTGAAATGTGTCCTCTGTGTGACCATTTAACCGTCCCGGTGGTGTGACTTTCCTTTGTAATGACACGCTGCAACCCCCTTGGTAGCGCTGCCCGTCTTCTGGCATCATTGTTTGGCTGGCTGCGCCTCTGCGGCCGCCCTGACCCACACAACGCCCCTCGGTGTCTTATTTATTGGGACTGCGAGGGTGTGATTGATGGGCATGATCAGTGCATCAGTTCGCCTGTCCCTCCTCTCCTTCCGCCTTCTTCGGACTGTGCGGCTTCATGGCCGTGGCATGCAATAAGGGATCAGATGACGCCGCACAGTCTGAAGCGGGTGTAAGGACCCGAGTGTGAGAGGCGAACATATGTGCTGCGCCAGGCCCTGAATCCCAGCCCCGCAGTGTTTTAACAATGTTAAGACACTGCGGGGCTGGGATTCATGGTCATCGCGAACCGCACCGGCCGACATTAAATGATGTCAGAAGATGGGCAGCGCTAACAGCGCTAGGCCAGGGGACAACACGACAGCGCAGACTCCTGTACAGCAAATAACAACGCTCAGGAGGCTGCACCCAGCACCAAGGTGGGATTCTTGACATCTGTGCTGCGTCTCATTACAAAGGGAACTCGCGCCTCCAACACAGTTTGACTGTATAAAGGGCTAAATGTTAGACGTGTTTCATTCAGCGTGTGCAAGGAGCGAAATTAAAAGAGCAACCTTTGACTTGTGCAGCACTACTGCTGCATAAGCTGTGGCTCTTCTACTTTGTAACCCCTGAGGGGGGGTTAAAGGTTACCTTTGAAATTGGTTCAATTAGGCTTCGGCCTACACTCTGCTCCCCCTGCAGAGCCCGGGCTCCAACACCGCCAGTTGGGGCCCAGTACTGCTAGCTGCACAGAGAAAAACACCTCGCCAATGTGTCAGTGGGGTTCAGCACCGCCAGCTGTTCCCCTGCTGTGCAGCCGGCAACGTGTCCTGCAACTGCCACGCAGGCACAACAGACCCAAAAGCTGCCGCCAGTGCAGGCTTCGGCCTACACTCTGCTCCATCTCCTCCTCCTGCTGACCCCGGGCTCTAACACCGCCAGTTGGGGCCCGGTACTGCTAGCTGCACAGAGAAAAACACCAGCCAATGTGTCAGTGGGGTTCAGCACCGCCAGCTGTTCCCCTGCTGTGCAGCCGGCATCGTGTCCTGCAAAAGCCACGCAGACACCAGAACTGAAATTGAAGGGAACCTGTCCCCCCTCCCCCAGGCGTTTTTACGTTATCCAGCCACCTTGTACAGCGGTAATGCTGCATGTGTGCAAGGTGGCTCATAAACGTATTCTCCTCGCACATGTGGAACTGAAAACACGTCTGAAATGTGTCCTCTGTGTGACCATTTAACCGTCCCGGTGGTGTGACTTTCCTTTGTAATGACACGCTGCAACCCCCTTGGTAGCGCTGCCCGTCTTCTGGCATCATTGTTTGACTGGCTGCGCCTCTGCGGCCGCCCTGACCCACACAACGCCCCTCGGTGTCTTATTTATTGGGACTGCGAGGGTGTGATTGATGGGCATGATCAGTGCATCAGTTCGCCTGTCCCTCCTCTCCTTCCGCCTTCTTCGGACTGTGCGGCTTCATGGCCGTGGCATGCGATAAGGGATCAGATGACGCCGCACAGTCTGAAGCGGGTGTAAGGACCCGAGTGTGAGAGGCGAACATATGTGCTGCGCCAGGCCCTGAATCCCAGCCCCGCAGTGTTTTAACAATGTTAAGACACTGCGGGGCTGGGATTCATGGTCATCGCGAACCGCACCGGCCGACATTAAATGATGTCAGAAGATGGGCAGCGCTAACAGCGCTAGGCCAGGGGACAACACGACAGCGCAGACTCCTGTACAGCAAATAACAACGCTCAGGAGGCTGCACCCAGCACCAAGGTGGGATTCTTGACATCTGTGCTGCGTCTCATTACAAAGGGAACTCGCGCCTCCAACACAGTTTGACTGTATAAAGGGCTAAATGTTAGACGTGTTTCATTCAGCGTGTGCAAGGAGCGAAATTAAAAGAGCAACCTTTGACTTGTGCAGCACTACTGCTGCATAAGCTGTGGCTCTTCTACTTTGTAACCCCTGAGGGGGGGTTAAAGGTTACCTTTGAAATTGGTTCAATTAGGCTTCGGCCTACACTCTGCTCCCCCTGCAGAGCCCGGGCTCCAACACCGCCAGTTGGGGCCCGGTACTGCTAGCTGCACAGAGAAAAACACCTCGCCAATGTGTCAGTGGGGTTCAGCACCGCCAGCTGTTCCCCTGCTGTGCAGCCGGCAACGTGTCCTGCAACTGCCACGCAGGCACAACAGACCCAAAAGCTGCCGCCAGTGCAGGCTTCGGCCTACACTCTGCTCCATCTCCTCCTCCTGCTGACCCCGGGCTCTAACACCGCCAGTTGGGGCCCGGTACTGCTAGCTGCACAGAGAAAAACACCAGCCAATGTGTCAGTGGGGTTCAGCACCGCCAGCTGTTCCCCTGCTGTGCAGCCGGCATCGTGTCCTGCAAAAGCCACGCAGACACTTGCTCTTGTACCTTCTGCTCCCCATCCTGGTTCCAGTACCGTCAGCTGGTTCCGGGCAGAGCCTTTGGCTTAGGTGCCTCCCTCTGGGTATCCGAGTTCCACCAACGTCAGGTGGTCCTTGGTAGTGCTTTCAGGCACGGGTACCTCCTGCTTAGTAACCGGGTTCCAGTAACGTCAGCTGGTCCTCGGTAGTTCCATTGGCTCTTGGACCTTCGGCTACCCATCCGGGTTCCAGCACCGTCAGCTGGTTCTCGGCAGTGTCTTTTGCTCTTGTACCTTCTGCTCCCCATCCTGGTTCCAGTACCGTCAGCTGGTTCCAGGCAGAGCCTTTGGCTTAGGTGCCTCCCTCTGGGTATCCGAGTTCCACCAACGTCAGGTGGTCCTTGGTAGTGCTTTCAGGCACGGGTACCTCCTGCTTAGTAACCGGGTTCCAGTAACGTCAGCTGGTCCTCGGTAGTTCCATTGGCTCTTGGACCTTCGGGTAGCCATCCGAGTTCCAGTTCCATCAGCTGGTTCTCGGCATTTTCTCAGCCTTCTTGTACCTTCTGCTACATTTCCAAGTTCAAGAGACTAAACACGATGACCCGGAAGACCACCCCTAAGATGACAACGACACCAGAGACGACAACCACCGTGATGACGACGACCCTGGAGACGATGACCCTGAAGACCACCCCGATGATGACGACCCCGGAGACGACGACCCTGAAGACCACCCCGATGACGACGACCCCGGAGACGACGACCCCGGAGAAGAACAAGAGGCTGCAGAACAAATAGCAGAAGAACATTAAGCATAACACAAAATATCAGAGCAAAAAATATTATCTAAATTATAAGCAGAAGAAGACTAAGCAGTGTATGGGGGTGAGTCCGTTCCTCCTCGTGGTGCCCCTGGATAAAGCCTGATGCTGCAGGCCAAACTGAACGCGGACAAATGTAACTGTTTTGTGACAGGCAGAACGGAAGGTGTAATCTTCAAACTTTTATAGATAACAACTACGGGAATGCCTGTCACAAATAAGAATATGATGAAGAAGTAGAATATGATGAAGATAATAGTAAAATAAAAAGAATATGAACAATGTAACCCAAAAAATAATAGGTAGAAGATGAAGAAGAAGATGAATAAGGTGAAGAAGTTGATGTCAAAGAAGCTGATGATGAGGATAATGAAGAAGAAAGCGTGGGAGAAGTAAAAAAGAAGGTGAAGGGCGTGGAAGTAGTGAAACATCAATATCTGACATAAAAAAAAAAAAAATTAACATAGTCAAATTCTTTCTAACGCCGAACGTCATAAAAAAAAAAAAAAATCCTGCTATTCTATTACATTGGGCTAAACCTCTGTGCCTTTAATATCTCCGCCACGTCCCCCAATACATCCTACATTATTCTTAGTTGTTTTCCTTCATGTAGAATGAACCTACAAGTTTATAAAGGGTTTATTTTAATTCCGATATTTTCGTCCCATTGACTTGCATTGGGATCGGGTATCGGTATCGGATTGGATCCGATATTTTGACGGTATCGGCTGATACTTTCCGATACCGATACTTTCCGATATCGGAAGGTATCGCTCAACACTACTCATGGCAGTTTTAAATCGGTTACATGGATACACAGGCAGCATTGTGGTAAGTGGAAGAGTATTGCAAGGAGGGACCGCAGACAGGCTAATGAAGGGCTAAAATAATTAAAAATAGGCTCAAGGCAGTTTAAAATTGGTTACATGGATACATAGGCAGCATTGTGGTCAGTGGAGGAGTATTGCAAGGAGGGACCGCAGACAGGCTAATGAAGGCCTAAAATAACTAAAAATAGGCTCAAGGCAGTTTAAAATCGGTTACATGGATACATAGGCAGCATTGTGGTCAGTGGAGGAGTATTGCAAGTAGGGACCGCAGACAGGCTAATGAAGGCCCGCAGACAGGCTAATGAAGGCCTAAAATAACTAAAAATAGGCTCATGGCAGTTTTAAATCGGTTACATGGATACACAGGCAGCACTGTGGTCAGTGGAGGAGTATTGCAAGGAGGGACCGCAGACAGGCTAATGAAGGCCTAAAATAATTAAAAATAGGCTCACGGCAGTTTAAAATCGGTTACATGGATACATAGGCAGCATTGTGGTCAGTGGAGGAGTATTGCAAGTAGGGACCGCAGACAGGCTAATAAAGGCCCGCAGACAGGCTAATGAATGCCTAAAATAACTAAAAGTAGGCTCAAGGCAGTTTAAAATCGGTTACATGGATACATATGCAGCATTGTGGTCAGTGGAGGAGTATTGCAAGTAGGGACCGCAGACAGGCTAATGAAGGCCCGCAGACAGGCTAATGAAGGCCCGCAGACAGGCTAATGAAGGCCCGCAAACAGGCTAATGACGGCCTAAAATAACTAAAAATAGGCTCAAGGCAGTTTTAAATCGGTTACATGGATACACAGGCAGCATTGTGGTCAGTGGAGGAGTATTGCAAGGAGGGACCGCAGACAGGCTAATGAAGGCCTAAAATAACAAAAAATAGGCTCATGGCAGTTTTAAATAGGTTACATGGATACACAGGCAGCATTGTGGTCAGCGGAGGAGGATTGCAAGGAGTGTCTGACACAGTTAGTACTCACAAAAAATAAATAGATGTTAATGTCTCGCAAAACAACAACAACAAAAAAAGTGTGGCATACTTAGGTACAGGGGTGGGCTCATCTGCTGAGTTTCTGACAAAGTAATTTGGCAGTAAATATTTACTGGTGTCAATATAGGACACAGACCCAGACTACTTTAACTAGCATCATAGATGTCAACAAATTGGTATTGTCAGTGCCAGGCATTGAATGATGTCAGCGCATAGACTAAACATTGGTGGAGCTGTGCGAGATAATTTTGCACATGGTAGAGCACAGTTTGAGCTGGGAGGGGGACTCTTTTGTGGCCGGCGGTACCGTCCCAGGGCCCCTCATGTTACAACGGTGTGTCTGACGTTGGGTGCGCACCACCACCGCCAGAGACACTTCATTGTACTATGAGGGACCCAGTGGCAGTGCCGTCGACCAAAAGCGGGCACACCCAGCTCTTCAGACAAACAGCACTGTAACGGGTGCTTGCGCCAAGTGGCGAGACCACGGCCCCGTGGGCGGAGTTTTCCCATTGAGGGAGGTGTAAACATGTCGTATGCTGGACAAACAGCTGCTGCAAATTAAGAGATTGGAACACTCAGTAAGACCAGTCCACAAGCAAGACCTTTTTATAGGAAAGCTAGGTGTCAGCCGGGAAAGGTGGGGCAAAATAATTTGAAATTCAGGAGTGGTTCATTTTAATGAAGGTGAGATCATCCACATTTTGGGTAGCCAGACGAGTCCTTTTTTCGGTTAATATTGAACCAGCAGCACTGAATACTCTTTCTGATAGCACACTAGCTGCTGGGCAAGCAAGCTCCTGCAATGCATATTCTGCCAATTCAGGCCAGGTGTCTAATTTGGATGCCCAGTAATCAAATGGGAATGACTGTTGAGGGAGAACATCGATAAGGGATGAAAAATAGTTAGTAACCATACTGGACAAATGTTGTCTCCTGTCACTTTGAATAGATGCTGCAGTACCTGTCCTGTCTGCAGTCATTGTGAAATCACTCCACAACCTGGTCAGAAAACCCCTCTGTCCAACGTCACTTCTGATCTGTGCACCTCTAACACCTCTGCCCTGTAGCCCCCTGCAGCTTGTGTGAGAACCATCACCGGCGCTGTGTGCTGGGAATGCCTGAATCAAACGGTCTACAAGAGTAGCTTGTTTGGTTGCTAATATTTGTTCGAGGTTCTCATGTGGCATAATATTTTGCAATTTGCCTTTATAGCGAGGGTCAAGGATGCAGGCCAACCAGTAATCGTCATCGCTCATCATTTTAATAATGCGTGGGTCCCTTTTGAGGATATGTAAGGCATAATCCGCCATGTGGGCCAAAGTTCCAGTTGTCAAATCTGCGGTTGTGCTGGTTTGAGGGGCAGTTACAGGCAAATCTACGTCACTTGTCTCCCTTAAAAAAACAGAACCCGGCCTTGCAACGCCACTAATTTCTGTTGGCCCAGGAGAAGCTTCCTCATTAAAAAAGTACTCATCCCCATCATCCTCCTCGTCCTCCTCCTCCTCTTCGCCCACTACCGCGTCCTCTACACGGCCCTGACCAGACAATGGCTGACTGTCATCAAGGCTTTCCTCTTCCTCGGCTGCAGACGCCTGCTCCTTTATGTGCGTCAAACTTTGCATCAGCAGACGCATTAGGGGGATGCTCATGCTTATTATGGCGTTGTCTGCACTAACCAGCCGTGTGCATTCCTCAAAACACTGAAGGACTTGACACAGGTCTTGTAGCTTCGACCACTGCACACCTGACAACTCCATGTCTGCCATCCAACTGCCTGCCCGTGTATCCTCCCACAAATACATAACAGCACGCCTCTGTTCGCACAGTCTATGAAGCATGTGCAGTGTGGAGTTCCACCTTGTTGCAACGTCGATGATTAGGCGATGCTGAGGAAGGTTCAAAGAACGCTGATAGTTCTGCATACGGCTGGAGTGTACGGGCGAACGGCGGATATGCGAGCAAAGTCTGCACACTTTGAGGAGCAGGTCGGGTAACCCCGGATAACTTTTCAGGAAGCACTGCACCACCAGGTTTAAGGTGTGAGCCATGCAAGGAATGTGTTTCAGTTGGGAAAGGGCTATGGCAGCCATGAAATTCCTTCCGTTATCACTCACTACCTTGCCTGCCTCAAGATGTACAGTGCCCAGCCATGACTGAGTTTCTTTCTGCAAGAACTCGGACAGAACTTCCGCGGCGTGTCTGTTGTCGCCCAAACACTTCATTGCCAATACAGCCTGCTGACGCTTGCCACTAGCTGTCCCATAATGGCACACCTGGTGTGCAACAGTGGCAGCTGCGGATGGAGTGGATGTGCGACTGCGGTCTGTGGACGAGCTCTCGCTTCTGGAGGAGGAGGAAGAGGAGGAGGGGGGGCGAACGCCTACAGCCAACTCTTTCCTTGACCGTGGGCTAGGCAGAACTGTCCCAATATTGCTGTCCCCTGTGGACCCTGCATCCACCACATTCACCCAGTGTGCCGTGATGGACACGTAACGTCCCTGGCCATGCCTACTGGTCCATGCATCTGTTGTCAGGTGCACCTTTGTAGTCACAGACTGCCTGAGTGCATGGGCGATGCGGTCTTTAACATGCTGTTGGAGGGCTGGGATGGCTTTTCTAGAAAAGAAGTGTCGACTGGGTAGCTCGTAGCGTGGTACAGCGTAGTCCATCAGCGATTTGAAAGCTTCGCTTTCAACTAACCGGTAAGGCATCATCTCTAATGAGATTAGTCTAGCAATGTGGGCATTCAAACCCTGTGTACGCGGATGCGAGGATGAGTACTTCCTTTTCCTAACAAGAGTCTCATGTAGGGTGAGCTGGACTGGAGAGCTGGAGATCGTGGAACTAGCAGTGGTGCCGGTGGACATGGGTGAGTGAGAGAGGGTTGGAGATGGTATTCTTGCCGGTGCCCTACATGCAGTGTTTCCTACTGCAAACCTGGTGATTCCCTGACTGCTTTGGCCTGGCGACGAAAGCTGCACAGATACTGCAGGTGGTGCGGGAAATGGTGGGTTTACAGTGAGGGAAGGGATGTAGCGTTGCTGACTTGCTTCATTGGCCGAGGGTGCTGCAAGCTTTAGGGACGTTTGGTAGTTAGTCCAGGCTTGCAAATGCATGGTGGATAAATGTCTATGCATGCAACTTGTATTTAGACTTTTAAGATTCTGACCTCTGCTTTAGGTAGTTGAACATTTTTGACAGATGACTTTGCGCTGATCATTTGGATGTTGTTTAAAAAAATGCCAGACTGCACTCTTTCTACTATCGGATACCTTTTCAGGCATTGCAGACTGAGCTTCTTTAACCGGATGGACACGCTGTCCTCCAAATGGTTTTGCCACGCGTTTTTGGCCAGATACGGGCCCGGCAGATGGAACCTGTTGTGATGTTGATGCCTGCTGCGGCTCCTCCTCCTCCGCTTCAGAACTACTGCCGCCTGCACCCTGTTCCCCCAATGGCTGCCAATCGGGGTCAACAACTGGGTCATCTATGACCTCCTCTTCTATGTCGTGTGCAACTTCGTCTGTGTCACCGTGTAAGCCGGTGGTATTGCGTTCGTGACGGGGCACCATAGTCTCCGCTGGGTTTGATTCTGCCTCAGTACACTGCGAGGGCAATGTTCTGGTCTGAGTCAAAGGAACAGCATAGTAATCTGGCTGTGGCTGTCCAATTCAACTTCTAATGGGCATGGCCTGTTAACTGTTTCACTGTCTAACCCAGGAACGGTATGTGTAAAGAGCTCCATGGAGTAACCTGTTGTGTCTCCTGACGCATCCTTCTCTCTTGTTCTGGGTGAAGAAGACAAGCAAGCGACTTGTTCCTGACCGGGAGCATCCACTGACGATGCACTGCTCTGACATTTGGCACTTTCCGAGGAGGAGGTGAAAGAGCTAGAGGCAGAGGCAGCAATGAAAGCCAATACTTGTTCCTCCTGCTCCGGCTTAAAAAGTGGTTTTCCTACTCCCAGAAAAGAGAGCGTTCGAGGCCTTGTGTAGCCAGACAACGAACCTGGCTCAACAACTCGAGACTTAGGTGCTGTACTGCTTTTACCACGACCACCTGATGCTCCACCACCACTACCATCATTACCAGCTGACAATGACCGCCCACGGCCACGACCTCTTCCACTAGACTTCCTCATTGTTTGCAAAATGTAACCAAAGTAACGGTATTTGTTACTGTAAAACAACTTATAAGGTGAACTCAAACTTCTGTAGGATTTATATATACCTTTATAGGTGCCTGACACTGAAAGGAAAATCAGGCCCAATGTTACACACTAGGTTTTCTGTGCCCCAATAATTTGAGACAGATGGCACACACAGGACCAGCACTCAAGCAGAAATGCCAATCTTAATCTCCCACAATTTTTTTTTTTTCTGGGAGAATTAAAAAAAGACAAACAAAAAAAAACAATATTACACACTAGGTTTTCTGTGGCACACAATGAGAGACAGATGCCACACACAGGACTGGCACAGAGGCAGACTTGCCAACCTTTATCTCCCACTAATTATTTTTTTTTTACAGGGAGAATTTACCCCCCCAAAAAAAATGGCCAAGTATTACACAGTGGTTTTCGGTGGCACACAATGAGAGACAGATGCCACACACAGAACTGGCACAGAGGCAGACTTGACAATCTTTATCTCCCAGACTCCCACTATTATTTTTTTTTTTTACAGGGAGAATTTACCCCCCCAAAAAAAGAATGGTCCAGTATTACACAGTGGTTTTCGGTGGCACACAATGAGAGACAGATGCCACACACAGGACTGGCACAGAGGCCGACTTGCCAACCTTTATCTCCCACTAATTATTTTTTTTTTTACAGGGAGAATTTACCCCCCCAAAAAAATGGCCAAGTATTACACAGTGGTTTTTGGTGGCACACAATGAGACAGATGCCACACACAGGACTGGCACAGAGGCAGACTTGCCAATCTTTATCTCCCACTAATTATTTTTTTTTTACAGGGAGAATTTACCCCCCCCCCAAAAAAAAATGGCCAAGTATTACACAGTGGTTTTCGGTGGCACACAATGAGAGACAGATGCCACACACAGGACTGGCACAGAGGCAGACTTGCCAACCTTTATCTCCCACTAATTTTTTTTTTTTTACAGGGAGAATTTACCCCCCCAAAAAAATGCCCAAGTATTACATAGTGGTTTTCGGTGGCACACAATGAGACAGATGCCACACACAGGACTGGCACAGAGGCAGACTTGTCAATCTTTATCTCCCACTAATTATTTTTTTTTTGACAGGGAGAATTTACCCCCCCCAAAAAAATGGCCAAGTATTACACAGTGGTTTTCGGTGGCACACAATGAGAGACAGATGCCACACACAGGACTGGCACAGAGGCAGACTTGCCAACCTTTATCTCCCACTATAATTTTTTTTTTTTTTACAGGGAGAATTTACCCCCCCAAAAAAAGAATGGCCCAGTATTACACAGTGGTTTTCGGTGGCACACAATGAGAGACAGATGCCACACACAGGACTGGCACAGAGGCAGACTTGCCAATCTTTATCTCCCAGACTCCCACTAATTATTTTTTTTTACAGGGAGAATTTACCCCCCCCCAAAAAAATGGCCAAGTATTACACAGTGGTTTTCGGTGGCACACAATGAGAGACAGATGCCACACACAGGACTGGCACAGAGGCAGACTTGCCAACCTTTATCTCCCACTATTTTTTTTTTTTTTTTTACAGGGAGAATTTACCCCCCCCAAAAAAAATGCCCAAGTATTACATAGTGGTTTTTGGTGGCACACAATGAGACAGATGCCACACACAGGACTGGCACAGAGGCAGACTTGCCAATCTTTATCTCCCACTAATTATTTTTTTTTTGACAGGGAGAATTTACACCCCCCCAAAAAAATGGCCAAGTATTACACAGTGGTTTTCGGTGGCACACAATGAGAGACAGATGCCACACACAGGACTGGCACAGAGGCAGACTTGCCAACCTTTATCTCCCACTAATTATTTTTTTTTTGACAGGGAGAATTTACCCCCCCAAAAAAGAATGGCCCAGTATTACACAGTGGTTTTCGGTGGCACACAATTAGAGACAGATGCCACACACAGGACTGGCACAGAGGCGGACTTGCCAATCTTTATCTCCCACTAATAATTTTTTTTTTGACAGGGAGAATTTACCCCCCCCCCCCCAAAAAAAAAGGCCCAGTATTACACAGTGGTTTTCAGTGGCACACAATTAGAGACAGATGCCACACACAGGACTGGCACAGAGGCAGACTTGCCAATCTTTATCTCCCACTAATTTTTTTTTTTTTGACAGGGAGAATTTAGAAAAAAAAAAAAAGGCCCAGTATTACACAGTGGTTTTCGGTGGCACACAATGAGAGACAGATGCCACACACAGGACTGGCACAGAGGCAGACTTGCCAATCTTTATCTCCCTGCAGTAATCTCAGGAAAGTATGGCAGGCAGCTATAAAAAGGACTGCTGCACACAAAAGTGTGGACAAACACACAAGATAGCTGTGCAGAAAGGAAGGAACAACAGGATTTGTGCTTTGAAAAAAGCAGTTGGTTTGCACAGCGGCATACACACACAGCAACGCAGCTATCAGGGAGCCTTCTAGGGCAGCCCAATGAGCTACAGCGCTGAGGAAAAAAAAATGTAGCTTCCACTGTCCCTGCAAACAAAAGGTGGTGTTGGACAGTGGAAATCGCTACAGCACAAGCGGTTTGGGGGTGAATGTACCCTGCCTAACACTGTCTATCCCTGCTTCTGACGAAGCGGCACCTCTCCCTACGCTCAGATCAGCAGCAGTAAGATGGCGGTCGGCGGGAACGCCCCTTTATAGCCCCTGTGACGCGGCAGAAAGCAAGCCAATCACTGCAATGCCCTTCTCTAAGATGGTGGGGACTGAGATCTATGTCATCACGCTGCCCACACTCTGCGCCCACCTTCATTGGCTGAGAAATGGTGCTTTTAGCGTCATTGAAACGTGACTTTGGCGCGAAAGTCGCGTACCGCATGGCTGACCCCACACAGGGATCGGGTCGGTTTCATGAGACGCCGACTTTGCCAAAAGTCGGCGACTTATGAAAATGAACGATCCGTTTCGCTCAACCCTAGTACTATCCCATCAAGGTGGGGTGGGCCTTAATTCCCACCGATGGGATAGTACGTCATATGCGATCGGCCTCACTCACGGGGGGAGCGCGGCCGGGTGTCAGCTGAGTATTGCAGCTGACATCCGGCACTATGTGCCAGGAGCGGTCACGGACCGCCCCCGATACATTAAACCCCGGCACACTGCGATCAAACATAATCGCAGTGTTCCAGCGGTATAGGGAAGCATCGCGCAGGGAGGGGCTCGCTGCGGGCTTCCCTGAGACCCTCGGAGCAATGCGATGTGATCGCGTTGCTCCGAGCATCTCATACCTCCTCTCCCTGCAGTCCCCGGATCCAAAATGGCCGCGGGGCTGCATGCGGGTCCTGCAGGGAGGTGGCTTACCAATCGCCTGCTCAGAGCAGGCGCTGGTAAGCCAGGAGCGCTGTAAGTCAGATGGCTGATCTGACAGAGTGCTGTGCAAACTGTCATATCAGCGATCTGTGATGTCCCCCCTGGGACAAAGTAAAAAAAAAAATTTCCACATGTGTAAAAAAAAAAAAAAAAATCCTAAATAAAGAAAAAATATATATATATTATTCCCATAAATACATTTCTTTATCTAAATAAAAAAAACAAACAATAAAAGTACACATATTTAGTATTGCCGCATCCGTAACGAAACAACATATAAAACTGTCCCACTGGTTAATCCCTTCAGTGAACACCGTAAAAAAAATTAAAAAAAACGAGGCAGAAAACAACGCTTTATTATCATACCGCCAAACAAAAAGTGGAATAACACGCAATCAAAAAGACAGATATAAATAACCATGGTACCGCTGAAAACGTCATCTTATCCCGCAAAAAAACGAGCCACCATACAGCATCGTCAGCAAAAAAATAAAAAAGTTATAGTTTCAAAAGTTTCAGAATAAAGCGATGCCAAAATAATTATTTTTTCTATTGTTTTTGCCAAAACATAAAAAAAGATATAAATGAGGTATCGCTGTAATCGTACTGACCCAAAGAATAAAACTGCTTTATCCATTTTAACAAACGCGGAACAGTATAAACACCCCCCCCCCAAAAGAAATTCATGAATAGCTGGTTTTTGGTCATTCTGCCTCACAAAAATCGGAATTAAAAGCGAAAAAATGTCACGTGCCCGAAAATGTTACCTATAAAAACGTCAACTCGTCCCGCAAAAAACAAGACCTCACATGACTCTGTGGACCAAAATATGGAAAAATTATAGGTCTCAAAATGTGGAGATGCAAAAACTTTTTTGCTATAAAAAGTGTCTTTTAGTGTGTTACAGCTGCCATTCATAAAAATCTGCTATAAAAAAATGCTATAAAAGTAAATCAAACCCCCCTTCATCACCCCTTAATTATGGAAAAATAATAAAATAAAAAAAATGTATTTATTTCCATTTTCCCATTAGGATTAGGGCTAGGGTTAGGGTTAGGGTAAGGGCGAGGGTTAGGGCTAGGGTTAGGGCTAGGGCTAGGGTTAGGGCTAGGGTTAGGGCTTGGGTTAGGGCAAGGGTTAGGGTTGGGGTTAAGGTTAGGGCTAGGGTTAGGGTTGGGGCTAGGGTTGGAGCTAAAGTTAGAGTTAGGGTTGGGGCTAAAGTTAGGATTGGGGCTAAAGGTAGGGTTAGGGTTGGGGCTAAAGTTAGGGTTAGGATTACATTTACAGTTGGGATTACGGTTGGGATTAGAGTTAGGGGTGTGTCAGGGTTAGGGTTACCTTTGGGATTAGGGTTTCAGTTAGAATTTGAGAGTTTCCACTGTTTAGGCACATCAGGGGCTCTCCAAATGCGACATGGCGTCCGATCTCAATTCCAGCCAATTCTGCGTTGAAAAAGTAAAACAGTGCTCCTTCCCTTCTGAGCTCTCCCGTGCGCCCAAACAGGGGTTTACCCCAACATATGGGGTATCAGCGTACTTGGGACAAATTGGACAACAACTTTTGGGGTCCAAGTTCTCTTGTTACCCTTGGGAAAATAAAAATTTGGGTGTCTAAAAATCATTTTTGTGGGGAAAAAAAAGATTTTTTATTTTCACGGCTCTGCGTTGTAAACTGTAGTGAAACACTTGGGGGTTCAAAGTTCTCACTACACATCTAGATAAGTTCCTTGGAGGTCTAGTTTCCAATATGGGGTTACTTATGGGGGTTTGTACTGTTTGGGTACATGAGGGGCTCTGCAAATGCAATGTGACGCCTGCAGACCAATCCATCTAAGTCTGCATTCCAAATGGCGCTCCTTCCCTTCCGAGATCTGCCATGCGCCCAAACAGTGGTTCCCCCCACATATGGGGTATCAGTGTACTCAGGACAAATTGGACAACAACATTTGGGGTCCAATTTCTCCTGTTACCCTCGTGAAAATACAAAACTGGGGGCTAAAATATCTATTTTGTGAAAAAAAAAAATAATTTTTATTTTCACGGCTCTGCGTTATAAACTGTAGTGAAACACTTGGGGGTTCAAAGCTCTCAAATCACATCTAGATAAGTTCCTTAGGGGGTCTACTTTCCAAAATGGTGTCACTTGTGGGGGGTTTTAATGTTCAGGCACATCAGGGGCTTTCCAAACGCGACATGGTGTCCCATCTCAATTCCAGTCAATTTTGCATTGAAAAGTCAAACGGCGCTCCTTCCCTTCCGAGCTCTGCCATGCGCCCAAACAGTCGTTTACCCCCACATATCGGGTATCAACGTACTCAGGACAAATTGCACAACAACTTTTGGAGTCCAATTTCCTCTCTTACCCTTGGGAAAATAAAAAGTTGGGGGGCGAAAAGATCATTTGTGTGAAAAAATATGATTTTTTATTTTTACGGCTCTGCATTATAAACTTCTGTGAAGCACTTGTTGTGTGAAAGTTCTCACCACACATCTAGATAAGTTCCTTAAGGGGTCTACTTTCCAAAATGGTGTCAATTGTGGGGGGTTTCAAAGCTTAGGCACATCAGGGGCTCTCCAAACGCAACATGGCGTCCCATCTCAATTCCAGTCAATTTTGCATTGAAAAGTCAAATGGCGCTCCTTCCCTTCCGAGCTCTGCCATGCGCCCAAACAGTTGTTTACGCCCACATATGGGGTATCAGCATACTCAGGACAAATTATACAACAACTTTTGCGGTCCATTTTCTCCTGTTACCCTTGGTAAAATAAAACAAATTGGAGCTGAAATAAATTTTGTGTGAAAAAAAGTTAAATGTTCATTTTTATTTAAACATTCCAAAAATTCCTGTGAAACACCTGAAGGGTTAATAAACTTCTTGAATGTGGTTTTGAGCACCTTGAGGGGTGCAGTTTTTTTAATGGTGTCACACTTGGGTATTTTCTATCATATAGATCCCTCAAAATGACTTCAAATGAGATGCGGTCCCTGAAAAAAATGTTGTTGTAAAAATGAGAAATTGCTGGTCAACTTTTAACCCTTATAACTCCCTAAGAAAAAAAATGTTGTTTCCAAAATTGTGCTCATGTAAAGTAGACATGTGGGAAATGTTACATATTAAGTATTTTGTGTGACATATCTCTGTGATTTAAGGGCATAAAAATTCAAAGTTGGAAAATTGCGAAATTTTCGTTTTTTTTCACAAATAATCGCAAGTTATATCGAAGAAATTTTACCACTATCATGAAGTACAATATGTCATGAGAAAACAATGTCAGAATCGCCAAGATCCGTTGAAGCGTTCCAGAGTTATAACCTCATAAAGGGACAGTGGTCAGAATTGTACAAATCGGCCCGGTCATTAACGTGCAAACCACCCTCGGGGCTTAAGGGGTTAACATTGAGAGACAGAATATGAAAAATAAAATCCAAAAAATCACATTGTATAAATTATATAAATGTATTTGCATTTTGCAGTGAGAAATAGGTATTTGATTCGTCTGGCGAACAAGACTTAATACTTGGTGGCAAAACCCTTGTTGGCAAGCACAGCAGTCAGACGTCTTTTGTAGTTGATGATAAGGTTTGCGCATATGTCAGGAGGAATTTGGTCCACTCATCTTTGCAAATCATCTCTAAATCATTAAGATTTTGAGGCTGTCGTTTGGCAACTCTGAGCTTCAACTCCCTACATAAGTTTTCTATGATATTAAGACCTGGAGACTGGCTTGGCCACTCTATGACCTTAATGTGCTTCTTTTTGAGCCACTCCTTTGTTGCCTTGGCTGTATGTTTTGGGTCATTGTCTTGCTGGAAGACCCAGCCACGACCCATTTTTAATGTCTTGGTGGAGGGAAGGAGGTTCTGACTCAGGATTTCATGGTACATGGCTCCATACATTCTCCCATTGATGTGGAGAAGTAGTCCTGTGCCCTTAGCAGAGAAATACCCCCAAATCATAATGTTTCCACCTTCATGCTTGATAGTGAGGACGGTGTTCTTTGGGTCATAGGCATCATTTCTCTTTCTCCAAACACAGCGAGTTAAGTTAATGCCAAAGACCTCAATTTTTGTTTCATCTGACCACAGCACCTTCTCTCAAACACTCATAGAATCATCCAGGTGTTCATTGGCATACTTGAGACGGGCCTGCACATGTGCCTTCTTGAGCAGGGGTATCTTGCGGGCACTGCAGGATTTTAAACCTTTACAGCGCAATGTGTTATCAATGGTTTTCTTGGTGACTGTGGTCCCAGCTACCTCGAGATCATTAACAAGTTCCCCCCGTGTAGTTTTAGGCTGATCTCTCACCTTCCTCATGATCAAGGATACCCTGTGAGGTGATATTTTGCTTAGTGCCCCAGATCGATGTTGATTGATGGTCATTTTGTATTTTTTACATTTTCTTACTATTGCAGCAACATTTCTCACCCAGCATCTTACTTATGGTTTTGGAGCCCATTCCAGCTTTGTGCAGGTCTATGATCTTGTCCCTGAAATCCTTATAAAGCTATTTGGTCTTGCTCATGTTGTAGAGGTTAGAGTCTGACTGAATAATTGAGTCTGTGGACAGGAGTCTGTTATAAAGGTGACTATGTAAGACAGCTGTCTTTAAATGCAGGTAATGAGTTGATTAGGAGCGTCTAACTGGTCTCTAGGGGCCAGAACTCTTAATGGTTGGTAGGGGATCAAATACTTATTTATCACTGCAAAATGCAAATAGGTACATTTTTATAATTTATACAATGTGATTTTCTGCATTTTATTCTCGATATTCTATTTCTCAATGTTAAAATAAACCTACCCTTAAAATTATAGACTGTTCATGTCTTTGTGAGTGGGCAAACTTACAAAATCTACAAGGGATCAAATAATTATTTCCCCCACTGTATGAGAATACACGCGAGATGGTCACTATATGTGTATACACTTGTGATTGTCACTATATGTGTATACACTTGTGATGGTAACTATATGTGTATACACCTGAGATGGTTGCTATACACTGTGTGCTTGATTGGTCTGTGATCACGCTTCAATAGTTTGGCAATTTCAAGACTGCTGCATCCCTCTGCAAGACATCTCACAATTTTGGACTTTTCAGAGCCCGTCAAATCTCTCTTCTGACCCATTTTGCAAAGGAAAGGAAGTTGCCTAATAATTAAGCACACCTTACAGGTCCTTCTCAAAAAATTAGCATATAGTGTTAAATTTCATTATTTACCATAATGTAATGATTACAATTAAACTTTCATATATTATAGATTCATTATCCACCAACTGAAATTTGTCAGGTCTTTTATTGTTTTAATACTGATGATTTTGGCATACAACTCCTGATAACCCAAAAAACCTGTCTCAATAAATTAGCATATTTCACCCGTCCAATCAAATAAAAGTGTTTTTTAATAACAAACAAAAAAACCATCAAATAATAATGTTCAGTTATGCACTCAATACTTGGTCGGGAATCCTTTGGCAGAAATGACTGCTTCAATGCGGCGTGGCATGGAGGCAATCAGCCTGTGACACTGCTGAGATGTTATGGAGGCCCAGGATGCTTCAATAGCGGCCTTAAGCTCATCCAGAGTGTTGGGTCTTGCGTCTCTCAACTTTCTCTTCACAATATCCCACAGATTCTCTATGGGGCTCAGGTCAGGAGAGTTGGCAGGCCAATTGAGCACAGTAATACCATGGTCAGTAAACCATTTACCAGTGGTTTTGGCACTGTGAGCAGGTGCCAGGTCGTGCTGAAAAATGAAATCTTCATCTCCATAAAGCATTTCAGCCGATGGAAGCATGAAGTGCTCCAAAATCTCTTGATAGCTAGCTGCATTGACCCTGCCCTTGATGAAACACAGTGGACCAACACCAGCAGCTGACATGGCACCCCACACCATCACTGACTGTGGGTACTTGACACTGGACTTCAGGCATTTTGGCATTTCCTTCTCCCCAGTCTTCCTCCAGACTCTGGCACCTTGATTTCCGAATGACATGCAAAATTTGCTTTCATCAGAAAAAAGTACTTGGGACCACTTAGCAACAGTCCAGTGCTGCTTCTCTGTAGCCCAGGTCAGGCGCTTCTGCCGCTGTTTATGGTTCAAAAGTGGCTTTACCTGGGGAATGCGGCACCTGTAGCCCATTTCCTGCACACGCCTGTGCACTGTGGCTCTGGATGTTTCCACACCAGACTCAGTCCACTGCTTCCTCAGGTTCCCCAAGGTCTGGAATCGGTCCTTCTCCACAATCTTCCTCAGGGTCCGGTCACCTCTTCTCGTTGTACAGCGTTTTCTGCCACATTGTTTCCTTCCAACAGACTTACCATTGAGGTGCCTTGATACAGCACTCTGGGAACAGCCTATTTGTTGAGAAATTTCTTTCTGGGTCTTACCCTCTTGCTTGAGGGTGTCAATGATGGCCTTCTTGACATCTGTCAGGTCGCTAGTCTTACCCATGATGGGGGTTTTGAGTAATGAACCAGGCAGGGAGTTTTTAAAAGCCTCAGGTATCTTTTGCATGTGTTTAGAGTTAATTAGTTGATTCATAAGATTAGGGTAATAGGTCGTTTAGAGAACCTTTTCTTGATATGCTAATTTATTGAGACAGGTTTTTTGGGTTATCAGGAGTTGTATGCCAAAATCATCAGTATTAAAACAATAAAAGACCTGACAAATTTCAGTTGGTGGATAATGAATCTATAATATATGAAAGTTTAATTGTAATCATTACATTATGGTAAATAATGAAATTTAACACTATATGCTAATTTTTTGAGAAGGACCTGTATATAGGGTTTTGATGTCATTACAGAGATGCACATCACCTGATTTACTTAATTGGTAGTTGGCTCTCAAGCCTGAACAGCTTGGAGTAGGACAACATGTATAAAAAGTATCATGTGATCAAAATACAACTTGCCTAATAATTCTGCACACAGTGTATGTGTATATGTTACTGTAAAAATCAGAAGGACGGTAAAACCTAGGATTTACCGGTCAATCTGGACATTCACCGAGGCCGTCGGTAAAAACTCAAAATGAAAAGTAAAATTGGACTTTTACCGGTGAAGTCTTAGTAAATGTTAACATTTCTCAACAGCGTTGGTAAAAGTCAGAAATATCTGGTGTGAAGATGGAACATCTGACTTTAACCAAGCGCAGTTGGTAAATGTGCACATTTACCACGGCTTCTTGGTAAATGTAGCTGAGAAGGGTGTAATAAAAAGTGTAAGCCACCACGGGCGAGGAAATGGAGGACACATTTGCATTTGCATTTTGAAGAATAAAAATATTTCTAACGATTAAGGCCTTCATCAGAGTCGCAAATTGCGTTTAGTTAACTTTTACCACCATCATCTGCTGGTCAGAGTCAGAATTCTGTGACTCAAAGTTACTTTTACCAACACATGCTGGTAAATGTAAAGATTTACCAATCGCCCAGGTAAAAGTCCAAAATCGTTCGTTTATATGGAATACATCTGACTTTTACCACCGCTGTTGAGAAATGTTAACATTTACCAAGAGTTCCCCTGTAAAAGTCCAATTTTACTTTTCATTTTGAGCTTTTACCGACGGCCTTGGTGAATGTCCAGATTGACAGGTAAATCCTAGGTTTTACCGTCCTTCTGACTTTTACAGTAACATCCTAGGTTTTACCGTCCTTCTGACTTTTACAGTAATATATGCACCTGAGATGGTCACTATATGTGTATACACCTGAGATGGTCACTATATGTGTAAACAAGGTACAGCAGTAAAACAGGTATTCCTAGTGTCATTAAATGCAATATTCTCTACACCATCTGCAAATATGAACCTGAACTTTACAGTTAAGTTTACACACTTACTGCATACATTTCATATAGGAGCTTAATTGGCAGAGAATGTAGAACCTAAAAAGAATAAGGTGGACATTCACTTCACATTTTATGGTACCACTAAGAGTTCATTCCACAAATCTATACATGCATGTTAACATGTTTTCTTTTAGTCCAGAAGAAGAGGATTTGAATAAAAATAACAACCGTTTAGTTGAAGGCTGCTTCTGTCCAAAGGATACAATGCCCTTTAGCGAAGCTGTGGACGTCTGCGTGCAGAATTGTGGTAAGAATAAATAGGATATTAGTTGATTTTCAATTGGAACATCCATCAAACAGATGTGTCCATCATTACCTTTCCATAAATTCTTTAAGGACGCCAATTTCTCACAATACAAATTCAATATGTTCTTGCAACATGGCAGGGAAATTCTCAAGAGGCTGCAAGTCCTATCGCAACACCTGGGAGGTGACATAAAGTATAGACATAAATAGCATAAACATATCCCAAAAGAGTGTCTCAAAATCACGTTTATTAAAAGCTGATTCCCTCGTGTCTCAGAATAAGCCAAGCCACGAGAAAAGGTAAAGAAGGACACCTCTGTTTGTCTCTATTATAAAACTATATCCAAGAAGTATAATTTCTCCTTGCGGAGAGTGACATGCTAAGCATGCCGAGATGAGGAGACTTAAAGCCGCAGTGCTCCTCTGGGAAATATGCACATTGTCTCTTCAGAGAAAAAGAGAACTAGAACTCTAGTGCCACCTATTGGAAGTAGCAATCCTAAAAGTCAATGTCAACCCTTTAACGAGCCTTGTCACATGACTTAGGATAATAGCCAAACCAGAATCTCAATTTGCAGACACTGTGTTTCTGGGTACTGCCCCTAGTCAGTGCAAAGCAGAGATCTGGTTTGGCTGTGTGAAAGGCGTCTGACTGATATCCAAGAAGTATAATTTCTCCTTGCGGAAATTGACATACTAAGCATGCCGAGATGAGGAGACTTAAAGCCGCAATGCTCCTCTGGGAAATATGCAAATCATGCAAATTGTCTCTTCAGAGAGGAAGAGAACTAGAACTCTAGTGCCACCTAATATCCTAAGTCATGTGACAAGGCTCATTAAAGGGTTGACACTGACTTTTAGGATTGTTACTTCGAATAGGTGGCATTAGAGTTCTATTTCTCTCCATCTCTGAAGAGACAATTTGCATAATTTGCATATTTCCCGGAGGAGCATTGTGGCTTTAAGTCTCCTCATCTCGGCATGCTTAGCATGTCAATCTCCGCAAGGAGAAATTATACTTCTTGGATATCGGTCGGATGCCTCTCACATAGCGAAACCAGATCTCCGTTTTGCACTGATGAGGGGCAGTAACCCGAAACACAGTGTCTGCAAATTAAGATTCTGGTTTGGCTATTATCCTAAGTCATGTGACAAGGCTCGTTAAAGGGTTAACATTGACTTTTAGGATTGCTACTTCCAATAGGTGACACTAGAGTTCTAGTTCTTTTGCTCTCTGAAGAGACAATTTGTATATTAGAAAACTGTGCTGCACATAACAGCATATTTATTACTTTGTGATTACAAAGGAATTGACAGTATAATTAATTGAGCTTCGTATTTTATAGGTGATTTTGCTGCTGCAGAGTTTAATCTAATTTGGGAAATATGGGGTCGGAACTCTTTAGTTGACAATGATAGAGTCACTGAATTATAGTACAATCTAAAAGAATGTAAAAAAAAGTATAATATTAATGCATTAAATATATAAGCTCTGGCATCATACTTGCAATGCTTTGTTCTTTCAGGATGCGTCGGACCTGACAACATACCACGAGAAGTAAGTCATTCTCGTTGTCACCTTTTAAACTATTTAAAGGGGTTTTACCATGAACAAAGGTACATTTTAATAAATAGATCTTGGAATCATAATAGTTTCCACAATTCAATGTGTTTAATAAAAATGTTCCTGTGCTGAGATAATCTTATAAATGTGCCCCTGCTGTGTACTAGCAAAACACCACGAATAAATTGGTGCAAAAAAGTCTGAAAGGAATAACAGTAACATCAGTAACCAGAACAAGTGCCTTACCAGCCGATGATGTGGGGAGAGTGTCCGCTCCAGACCCTCAGGGGGAAGGACATCTCCGAAACGCGCGTCGGGGTGGGTCTGGAGCGGACACTCTCCCCACATCATCGGCTGGTAAGGCACTTGTTCTGGGTATACTTTGGATCGGCGTACTACCCTGCTATTTATCACTGTGGTGCTCTGGTTATATATCTATTATGACTTGAGATTACTATTATGGAGCATGCAGTGACTAGAATTACCTTTTGGCCCCAGTGTGCTTTGCCTGGTTACGGATGTGGGGTGCGTGGTCTGTCTCCATGCGGACTGTGCAATATGTTTGCACCTTTTAACCCACTATTATCTTATTCCTTGTTTTGTTTATTCATATACCTAATAAAGATTTTGTTATTCCTTTTGGACTTTTTTGCACCAATTTATTCGTGTTTTTTTGCTTTGGCAGTTTTTTGGTGTGTCTTGCGACATCCTATAGACAGGCGGTAGCTACCTTTACCTATATTGGGCTGTGACATCATGAGTAGAGGGTACATAAGATTCAGCCTGTTCTGTTTTCCTTGCCTTTACCCTGCTATGTACTGTGTAATGGCTGTGTCTGATCATACATGGACATGGTTTGATCATACCACAGCTCCTGGGCAGGGGAGGGAGAAAAATAGTATACAGACATTAAAGCATGGGATCACAGCTAACTCTTTCTTTGAGGTGAAACATTTCACTGCCTGTTTTTAAAGAATGTTTTACCTCAAAGAAAGAATCATCTGTCCTGTCTGTATACTCTCTTTTTGCTTCACTGCCCAGGAGTGACTCAGCTTCTACTGTGTGTTTTGATGTTTCTTCTTACTTTGTTAACTACAGAAGTGAAATTTGATTATATTACCTGTTGATTAATGTTGTATCTTTATAGATTGGGGAAGAGTTTGAGTTTGATTGCCAGGATTGCGTTTGCCGGGAAGGTGGTAATGGAATCACTTGTCAACAACATAAATGTCAGCCATTATTGAAAGACCTGACATGTGAGCTGGATGGTTTCCAACCTGTGACCCTGATCAGCCCCATTGATAGCTGCTGCAACGAGACTGTGTGCAGTAAGTGCGGGCTAGAGCAAACTATAGCAAATCAAATAATATGAGGGATTACATAGGACTAACTGTCATATGCTTTTTTCCATTTAGAGTGCGACACTAAATTATGCTCAACCATATCACCCAACTGTGACCTCGGCTATGAAATTGTTGGGAGCATTCCAGAAGGACACTGCTGTCCTGTGTATAAATGTGGTACGTGATCTTATCTTATATTTCCATAGATTTCTTATTTGAAAATATATAGAAATAATTTCATTTGCAGATCAGGTTAAATTGCCCAAGGCCAAATAGTTTTGTGACTGGGGCGAAATACAATGATACAATAATTGCTTTATTTAGCATAAAGGTGTATATGAGTAACCTTACCTCAAGTGGTACGATTAGTGTAACATGATGTAGATGCAAACATAAACTTTGTCTACAATTGTAAACATAATCTGCTTGAAAGCCTAACTGTCACGACTCAGCTGTCAGGTGACCCAGGACCAGGGGCTACTTAGCTGCTCCTAACACTAGGGGGCGCCCTAGCTTGCCCTATTTCCCGGGATACTTCTGAAGGTGAAGATGCTGGGGCCACCACCCTTGCCTTATCTCCTTCAATCAGCCCTCCAGCTGTTCTCTTCCCCCACCCAGGGAAGAGGGGAGATGCCATGCAAAGCAGTACACCAACCTGACGAAAAAGGCCGGGATCACACATACGCGAGATACGGACGAGTCTTACAGGTGAAAACCCAGCTCTGGCGCCGGCACTCTGGAGCGGAGTGTGCAGCTCCATGTATTGCTGTGTGGCTGCACGCTCTGCTCCTGAGTGCCAGAGCTGGGTTTTAACCCGCAAGCCTCGGCCATATCTCACATATGTGTGATCCCGGCTTAAGGCAACACGTACAAGGGGTAACTGAAGATACCAGGCATACAAATATTCACTCACAATATAACAGACGAATGCACCGTGGAGTGGAGGATAAGAATAAGATAAGAGGAGGGAAGGAAATTATCACACTTACAAACCCACGCAACAGTCACAGATAGCTCCTCCAAACTCCATCTCATATAAGCACTAAAAACACCTCACCTCCAAGCCATGCAGCATTAGCTAGCTCTGACATTGACGTGGGTTTGAATCAGGACCTAGATTATAAAGGGGACAGGAGTGGCTAACCGAGCTCAGCTGAGACCTCAGGCTCCAGAACTCCCAACAAGGTCGATTAACCCCTGTACTGCCAAAAGAAATAAAGACCATTTAAAAAGAAGCTGAAGTGCTTCTTTTCAGCGCAGGAGTAGGAGCAATCAGATGCTGAGGTCTTCTGGCTCCTCTCTGTTGCTGTAACCCCGTGACACTGACTATTCATCCAAAATTTCGGAATATTATAATCTTTCAAATAGTTTAAGAGTTTTTAAGGTTGAAGGTAGACATAAGTCCATCGAGATCAACCCATGACTTAACATATTGATCTATCCAAATGATTGAAAAGTGCTTATTGCATTGACTTCAGACTGCCAGATGGCTTTCCAATTCATTATCACATTTAATTATTCTACCCTTACATACAGCGCCTTGAAAAATATTCATACCCTGTGAACTTTTTCATATTATTTTCAAGTTATACCCACAAACAAATGTATGTTATTGGGATTTTATGTGACATACCGACACAATGTAGCAAGTATTTGTGAAGGAAATGATACATGATTTTCTAATTATTTAAAAAATATATCTGAAAATTATGACGTCTCTTTTGCAAAAGGCTCACCAACTTCAGTGAGTCATACATTTTCCAATAGGGTCAGCAAATCCAAAGAGATGTATACTAATTAAAAATAATTTCTAATGTTTTTTTTTCTGTTTTTCAGTCCGTAAGAATGTCTGTGTTCATGGAAATGCAGAATATATGGTAATGTTTTTTTCTTGTTTTAAGTAGCGTTAAGTATATTCTAGTCATATCATACATCATATATAGAGGATATCATAGACCTCTATTTCCTAATCACCTATTTGGTAAGTTTATCAATTAGACAGAGTGGCTAAAAAATAATAGTATGCAGAAAGGAAGTTGATTTCATTGGGAGCCATTCCATGCTTCATTTTCCTTGTGGTAGTCCTGAAGTGAATAGAACGTTTCCTGCCAGGTTTCCATGCAAAACACGGTAGAAGGGCAGGAGGGAAAGCAGGGGTGCACCCTAAGAATCATCTAAAGTTATCAAAATAAAGTAGTTAAAGATGCAGCAGTGCTTTACACTCAACTGTCAGCAACATAAATGCAGCCGGTTAGCAGAAATTTAAATGGGATTTATTACCGTACTCTCTATTAGGTCCAAATTGTCTGTTCACAGAGGAAGAGCACTAGAAGTATTGAATGTAGCAATCCTAAAAGTCAATATCGACCCTTTAACGAGCCTTGCCTCAACATTTAGGACAAGAAGTCAAACTAGACAATCTATTTGCAGTCATATGTTTCACAATATTTGCTCCTCATCAGTGCAACGCAAGGGATCTGATTTGGCTGAATTATACATTTTTTGTCACTGCTCCCAAACCACACTATGGCCAAATTGGGCATATAATATATAATGGATATAATAATATGTAGGTTTTTCCTCATTCCAAAATCTAATGTTGAGGTTTTAGGGTACTGGACATTGTTTCCCACTTTTGATCAGAATTTGATGACATTGTGTTTCCATCCACAGCCAGGATCACCAGTGTTCTCGGACAAATGCCAGGACTGTGTGTGTGCAGAAAGTGAAAGCAGTCCGACAGGACTAGAGATAACATGCACCCATGTACCATGTAATGTACAGTGCCCTATGGTAAGTACAATCTACAGTATATATAGCATGTAATGTCATGTATATAACCTACACAGTGTGGACAAAGTATTGGGACATCTATACATTACACAGGAGATTTTATGACATCCCATTCTAAACCCATGGACATAATATGGAGTTGGACCATCTGCAGGCCCTGTGCTCCTCAGCACCCAGTGACCTGATCTGTAACTTGTTAGAGATAAGATGATTGATTTGAGTTTGAATCGAATTTACTGAAATTCATTGTTTCAAGTGAATTCGAAAATTTTGAGATTTGATATGTGGATCACAGAAAAAAACGTTTCCCGGCACAATTTCCCACAAATCATTTGACATTACCATGCAGATTTCCCCATAATGCCCTGCAGCCATGACATCTTTGCGGATTATTATGCCTTGTACAGTGGTGATGAGCACCTGGAACATCACAAATCAGCGGCTCCCAGTGAAGCACCATTTATATGGCAGTCATTTTCCATCACCAGAGTCACTGAATAAGTCTCTATCTCATGTATTGTGTAAGCTTTTATGGTCAGCGGGGTCCTCTCTCTCCTTTAGAGTGTAAGCTCTTATGGTCAGCGGGGTCCTCTCTCTCTCCTGTAGAGTGTAAGGTCTTATGGTCAGTGGGGTCTTCTTTCTCTCTCTCCTGTAGAGTGTAAGCTTTTATGGTCAGTGGGGTCCTCTCTCCTGTAGAGTGTAAGCTTTCATGTTCAGCAGGGTGGTCTCTCTCGTGTAGTGTGTAAGCTGTTATGGTCAGCGAGGTCCTCTCTCTTGTAGAGTGTAAGCTCTTATGGTCAGCAGGGCCCTCTCTTATGCAGAATGTAAGCTCTTATGGACAGCAGGGTATTCTCTTTCTCTCCTGTAGAGACCAAGTACTTATGGTCAGCAGGGTCCTCTCTCCTGTAGAGAGCAAACTCTTATGATCAGTAGAGTGTTCTCTCTTCTGGAGAGTATATGTTTTTATAATCAGCAGGGTCCTGTCTCTCTTTCCTGTAGAGTGTAAGCTCTTATGATCAGCGGCGTCCTCTCTCTCTCCTGTAGAGTGTAAGCTCTTATGATCAGCAGCGTCCTCTCTCTCCACTGTAGAGTTGCAAAGAAAAAGGGGAGACAAAAAGGGGCACTAGGGTCTTATCCACGTTACCAGAGTAGATACACCAAGAAAATTGCTCACCTGGTGAAGATGAGATACAAGCATGTAAGAATGGCGGCTGCTGCAGATCCACAGGTCGATCCACAACCTGATACCGTCATATGTTCAGTATGAATTTGTGGAGTAACTCCGCGCTGCTGTGAGGATAAATTCCAGGAAAATGCTAAGGATTCAAAGTGGTTTATTCAACACGTTTCGGGGTTCCTATGTCCCCTTCTTCGGGAAATACCACATATCATATACCCACTGTAGAGTGTAAGCTCTTATGATCAGCGGGGTCCTCTCTCTCCTGTAGAGTGTAAGCTCTTATGGTCAGCGGGGTCCTCTCTCTCCTATAGAGTGTAAGCTCTTATGGTCAGCAAGGTCCTCTCTCTCCTGTAGAGTGTAAGCTCTTATGGTCAGCGGGGTCCTCTCTCTCCTGTAGAGCATAACCTCCTATGGTCAGCAGGGTCTGCAGCGCCCCAGAGTCCTGGTCGTTGCAGTAATGTCGCTCTTCCACTAGGGGGAGTGATATTACGTCTGATTGTACTAAAGGAGTTCACCTGACCAGGTATCACAAGTCACACACTACACTTCACACTCCAGTCCACCAGGGGGAGCCTTGCTTCTATCTATTAGGGCACTCCTCGCACACGGGTAAAACTGATGGGTTGGATAGGAAGTTAGTGAGAAGCTGTCTGGGTTTGACCCAGAGAGGACCTGTCAGGCAGACAGGGGGAAAGGAGGAACATCTGAGCTGCAGACAGAGGGTCCCTGTCAGGGGTGGGATCCTGACAGAGGTCAAGCACGAGATAGAACGTTACGGAGCTGCGCCTGCACCCATTGCGGCAGCATCCTAAGAAAGGACAAGAAAGGAATTGTATTGTGGAGAGTGAGAAACGAAGTCACAGCACAAGGAGATAATACCGGGAGGAGTTCTGCCCCAAGATCAGCAGCCTCCTTCTGAGGCGCGTAGCTGGTGGCCGGAAAACCGAGGGAGTAATAGACTCTACGCATTACTTCAGAGACCGGCAGGACAGTCAATTCCAAGTTGGTTGCCCGACCTTAATACCTAAGAAGACACAGAGGCAAATTGTGGGAGAGGGGCATCTCTAGGGTCCCTATAAATAAGCTCCAGGCCTACCCCGTCATACGGGTTGTCATATCCATACCATCTGGGGGACAGAGAGAGAACATCAGAAACATCCACGAAAGTTGTGAGGACTATTCCGTGGTGCTCAGCAGGGAGGTACTACAACACACAGGCACTAGTAGGAAGGCTACTGATTTCCACCTGCATAAGGGAACTCTGGATGTGCCTTCGGACCGGCCGGATTCTGCCTGCCCTGTGAACGGTACTCTGGACTGTGGACGCTGAAGTCTTCAGTAAAAGGTAAAGAGATTGCAACCTTGTGTCCTCGTTATTTACCATGCCCTACACCATCACCATCTACACCTCTGGGAAGCCCTGGGGATACACTTCACCTGTGGGAAGGTATACCATCTAGCTGCCATAACATCACCCCAGCAGACCCCTAAGCAGCGTCGGTCACCCTGACCGAATACCACAGGTGGCGTCACGAACACCGTACAAACTACTTCACCTTTAATTGGACGTCCCTCAATAGGGCCACGGACCGGGTCGAGCCACCGTGACATCCCCAGAACCGAGAGGGACCCGGTACCGAGTGTTATGATCCTTAGTGGTTGAGGATCACAAATTACTCCAGCTAAGTAACAAACATAGGACAAGCTCTAGGGAGGTGGCAAACTGGACTGACCGCAAATCTGAACCTATCCAAACACACTAGAAGTAGCCGGTGAACGTGCCTAAAAATCCTAGACGTCTCGAGCCACCCTGAGGAACTAACTACCCCTAGAGAGAAAGAAAGACCTCTCTTGCCTCCAGAGAAATAATCCCCAAAGATATAGAAGCCCCCAACAAATAATAACGGTGAGGTAAGAGGAAGGCACATACACAGGGGTGAAAGCAGATTCAGCAAATGAGGCCCACTAATACTAGATAGCAGAAAATAGAAAAGGGAATCTATGCGGTCAGTAAAAAACCCTTACAAAGTATCCACTCTGAGATTTCAAGAACCCCCACAACAACTAACGGTGTGGGGGGAGAAACTCAGTCCCCTAGAGCAACCAGCAAGCGAGGAAATCACATTTTAGCGAGCTGGACTAAAAACATAATGAACGCTGATAAACAAAAAATGATCAAACAAAAACTTAGCTTGTCTTGGAGAGACTGGGAGCAAGGTAGCCACAAGGAATCTGAAGAGCACTGAATACATTGATAGCAGGCAAGGAACTGAGTATCCAGGTGAGCTAAATAGGAAACCAACCAAGGATAACGAACCAGCAGATTCAAGGTAAATCAGATTTTTGTGATCAGTCAAGACCACCACACGATGTTTAGCTCCTTCGAGCCAATGTCGCCACTCCTCAAATGCCCACTTCATAGCCAACAACTCCCGATTACCAACATCATAATTCCGCTCGGCAGGCGAAAACTTTCTTGAAAAGAAAGCACATGGCTTCATCACAGAGCCATCAGAGCTTCTCTGCGACAAGACAGCCCCTGCTCCAATCTCAGAAGCATCAACCTCGACCTGGAAGGGAAGAGAGACATCTGGCTGACATAAGACTGGAGCTGAAGAAAACCGGTGCTTCAGCTCCCGAAAGGCCTCCACGGCCGCAGGAGACCAATTAGTCATATCAGAACCCTTCTTGGTCAAATTCGTCAAAGGTTTAACCACGCTAGAAAAATTAGCGATGAAACGACGGTAAAAATTAGCAAAACCCAAGAACTTCTGAAGACTCTTAACAGACGTGGGCTGAGTCCAGTCATGAATAGCCTGGACCTTGACTGGGTCCATCTCCACAGTAGAAGGAGAAAAAATAAAACCCAAAAAGGAGACCTTCTGTACTCCGAAGAGGCATTTTGAGCCCTTCACAAATAAAGCATTAGCACACAGGACCTGAAACACCATCCTGACCTGCTTCACATGGGACTCCCAATCATCAGAAAAAACCAAAATGTCATCCAAATAAACAATCATAAATTTATCCAGATATTCTCGGAAGATGTCATGCATGAAGGACTGAAACACAGAAGGAGCATTAGAGAGTCCAAAAGGCATCACTAAGTACTCAAAATGGCCTTCGGGCGTATTAAATGCTGTTTTCCATTCATCTCCCTGCTTAATGCGCACAAGATTATACGCACCATGGAGATCTATCTTGGTGAACCAACTGGCACCCTTAATCTCGAGCAACAAACAAACAAACAAATCAGACAATAGTGGCAAAGGATACTGAAATTTGACTGTAATTTTATTCAGAAGACGATAATCTATACAAGGTCTCAAAGAACCGTCCTTCTTGGCCACAAAAAAAAATCCTGCACCAAGAGGGGAAGAGGATGGGCGAATATGTCCCTTCTCCAAAGACTCCTTTATATAACTCCGCATCGCGGCATGCTCTGGTATAGACAAATTAAAAAGTCGTCCCTTAGGGAATTTACTACCAGGAATTAAATTTATAGCACAGTCACAATCCCTATGAGGGGGCAGGGCACTGGACCTGGGCTCATCAAATACATCCTGGTAGTCAGACAAAAACTCAGGGACCTCAGAAGGAGTGGAAGAAGCAATAGACACCAACGGAGTATCGCCATGAATTCCCTGACAACCCCAACTTGACACAGACATAGCTTTCCAATCTAAAACTGGATTATGAGCTTGCAGCCATGGCAGACCCAAAGACAACACTACACAGTACCGCTTGTGACCACTAGAGGGAGCCCAAAAATAGAGTTCACAACAACCAAGTACCCCATTGCCCTACACTGGGGGCGATCCATTTTCTCTTGCTCTCTCTCTCTCCTGTAGAGTGTAAGCTTTTATGGTCAACAGGGTCCTCTCTCTCCTGTAGAGCGTAAGCTCATATGGTCAGCAGGGTCAGACGACAAGGCTGGGGACAGGGAACCGGCTTTCATACATCTGTGACACTGAATGATAAAGCTAAATTTAAGGATTTAGAAGCATCCCAGTACTTTTGCCCATAAAGTTCTTAATGCACTTAATGCAGTTGCTTCTTATAATATTTTCTGCTTCTCATATCTTTTAATCACAGGGCTATGAGCTGAAAAAGACCGAACAAGACTGTTGTGGAGTGTGTGAACAGACCCACTGTCTCCTAAGTCAGAATGGCGTCTACCAGCTCATGAAGGTTTGTTCATGCCATACTATACCATACCATTAGTAATCTGATTTTGGGAGACTTTGATCTTTGTACATACAATACATATTGATGGGGGCTGCCACTATGAATAAGATAAACTGGCATAGTAAGATGTCAAAGTAAATAAAAAAATAATGACCAAAGAATATATAGCAATATAAAAAATAATTGGTAATATTAACATGGTGCATGGTGTCCGAGATGCATTTGGTCTAGTGAAGTAATTCTAAATGTACCCCAGTTTGTGAAAACAAATGATATCATAGTACTCCCACAGCACCTACCAATCACATGGTGTAAGAACATGCCAAGAGACTTAACTTGTGCCCTTATCGCATCTTGTTATTTCATGCAGGGCAGGATCAAGATCTATTAACACCACTGAAACAAATACTGCGTGGCCGATTCTTCGAACATTTTGGCCTGAAATCTGGTGTAAAACTGTTCGAAATATTGCCAAATTTTTAGCCCAACTCGTGTTTAGCAAAGCTTTAGTGGCTTTTGTTGTTTTTACACCGGTTCCACACACATTTTGAAAATTTACGCTACAAAAGTGGTGTAAATTAGCCATTGCGCAAAAGCTGAATGATTTGTCTATTTCATCAATTGTATTTATTCCTAATGAACTTTCAGGAGACAGAGAATGCAGAAGATGGAGAAATTTCTATCATGCGAGAGAATCAGATAACACTAAGATGACACTTGGATCAAATTCTGACAGAGTTTGATCCAATTGACATTAGCATAATCTGCCCAATTTTCTCACATGAGAGAATTAATGGCCATGTGACCCAAGCCTTAGCTCAAGTACAGTAATTGTGATAAGTCCGAAAATCCATCAATTCCTTCAATTAATGAAGAATGCAATGAAAAAATCAATAAAAACCTTAGTCAAAAAATATATATGCTAATGCTTTTTCACTGTTTTCCACAGCCCGAAGAAACTCGAAGTGCGGAAAATGACAACTGCACCGTGTACAATTGTACTAGGATCAGGAAGCAGTTCATCACATCCATCTCACAAATCTCATGCCCTCTTTTTAATGAAGGACTGTGTGAACCAGTGAGTAACATTGAGGAAAACACCTAACAAATAATAAAAAAAATGTATATTTTGCCCAGTATGAGATAATCAACATTGGTTTAGGATTTAGTCAGTTTAACAAAGCCAAGAAATCTAATGTAAATATCTACTTTCTACTTGGTTCCTGGGAGCTACGGGGAGCATTTTGAAGGTCACCGGACCTTCTTCGTCAGGGCTAGACCTCTAGCCCTGACGAAGAAGGTCCTGTGACCTTCGAAACACGTAGGCAATTTGGTCCAGCTCGGCACCCATCCCCTACTCTTTGCTTCACACTCTTGGTGACGTCACCCAGACCACGCCCCCTTCACACACCGCTTCCTTCTAGCGGCGCTTTCGGCCGAGGCTTGCCGCTCAGCGGTGTTCCAGGTGCGTGTGGTGACCGTTTTGACCCCCAAAGCTTTGGATAAACAGGCCGCAGGCCGCCCCTTCCTTTTTTGACATATCATCACTCCGGAGCAGTTTTAGCACCGACACTGCAGCTATGCAACAACAGTAAGTGTTTGTTTCATATATATTTTCTCCAATTGGTATTTTCCTTCAGAAATTTACTTGTTGTTGCATTTGGACATATGGCTATTATCATTGGTGACTGCGAGGAAGTGTTCAATTGTAATCTGGAATTGTGATATTCCATCTTGGCATTAGTCTATCATCGCTGGTGGCTGTTTAATTACACCAAAACATTCTTGCCCAGATCTGTCATTTATATACCCTTCAGCACCGGCCGTCACCACTGCTGGTGGGCATCAGCCAGTGCGTTATTGGTTTATTTATATGGCTGTTTATTTACATGTATACTAGCATCCTAAGGCTTACTCTAGTACGTTGTTTTAATTTGCTCATTGAACCCTCTTTCATCTTGTTAGCGCGGTGACCTAATTTGCATACTATTTTCCTCTTTTGATACATGACAGATCTAGCACAGTAGCTGTCTAGGCACCAGCAGCTTTCGACCTACCCATATATTTTTCTTATATTCTCTGGGAGCGCCGGTGTGTTCTTATCCTTTTTCTTTTTAGTGTTCAGAATGAGTTTTTTAGTTGCAGTCCATCCTTTAAAAATAGTCTGCTGTGACATTTATTAAATCTGATACATGTCACTCTGTGTAGATTGAATGTGGACTTCCTCCGTTTCCTTGGGAAGGGTGAAATCTGCACAAAAAAACAGCATGTATCATGTTTGGATCCTGCTGCTCATTTTACTCCAAGAAGCCTCAGATATGCTGAGGAAGAACCGCACTAAATACTCAAAGTATGAATCAGCTATTATTTTTAACACAAGTTAACACCAAATCATTCCATGTTCATAGACTGGGAGATTATGTAAAGCTGGAATGCTGTGTTCATACAATGCATTTCTCATGCTTTTTTAACTAAAAAAAAAGCTGTAAAAATGCTGCAATTTTGTATTTTGTAAAACTAAGACCTATTATGCTGATGCAATTTTTTTGCCTAACAAACCTATTATGTCTGTCTGAAATACTTGTGTTTGCAGAATGATTTCTCATCCACCTTCTTAATCAGTACCTCCCAGCAATCTGAGATCTGATGTCAACATTTGTGCAATAACTCATACCCATAATATGTCCTTCTGGTATAAAAAGTCAATCACTACAATTTTATATAGCTATATTTTATTTATATTTATTTCCATCTTTTCTGGGGCATTCCCAGTTTTCTTTTCTTAAAATGTATTTTTGAACAAGTTATAAATGCTTTTGTATGTTTTTACAGGGAACCATTCAATTTTTGCCCAATGGGTGCTGTAAAGTATGTAAGTATAAAACATATTTATACTGGTGTTCCTGTATTTTTTATATATATGTATATATATATATATATATATATATATATATATATATATATATATATATATATATATATATATATATTATAATTTATTCTCTCTATACTGTAAAAATAAAAGCGATATGGAGTCTTAATTTTCTGCCAATGTAAGAATAATGGGATATAATTCACCATGCAGGTATTGAAAAGACATCTTCTTGTGAACTGAAAATAAATTATGACTATATGCTGGTCAATAACTGCCGATCAGAACATAAGGTTCAGACGTCTCGCTGTGATGGAACATGTGGAACCTATTCCATGTAAGTTATAATGTAATAATCATTCATCAACTTAAATGCGCCAGATTCTTGGGGAATTTTGCATTAACCCACCCCCCGTCATTCATGATTTGCACTACAAATGTTTTTTAGACACTTTTTGTGTCTTGCCCAACAAGGGAGCTTGACTTTGCAACACTGAAGCCAAAAAATAAACCAATATTTTGTGTAAATTTCTCCAGTGACATCCTGCCCTTGACAGTTATGGCACTTTTTTTCTTCTGGTGCATGAAATCTGACTAGTAAATCAAATGTGCAAAAGAAAATGTTTACGAGACGCACAGTTTAGACAGCCACAGATAAATATCTGGATTTTGGGGAGTTTTTATTTGTGTTTTTAAAAAAAACAATTATTCTCCGCCTTCACAAAAAAGACAGCACAAGAAATAAAAACTCAATACAGTTTGTGACAAGCAAGCACGTCATCGTGTACTGACTGCTGCTGCTTTCTAGTGCATTAAGAATGAGGAAAAAAATGTCTAATTTTAATTGAAATGCAGCAAGACTGATGCCAGCTACATCATAGCACCGATTAATCACACTGAGTCTGAAACTCCTGATGTCCCCTTTCTTATCTCTGTCCCCCATCAATTAAATCTCTGTATTTGCAGACTACTTCTCTCATCTGCTTCAGTTATAGAATACATTACTATTTGTCCAATGTTTTACCTTTTTTTCTTCCTTTGACATTTGCTGAGCTGTGAGCTCTGACATCCTGCCGCTATCTCAAATCACCCAAAGTGGTTGCTGCATTTTGTTTCTAGGCTTTTATATAGGCAATGACCAGGGCATACATAGAAATAATGGGGCCCCATATCAGAAGTTCTAATTGGGCCCCCCAAAAAAGAAACCTTAAATATTCGACGGGGTCACAGAAGAACATATCTCACAACTTTGCAGCCCTCACAAAGTAAATTTCCCCCTCAATCCTTCCCCAGCAAACTATAGTGACCCCAACACAGTATGATGCCCCAACTGTGATCATCACACAGTCATCCATACACTATAATGAGCCTCCATACAGTATATTGTCCCCTGCACCTCTCCATTCTGTATGTTAGTCTCAATACAACCATCCACACTGTATAATGGTCTCCACTAGCACCCCAAACAGTGTAATGGCCCCCACTCACCCAGCTCTCCAAATAGCCATCCTGACCCCCACACAGCTCTCTACACAGTATTATTGACCCAACATAAACTTTTGCACTGTATAATTGCTTGCATGCGGTATAATTTACCCCATATACCCCTACAAACAATATCGTAGCCCCTACATAGCCCTCCAAACTATATAATAGCCTGCACATAGCCCTCCAAAGAGTATAATGACCCCCACATAGACCTCCAAGCAGTATAATGGTCCCCATATAGCCCTTCAAACAGTATAATGGTACCCTCATAGCCCTCCAATTAGTATAATCACCTCCATATAACCCTCCAAATGGTACAATGGCCTCCCACATAGTTCTCCAAATAGTATAATGACCCAGCATAGCCCTCCATACAGTATACTGGCCCCAACATAGGTCTACATACAGTATTATGGGCATAACATAGTACTAAATAGATTATAATTGGTCCCATATAGTGTTCCATACAGTATTATGGGCACCACAAAGTACTCCATACAGTATTATGAGCACCACATAGTCCTCCATTCAGTATTATGAGCCCCATATAATCCTCCATACATAAAAAATAAGTAAATACTCACCTTTCCCTTTTCCCTGCTGTTCTGGTCTCTGCAGCGTCTTTTGACCCTCTGCACTACTCAGCACATAGTGCCGTCTGTGCTGAGATGTCACAAAGCTCAGACGCAGAGGGGGACTGATGCGATAGGGAGCATCAGATGATGGCTCCCATCATTGTTTTCAACTGTATCGGCATCCAGGACCAAGATGCCAATACAGTTGAAAGTATGATACCGGGCAGGGAACGGGGAGGGCCAATGTCAGCAATGGCACCAGGTCACCCTGACTCACGGGCCCCATAACCCCAGGAATTCATCGTCATTGACTATGTTTTAGCATGCCATGTGATACCTGCAGGCAATATGGGGAATCCCATCCAGTCACGCTTGAGGTCTTGTCAGCCTTTGTGGTTGATGCATCTTCTAAAATGTGTAAAATGATGGTGGGCCTTTTACTGGTGATTAGCACGAATCAAATTACAAATTGTTCAAGTTTTCCAGTTCCTGTGAATTTAATAAAATTTGACTCAAATTTGATTTGCATGAAATTGATTTGATCATCTTTAGTCACTACATATTTGGTCTCCCCATGTTCCTAAAACCCTCCCCTACAAATGTATACATTTCTCTTGTGTCAAAAGTGAAAAAAAAGAATGAACAGGATGAATAAAACACAAAACTAACAACAAGGCCTCAATTAGAAGCATTGATGAGAAAACAAAAAAATGAAAAAGTGGAAAGAAAGGGGTAAAACGTTTCTGGTATTTACACCCATAAATTAACTGATCCTTGGGGGTCCATAATAACTCCATAATAAAACAGGATATAGTAAGCTCCATAATAACCCTTGGTAGTCATTGTATGCACCCAAAAATTCTACTCATATCTCTCACACTCTTACGGTACTCATTTTATTATTTTACTTTGCAGTCATAAAAAATATTTTTTATCCTAATGCTAAAAATATGAATCCCTTTTACATACTGTAGGTACTCGGCGGAGGCTAGAGCCATGTCCCACAGATGTACCTGCTGTCAGGAGGTGCAGACCAGCCAGAAGAGCGTCAAGCTGCTGTGTCCTGATGGCAGTGACGTGGATTATGGATACATTGATGTGGAGAAATGTGACTGCATAAGTACAGACTGTGGACATGAGAATGCAAATGAATATCAGAGCCCTGTCCGAGCTCGGCGAGCTGCAAGGAGGAAAGGTCTTCATTAGGGAGAAGCTTTCTGAATTCATAATGGGAAATACTAATAAAAACTAAATATATTTTTCCAGAATTAATGTAATTTTTGTTTACCTTATGTTTTATTCTCCTGCCATGAATTAAAAGCACTTATATCATATTGTTGTTATGGTTTCTTTTTCCCAACCCAATTAGAATTAGGACTAATACAATATAAGGCCACGTCCACACGTTCAGTATTTGGTCAGTATTTTACATCAATACTTGCAAGCCAAAACCAAGAGTGGGTGATAAATACAGAAGTGGTGACGTGTTTCTATTATACTTTTCCTCCAATTATTCCACTCCTGGTTTTGACTTATACTGATGTAAAATACCGTACTTAGCCGAAGTGCTGTTCAAGCAGGGGTGATTTCCAGTATTTAGTTGGACACTATATGGTTATTTCTTTGCACGTATTACAATTTTGAAGGTACAAATTTAAAGATTATGGACACCTTTGCATGGAATTTTTTTTATTGTTCATTTGCTTCCTAAGGCCGGTTTCACACGTCCGTTTATTTCCAGTACTGGAAAAAAACGGTACTGGACATATCCGTGTTCATGTGTGTAATACTTGTGGCACACATATGGCAACCATGTGCCGCTGATATTCTGCATCAGTACCACACGGATGGCCGCCGGGGAAGAAGAGCTACAGTAAGCGCTATTTCCCGGCGGCTGGTGCTGAAAATGGCTCTCATGATTGTCCCCTGCTCTACCGGAGATTGGTGCGAGCAAAGGAGAATTATGAGTTATAATAAAGTCCAAAAGATGACTCTTACTCCCATCATCCGACACCTGCTGCCGCTAATAACATTGACAGCAGGAGCGGATGATAGGGGGATCCCTCAGCGGTCACCTGCGATCTATCAAAATAAATGAATGAAAAACCCGACATGGGTTCCCCCCTATTTTCTTGAATCAAACAGGTAAAACTCACAGCTGGGGGCTGCGATCCTCAGCTGTCAGATTCAGCAAGGTTGGTTATCAAGAATAGAGGGGTCCCCAAGCTGTTTTTTTAACTACTTAAATAATTTTAAAAAATGGAGTGGGGTCCCCCCAATTTTTGACAACCAGCCTTGATAATATTTGTGGGGTTGATGTCACCTTTTTTAGTGACATCAAGCCCAGGACTTGTAATAATTATAGGGGATAACTCAGGAGACTCTTTGCGTGGAACAAGACAACTACAGGACACAGTTATATAAGTGGTTAAGTCTATATTATCACACGGTGATTCAAACAGGTGCAGAGAGAAACTCAAGTCCACAACACTTGGTGTAAATATTAAACGCAGCTTAGCAGTCTATAGGGAACTTCAGAAGAAAATGCAATCACGCAGAAAGTCTATGAAGCACAGTTATTCTTGAGGATACTTGACACGAATAACTCCTTGTTTTAGTCCAAACACAGATAGATATGCTTATAAGGCAGTTCAAGCAATGTCTTATCTCAACCAGGAAGGCCTGGGTGATAATCTCAGGTTTAAGCAGAGCAGCAACAGCTTACATGTCCAGCAAATGCAGATGGAAGTAAACATGAGCAGCAGATGAAGGAGGATTACTGGAAACTGGTGTATGCAACAGGAACTCAGAGCAGAGTAGAAGGATCACCACACAGGTTCACAGGAGCAGGATATAGCCAGGGAGTCGCCAGAGTCAGGAGCTGGATGCAAGGCAGAATACTCTAGCACAGACTGAAGGCTGGGGTGGAGTTTTATAGCAGGAAGACACAGTGCGCATGAGACCAAAGACGCCATCTTGGAAAAGGGCAGTAATGCACAAAAGGTAATAAAAATGTTCAGAGTCCTGACATGGCTTAGTAATGGAGAGGTGTCTATAAGACACCTCTCCATTATAAATCCAACAGTTATATGTTAAATAAAGACACAGCCAGAATAAAATCCTTTATTTGAAAAAATTACACAGAATCCTTTAATATTCTGAAATAAACCATACTTACTGCAACACCTAACTCCCTGAAGTCATCGATCTCCTGTAATAAAAATAAAAAAACAACAATATACCATAACTGTCCGTCATTGTGTCTCACGCCGCAATTCATATCTGGGGGCTAGATAGTTTTCAACCTGGACGGTGCCAGGATGGGACCATACCGGCTGAAAACCACTGGTGAATGAGCTGCTGAGAGCTAGGCGTGCCACCTGAAGCATACACAACAGGAAGCAAGGAACAAGCCAAGCAGAAGGTGAATGAGATGCCTCTGCGGTGAGTATATCTGCATACCTGCAAGGGAAGGGGAGTCAAGCGGGGATGCCGGCGATAGCACTACATCAAAATCCAGGACTCCTAGACATAGTTGGAAACGCATTTACCAAAACTCCTTACAAAAAATAGTACAAAGGCTTGGTAGTTACAGATTGTAATTCAGATAATTGCTGTTCTGGCTTCCTCCATGTATGATGCTATGTGGATTTCAGCATACAGCTTAACCCCTTAAGCCCCGAGGGTGGTTTGCACGTTAATGACCGAGCCAATTTTTACAATTCTGACCACTGTCTCTTTATGATCTGTCTCTTTATGAGGTTATAACTCTGGAACGCTTCAACGGATCTTGGCGATTCTGACAATGTTTTCTGGTGGGATATTCTACTTCATGTTATTGGTAAAATTTATTTGATATAACTTGCGTTTATTTGTGAAAAAAACGGAAATTTGGCGAAAATTTTGAAAATTTCACAATTTTCCAACTTTGAATTTTTATGCCCTTAAATCACAGAGATATGTCATGCAAAATACTTAATAAATAACATTACCCACATGTCTACTTTACATCAGCACAATTTTGGAACCCACATTTTTTTTTGTTAAGGAGTTATAAGGGTTAAAATTTGACCAGAAATTTCTCATTTTTACAACACCATTTTTTTTTTAGGGACCACATCTCATTTGAAGTCATTTTGAGGGATCTATATGATAGAAAATACCCAAGTGTGACACCATTCTAAAAACTGCACCCCTCAAGGTGCTCAAAACCACTTTCAAGAAGTTTATTAACCCTTCAGGTGTTTCACAGGAATTTTTAGAATGTTTAAATAAAAATGAGCATTTAACTTTTTTTCACACAAAATTTATTTCAGCTCCAATTTGTTTTATTTTACCAAGGGTAACAGGAGAAAATGGACCCCAAAAACTGTTGTGCAATTTGTCCTGAGTACGCTGATACCCCATATGTGGGTGTAAACCATTGTTTGGGTGCATGGCAGAGCTCGGAAGGGAAGGAGCGCCATTTGACTTTTCAATGCAAAATTGACTGGAATTGAGATGGGACGCCATGTTGCGTTTGGAGAGCCCCTGATGTGCCTAAACAATGAAACCCCCACAAATGACACCATTTTGGAAAGTGGACCCCCTAAGGAACTTATCTAGATGTGTGGTGAGCACTTTGACCCACCAAGTGCTTCACAGAAGTTTATAATGCAGAGCCGTAAAAATAAAAAATCATTTTTTCACAAAAATGATCTTTTCGCCCCAATTTTTTTTTTCCCAAGGGTAAGAGAAGAAATTGGATGACAAAAGTTGTGCAATTTGTCTTGAGTACAACGATACCCCATATATGGGGGTAAACCACTGTTTGGGCGCATGGCAGAGCTCGGAAGGGAAGGAGCGCCATTTGACTTTTCAATGCAAAATTGACTGGAATTGAGATGGGACACCATGTCGCGTTTGGAGAGCCCCTGATTTGCCTAAACATTAAAAACCCCCACAAGTGACACCATTTTGGAAAGTAGACCCCCTAAGGAATTTATCTAGATGGGTTTTGAGAGCTTTGAACCCCCAAGTGTTTCACTACAGTTTATAACGCAGAGCCGTGAAAATAAAAATTCTTTTTTTTTTCAGGAAAATGATTTTTTATCCCCCAGTTTTGTATTTTCACAAGGGTAACAGGATAAATTGGACCCTAAAAGTTGTTGTCCAATTTGTCCTGAGTACGCTGATACCCCATATGTGGGGGGTAACCACTGTTTGGGCAAATGGCAGAGCTCGGAAGGGAAGGAGCGCCATTTGTAATGCAGACTTGGATTGATTGGTCTGCAGGCGTCACGTTGCATTTGCAGAGCCCCTGAAGTACCCAAACAGT
Organism: Ranitomeya variabilis; assembly: GCF_051348905.1. Classification (NCBI taxonomy): domain Eukaryota; kingdom Metazoa; phylum Chordata; class Amphibia; order Anura; family Dendrobatidae; genus Ranitomeya; species Ranitomeya variabilis. The sequence goes on from NC_135233.1 coordinate 480,263,863, forward strand.
ACAAACCCCCCACAAGTGACCCCATATTGGAAACTAGACCTCACAAGGAACTTATCTAGATGTGTTGTGAGAACTTTGAACCCCAAAGTGTTTCACTACAGTTTATAACGCAGAGCCATGAAAATAAAAATTCTTTTTTTTTCACAAAATTTTTTATTTTCCAAGGATAACAAGGGAACTTGGACCCCAAAAGTTGTTGTCCAATTTGTCCCGAGTACGCTGATGCCCCATATGTTGGGGTAAACCCCTGTTTGGGCGCACGGGAGAGCTCGGAAGGGAAGGAGCACTGTTTTACTTTTTCAACGCAGAATTGTCTGGAATTGAGATCAGACGCTGTGTCGCGTTTGGAGAGCCCCTGATGTGCCTGAACAGTGGAAACTCCCCAATTCTACCTGAAACTAATCCAAACACACCCCTAACCCCATCTGTAACCCTAACCACACCCCTAACCCTGACATACCCCTAATTCTAATCCCAACCCTAATCCCAACCGTAAATGTAATCCAAACCCTAACCCTAACTTTATCCCCAACCCTAACCCTAACTTTATCCCCAACCCTAACCCTAACTTTAGCCCCAACCCTAACTTTAGCTCCAACCCTAGCCCCAACCCTAACCCTAGCCATAACCCTAGCCCTAACCCTAACCCTAGCCCTAACCCTAAACCTAGCCCTAATGGGAAAATGGAAATAAATACATTTTTTTTATTTTATTATTTTTCCCTAACTAAGGGGGTGATGAAGGGGGGTTTGATTTACTTTTATAGCGTTTTTTATATCAGATTTTTATGATTGGCAGCTGTCACACACTAAAAGACGCTTTTTATAGCAAAAAAGTTTTTGGCGTCTCCACATTTTGAGATCTATAATTTTTCCGTATTTTGGTCCACAGAGTCATGTGAGGTCTTGTTTTTTGCGGGATGAGTTGCCGTTTTTATTGGTAACATTTTCGGACATGTAACAGTTTTTGATCACTTTTTATTCCAATTTTTGTGAGGCAGAATGACCAAAAACCAGCTATTCGTGAATTTCTTTTGGGGGAGGCGTTTATACCGTTCCACGTTTGGTAAAATTGATAAAGAAGTTTTATTCGTTGGGTCAGTACGATTACAGCGATATCTCATTTATATCTTGTTTTATGTTTTGGCGCTTTTATACGATAAAAGCTATTTTATAGAAAAAATAATTATTTTGGCATCGCTTTATTCTGAGGAATATAACTTTTTTATCTTTTTGCTTATGATGCTGTATCATGGCTTGTTTTTTGCGGGACAAGATGACGTTTTCAGCGGTACCATTGTTATTTATATCCGTCTTTTTGATCGCGTGTTATTCCACTTTTTGTTCGGCGGTATGATAATAAAGCGTTGTTTTTTTGGCTCATTTTTTTTTTCTTACGGTGTTCACTGAAGGGGTTAACTAGTGGGACAGTTTTATAGGTTGGGTCGTTACGGACGCGGCGATACTAAATATGTGTACTTTTATTGTTTTTTTTTTTTTTTAGATAAAGAAATGTAGTTATGGGATTATTTATTTTTTTTTTCTTCTTTATTTAGGAATTTATTTATTTATTTTTTTTTACACATGTGAAATTTTTTTTTTTTACTTTGTCCCAGGGGGGACATCACAGATCGCCGATCTGATAGTTTGCATAGCACTCTATCAGATCACCGATCATACTTTCATCGACCGGAAGTACTCCCTGCAGGACCCGGATGCAGCCCCGCGGCCATTTTGGATCTGGGGCCTGCAGGGAGAAGACGCTCGGTACAAGATGAGTACCGATCGTCTCAGGGAAGCCCGCAGGGAGCCCCCTCCCTGCACGATGCTTCCCTGTACTGCCGGTACACCGCGATCATGTTTGATGTGTGTCGGGGGTTAATGTGCCGGGGGCGGTCCGTGACCGCTCCTGGCACATAGTGCCGGATGTCAGCTGCGATAGGCAACTGACATCCGGCCGCGATCGGCCGCGCTCCCCCCGTGAGTGCGGCTGATCGGCTATGACGTACTATCCCGTCACTGGGAATTAAGTCCCAGGTCACCTTGACGGGATAGTACGTCATATGGGATTAAGGGGTTAAAGGGAGGGTGCCGTGATTTTAGTTTTTGTATTAATTATTATATATATATAGATCGTGGCCATTTTGTTTATTCTCCTCTGCCATCCACACACAGCTCAGTGCATGCGATGGCAGGAGCTGCCAGGGAGAAGCTGCTGCTGGGAAGCGAGGGTCCTAGGTGAGTATCTGCAGCGATGTGCGGTGATTGCAGCCTGTACTTAGTATTACAGTACAGGCTGCAATCACTGCCGACCTGTTCAGAGCAGAGCAGGGAGATCGTCGCACTGCTCTGCCCTGAACATGATTCAGCACTTCCTGGGAGAGGACTGAAGGTAAGTATAGGATTTTTTTTTCTTATGCATCTACCACTGCTACCTGCCCCTATATACCACCTACCACTGCTACCTGCCTCTATATACCACTACTGCCTGCCTCTATATACCACCTACCACTGCAACCTGCCTCTATATACCACTGCTAGCTGCCTCTATATACCACCTACCACTGCTACCTGCCTCTATATAACACCTACCACTGCTACCTGCCTCTATATATACCACCTACCACTGCTACCTGCCCCTATATACCACCTACCACTGCTACCTGCCTCTATATACCACTGCTACCTGCCTCTATATAACACCTACCACTGCTACCTGCCCCTATATACCACTGCTGCCTGCCCCTATATACCACCTACCACTGCTACCTGCCCCTATATACCACTGCTGCGTGCCCCAATATACCACCTACCACTGCTACCTGCCTCTATATACCACTGCTGCCTGCCTCTATATACCACCTACCACTGCTACCTGCCTCTATATACCACTGCTAGCTGCCTCTATATACCACCTACCACTGCTAGCTGCCTCTATATACCATCTACCACTGCTACCTGCCTCTATATACCACTGCTACCTGCCTCTATATAACACCTACCACTGCTACCTGCCTCTATATATACCACCTACCGCTGCTACCTGCCCCTATATACCACTGCTGCCTGCCCCAATATACCACCTACCACTGCTACCTGCCTATATATACCACTGCTGCCTGCCTCTGCATACCACTGCTGCCTGCCTCTATATACCACTGCTGCCTGCCTCTGTATACCACTGCTACCTGCCTCTATATACCACTGCTGCCTGCCTCTGTATACCACTGCTGCCTGCCTCTGTATACCACTGCTGCCTGCCTCTGTATACCACTGCTGCCTGCCTCTGTATACCACTGCTGCCTGCCTCTGTATACCACTGCTGCCTGCCCCAATATACCATCTACCACTGCTACCTGCCTCTATATACCACCTACCACTGCTACCTGCCTCTATATAACACCTACCACTGCTACCTGCCCCTATATACCACTGCTGCCTGCCCCTATATACCACCTACCACTGCTACCTGCCCCTATATACCACTGCTGCCTGCCCCAATATACCACCTACCACTGCTACCTGCCTCTATATACCACTGCTAGCTGCCTCTATATACCACCTACCACTGCTAGCTGCCTCTATATACCACCTACCACTGCTACCTGCCTCTATATACCACTGCTACCTGCCTCTATATAACACCTACCACTGCTACCTGCCTCGATATATACCACCTACCACTGCTACCTGCCCCTATATACCACTGCTGCCTGCCCCAATATACCACCTACCACTGCTACCTGCCTCTATATACCACTGCTGCCTGCCTCTGTATACCACTGCTACCTGCCTCTATATACCACTGCTGCCTGCCTCTGTATACCACTGCTGCCTGCCTCTGTATACCACTGCTGCCTGCCTCTGTATACCATTGCTGCCTGCTTCTGTATACCACTGCTACCTGCCTCTATATACAACTGCTGCCTGCCTCTGTATACCACTGCTGCCTGCCTCTGTATACCACTGCTGCCTGCCTCTGTATACCACTGCTACCTGCCTCTGTATACCACCTACCACTGATGCCTGCCTCTGTATACCACTGCTGCCTGCCTCTGTATACCACTGCTACCTGCCTCTATATACCACTGCTGCCTGCCTCTGTATACCACTGCTGCCTGCCTCTGTATACCACTGCTGCCTGCCTCTGTATACCACTGCTGCCTGCCTCTGTATACCACTGCTGCCTGCCTCTGTATACCACTGCTGTCTGCCTCTGTATACCACTGCTGCCTGCCTCTATATACCACTGCTGCCTGCCTCTGTATACCACCTACCACTGCTGCCTGCCTCTGTATACCACTGCTGCCTGCCTCTGTATACCACTGCTGCCTGCCTCTGTATACCACTGCTACATGCCTCTGTATACCACTGCTACCTGCCTCTGTATACCACTGCTACCTGCCTCTGTATACCACTGCTACCTGCCTCTATATACCACCTACCACTGCTACCTGCCTCTATATACCACTATCTGCCTCTATATACACCTACCACTGCTACCTCTGTCCTGTGTAGCTAATCTAGTCCTGTGTAGCTAATCTAGTCCTGTGTAGCTAATCCTGTCCTGTGTACTGTGTCCTCAGCAGTCAGTATCACACAGGACAGGATTAGATACACGGCTCAGCAGTTGGTATCACACAGGTCAGGATTAGATACAGGGCTCAGCAGTCGGTATCACACAGGACAGGATTAGATACACGGCTCAGCAGTCGATATCACACAGGACAGGATTAGATACACGGCTCAGCAGTCGGTATCACACAGGACAGGATTAGATACACAGCTCAGCAGTCGGTATCGCACAGGACAGGATTAGATACACGGCTCAGCAGTCGGTATCACACAGGACAGGATTAGATACACAGCTCAGCAGTCGGTATCACACAGGACAGGATTAGATACACGGCTCAGCAGTCGGTATCACACAGGACAGGATTAGATACACGGCTCAGCAGTCGGTATCACACAGGACAGGATTAGATACACGGCTCAGCAGTAAGTATCTAATCCTCTCCTATGCACTCCTCTCCTCCCTGCGTGTCTTTCTCCATTGTGGTTTATTATTTTTGTTGTGGGAGATGAGGGAGTCGAGGATTATGCATTCGATATGGTTTAAAAAAGATTAATAAAGGACTTTATTCTGGCCAAGTCTTTATTTACAATACAACTATAGGATTAGTAATGGATACGTGTCTTATAGACGCCTCTCCTCCATTACTAAGCCGTGGGCTTGATGTTACCGGACGATATGAAGGTGACATTAACCCCACAAATATGAACCCCATTTGCTACCGCTACAGGGCAAGTGGAAATTGCCAGGCAAAGCGCCAGAAAAGGCGCATGTAAAAGGCGGCTGAGAGCTGATGTTTTTAGCCCGGGGGGGACAATATCCATGGCCCCTTCCTAGGCTATTAATGTCAGCCCGCAGCCGTCTGCATAGTATTTGATGGTTATTAATTATAGGGGGCCCCACGTCTTTTTTTGGGGGGGTGTCCCCATTTTAATAGCCAGTAAAGGCTAAGTATACAGTTGGGAGCGTGTGAGTGTGAGCACTCCCTCCCCCCCATAGACCAGTACACTGCTCTCCTGAAATACTCTGTGCACCTGTCACCTTGCTCCTTCCACCATACGTCTCTGACCTCCCTAGAGCAGCACAATACCATATGGATCACGTATAATGCCGCTATATATATTTATCACATAGTACTCCATAAAGACCACACATTATGCCGAGATATTATAATATATATATATAATATCACACATTATGCCGCCAAGTATTGTGTGATCTATGTGACGGTATTATATGTGATCTATATGGCGGTATTATGTTTGATCAGTGTTGTGGAATGATGTAAAAACTATATGATGGTGGTATATGAGAACAATATTGTGGGATTATGTGTGATCTATGTGGCGGTACTAGGTGAGAATTATATGGCGGTATAATGTGTGATCTATATGGTGGTATTATGTGAGAACACTATGGAAGTATTATTTTCAGAAAGGGGACCCATTCTATGGTAGTCCTGGCTGAGCACCTGCATGCGGGTCTGGGGTAATAGAGGGGGCAGCATGACCTCCAGTTAGGTGCAGTCAGGGGAGGGCTGGTGAGGCAGCTGAAGAGAGGGGTCTCATTTTTATCGTTACTATATGGCTACATTTCCTTCCCAGCGTCACCCCGTACTTCGCCTGTCGCCTCGCTTTCACACATCGCCAGGACAGGATGGAGAAGACAGGATCTGAGGAGGGGAATGGGGTCTGCATGCAAAGTCTGGATCAGAACAGGCCATCAATCTGCAGAAATGTTTCCTGGATTTCTGTGGAGCAGACGGTCCATCCATGTGTATAAAAGACAGCGCTCTATGTACAATCCCCGGCTGCTCCGCGCACCAAACAGGGTGCCACCCCCATAGACCAGCACACTGCTCTCCTGAAATACTCTGTGCTGCTGTCACCCTGCTCCCTCCACCATATATCTCCCAGAATCCTTGCTGCCTGCCATCCCCGGCGACTGTCTACTTGTCAGTATAAGGCTGCCGTCACCAGTATTTGGTCAGTATTTTACCTCAGTATTTGTTAGCCAAAACCAGGAGTGGGTGATAAATACAGAAGTGGTGCATATGTTTCTATTATACTTTTCCTCTGATTGTTCCTCTCCTGGTTTTGGCTTATAAATACTGAGGTAAAAAACTGACCAAATACTGATAGTGTGACGGAAGCCTTACTCTGCAGTCACCAAGAAAATGGCTGCTCACTGGGTTCCTGAATATCATCGTCTCTTATCCCTTAGCAAACACCCAGAAGGGAAGGAGAGGAGACATCACACACGTCAGCAGACTCCGCCCATAATTACTGCAGTGCTGTAATGTGAGCTAGTTGTACACTAGGTTTTTCTGAAATTTCATCAGCTGCTCCCCCTAGTGTTTAAAAGTGGAAATTCCAAAACTTTCCAAATTATTTTTCATATTTTACTAAATTATAAACAAATGATAATATTTTTTAAGAAAATTTAAACATTAATTCTTTACATTTTTACAATTGCTGTAAAAAACATTTTTTTGATGGCACCTTCCCTTTAACCCTCGTCCACTTCCCCAGTAAACAGACTGTATGGATTCTTAAGTCTATATTTATTGAGGTGATGATGTGAACTTGATAACGGTGGACGATAATGGTAAAAGCTACAAAGAACCAACATGCAAATTGCCTCTTCAGAGAAAAAGAGGACTTTAACTCTATAGCGCCACCTATTGGAAGTAGCGATCCTACAAGCCACAATCAACACTTTAACCCCTTCCTGACATCAGACGTACTATCCCGTCGAGGTGGGGTGGGCCCGTATGACCACCAACGGGATAGTACGTCATACGCGATCGGCCGCGCTCACGGGGGGAGCGCGGCCGATCGCGGCCGGGTGTCAGCTGCATATCGCAGCTGACATCCGGCACTATGTGCCAGGAGCGGTCACGGACCGCCCCCGGCACATTAACCCCCGGCACACCGCGATCAAACATGATCGCGGTGTACCGGCGGTATAGGGAAGCATCGCGCAGGGAGAGGGCTCCCTGCGGGCTTCCCTGAGACCCCCGGAGCAACGCGATGTGATCGCGTTGCTCCGAGGGTCTCCTACCTCCCTCCTCGCTGCAGGTCCTGGATCCAAGATGGCCGCGGCATCCGGGTCCTGCAGGGAGGGAGGTGGCTTACCGAGTGCCTGCTCAGAGCAAGCACTGGTAAGCCTGCAGCCCTGCACAGCAGATCGTCGATCTGACAGAGTGCTGTGCACACTGTCAGATCAATGATCTGTAATGTCCCCCCCCTGGGACAAAGTAAAAAAGTTTAAAAAAAATTCCCCACATGTGTGTAAAAAAAAAATAAAAAAAATATCCTAAATAAAGAAAAAAAAATATTCCCATAAATACATTTCTTTAGCTAAATAAAATAAAAAAAACAATAAAAGTACACATATTTAGCATCGCCGCGTCCATAACGACCCAACCTATAATACTGCCCCACTAGTTAACCCCTTCAGTAAACACCGTAAGAAAAAAAAAAAAAACGAGGCAAAAAACAACGCTTTATTATCATACCGCCGAACAAAAAGTGGAATAACACGCGATCAAAAAGACGCATATAAATAAACATGGTACCGCTGAAAACGTCATCTTGTCCCGCAAAAAACGAGCCGCAATACAGCATCATCAGCAAAAAAATAAAAAAGTTATAGTCCTGAGAATAAAGCGATACCAAAATAATTATTTTTTCTATAAAATAGTTTTTATCGTATAAAAGCGCTAAAACATAAAAAAAATGATATAAATGAGATATCGCTGTAATCGTACTGACTTGACGAATAAAACTGCTTTATCAATTTTACCAAATGCGGAACGGTATAAACGCCTCCCCCAAAAGAAATTCATGAATAGCTGGTTTTTGATCACTCTGCCTCACAAAAATCGGAATAAAAAGCGATCAAAAAATGCCACGTGTCCAAAAATGTTACCAATAAAGACGTCAACTCGTCCCGCAAAAAAAAAGATCTCACATGACTCTGTGGACTCAAATATGGAAAAATTACAGCTCTCAAAATGTGGTAATGCAAAAAATATTTTTTGCAATGAAAAGCGTCTTTCAGTGTGTGACGGCTGCCAATCATAAAAATCCGCTAAAAAACCCGCTATAAAAGTAAATCAAACCCCCCTTCATCACCCCCTTAGTTTGGGAAAAATAAAAAAATTAAAAACTGTATTTATTTCCATTTTCCCATTAGGGTTAGGGTTAGGGTTAGGGCTAGAGTTAGGACTAGAGTTAGGGCTAGGGTTAGGGCAAGGGTTAGGACTAGGGTTAGGGCTAGGGTTGGGGCTAGGGTTGGGGCTAGGGTTAGGGTTAGGGCTAGAGTTGGGGCTAGGGTTAGGGCTAGGGTTAGGGCTAGGGTTAGGGCTAGGGTTGGGGCTAGGGTTGGGGCTAGTTAGGGCTAGGGCTAGAGTTGGGGCTAGGGTTAGGGCTAGGGTTAGGGCTAGGGTTAGGGCTAAGGTTGGGGCTAGGGTTGGGGCTAGGGCTAGAGTTGGGGCTAGGGTTAGGGCTAGTGTTACGGCTAGTGTTAGGGCTAGTGATAGGGCTAGGGTTATTGCTAGGGTTAGGGCTAGGGTTAGGTTTGGGGCTAGGGTTGGGGCTACAGTTAGGGTTGGGGCTAAAGATAGGGTTAGGGTTTGGATTACATTTACGGTTGGGAATAGGGTTGGGTGTGTCTGGGTTAGAGGAGTGGTTAGGGTTACTGTTGGGATTAGGGCAAGGGGTGTGTTTGGATTAGGGTTTAGGTTATAATTGGGGGGTTTCCACTGTTTAGGCACATCAGGGGCTCTCCAAACGGGACATGGCATCCGATCTGAATTCCAGCCAATTCTGCGTTGAAAAAGGAAAACAGTGCTCCTTCCCTTCAGAGCTCTCCCGTGTGCCCAAACAGGGGTTTACCCCAACATGTGGGGTATCAGCGTACTCAGGATAAATTGGACATCATCTTTTGGGGTCCAATTTCTCCTGCTACCCTTGGGAAAATACAAAACTGGGGGCCAAAAAATGAGTTTTGTGGGAAAAAAAAGATTTTTTATTTTCACGGCTCTGCGTTGTAAACTGTAGTGAAACACTTGGGGGTTCAAAGTTCTCACAACACATCTAGATAAGTTCCTTGGGGGGTCTAGTATCCAATATGGGGTCACTTGTGGGGGGTTTGTACTGTTTGGGTACATCAGGGGCTCTGCAAATGCAACGTGACGCCTGCAGACCAATCCATTTAAGTCTGCATTCCAAATGGCGCTCCTTCCCTTCCGAGCTCTGTCATGCGCCCAAACAGTGGTTCCCCCCCACATATGGAGTATCAGCGTACTCAGGACAAATTGGACAACAACTTTTGGGGTCCAATTTATCCTGATACCCTTGTGAAAATACAAAACTGGGGGCTAAAAATCATTTTTGTGAAAAAAAAAAGAATTTTTATTTTCACGACTCTGCGTTATAAACTGTAGTGAAACACTTGGGGGTTCAAAGCTCTCAAAACACATCAAGATAAGTTCCTTAGGGGGTCTACTTTCCAAAATGGTGTCACTTGTGGGGGTTTTTAATGTTTAGGCACATCAGGGGCTCTCCAAACGCAACATGGCATCCCATCTTAATTCCAGTCAATTTTGCATTGAAAAGTAAAATAGCGCTCCTTCCCTTCCGAGCTCTGCTATGCGCCCAAACAGTGGTTTACCCCCACATATGGGGTATCGTCGTACTCAGGACAAATTGCACAACAACTTTTGTCATCTAATTTCTTCTCTTACCCTTGGGGAAATAAAAAAATGGGGGCGAAAAGATCATTTTTGTGAAAAAGTATGATTTTTTATTTTTACGGCTCTGCATTATAAACTTCTGTGAAGCACTTGTTGGGTCAAAGTGCTCAACACACATCTAGATAAGTTCCTTAAGGGGTCTACTTTCCAAAATGGTGTCACTTGTGGGGGGTTTCAATGTTTAGGCACATCAGGGGCTCTCCAAACGCAACATGGCGTCCCATCTCAATTCCAGTCAATTTTGCATTGAAAAGTCAAATGGCGCTCCTTCCCTTCCGAGCTCTGCCCTGCGCCCAAACAATGGTTTACACCCACATATGGGGTATTAGCGTACTCAGGACAAATTGTACAACAAATTTTGGGGTCTATTTTCTCCTGTTACCCTTGGTAAAATAAAACAAATTGGAGCTGAAATAAATTTTGTGTGAAAAAAAGTTAAATGTTCATTTTTATTTAAACATTCCAAAAATTCCTGTGAAACACCTAAAGGGTTAATAAACTTCATAAAAGTGGTTTTGAGTACCTTGAGGGGTGCAGTTTTTAGAATGGTGTCACACTTGGGTATTTTCTATCATATAGACCCCTCAAAATGACTTCAAATGAGATGTGGTCCCTAAAAAAAAATGGTGTTGTAAAAATGAGAAATTGCTGGTCAACTTTTAACCCTTATAACTCCGTCACAAAAAAAAATTTTGGTTCCAAAATTGTGCTGATGTAAAGTAGACATGTGGGAAATGTTACTTCTTAAGTATTTTGTGTGACATATGTCTGTGATTTAAGGGCATAAAAATTCAAAGTTGGAAAATTGCGAAATTTTCAAAATTTTCGCCAAATATTCGTTTTTTTCACAAATAAACGCAAGTTATATCGAAGAAATTTTACCACTATCATGAAGTACAATATGTCATGAGAAAACATTGTCAGAATCGCCAAGATCCGTTGAAGCGTTCCAGAGTTATAACCTCATAAAGGGACAGTGGTCAGAATTGTAAAAATTGGCCCGGTCATTAACGTGCAAACCACCCTTGGGGGTGAAGGGGTTAATGAGTCTTGCAATAGGACTTAGGATAAAAGCCAAATTAGTATTTCAATTTGCAGACACGGTGTTTCGGGCTGTTGGCCCTCGTCAGTGCGAAGCATGTGAACTGATTTGGCTAGGTGAGAGGCTCTGGACTGGGGTCTAAGGGGTAACGTTTCTCCTTATGGAGAGTGACATACCGGCTGGCTTGTCAAGGTAAGGAGGCTTATTCACCGTGCAATACTCCTCTGGGAAATTGAATATGCAAATTGCCTCTTCAGAGAAAAAGAGGACTTAACTCTATAGCGCCACCTGTTGGAAGCAGCGATCCTACAAGCCACATTCAACCCTTTAACGAGTCATGCAATATGACTTAGGATAAGAGCCAAATCCGTATCTCAATTCGCAGACACGGTGATTCGGGCTGTTGATGAGAACTGATTTGGCTAGGTGAGAGGCTCTGGACTGGGTCTAAGGGGTAAGGTTATTGAGAACAATAAACAGTATATCAGTAATGGCATGTCACAGAACCACAGAATGATACAGGGTGCGTAATACAGAAATGCATAATACAGGAATGCTATTAGCACTGTCCTACTCCATGCAGAAATGCACCTATCTATATGCAGAGCAAAGAGCATTATCACTAAACTGGAGGGGAGGATACAGAGCACAATATGCTATACGGAGGTTGCATAAGGCTAACATATACAGATTCTAATACAAATACAAATGCATTATCACTCTCACCAAGATCCTCTGGACAGGAGGAGTGATTGTAGGGAGTGAGAGCCAGGAACACATGTGTATCACTAAGAAAGCCTGCGGAAAAATGCATATCTCTTTCTCCTCGGGGAGCTAAAAGGAGAAATACTCATGTATACAGAAACAGGATAAATGGGTAACTAATGACATCTAAGGGTTGTAGCTGGTACTACGCTATAAATATTTATCTTTGCTGCTCATAAATGGGCAGAACAATTGCAGTTACAATATATTCTATAGAAACAGATGTTTGTTGATTACAGTCAATGGGCACAAAATGCTTGTTGGTTACAGTCTATGGCAGGGTTGGAAAATCTCAGGCCTGTGGGCCGTAAACCTTTTCTCTGGCCCCGTGCAGATTCAGGGGCCAGCAGTGCTTGGTCTGTCAGCTGTATTTTAACAGTTTCCATCCCTTTAATTTCTTCTTGCTCTGTGAGCATGCACACGCAGCGTTCACTACTGAATGCTGAGACACACAGAATTTGATTGCTGACACCAGTGCCAGAGTTTGGATTTACTTTATGGATGAATCTAGTGTGCGATTTGTACGGCTTGGTATAAATATCCAAAGAATCATTGGCAAAAAAAGGCTCCTCACCCCTGGTCTATGAGCACAAATGCTTGTTGGTTACAGTTTATGGCCACAAACGCCTTGCACAGCAATCTACCATTCAAGATCCACATGTTCAGGATAAACAGATTATGTAAGAGGTGGCCAGCATCCACACCACACTGGCTACGTAGGAAAACAATAAAGTGATCCAAAAGCATTTAGCCATGATATGTAGGAACATTGCACTTGTATCAACATATACCTGCAGACACAAGGGATCTTTAGTTATAAAGGACCTTTTTGAAATGGTGAAAGTGCCCAAGGTGACTCAACATATTAGTCTTGCCCTAGCTTGGCAAACATTTCCTTCTAAAATCTAGCTTACTGTAGCACAAAGTCTATGCTGAGCAACACTAATGCATCTCCACACACATCCAGAGAGGGGAGACAATTACCCAGAACAGTGCAAGTTTGTACATGTGCAATTTTAAGAATTACCTGAAAAGTAAAACGTGTTAGCAGCACATAGAACGTGGACATGCAGACCACAGCATGCATCAATATCGATCCCAGCACTTACAGTGGGGCAAAAAAGTATTTAGTCAGTCAGCAATAGTGCAAGTTCCACCACTTAAAAAGATGAGAGGCGTCTGTAATTTACATCATAGGTAGACCTAAACTATGGGAGACAAACTGAGACAAAAAAATCCAGAAAATCACATTGTCTGTTTTTTTATCATTTTATTTGCATATTATGGTGGAAAATAAGTATTTGGTCAGAAACAAAATTTAATCTCAATACTTTGTAATATATCCTTTGTTGGCAATGACAGAGGTCAAACGTTTTCTGTAAGTCTTCACAAGGTTGCCACACACTGTTGTTGGTATGTTGGCCCATTCCTCCATGCAGATCTCCTCTAGAGCAGTGATGTTTTTGGCTTTTCGCTTGGCAACACGGACTTTCAACTCCCTCCAAAGGTTTTCTATAGGGTTGAGATCTGGAGACTGGCTAGGCCACTCCAGGACCTTGAAATGCTTCTTACGAAGCCACTCCTTCGTTGCCCTGGCGGTGTGCTTTGGATCATTGTCATGTTGAAAGACCCAGCCACGTTTCATCTTCAATGCCCTTGCTGATGGAAGGAGGTTTGCACTCAAAATCTCACGATACATGGCCCCATTCATTCTTTCATGTACCCGGATCAGTCGTCCTGGCCCCTTTGCAGAGAAACAGCCCCAAAGCATGATGTTTCCACCACCATGCTTTACAGTAGGTATGGTGTTTGATGGATGCAACTCAGTATTCTTTTTCCTCCAAACACGACAAGTTGTGTTTCTACCAAACAGTTCCAGTTTGGTTTCATCAGACGATAGGACATTCTCCCAAAACTCCTCTGGATCATCCAAATGCTCTCTAGCAAACTTCAGACGGGCCCGGACATGTACTGGCTTAAGCAGTGGGACACGTCTGGCACTGCAGGATCTGAGTCCATGGTGGCGTAGTGTGTTACTTATGGTAGGCCTTGTTACATTGGTCCCAGCTCTCTGCAGTTCATTCACTAGGTCCCCCCGCGTGGTTCTGGGATTTTTGCTCACCGTTCTTGTGATCATTCTGACCCCACGGGGTGGGATTTTGCGTGGAGCCCCAGATCGAGGGAGATTATCAGTGGTCTTGAATGTCTTCCATTTTCTAATTATTGCTCCCACTGTTGATTTCTTCACTCCAAGCTGGTTGGCTATTGCAGATTCAGTCTTCCCAGCCTGGTGCAGGGCTACAATTTTGTTTCTGGTGTCCTTTGACAGCTCTTTGGTCCTCACCATAGTGGAGTTTGGAGTCAGACTGTTTGAGGGTGTGCACAGGTGTCTTTTTATACTGATAACAAGTTTAAACAGGTGCCATTACTACAGGTAATGAGTGGAGGAAAGAGGAGACTCAAAGAAGAAGTTACAGGTCTGGGAGAGCCAGAAATCTTGATTGTTTGTTTCTGACCAAATACTTATTTTCCACCATAATATGCAAATAAAATGATAAAAAAACAGACAATGTGATTTTTTTTTCTCAGTTTGTCTCCCATAGTTGAGGTCTACCTATGATGTAAATTACAGACGCCTCTCATCTTTTTAAGTGGTGGAACTTGCACTATTGCTGACTGACTAAATACTTTTTTGCCCCACTGTATAAGGCAGGAGGGCTACTTCTTCCCTCCGATCTGCACCACCACAACGTCATTGCGAGGGCTCGATCGCTGTCATGGTGTCCCAAGATCCTCATGAGGAAATCAGGGTTAGTAGGCTACAGAAATCCTGTTAGACCATGCGCAGAACATGGCTGAAGGGCCTCTGGCAGCGCAGCACTGACAGGTATAAAGCATTTAAATGCACCATACCAGTGACCAGACACACACATATATATATATATATATATATATATATATATATATATATATATATATATATATATATATATATACACTGCTCAAATGTAAATCTTTATTCATTACATAGTGGAATGTGTTGAGAACAATAAAACCTAAAAACGATCAATGTAAATCACAACTAATATCCCACGTAGGTCTGGAATTGGAAAGATGCTCAAAATTAAAGTGGAAAATGAAGTTACAGGCTGATTCAAATTCAGTGGAAATGCCTCAAGACAAGGAAATTATGCTCAGTAGTGTGTGTGGTCTCCACGTGCCTGTATGACCTCCCTACAATGCCTGGGGATGCTCCTGATGAGGCGGCGGATGGTCTCCTGAGGGATCTCCTCCCAGACCTGGACTAAAGCATGCGCCAACTCCTGGACAGTCTATGGTGCAACGTGATGTTGGTGGATGGTGTGAGACATGATGTCCCAGATGTGTTCAATCGGATTCAGGTCAGGGGAATGGGCGGTGCAGTCCATATCTTCCATGCCTTCAACTTGCAGGAACTGCTGACACACTCCAGCCACTTGAGGTCTGGCATTATCCTGCATTAGGAGGAACCCATGGCCAACCGCACCAGCATATGGTCTAACAAGGGGTCTGAGGATCTCATCTCAGTACCTAATGGCAGTCAAGCTACCTCTGGCGAGCACATGGAGGGCTGTGCGGCCCTCCAAAGAAATTCCACCCCACACCATTACTGACCCACTGCCAAACTGGTCATGCTGAAGGATGTTGCAGGCAGCAGATCGCACCCAATGGTGTCTCCAGACTCTGCCATGTCTGTCACATGTGCTCAGTGTGAACCTGCTTTCATCTATGAAGAGCACAGGGCACCAGTGGCGAATTTACCAATCCTGGTGTTCTGTGGCAAATGTCAAGCATCCAGCACGGTGTTGGGCTGTGAGCACAACCCCCATCTGTGGACTTCGGGCACTCAGACCATCCTCATGGAGTTGGTTTCTAACCATTTGTGCAGACATGCACATTTCTGGCCTACTAGAGGTCATTTTGCAGGGCTCTGGCAGTGCTCCTCCTGTTCCTCCTTGCACAAAGGCTGAGGTAGCGGTCTTGCTGCTGTGTTGTTGCCCTCCTACGGCCCCCTCCACGTTTCCTGGTGTACTGGTCTGTCTCCTGGTAGCACCTCCAGCCTCTGGACACTACTCCGACATACACAGCAAACCTTCTTGCCACAGCTTGCATTGATGTGCCATCCTGGATGAGTTGCACTACCTGAGCCACTTGAGTGGGTTGTAGAGTTCGTCTCATGCTGCCGTGTGAAAGCACAACCAACATTCAAAAGTGACCAAAATATCAGCCAGAAAGCATTGGTACTGAGATGTGGTCTGTGGTCCCCACCTGCAGAAACACTCCTTTATTGAGTGTGTCTTGATTATTGCCAATAATTTCCTTCTGTTGTCTATTCCATTTGCACAACAGCATGTGAAATTGATTGTGAATCAGTGTTGCTTCCTAAGTGGACAGTTTGATTTCACAGAAGTTCTATTTACTTTGAGTTACATTCTGTTGTTCAAGTGTTCCCTTTATTTTTTTGAGCAGTGTATATATATACAGTACAGACCAAAAGTTTGGACACACCTTCTCATTTAAAGATTTTTCTGTATTTTCATGACTATGAAAATTGTACATTCACACTGAAGGCATCAAAACTATGAATTAACACATGTGGAATTATATACTTAACAAAAAAGTGTGAAACAACTGAAATTATGTCTTATATTCTAGGTTCTTCAAAGTAGCCATCTTTTGCTTTGATGACTGCTTTGCACACTCTTGGCCTTCTCTTGATGAGCTTCAAGAAGCAGTCACCAGGAATGGTCTTCTAACAATCTTGAAGGAGTTCCCAGAGATGCTTAGCACTTGTTGGCCCTTTTGCCTTCACTCTGCGGTCCAGCTCACCCCAAACCATCTCAATTGGGTTCAGATCTGGTGACTGTGGAGGCCAGGTCATCTGGCGTAGCACCCCATCACTCTCCTTCTTAGTCAAATAGCCCTTACACAGCCTGGAGGTGTGTTTGGGGTCATTGTCCTGTTGAAAAATAAATGATGGTCCAACTAAACGCAAACAGGATGGAATAGCATGCCTCAGTATGCCTTCAATTTTGAATAAATCCCCAACAGTGTCACTAGCAAAGCACCCCCACACCATCACACCTCCTCCTCCATGCTTCACGGTGGGAACCAGGCATGTAGAGTCCATCCGTTCACCTTTTCTGCGTCGCACAAAGACATGGCTGTTGGAACCAAAGATCTCAAATTTGGACTCATCAGACCAAAACACAGATTTCCACTGGTCTAATGTCCATTCCATGTGTTCTTTAGCCCAAACAAGTCTCTTCTGCTTGTTGCCTGTCCTTATCAGTGGTTTCCTAGCAGCTATTTTACCATGAAGGCCTGCTGCACAAAGTCTCCTCTTAACAGTTGTTGTAGAGATGTGTCTGCTGCTAGAATTCTGTGTGGCATTAACCTGGTCTCTAATCTGAGCTGCTATTAACCTGCGATTTCTGAGGCTGGTGACTCGGATAAACTTATCCTCAGAAGCAGAGGTGACTCTTGGTCTTCCTTTCCAAGGGCGGTCCTCATGTGAGCCAGTTTCTTTGTAGCGCTTGATGGTTTTTGCCACTGCACTTGGGGACACTATCAAAGTTTTCCCAATTTTTCTGACTGACTTTCCTTTCTTAAAGTAATGATAGCCACTCATTTTTCTTTGGTTAGCTGCTTTTTTCTTGCCATAATACAAAGTCTAATAGTCTATTCAATAGGACTATCAGCTGTGTATCAACCAGACTTCTGCACAACACAACTGATGGTCCCAACCCCATTTCTAAGGCAAGAAATCTCACTTATTAAACCTGACAGGGCACACCTGTGAAGTGAAAACCATTCCCGGTGACTACCTCTTGAAGCTCATCAAGAGAATGCCAAGAGTGTGCAAAGCAGTCATCAAAGCAAAAGGTGGCTACTTTGAAGAACCTAGAATATAAGACATAATTTCAGTTGTTTCACACTTTTTTGTTAAGTATATAATTCCACATGTGTTAATTCATAGTTTTGATGCCTTCAGTGTGAATGTACAATTTTCATAGTCATGAAAATACAGAAAAATCTTTAAATGAGAAGGTGTGTCCAAACTTTTGGTCTGTACTGTATATATATATATATATATATATATATATATATATATATATATCTACTATATAATTGTCTAAGGGTCACTTCCATCAGTCTGTCCTTCTGTCTGTTCTTCTGTCATGGATATTCATTGGTCGCGGCCTCTGTCTGTCATGGAATCCAAGTCGCTGATTGGTCTCGCCAGCTGCCTGTCATGGCTGCTGTGACCAATCAGCGACGGCCACAGTCCGATTAGTCCCTCCCTACTCCCCTGTAGTCAGTGCGTGGCGACCGCTCCATACTCCCCGCAGTCACCGCTCACACAGGGTTACCGCCGCTATTAACCCTGTGTGACCAAGTTTTTACTATTGATGTTGCCTATGCAGCATCAATAGTAAAAACACCTAATGTTGAAAATAATAAAAAAATAAAAAATCATTATATACTCACCTTCCACCGCCCGCTCCTCGCGACGCTCCGGTGACCGGTCCATGCAAGCGGCAGGTTCCGGTGGCAAGGATGGTCTGCGAGAAAGACCTGCCATGACGTCATGGTCATGTGACCACAACGTCATCACAGGTCCTGCGCGCCTGCGCGAGAAGGAGGCGACAGAACTACAAGGGGCCCTCGGAAGGTGAGTATATGTTTATTTTTTATTTTTTAACCTGTGACATACGTGGCTGGGCAATATACTACGTAGCTGGGCAATATACTACGTGACTGGCCAATATACTACGTGGCTGGGCAATATACTACGTGGCTCTGTGCTGTATACTACGTCGCTGTGCAATATACTATGTGGCTCTGTGCTGTATACTACATCACTGGGCAATATACTACGTAACTGGACAAAATACTACGTGGCTGGGCAATATACTACGTCACTGGGCAATATACTACGTAACTGGGCAATATACTACGTGGCTCTGTGCTTGTTATGACCCCAATGGCAGAGGGTCTCAGAAATAATAACCAAGTCTGCAAACACAAAAAACCAGCTCATAGGGCAGTGGTAACTGGGCTGACCATATATCTAATCCTAGCACCACAAATAGAAGCAGCCGGGGAACGTGCCTACGTTGGTTCTAGACGTCTCGCGCCAGCCGGAGAACTAACTAACCCTAGAAGGGAAAAGAAAGACCTTTCTTGCCTCCAGAGATAAGACCCCAAAAAGTTGGATACAAGCCCCCAACAAATAATAACGGTGAGGTAAGAGGAAAAGACAAACATAAGAATGAACTAGGTATTTAGCAAAGAGAGGCCCACTAGCTAATAGCAGAATATAGTAAGATGACTTATATGGTCAGCAAAAAACCCTATTAAAAATATCCACGCTGGATATTCAAGAACCCTCGAACCGTCTAACGGCCGGGGGGAGAACACCAGCACCCCTAGAGCTTACAGCAAGGTCAGAAATCACATTTAGTACAAGCTGGACAAAAATAGAAGCCAAGCAAATAACCCAAATAACCAAAAAGCAAGACTTAGCTTAATTTTGCAAAAAACCAGGACCAGCAGACAGGAGCAAACAGAAGGATCTGATTACAACGATGCCAGGCACTGGACTAAGGATCCAGGAAGTTAATATAGCAACACCCCTGGACTAACGGCCCAGGTGAGTGCCAAAGAGAAGAAAGACAATCCCAGAGTCATATCACTAGTGACCACAAGAGGGAGCCAAAAAGTCTAATTCACAACAGTACCCCCCCCTTAAGGAGGGGTCACCGAACCCTCACCAAGACCACCAGGGCGATCAGGATGAGCAGCGTGAAAGGCACGAACTAAATCGGCCGCATGCACATCAGAGGCAACCACCCAGGAATTATCCTCCTGACCATAGCCCTTCCACTTGACCAGATACTGAAGCCTCCGCCTGGAGAGACGAGAATCCAAGATCTTCTCCACCACGTACTCCAGCTCGCCCTCAACCAACACCGGAGCAGGAGGCTCAACAGAAGGAACCACAGGCACAACGTACCGCCGCAACAAAGACCTATGGAACACGTTGTGAATGGCAAACGACACCGGAAGATCCAAGCGAAAGGACACCGGATTAAGGATTTCCAATATCTTGTAAGGACCGATGAAGCGAGGCTTAAATTTAGGAGAGGAGACCTTCATAGGAACAAATCGAGAAGACAGCCATACCAAATCCCCAACACGAAGTCGGGGACCCACACCGCGGCGGCGGTTGGCAAAACGCTGAGCCTTCTCCTGTGACAACTTTAAGTTGTCCACCACATGATTCCAGATCTGCTGCAACCTATCCACCACAGAATCCACCCCAGGACAGTCAGAAGGCTCCACATGTCCCGAGGAAAAACGAGGATGGAAACCAGAGTTGCAGAAAAAAGGCGAAACCAATGTAGCGGAACTAGCCCGATTATTAAGGGCAAACTCAGCCAACGGCAAGAAGGTCACCCAATCATCCTGATCCGCAGAAACAAAACACCTCAAATAAGCCTCCAGAGTCTGATTAGTTCGCTCCGTTTGTCCATTAGTCTGAGGATGAAAAGCAGACGAAAACGACAAATCAATGCCCATCCTAGCACAAAAGGATCGCCAGAACCTGGAAACAAACTGGGATCCTCTGTCAGACACAATATTCTCAGGAATGCCGTGTAAACGAACCACATTCTGAAAGAACACAGGAACCAGATCGGAAGAGGAAGGCAGCTTAGGCAAAGGTACCAAATGGACCATCTTAGAAAAGCGATCACATACCACCCAGATGACAGACATGCCCTGAGAAACCGGAAGATCTGAAATGAAATCCATGGAAATGTGTGTCCAAGGCCTCTTCGGGACAGGCAAGGGCAAGAGCAACCCGCTGGCACGAGAACAGCAAGGTTTAGCCCGAGCACAAGTCCCACAGGACTGCACAAACGACCGCACATCCCGAGACAAGGAAGGCCACCAAAAGGACCTAGCCACCAGATCTCTGGTGCCAAAAATTCCCGGATGCCCTGCCAACACCAAGGAATGAACCTCGGAAATGACTCTGCTGGTCCACTTATCAGGAACAAACAGTCTGTCAGGTGGACAAGAATCAGGTCTACCAGCCTGAAATCTCTGCAACACATGTCGCAAATCCGGAGAAATGGCTGACAAGATAACTCCCTCTTTAAGAATACCAACTGGTTCTGCGACTCCCGGAGAGTCAGGCACAAAGCTCCTTGAAAGAGCATCAGCCTTCACATTCTTTGAACCTGGTAAATACGAGACCACAAAGTCAAAACGGGAGAAAAACAATGACCAGCGGGCCTGTCTAGGATTCAGGCGTTTAGCAGACTCGAGATACATCAAATTTTTGTGATCAGTCAAGACCACCACACGATGCTTAGCACCCTCGAGCCAATGACGCCACTCCTCAAATGCCCACTTCATGGCCAACAACTCCCGATTGCCAACATCATAATTCCGCTCAGCAGGCGAAAACTTCCTAGAGAAAAAGGCACAAGGTCTCATCACAGAGCAACCAGGGCCTCTCTGCGACAAAACGGCCCCTGCCCCAATCTCAGAAGCATCCACTTCAACCTGAAAGGGAAGTGAGACATCAGGCTGGCACAAAACAGGTGCCGAAGTAAACCGGCGCTTCAACTCCTGGAAAGCCTCCACGACTGCAGGAGCCCAGTTAGCAACATCAGAACCTTTCTTGGTCATATCCGTCAAAGGTTTAACAATGCTAGAAAAATTAGCAATAAAACGACGGTAGAAGTTAGCAAAACCCAAGAACTTCTGAAGACTCTTAACTGACGTGGGCTGAGTCCAATCATGAATAGCTCGGACCTTGACTGGGTCCATCTCCACCGCAGAAGGGGAAAAAATAAAACCCAAAAAGGGAACCTTCTGTACTCCAAAGAGACACTTTGAGCCCTTAACAAACAACGCATTCTCGCGCAAAACCTAAAACACCATCCTGACCTGCTCCACATGCGAGTCCCAGTCATCAGAAAAAAACAGAATATCATCCAGATAAACAATCATAAATTTATCCAGATACTTCCGGAAAATATCATGCATAAAGGACTGAAACACTGAAGGAGCATTAGAGAGCCCAAAAGGCATCACCAAGTACTCAAAATGACCTTCGGGCGTATTAAACGCGGTTTTCCATTCATCTCCTCGCTTAATGCGCACAAGGTTGTACGCACCACGAAGATCTATCTTGGTGAACCACTTGGCACCTTTAATTTGGGCAAACAAGTCTGACAACAGGCGCATAGGATACTGAAATTTAACAGTGATTTTATTCAAAAGCCGATAGTCAATACAAGGTCTCAAAGATCCATCCTTCTTGGCCACAAAAAAGAATCCCGCACCAAGAGGGGAAGAGGATGGACGGATATGCCCCTTCTCCAGAGACTCCTTGATATATGAACGCATTGCGGCATGCTCAGGTACAGACAGATTAAATAGCCTACCCTTAGGAAATTTGCTACCTGGAATCAAATCTATGGCACAGTCACAGTCCCTATGAGGGGGCAGAGCACTGGACCTGGACTCGCTGAACACATCCTGATAATCAGACAAATACTCAGGAACTTCCGAAGGAGTAGAGGAAGCAATAGACACCGGCGGGGAATCACCATGAATACCCTGACAGCCCCAACTTGACACAGACATTGCCTTCCAATCCAAGACTGGATTATGGGTCTGTAACCATGGCAAACCCAAAACGACCAAATCATGCATTTTATGCAGAACAAGAAAACGAATCACCTCCCGATGTTCAGGAGTCATGCACATGGTTACCTGTGTCCAAAACTGCGGTTTATTTTCCGCCAATGGCGTAGCATCAATACCTCTAAGAGGGATAGGATTAACCAACGGCTCAAGAACAAAACCACAGCGCTTGGCGAATGACAGATCCATAAGACTCAGGGCAGCACCTGAATCCACAAACGCCATAACAGGGTAAGAGGACAATGAGCAAATTAAAGTTACAGACAAAATAAATTTAGGTTGCAAATTACCAATGGCGACAGGACTAACAACCCTTGTTAGGCGTTTAGAGCATGCTGATATAACATGTGTAGAATCACCACAGTAAAAACACAACCCATTCTGACGTCTATGATTTTTCCGCTCATTTCTGGTCTGAATTCTATCACATTGCATCAAATCAGGTGCTTGTTCAGACAACACCACCAGAGGATTAGCGGTTTTGCGCTCCCGCAAACGCCGGTCAATTTGAATAGCCAGCGCCATGGAATCATTCAGACTTGTAGGAATGGGGAAACCCACCATCACATTCTTAATGGCTTCAGAAAGGCCATTTCTGAAATTTGCGGCCAGAGCGCACTCATTCCACTGAGTAAGCACGGACCATTTCCAAAATTTTTGGCAATACACTTCAGCTTCATCCTGGCCCTGAGAAATAGCCAGCAAGGCTTTTTCTGCCTGAACCTCAAGATTGGGTTCCTCGTAAAGCAATCCAAGCGCCAGAAAAAACGCATCAATATTTGCCAATGCCGGATCTCCTGGCGCTAGCGAGAAGGCCCAATCCTGAGGGTCGCCCCGTAAAAAAGAGATAACAATTTTAACCTGCTGAGCTGAGTCTCCAGATGAACGGGGTCTCAGAGATAGAAACAATTTACAATTATTCCTGAAATTCCTAAACTTAAATCGAGCTCCAGAAAACAGTTCAGGAATAGGTATTTTAGGTTCAGACAAAGGACTCCTGGTAACAAAATCTTGTATGCCTTGCACACGAGCAGCAAGCTGGTCCACACTTGTAATCAAGGTCTGGACATTCATGTCTGCAGCAAGCACAAGCCACTCCGAGGTAAAGGGGAGGAAGAGAGGAAAAAAAAAAAAAAAAAACTCAGAATTTCCTTTCTTATAATCCCACTTCTGCAATGCATTAAACATTCAATGTTGGCCTGGCATACTGTTATGACCCCAATGGCAGAGGGTCTCAGAAATAATAACCAAGTCTGCAAACACAAAAAACCAGCTCATAGGGCAGTGGTAACTGGGCTGACCATATATCTAATCCTAGCACCACAAATAGAAGCAGCCGGGGAACGTGCCTACGTTGGTTCTAGACGTCTCGCGCCAGCCGGAGAACTAACTAACCCTAGAAGGGAAAAGAAAGACCTGTCTTGCCTCCAGAGACAAGACCCCAAAAAGTTGGATACAAGCCCCCAACAAATAATAACGGTGAGGTAAGAGGAAAAGACAAACATAAGAATGAACTAGGTATTTAGCAAAGAGAGGCCCACTAGCTAATAGCAGAATATAGTAAGATGACTTATATGGTCAGCAAAAAACCCTATTAAAAATATCCACGCTGGATATTCAAGAACCCCCGAACCGTCTAACGGCCGGGGGGAGAACACCAGCACCCCTAGAGCTTACAGCAAGGTCAGAAATCACATTTAGTACAAGCTGGACAAAAATAGAAGCCAAGCAAATAACCCAAATAACCAAAAAGCAAGACTTAGCTTAATTTTGCAAAAAACCAGGACCAGCAGACAGGAGCAAACAGAAGGATCTGATTACAACGATGCCAGGCACTGGACTAAGGATCCAGGAAGTTAATATAGCAACACCCCTGGACTAACGGCCCAGGTGAGTGCCAAAGAGAAGAAAGACAATCCCAGAGTCATATCACTAGTGACCACAAGAGGGAGCCAAAAAGTCTAATTCACAACAGTGCTATATACTACGTCGCTGTGCAATATACTACGTGGTTGTGCAATATACTACGTAGCTGGGCAATATACTATGTGACTGGCCAATATACTACGTGGCTGGGCAATATACTATGTGGCTCTGCTGTATACTACGTCGCTGTGCAATATACTACGTGGCTCTGTGCTGCATACTACGTTACTGGGCAATATACTACGTTACTGGGCAATATACTATGTGGCTGGGCAATATACTACGTCACTGGGCAATATACTACGTAACTGGGCAATATACTACGTGGCTGGGCAATATACTACGTGGGCTGGGCAATATACTACGTGGGCTGGGCAATATACTACGTGGGCTGTGCAATATACTACGTGGACATGCATATTCTAGAAAACCCGATACATTACAATTGGGCCACCATCTAGTGTATATATATATATATATATATATATATATATATATATATATATATATATATATATATATACATACATACACATATATATAACATGACTGCCCCTGATGAATCCCAACAAGCGAAACGTGTGTTTGGGCACTCTCCTGGATGGTTATCCGGCATAGTCTCCTACAACACTAATTACACTTTTCCCTGCCCACTTTCCTGAACTTTAGGCGAGGGAACATGTTATACCTCATGACTAGTGTTGAGCGATACTTTCCGATATCGGAAAGTATCGGTATCGGAAAGTATCGGCCGATACCGTCACAGTATCGGAATCCAATCCGATACCGATACCCGATACCAATACAAGTCAATGGGACTCAAGTATCGGACGGTATTCCTGATGGTTCCCAGGGTCTGAAGGAGAGGAAACTCTCCTTCAGGCCCTGGGAACCATATAAATGTGTAAAAGAAAGAATTAAAATAAAAAATATCGCTATACTCACCTGTCCGACGCAGCCGGGACTTCAGCGAGGGAACCGGCAGCGTTGTTTGTTTAAAAATCGCGCTATTACTTGGTTACGTGAATTCCCGGCTTGTGATTGGTCAGGTCGGCCATGTTGCCGGGACGCGGACCAATCACAGCAAGCCGTGACGAAATTACGTCACGGCTTGCTGTGATTGGTCCGCGTCCCGGCAATATGGCCGCCCTGACCAATCACAAGCCGTGACGTCACGGGAGGCTGGACACGCGCTCATTTTAAAATGGGCGCGTGTCCAGCCTCCCGTGACGTCACGGCTTGTGATTGGTTGCGCCGCGATCAACCAATCACAAGCCGGGAGGCTGGACGCGCTCATTTTGAAATGGGCGCGTGTCCAGCCTCCCGTGACGTCACGGCTTGTGATTGGTTGCGCCGCGATCAACCAATCACAAGCCGGGAGGCTGGACGCGCTCATTTTGAAATGGGCGCGTGTCCAGCCTCCCGGCTTGTGATTGGTTGACCGCGACGCAACCAATCACAAGCCGTGACGTCACGGGAGGCTGGACACGCGCCCTTTTTAAAATGAGCGCGTTTCCAGCCTCCCGTGACGTCACGGCTTGTGATTGGTTAATGGCGGCCATGTTGCCGGGACGCGGACCAATCACAGCAAGCCGTGACGTATTTTCGTCACGGCTTGCTGTGATTGGTCCGCGGCCCGGCAACATGGCCGCCCTGACCAATCACAAGCCGGGACTTCGCGTAACCATGTAAAAGCGGGAATTTTAAACAAACAACGCTGCCGGTTCCTGCGCTGAGGTCCCGGCTGCGTCGGACAGGTGAGTATAGCGATATTTTTTATTTTAATTCTCTATTTTACACATTTTAACATTAATGTTGTTCCGATACCCGATACCCGATACCACAAGAGTATCGGAATCCCGGTATCGGAATTCCGATACAGCAAGTATCGGCCGATACCCGATACTTGCAGCATCGGAATGCTCAACACTACTCATGACACTTTATCTTCCTCTCCTTTGGAGTCTTGCTCCCTTCCCCTGATAGAACATTACTAATACATACTGTACTTCTCTTTGGCCTGGTTCTGCTTCCTTACCTGTTTTGGCACAGCTGATAATAATTTGCATGAAACATATACTGCATAGCTTTCAGGAGGCAGGGGAATCTGACTTAAGAATTTAGTTTTTTGATATCTACTAAATTATAGGGGTATGGGACATTAGTAAAAGGAGTTGGTATGGCATCTGTGCAGTTGCTGGATTCCACTTCTAGGTTCTATTTTGTATCCTCACCCCCACTTATTGTAATAACCGTTGCTGTTCCTTTTAAACTTGATTCTAATAAAAAATACCTTTATTAGAATCAAGTTTAAAAGGAACAGCAACAGTTTTTTTTTTTTTTTTATTCATACCTGTAGTTCGTATATACCTGATTTATAGGGCTATACGCTTCCATTTTGCAGTAGGTTTCTCATTATGTAGGGAGGTGCCCCTTTCCCACTAGGAGTATGTTGATTTATTCCACCCAGTGTGTCAGTTATTTGTTATATATATATATATATATATATATATATATATATATATAGTGACGTGGGGATCACTGAGTGGGTTGGGGAACACTCACTTGGCGGCAATATTCCGATGCACAACAGCCATTTCTTCTCTTAACACACATCCAGTTCTGGTGTATTATACAATCACAAACCACTATAGGGCAGTTGAACATCACATACCCTACATACAGTCCATTTCAGGTGAGGTTATGTGTGCACAACTCAATACTGATGCCCGTCAGATCACAATGCCCCAGGCTCTGGGTTGCCTGCTTAACGTAATCCTGGCTTCATATGGCTCCTGTCAGATGTCCAGGTCCTCAGTGCTTCCTGGACTTTCCAGAGCTCCAGCCAGTCTCACACATGGCCATCATCCCCCATGTGTTGCAACCAGGAAACATATAGGATCTTTCTGATGTCACAGGAGCACACCCCCTGGGAGATATGTGGTTAACCAGTCCCACCCATCACTTTATGGTTAACCCTTAAATCCAGCCCTTTACACTATACAGGTTTGTGGGATTACAAGACCCAGCCACCTGACCAGGATTCAGATCACAACAGACCTCTGTCTGTGCGATACATACCTGTCTCTCATTGTATCATTAGTTGGTACATCACAATATATACAGTATATACATGAATACATATTTTATGTAAAAAAAAGATGAGGGAGGCCTGTAATTGACATCATAGGTAGACCGCAACTATGAGAGTCAAAATCAGAAAACAAACCCATAAAATCACCTTGTCTGAATTGGCAAGATTTATCTTGCAACCTATGGTGGAAATTAAGTATTTGGTCACTTAAAAACATGCAAGATTTCCTGCTCTCACAGACCTGTAACTTCTTCTTTAAGAGGCTCCTCTGTCCTCCACCTGTAGTAATGGCACCTGTTTGAACTTGTTATCAGTATAAAAGACACCTGTCCACAACCTCAAACAATCACACTCCAAACTCCACTATGGTGAAGACCAAAGTGCTGTCGAAGGACACCAGAAACAAAATTATAGCCCTGCACCAGGTTGGGAAGACTGAATCTGCAATAGGCAAGCAGCTTGGTGTGATGAAATCAACTGTGGGAGCAATAATAAGTAAATGGAAGACATACAAGACCACTGATAATCTCCCTCGACCTGGGGCTCCACGCAAAATCTCACCCCGTGGGGTCAAAATGATCACAAGAACGGTGAACAAAAATCACAGAACCACATGGGGGACCTAGTGAATGACCTGCATAGAGCTGAGACCACTGTAACAAAGGCTACCATCAGTAACACACTACGCTACCAGAGACACAGATCCTGCAGTGCCAGATGTGTCCCCCTGCTTAAGCCAGTACATGTTCAGGCCCATTTGAAATTTGCTAGAGAGCATTTGGATTATCCAGAAGAGTATTGAGAGAATGTCATATGGTCTGATGAAACCAAAGTAGAACTGTTTGGTAGAAACAAAACTTGCTGTGTTTGGAGGAGACAGAGTGTTGAGTTGCATCCAAAGATTCACCATACCTACTGTGAAGCATGGGGGTGGCAACATCATGCTTTGGGGCTGTTTTTCTGCAAAGGGTCCAGGACAACTGATCCGTGTACATGAAAAAATGAATAGGGCCATGTATTGTGAGATTTTGAGTGCAAACTTCCTTCCATCAACAAGGGCATTGAAAATGAAATGTGGATGAGTCTTTCAGCATGATAATGATCCCAAGCACACTGCCAGGGCAACAAAGGAGTGGCTTCGTAAGAAGCATATGAAGGACCTACAGTGGCCTAGCCAGTCTCCAGCTCACAACCCAATAGAAAACCTTTGGAGGGAGTTAAAAGTCTGTGCTGCCCAGCGACAGGCCCAAAACATCACTGCTCTAGAGGAGATATGCATGGAGAAATCAGCCAACATACCACCAACAGTGTGTGCCAACCTTGTGAAGACTTACAGAAAACGTTTGACCTCTGTCATTGCCAACAAAGGATATATAACAAAATACAGTGTGTCCTTAAAGTCATGGTGCACTTTTATAGTTTACATTTTGGTGCCCTTTCTCTGGCCCAATCATGTCAGACCTGTTCATGAGGAGAGATAACAAGAACCAATCAAACAGCACAAACTCATTTAAGCTGTTGCTGAGCCACCAGTCAGATTAACCCTTGATAAACTAAACTCTGGTTAATACACTGCAAGATCTGTGACATCATGCAACCACAAGCTTATGCCAGCTGTGTGGTTTTCCATTCCAGTCGAGATGTGGACAGTAGAGAGGAAAGTTCAGTGTGTTCCGTGGCTCGCTAAATTCGAATCCGTGACCAAAGTTCTACGTGAATATCGGCGTGTTTATAACAAAGTGCCACCACATAGGAATAACATTACTCGGTGGGATAAGTGTTATGACCTGGTGGTTAAGGAGCAACACTGATATGACCTGGTGGTTAAAAAGCAACATGGGACAAGCTCTGAGGAGGTGGTATCTTTACTGACCGCAGTTCCTAATCCTAACACCAACACTAGTAATAGCCGTGGGATGTTCCTGTCACTCCCTAGACACCTCGTCACAGCCTGAGAACTAACTACCCCTGAAGATGGAAACAGAAAGCTATCTTGCCTCAGAGAAATTCCCAAAAGGAAAGATAGCCCCCCACAAATATTGACTGTGAGTGGAGAGGGAAATGACATACACAGAAATGAAAACAGATTTTAGCAAAGGAGGCCAATACTAATCTAGATAGACAGAATAGAAAAGGATACTGTGCGGTCAGTATTAAAAACTAAAAATCCACGCAGAGTTTACAAAAATAATCTCCACACCGACTCACGATGTGGAGGGATAAATCTGCTTCCCCAGAGCTTCCAGCTAGCCTGAAAATATCATAATGACAAGCTGGACAAAAAGAAACATAACATGAGCTGAGCAATAAGTCCAAAGCAAATGGACAAAGCAAATGGACAACCCAAAGAACTAGCAAGAACTTATCTTTCTCTTGGCAGACTCAAGGTAAATCAGATTCTTATGATCGGTCAAGACCACAACGCGATGCTTGGCTCCCTCAAGCCAATGTCGCCACTCCTCGAATGCCTACTTCATAGCCAACAACTCCCGATTGCCGACATCATAATTATGCTCAGCAGGCGAAAACTTTCTGGAGAAGTAAGCACACGGCTTCATCAAAGAGCCATCAGAACTTCTCTGAGACAAAACGGCCCCTGCCCCAATCTCAGAAGCGTCAACCTCAACCTGAAAAGGGAGAGAAACATCTGGCTGACACAACACAGGGGCAGATGTAAAACGACGCTTAAGCTCCTGAAAGGCCTCAACAGCCAGAGAGGACCAATTCATCACATCAGCGCCTTTCTTCGTCAAATCGGTCAGAGGCTTAACCACACTGGAAAAATTAGCAATGAAGTGGCGATAAAAATTAGCAAAGCCCAAAAATTTCTGAAGGCTCTTCACAGATGTGGGTTGAGTCCAATCATGAATGGCCTGGACCTTAACAGGGTCCATTTCAATAGCCGAGGGAGAAAAAATGAACCCCAAAAAAGAAACCTTCTGAACTCCAAAGAGGCACTTAGACCCCTTCACAAACAACGCATTAGCACGAAGGATCTGAAATACCATCATGACCTGCTTCACATGAGACTCCCAATCATCGGAAAAAAACAAAATATCATCCAAATATACAATCATGAATTTATCCAGATAATTCCGGAAGATATCATGCATAAAGGACTGAAACACAGATGGAGCATTAGAGAGCCCGAATGGCATCACAAGGTATTCAAAATGGCCTTCGGCGTATTAAATGCTGTTTTCCATTCATCACCCTGTTTAATATGAACCAGATTATACGCCCCTCGAAGGTCGATCTTGGTAAACCAACTAGCCCCCTTAATCCGAGCAAACAAATCAGAAAGCAAAGGTAAAGGGTACTGGAATTTGACCGTGATCTTATTGAGAAGGCGATAATCTATACAGGGCCTCAACGAGCCATCCTTCTTGGCAACAAAAAACAACCCCGCTCCCAACGGTGATGAAGACGGGCGAATATGCCCCTTCTCCAAAGACTCCTTTACATAACTCCGCATAGCGGCATGCTCTGGCACAGACAGATTGAAAAGTCGGCCCTTAGGGAACTTACAGTCAGGAATCAAGTTAATAGCACAATCACAGTCCCTATGAGGAGGTAGGGAACTGGACTTGGGCTCATCAAATATATCCTGGAAATCCGACAAAAACTCAGGAACTTCAGAAGAGGGGGAAGAGGAGATTGACATCAAAGGAATATCACTATGTATCCCTTGACAACCCCAACTAGTCACAGACATAGATTTCCAATCCAGCACTGGATTATGTACCTGTAACCATGGAAAACCCAGCACAACAACATCATGCAAATTATGCAACACCAAAAAGCGAATATTTTCCTGATGTGCTGGAGCCATGTACATGGTCAACTGTGTCCAGTACTGAGGTTTATTCTTGGCCAATGGCGTAGTATCAATCCCCCTTAAGGGAATAGGGCTCTGCAAAGGCTCCAAGGAAAAACCACAGCGTTTGGCAAATTCTAAGTCCATTAAGTTCAGGGCAGCGCCTGAATCCACAAACGCCATAACAGAAAAGGACGACAATGGGCAAATCAGGGTAACAGACAAGAGAAATTTAGGCTGTACAGTACTAATGGTAACAGACCTAGCGACCCTCTTAGTACGCTTCGGGCAATCAGAAATAGCATGAGTAGAGTCACCACAGTAAAAACACAGCCCATTCTGACGTCTGAATTCCTGCCGTTCTGCTCTAGTCAAAATCCTATCACATTGCATAGGCTCAGGGCTCAGCCCAGAGGACACCGCCATATGGTGCACCACCTTGCGCTCGCGCAGGCGCCGATCAATCTGAATGGCCAAAGACATTGAATCGTTCAGACCAGCATGCGTGGGGAACCCCACCATAACATCTTTTAGGGCTTCAGAAAGACCCTTTCTGAAAATTGCTGCCAGGGCATAGTCATTCCATTTTGTGAGCACAGACCACTTTCTAAATTTCTGGCAGTATACTTCTGCCGCTTCCTGACCCTGACACAGAGCCAGCAAGGTCTTTTCTGCCTGATCCACAGAATTAGGTTCGTCATACAGCAATCCGAGCGCTAGAAAAAATGCATCTACATTGAGCAATGCAGGATTCCCTGGCTCCAGGGAGAATGCCCAGTCCTGCGGGTCTCCATGTAGCAGAGAAATGACGATCTTCACCTGCTGAATGGGGCCACCAGAGGAACGGGGTCTCAGAGCAAAAAACAATATGCAGTTATTTTTAAAGTTCAAAAATTTAGATCTATCCCCAGAAAACAAATCAGGAATAGGAATTCTAGGCTCTAAAACCGGAGTCTGAACAACATAATCTTGGATACTCTGTACCCTTGCAGCGAGTTGATCCACACGCGAGGACAGACCCTGAACCTCCATGTCAGCACCAGAATCCTGAACCACCCAGAGATTAAGGGGAAAAAAAAGACAAAACAGGCTGCAAAGGAAAAGAAAAAAATGGCTCAGAACTTTTTTTTCCCTCTTTTGAGATGCATTCAACACATTGCGGGCCAGCTGTACTGTTATGACCTGGTGGTTAAGGAGCAACACTGATATGTCCTGGTGGTTAAAAAGCAACATGGGACAAGCTCTGAGGAGGTGGTATCTTTACTGACCGCAGTTCCTAATCCTAACACCAACACTAGTAATAGCCGTGGGATGTTCCTGTCACTCCCTAGACACCTCGTCACAGCCTGAGAACTAACTACCCCTAAAGATGGAAACAGAAAGCTATCTTGCCTCAGAGAAATTCCCAAAAGGAAAGATAGCCCCCCACAAATATTGACTGTGAGTGGAGAGGGAAATGACATACACAGAAATGAAAACAGATTTTAGCAAAGGAGGCCAATACTAATCTAGATAGACAGAATAGAAAAGGATACTGTGCGGTCAGTATTAAAAACTAAAAATCCACGCAGAGTTTACAAAAATAATCTCCACACCGACTCACGATGTGGAGGGATAAATCTGCTTCCCCAGAGCTTCCAGCTAGCCTGAAAATATCATAATGACAAGCTGGACAAAAAGAAACATAACATGAGTTGAGCAATAAGTCCAATGCAAATGGACAACCCAAAGAACTAGCAAGAACTTATCTTTTGCTGAAATGGACAGGCCATCAGAGAAATCCAAGGAGAGATCTGAATCCAACCCAGGAACATTGACAGCTGGCATGAACTGAAGACCAGAGCCAGGTTAAATAGCAAAGCCAGGAGAGACGATCACTGAAAGCAGCTGCTACAGCTAAACTCAAGGAGCAGCAGTTCCACTCGAAACCACCAGAGGGAGCCCAAGGGCAGAACTCACAAAAGTACCATTCACAACCACAGGAGGGAGCCCAAGAACGGAATTCACAACAGATAAGCAATTGAAGGAAAACGGCAGTTTGATGGAGAAACCCCGTTCTGGTAGGCCATCAGTCAGTGACGAGTCTGTAGAGGCTATACGGGATAGCTACCTAAGGAGCCCTAAAAAATCTGTGTGTGAGTGTGCTTGACAATTACACCTAAGTAAGACTACAGTTCATAAGGTGTAAAAGAAACATCTCTGTTTTATGGGGTACAAATTGCAGCTATTGCACGCTGTCAAACCGGCGGATAGACCAAAACAATGCATGTTTGCTGCAGATTTGCTTCATGAGATTGACAAAGATGCAAGATTTTTGCAGAAGATTGTGTTTAGCGATGAGGCGACCTTCCATATCTGTGGACATGTTCATCGCCATAATGTCCGAACATAGGCTGCTAAACATCCTCATGCCTACGTTGAGTATGAATTGTATGCAGTGCCACAATTTTCAGAAGGTTTCATCTTTCAACAGGATGGCGCTCCTCCACACTACGCCACCATTGTTCGTGAGTTTCTGGATAGAAACTTCCCCCAGCGATGGATAGGCATGGGTTCTTTCAAGCCATGGCCACCACTATCCCCGGATCTGACGCCCTTAGACTTTTACTTTTGGGGTTATGAGAAGCAACATGTGACATTGAACGTATTAATCACTTAAAACAGAGAATCACAGACGTTATTCACTCTGTTACACCAGACGTCCTTACCCGTGTGTGGCAACAACTGAACTATTTGGATGTGTGTAGGGCAACAAATGGAGCCCACATCGAACTGCACTGAATAGGTATGAGGTATGGAGTTTGTCTTAAATTTGGAGCACGCAGGCGCAGTAAACAAGACATCAAGTGATGTCAGTTGTCAGTTGTCGGGCAGCGCGAACTGTGCATGCCCAAGGCAGAATATGACTGCGCAGGCACCTGGACAACTGAATAACGCCAAGGAGGGGGCACCTGTTGTGAATTCTGCTCTTGGGCTCCCTCCGGTGGTTATAAGTGGTAGCGCTGCTGTCTTTGGATCGCAGCATTCATCAGGTGTGTCCACTTTTTGCAATTCTGACTGGGCTATTTAGTCTTGCTTGACCCTTTAGTCAGTGCCAGTTGTCCATTGTTCCTGGAGGATTCACATCCCTGCCTGGTCTCTCCTGCTTGGCTGTTCATTTCAACAAAGATAAGTTCTGGCTTTGTTTTTTGCAGTCCACATGCTGTGGGCCTTATTGTTCAGTTCAGGTACCACCTTCTCCAGAGTACGTCTCATGCTGCTCCTAGGCCACCAGATCATAACAGGCACCCTTCTCGCAGAGTGACGGCTGTGGTTTGTCTGGATGAGGGGGGAAAGACCTGGCTCCCTGGCAATTTCACAGGTATGAGGGACGAAATTCAAAAACGATTATTTCTGCAGTGCAATGAACAATAACTAAAAGAGCCACCTTGTCAGAATGCAGCATTAGTGCTGCACAAGATGGCTCTTTTAGTTACAAACACCTGGGGGGTGACAGGTTCCCTTTAATCACTTATACCACCCTAAAAAAGGCAAAAAAATAATTAAAACCAATTCTTCACTTGCTGTTGATTTGTTCCTTATGCCTCCAAAAGATCACAATAAGGTTTGGCGCACATTTATCCTGCTCTTTGCTCTGAGCCCTTACACTGGTGTTTCCATGTAAATCTCTGAAATACGGGATTCAAATGAAACCCTTGACGGAAGATTCCCTATAATGAGGCAGATAGAGACACTGTAAACTCTGTCTTACCTGTGATCTGATGGTGTCTGTCTTTTTTAGGATTGCACAAAAGTGCCATTGACCACAGTTTTGTGCACCTCTGAAAAGTTATTCACTCTCTGATTTGCTGACCTGGCATATGGACTTATGCTCTGCACTATTGTACTGTAAGAGTCTATTATAAGTTCTGCTAATCCTGCCGGGATTTGGCTGTCGAATCCTAATTAACCACCAGCCGCATGCGCATTTGAGGCTGAGTGCCTGAAATTACACGCAGGCGCCGTAGCTCAAGCACGCTCCTCCACTGAGTTACATTTGTGATCTCAGTCTTGCTGGGGGCTGACGCATGCGCAGTTCCCAATTGAACTGTTAATCACTACCGGGTCACCGCAACTCACTGAAACGCTGTATCATGATTCTCCAGGACACAGCTGGTATGTTTTAAACTTTGATTGGACTGCTATTTAAAGGGCTATTTGGGGGACCAGAGCATATCCACCTTGAGAAAGACACCACGAGTGTCGGAACGCGTGGGTCCGGGGTTCCTGGAGGCTGGACTGTATGCTGGGGCGACTTCCTGACTGTATCAGGGCCTGGGTTAAGTATCATGCTTTTACCTTATCTTGATCTCACTTCTGTGGGATCACGGCCAGGTTATCTTTTGGTACCCCATTGCACTTTTGGACCATACAGGGTCCGGTTTGGGACCCTTCGACTAGTCTATAAATATATAGACTCAGAAGCTACATTCCTTTTCCATCTGGTTATATTATATTGTGATTTGGTTTATAGTGGAGGGTCCTGCTCCTAATGTGCATTATACTGCTGTGTATTTTTTATGCATTTTTTGTGCATGTTTTTTCCAGCCCAGAGACAACCCCCTTATGGGTATTTAACCCTTTATTTATGGATCTATATTTGTGTGTAGTATCCTTTAAGGATTTTTAAATGTTTTTATGTGTGTTTTTGGTTCTGCAATAAAGCCTTTTTGAAATCTTGATTGATGTGAAGTGATCCCTGTTATGTGCATGTATCTGTTTCTATAACTCTTTGTGTCTGAAAAGAAGGACACCGCTGAACAGAGGCCATTTGGAGTCCAGAGTAACTCTGCTGCCTCATTATAGTGAATGGATCCCTCGGGGGTTTCATCTGAATCACATAATTCAGAGATTTAGATGGAAACCCTTATTTAATTGCACAGAGTAGATCACTGGATATATGTGATCCCAAATTTTATGTAAAATATTCCCACTAAAAGATTCAACTCAATCCACTAAAAAAGCAAGTTCCCAGTTAGGTCTGTCATCTTTTAATGGAAATACAGGGGGGCACATTACTGGTAGTACAAAGGCTCTGGAAAAGCAAAATGGCTCCTCGCCCCCCTAAAAAAAATTCTGTAAATTCTGCACTCGAAAATCCAAATGTCCCCCTCCGTTCTGAGCCCCACAGTTTGCCTAAACCATATATAGCATCCATATGTTTGGCATTTCTGTAACGATAAGAATAAACCTACTTGACAGGTGCATGTCTACAAAAGCACGAGCTGGGAACAACATAGTGGTCACTATAAGGTACTGGGGACTACAACGGACGGGCAATACAATGATTCTGGAAAACACCAATGGAGTCAAGTCATCACTGAACCTGCAGACAAATTCCCAAAGGGGTATAATTTACAAAATGGAGTCACTGGAGTGGGGATTTTGCTCTTCTAGCACTTAGGGGCTCTCTATATGGAGTCCGCAAACTATTCTAGGAAAATCTGAGCTCTAGGAGGCAAATAGCACTCTGTCCTTCCCAAGTCTCGCCGTATGGCTAAGCAGAACTGTACAGCCACATATGGGGTATTGCCATGTTCAGTAGAAATTTTGTGAAAAATTTTGGTGCCATTTTTACCTATTAGTCCATATGAAATTGTAAAATATGAAGCTAAAACACTTTAGTGATAAAAATGTAATTATTCTTTCTTCACCGTCCAAAGGTATAAAATTTTGTGAGGCACATGTGGTGTCAATGCTCACTGCACCCCTAGATTAATTCATTGGGGGTATAGTTTGTAAAATGGGAGTTTCAGCTGTTATGGCACCTCAAGGGCTCTACCAATGTGACAAGACACCCTCAAACCATTTCAGCAAAATGTAAACTCCAATATGGCGCTTATTCCTTTCTTAGATTTGCACTTTGCGAAAAATAGCAAAAAATGTTTTTTTAATAAAATGGTGGTGCTCCTTATAATCCATGGGTCTAATTGCTTACCGGGGGTGGTGACTGGGGTGAAGCGGGGCCCCAAGGTCACTGCTGGAGGAGGCAGGAGTGGAGCGTTGCTGCTGGCCACAGGCTGGGATGAGGGGTGTGCACATGTCCTGTGCTGTAGGGGGCTACAGTGCTGCAGGGGGGGCTGCTGTGCTGCGGGGGTGTCTCCGCTTATGCTGGCATCTCAGGTGCTGCGGAGTGGCTCTGCCAACATTTTGTGAAAGGCCAGAGCCCCCTGGCAGTTCGTCCATGCTTTCCTGTACGGTGGACTTTGGGAAAATGGCCACCAGGAGGCGGAAAATGCGCAGATGGAGACAAAGATCTCGGGAGATGAGATTTCAGAGCTGAGATCTCATCTCTAGAGATCTTGGTCCCGAGATCTCCATCTGCGCATGCGCTGCCTCTGGCAGCCATTTTCCCAGAACCACCTCACAGGAGGAAACCATGGAACTGCAGGGGGACTCTGACCTTTCATGAATTGTTGGCAGACCCCTTAGCAGCCGCAGACACCCTGGGCAGCGGCAGACAACCTGAGCAGCGGCAGTGGCGGACACTCCCTCATCCCAGCCTGCAACGGTACCGGTAAGCGGTATATCAGCATTATAAGTAACAAGAAAAAGCATGCCCATATATTTAGGGAACACCCAAACAGATGAAATACTCAGTTTATTATGGAAAAAAATTCAACACAATCATTACACTTAGTTAGGACACAACAATTAAAACCATTTAAAAACAATTGTGAAAATCTAAAAAGCCATGCCCAATAGTAAGGATCATGGACACGCTGTCATTACCCAAACATGCTCAATGTTGTAAACATGGACTCAGAAATAAATGTATTAATAACATTCAAAAAAATGTCATTCAAAAAATATATATATATGGGGGCGGCCCCATCTATTCTCAGTACCATATAGGTTGTATGGTGGAAGAAAAAATAAATGGTTCCACATATGACCGTGCGAACATATGCGCACATACACATATACAGTATATATCAACAGGTCTAACAAATGATAATGACCATAATCTGGGTAAGTAGACTGGATAATGTAAACAATAGTGGAAAACAAAATCCTAGAATCCTAAAATACAACCGTCCAACAAACCCAGCTGGATACACCTAATAAGGTGTCCCAGTCATGAACGTGAGTGCAAGATATAGCATGGTCAAAGAAACATAAATATCTGTTGATATACAAGACCTGTTATCCACCTAAAGGTAAGGAAATAGGAAGGCCAGAGCTCAGACCCCACAAATGTCATTATTCGAGCGTGAGAAAATATTATGAAAAATTCCCACACTCGAGTTCATATGAGTTTATGCCAGCAGGGGGCGCAGCACCGCAAGTCTAGGTAGCTGTTGTGAATTAGACTTTTTGGCTCCCTCTTGTGGTTACTAGTGATATGACTCTGGGATTGTCTTTCCTCAGTTTGGCACCCACCTGGGTCGTTAGTCCAGGGGTGTTGCTATATAAACTTCCTGGATCCTTAGTCCAGTGCCTGGCATCGTTGTAATCAGATCCTTTCTGTTTACTCCTGTCTGCTGTTCCTGGTTCGTGCAAAATTAAGCTAAGTCCTGCCTCTTTGTTTTTTGGTTATTTGCTTTGCTCTTATTTTCGTCCAGCTTGTACTAAATGTGATTCCTGACTTTGCTGGAAGCTCTAGGGGGCTGGTGTTCTCCCCCCGGGCCGTTAGACGGTTCGGGGGTTCTTGAATATCCAGCGTGGATATTTTGATAGGGTTTTTGCTGACCATATAAGTCATCTTACTATATTCTGCTATTAGCTAGTGGGCCTCTCTTTGCTAAATTCCTAGCTCATTCTTACGTTTGTCTTTTCCTCTTACCTCACCGTTATTATTTGTTGGGGGCTTGTATCCAACTTTTGGGGTCTTTTCTCTGGAGGCAAGAAAGGTCTTTCTTTTCCCTTCTAGGGTTAGTTAGTTCTCCGGCTGGCGCGAGACGTCTAGAACCAACGTAGGCACGTTCCCCGGCTGCTGCTATTTGTGGTGCTAGGATTAGATATATGGTCAGCTCAGTTACCACTGCCCTATGAGCTGTTTTTTTGTGTTTGCAGACTTAGTAATTATTTCTGAGACCCTCTGCCATTGGGGTCATAACAGTATGCAAGGCCAACATTGAATGTTTAATGCATTGCAGAAGTGGGATAATAAGAAAGGAAATTCTGAGTTTTTTTTTTTTTTTTTTTCCTCTTCCTCCCCTTTACCTCTGAGTGGCTTGTGCTTGCTGCAGACATGAATGTCCAGACCTTGATTACAAGTGTAGACCAGCTTGCTGCTCGTGTGCAGGGCATACAAGATTTTGTTACCAGTAGTCCAATGTCTGAACCTAAAATACCTATTCCTGAACTGTTTTCTGGAGACCGATTTAAGTTTAGGAATTTCAGGAATAATTGTAAATTGTTTCTATCTCTGAGACACCGTTCATCTGGAGATTCAGCTCAGCAAGTTAAAATTGTTATCTCTTTTTTACGGGGCGACCCTCAGGATTGGGCTTTCTCGCTAGCGCCAGGAGATCCGGCATTGGCAAATATTGATGCGTTTTTTCTGGCGCTCGGATTGCTTTACGAGGCACCCAATCTTGAAGTTCAGGCAGAAAAAGCCTTGCTGGCTATTTCTCAGGGCCAGGATGAAGCTGAAGTGTATTGCCAAAAATTTCGGAAATGGTCCGTGCTTACTCAGTGGAATGAGTGTGCTCTGGCCGCAAATTTCAGAAATGGCCTTTCTGAAGCCATTAAGAATGTGATGGTGGGTTTCCCCATTCCTACAAGTCTGAATGATTCCATGGCGCTGGCTATTCAAATTGACCGGCGTTTGCGGGAGCGCAAAACCGCTAATCCTCTGGTGGTGTTGTCTGAACAAACACCTGATTTAATGCAATGTGATAGAATTCAGACCAGAAATGAGCGGAAAAATCATAGACGTCAGAATGGGTTGTGTTTTTACTGTGGTGATTCTACACATGTTATATCAGCATGCTCTAAACGCCTAACAAGGGTTGTTAGTCCTGTCGCCATTAGTAATTTGCAACCTAAATTTATTTTGTCTGTGACTTTAATTTGCTCATTGTCTTCTTACCCTGTTATGGCGTTTGTGGATTCAGGTGCTGCACTGAGTCTTATGGATCTGTCATTTGCCAAGCGCTGTGGTTTTGTTCTTGAACCGTTGGTAAATCCTATTCCTCTTAGAGGTATTGATGCTACGCCATTGGCGGAAAATAAACCGCAGTTTTGGACGCAGGTAACCATGTGCATGACTCCTGAACATCGGGAGGTGATTCGTTTTCTTGTTCTGCATAAAATGCATGATTTGGTCGTTTTGGGTCTGCCATGGTTACAGACCCACAATCCAGTCTTGGATTGGAAGGCAATGTCTGTGTCAAGTTGGGGCTGTCAGGAAATTCATGCTGATTCCCCGCCGGTGTCTATTGCTTCCTCTACTCCTTCAGAAGTTCCTGAGTATTTGTCTGATTATCAGGATGTATTCAGCGAGTCCAGGTCCAGTGCTCTGCCTCCTCATAGGGACTGTGACTGCGCCATAGATTTGATTCCAGGTAGTAAATTTCCTAAGGGAAGACTATTTAATCTGTCTGTACCTGAGCATGCCGCAATGCGTTCGTATATCAAGGAGTCTCTGGAGAAGGGGCATATCCGTCCATCCTCTTCCCCTCTTGGTGCGGGATTCTTTTTTGTGGCCAAGAAGGACGGATCTTTGAGACCTTGTATTGACTATCGGCTTCTGAATAAAATCACTGTTAAATTTCAGTATCCTTTGCCTCTGTTGTCGGACTTGTTTGCCCGGATGAAAGGTGCCAAGTGGTTCACCAAGATAGATCTTCGTGGTGCGTACAACCTTGTGCGCATTAAGCAAGGAGATGAATGGAAGACAGCATTTAATACGCCCGAAGGTCATTTTGAGTACTTGGTGATGCCTTTTGGGCTCTCTAATGCTCCCTCAGTGTTTCAGTCCTTTATGCATGATATTTTCCGGAAGTATCTGGATAAATTTATGATTGTTTATCTGGATGATATTCTGGTTTTCTCTGAAGATTGGGACTCACATGTGGAGCAGGTCAGGATGGTGTTTCAGGTTTTGCGTGAGAATGCTTTGTTTGTTAAGGGCTCAAAGTGTCTCTTTGGAGTACAGAAGGTTCCCTTTTTGGGGTTTATTTTTTCCCCTTCTGCTGTGGAGATGGACCCAGTCAAGGTCCGAGCTATTCATGATTGGACTCAACCCACGTCAGTTAAGAGTCTTCAGAAGTTCTTGGGTTTTGCTAACTTCTACCGTCGTTTTATCGCTAATTTTTCTAGCGTTGTTAAACCTTTGACGGATATGACCAAGAAAGGTTCTGATGTTGCTAACTGGGCTCCTGCAGCCGTGGAGGCGTTCCAAGAGTTGAAGCGCCGGTTTACTTCGGCGCCTGTTTTGTGCTAGCCTGATGTCTCACTTCCCTTTCAGGTCGAAGTGGATGCTTCTGAGATTGGGGCAGGGGCCGTTTTGTCGCAGAGAGGCCCTGGTTGCTCGGTAATGAGACCATGTGCTTTCTTCTCTAGGAAGTTTTCGCCTGCTGAGCGGAATTATGATGTTGGCAATCGGGAGTTGCTGGCCATGAAGTGGGCATTTGAGGAGTGGCGTCATTGGCTCGAGGGTGCTAAGCATCGTGTGGTGGTCTTGACTGATCACAAAAATTTTATGTATCTCGAGTCTGCTAAACGCCTGAATCCTAGACAGGCCCGCTGGTCATTGTTTTTCTCTCGTTTTGACTTTGTGGTCTCGTATTTACCAGGTTCAAAGAATGTGAAGGCTGATGCTCTTTCAAGGAGCTTTGTGCCTGACTCTCCTGGAGTCGCAGAACTAGTTGGTATTCTTAAAGAGGGAGTTATCTTGTCGGCCATTTCTCCTGATTTGCGACGTGTGTTGCAGAGATTTCAGGCTGGTAGACCTGACTCTTGTCCACCCGACAGACTGTTTGTTCCTGATAAGTGGACCAGCAGAGTCATTTCCGAGGTTCATTCCTCGGTGTTGGCAGGGCATCCGGGAATTTTTGGCACCAGAGATCTGGTGGCTAGGTCCTTTTGGTGGCCTTCCTTGTCACGGGATGTGCGGTCATTTGTGCAGTCCTGTGGGACTTGTGCTCGAGCTAAGCCTTGCTGTTCTCGTGCCAGTGGGTTGCTCTTGCCCTTGCCTGTCCCGAAGAGGCCTTGGACACACATTTCCATGGATTTCATTTCAGATCTCCCGGTGTCTCAGGGCATGTATGTCATCTGGGTGGTATGTGATCACTTTTCTAAAATGGTCCATTTGGTGCCTTTGCCTAAGCTGCCTTCCTCTTCCGATCTGGTTCCTGTGTTCTTTCAGAATGTGGTTCGTTTACACGGCATTCCTGAGAATATCGTGTCTGACAGAGGATCCCAGTTTGTTTCCAGGTTCTGGCGATCCTTTTGTGCTAGGATGGGCATTGATTTGTCGTTTTCGTCTGCCTTTCATCCTCAGACTAATGGACAAACGGAGCGAACTAATCAGACTCTGGAGGCTTATTTGAGGTGTTTTGTTTCGGCAGATTAGGATGATTGGGTGACCTTCTTGCCGTTGGCTGAGTTTGCCCTTAATAATCGGGCTAGTTCCGCTACTTTGGTTTCGCCATTTTTCTGCAACTCTGGTTTCCATCCTCGTTTTTCCTCGGGACATGTGGAGCCTTCTGACTGTCCTGGGGTAGATTCTGTGGTGGATAGGTTGCAGCAGATCTGGAATCATGTGGTGGACAACTTAAAGTTGTCACAGGAGTAGGCTCAGCGTTTTGCCAACCGCCGCCGCGGTGTGGGTCCCCGACTTCGTGTTGGGGATTTGGTATGGCTGTCTTCTCGATTTGTTCCTATGAAGGTCTCCTCTCCTAAATTTAAGCCTCGATTCATCGGTCCTTACAAGATATTGGAAATCCTTAATCCTGTGTCCTTTCGCTTGGATCTTCCGGTGTCGTTTGCCATTCACAACGTGTTCCATAGGTCTTTGTTGCGGCGGTACGTTGTACCTGTGGTTCCTTCTGTTGAGCCTCCTGCTCCGGTGTTGGTTGAGGGCGAGTTGGAGTACGTGGTGGAGAAGATCTTGGATTCTCGTCTCTCCAGACGGAGGCTTCAGTATCTGGTCAAGTGGAAGGGCTATGGTCAGGAGGATAATTCCTGGGTGGTTGCTTCTGATGTGCATGCGGCCGATTTAGTTCGTGCCTTTCACGCTGCTCATCCTGATCGCCCTGGTGGTCTTGGTGAGGGTTCAGT
The DNA here is from genome assembly GCF_051348905.1 of Ranitomeya variabilis. Taxonomy (NCBI): domain Eukaryota; kingdom Metazoa; phylum Chordata; class Amphibia; order Anura; family Dendrobatidae; genus Ranitomeya; species Ranitomeya variabilis. Next base: position 480,307,877 of record NC_135233.1, read on the forward strand.
GACCCCTCCTTAAGGGGGGGGTACTGTTGTGAATTAGACTTTTTGGCTCCCTCTTGTGGTTACTAGTGATATGACTCTGGGATTGTCTTTCCTCAGTTTGGCACCCACCTGGGTTGTTAGTCCAGGAGTGTTGCTATATAAACTTCCTGGATCCTTAGTCCAGTGCCTGGCATCGTTGTAATCAGATCCTTTCTGTTTACTCCTGTCTGCTGTTCCTGGTTCGTGCAAAATTAAGCTAAGTCCTGCCTCTTTGTTTTTTGGTTATTTGCCTTGCTCTTATTTTCGTCCAGCTTGTACTAAAAGTGATTCCTGACTTTGCTGGAAGCTCTAGGGGGCTGGTGTTCTCCCCCCGGGCCGTTAGACGGTTCGGGGGTTCTTGAATATCCAGCGTGGATATTTTGATAGGGTTTTTGCTGACCATATAAGTCATCTTACTATATTCTGCTATTAGCTAGTGGGCCTCTCTTTGCTAAATACCTAGCTCATTCTTACGTTTGTCTTTTCCTCTTACCTCACCGTTATTATTTGTTGGGGGCTTGTATCCAACTTTTGGGGTCTTTTCTCTGGAGGCAAGAAAGGTCTTTCTTTTCCCTTCTAGGGTTAGTTAGTTCTCCGGCTGGCGCGAGACATCTAGAACCAACATAGGCACGTTCCCCGGCTGCTGCTATTTGTGGTGCTAGGATTAGATATATGGTCAGCTCAGTTACCACTGCCCTATGAGCTGGTTTTTTGTGTTTGCAGACTTAGTAATTATTTCTGAGACCCTCTGCCATTGGGGTCATAACAGGTAGCTACATTCCCCTGCTTTCCATTCATTCCCCAGTTTTTACAGGCAGGAGCACAGCTGCATTAGCAGGCTTCTGCTTGCAAAATTATTTAACACCTTCTGATGGATTTACATTGTATGACTTGACTGTAACGCCGGAGAGGTATGGGGTATTGTTGTGTTGTTTTTTTATTCTAACTTTGTTTCAGGTGACAAGGGTCTTCAAGTGGAGTGAGCGTTTAATAAACTATTACAATACCCTGTGTCTTTATTTCATTAAAATACTTTTTTCCTAATGTGTGTGTGTTTTTTTAACCCTTTATGAACATAGGATTAATAATGGATAGGTGTCTTATTGACACCTCTCCATTATTAACCAGGCTTGTTGTCACCTTACAATAGCAAGGTGACATTAACCCTTTATTACCCTATATCCCACCACTACTCGGGAGTGGGAAGAGAGAGGCTAAGTACCGGAAAAGGCGCATCTTACAGATGTGCCTTTTCTGGGGTGGCTGGGGGCAGATGTTTTTAGCCAGGGGGGTCCTATAACCATGGTCCCTCTCTAGGCTATTAATATCTGCCCTCAGTCACTGGCTTTCCCACTCTGGCGGAGAAAATTGCACGGGAACCCATGCCAGTTTTTTCCGTAATTTAACCCTTTATTTTAACAGCTAGAGCCCCCAAAATTTGCACACAGACACTTCTAACATTACTAGTGCAGAATATATAAAAAAATAAGGGATATGAAATGGTTTATTTGAATTACCGGCTTTTCTGCTATCTAGTGCTGTATTAAATATAAATATATGTATATATATGTGTCTCACTGATTATATATATATATATATATATATATATATATATATATATATATATATAGACTGTGTATATGTTTTTACGAATATTTGAGGCCATGGATCCATTCTATGTCTATTTTGCAAGCCGGTGAGAAAATCTTGCCGTACGGATGCCATACGGATGCCATACAGATGACACACGGGTAATTTTTGGAGAAAAAAATCGCATCCTCGCATTGAATACGGATCACTGTTCAGGAAGTTTTCTGCGTATCTCAGCCATCAAAAACGGACCGTATTTTTATACGTTGTGTGTGACTCCGGACTTATTGTGATTTTCTCCTTTTTTACTAAAGATTATGCTTGGATTGTATGTGGTGCCCTGCTCCCCTTGTTTTTAATTATTTGTCATGTTTTTATCATGTCTTGTGTAATTTTGATTGGTGTCCTTAACAAAATTGTGTTTATCATGTAGTTGATTTTCTGTATTATGTTGCTATGATGGATTCTGGTATTCAAGCAGTTTTTTTGGTATAAGACTCGGTTGTCTACTTGAACTAAATCTATATATTTTTTAGGTTATTTATACTGCTATTTTTTGGTTTAAAGTTCTGGCCAGGAGACCTGCAATCTCCTGTCCTCCAGATTTGGCTGTGGGGCATGCAGTTCCCACACAAATCATGGACTCCGGTGTCTGCTCTGTTGCGCTCAATCCTGGGGTGAGCTCAGTCGCAGCTCCACTCCCAGGCTCCCCTCACATACTTCCCCTCCCTTCCCCATCTCACACTGAACTCTCTAACCCTGCCTCCAGGTCAGAACTTATAGGGAAGCTACCCTGAAACCAGGTTTCGAGCTCCCCCTTCTGGTCTGGAGTCAGGAAAGGTGTTCCATGCCAGCGTACCTGCTAAGGGAATCCCTTCTTGCTTCCAGGCATGGCATCACCCCCTGTGAGGGAGGCAATGCCACTGTGGCAACCGGACCCTGGGGTGCCACAGGTAGTGTATCAAATACTTATTTTCCCCACTGTATGGTGCATCAATGTACTCTGCAGAAATTGCACAACAAAATTTGGGAGGTATTTTCTCCTGCTACAATGGCAAAAATGAAAATAAATGGGGCTAAAACAACATTTTTGTGGGAATTTTTTTTTTCATTTTCAGAGTTCAATGTTGTAAAATTCTGTGAAGCACCCGTGCTTCAATGTGCTCTCCGCACATCTAAATAAATTCCCTGAGGGGTTTAGTTTACAAAATGGTGTCACTTGTGGGGGGTTTCCACTGTTTAGGCACATCAGGGGCTCTGCAAACGCAACATGATGCGCGCAGACCATTTCATGTCACTCCTTCTTTTCTGACCCCTGCTGTTTGACCACTCCCAGGAAGAAACACACTCCAGTCCAGAGTGCTGTTGGCAGTGCTGGGTATTGATGCGAGTTTCTCGCATTACACACAAGTGTGACTCCAGTCTACCACTCAGTATCCATATGCTCAGCGGGACAACAGGTAATATGTATGAAGCATAGTCTGGTTCATTTTATAAAAATACATTATGATTGTGGTCTCCTGCTTACATCTGCTGGATCTGTGTTCTAGTATGGGGGTATTTCTTTTCCCTAGTATAATTTACCAATATATGCACCGTACTTTAATTTCAGCATGCTAATACCTGTCCTTCCCACTTTGTGTTATGTGGTTTGAGGCACCTTTTTATAATATCTGTGTTGTGTGAACTTTTTATAATATCTGCGTTGTGTGAAATTTTTAACTTGTGTTGAAATAAAGTATTTTTATCTTATCATCATTGTTTAAGCACTTCTTAGTCTTTATGCTGCAACAATATGGTTCTAATTAATTTGGAGTCTTGTGTGAGGAAAATGGGCTTAGATAATATGCTTATTTTTTGACCAAACAGTAGTTTTCTACCACATTGCTGGTATCAGCATAATTCCACAACAACTTGTATGGTACATTTTCTCCTCTTATCTTTGTTAAAATGCAATATTTGGGGCTAAAACAAAATTTTAGTGTCTTCAAAATTAAAATGTCATCCATCTACCTGGCTGCGCCAATGTCTCTCACATGCTCCCTAATTCACAGGCCGAGGATCTTAGGGAGAGATTCTCACAAACAGAGTACAGTCAAGCGAGCATTAAAATGGGATATAATAGGTCCAAAACCACTCCATGGGTCAATTATGAAAACATAAGATGAGGAAGCAGAATACTGATCAGAACATACGATTTATATCTGTAATGCAACTGCGGAGCAGTTACCCTAAGCCCCCACCAGGGGGCGCTGTAACGGGAAAAAGGATCGCACTTACTGTGTAGCACTTTGGTGCTGAAGTGCAGGCCACCACCGGGAGGCAGTAGAGTAGTCAGGCAGGCCGAAGTCAGTAGCAAACAGGGAGATGAGGTAACAGAGGTCGAAGCAAAGCACGAGGTTATAGACGAGCCAAAAGTCAGAGCCAGACAGGAGCGCGGTATCCAAAATGTGAGACAGAAAGAGGAGTCAAGGTGCGAGTCAGAGGGTCAAAAGTCAGTCGGGGAATGCAGTACAAGAGACAGAAAAACCGAAGGCGTAGTTCCGAGTTCAAGCCAAGTCATACACTGTAGGGAAATCACCAAATGTACACGGACTCAGGGATAGGGAACAGATCAGACACACACACGGGAAATCAGAGGCAGAAGGATCACTAGGGTATACAGATCAGCTGCTCTAGCCAAGGACCAGAACTATCACTGACAAAGGCTACCAGAAATAGCACCAATAAAAAGCCACCCAAGAACCAAAGAGAGGAAAGGTTAACCCTCCATGACCAGGCCGGGGAAAGAGAAGCAAGAAGCAAACCCCAACTTGGATCATAACAATTTCCACCCACAATCATGAGTGGGAAAATAAGAGGATTGGCAATTCTTCTGTTGCACCCTGTTTAGGTGATGACCCAGATGTTCTAAGACTTTCAAGGACCTTCTTGTTAGTAGCAATTATGTCCCTTGCATAACCAATCCATTTGGATCTTGATACCCTCTTCAGGGATGTTTTCCCTGTGGTCACTGCCTGGCTTGTGCCAATGTTTCCCGCTCTACCATGTTTAGCTCTGTCTATGGTAAATGCCAATTTAATATCAATCAATATATATCTTGCTCAACCATGACTGTAGTATATTATGCCACATGTGGTTGCCCCAGGGTATACGGTCAGGGCCATATTTGCCACTAGGCACTTGAGGGCACGTGCCTAGGGCGGGGACAATGCAGGGGGCGGCACCTGAGTAAGGTTTGTTGTTTTTTTTTCCTGGGTCACCTCCTGACTGACCAACCCCCCCGCGCCCCCTCGTGCCCCCTCGCACCCTCCCCCCGGCCGCCCGCCTGCCTCCCACCCACTCTCTTTGAAGATGATACTCACCTTGCTCCAGCGATGCCTGGTCTCGGCATACACAGCTCATCCTGAATGAGCGGTACGTGGTACCGCTCATTACGGTCATGAATATGCGCATATTCATGACCTTAATGAGCGTTATCACATGACCGCTCACTCAGGAAGAAAGTGCTGCGCCGGGAGTCGGGACAGAGTGAGAGGGATGTCTGCGCAGCCGCGCGGTGAGGAATAGGTGAGTATGAGGGATGGGGGGACAGGGGAGGGGGGATGATGGTGGAGAGATAAGCCATGCATTCAGGGGGGGAATATGAGCCATGCATTCAGGGGGGGGGAGGAATATGAGCCATGCATGGGGGGAAGGAATATGAGTCATGCATTCAAGGGGGAATTTGAGCCATGCATTTAGGGGGGAATATGAGCCATGCATTCAGGGGGGGGGGATATGAGCCAAGCATTCAGGGGGGAATATGAGCCATGCATTCAGGGGGGAATATGAGCCATGCATACAGGAGGGGGAATATGAGCCATGCATTCAGGGGGGAATATGAGCCATGCATACAGGAGGGGGAATATGAGCCATGCATACAGGAGGGGGAATATGAGCCATGCATACAGGAGGGGAAATAAGAGCCATGCATACAGGAGGGGGAATATGAGCCATGTATATGGGATGGGAGGGAGATGAGCCATGCATACAGGAGGGGGGGTCATTATACAGTATTGAGCATCATGTGGGATCATTATACAGTATGGAGAACTGTGTGTGGCCATTATACAGTATTGAGCATCATGTGTGGCCGTTATACAGAATGGAGCATCATGTGTGGCCGTTATACAGTATGGAGCATCATGTGTGGCCAATGGCCATTATACAGTATGGAGCATCATGTGTGGTCATTGTACAGTATAAAGCATCATGTGTGGCCATTATACAGTATTGAGCATCATGTAGGATCATTATACAGTATGGAGAACTGTGTGTGGCCATTATACAGTATGGAGCACTATGTGTATCCATTATACAGTATGGAGCACTGTGTGGCCATTATACAGTATGGAGCACTGTGTGGCCATTATACATTATGGAGCATCATGTTTGGCCATTATACACTATGGAGCATCATGTGTGGCCATTATACAATATTGAGCATCATGTGTGGCCATTATACAGTATAGAGCACTGTGTGGCCATTATACAGTATGGAGAACTGTGTGTGGCCATTATACAGTATGGAGAATCATGTGTGGCCATTATACAGTATGGAGCATCATGTGTGGCCATTATACAGTATAGAGCACTGTGTGGCCATATTTTTTTGTTTATAATTATTGTATATAAAACAGTGTGGTCAGCAGTGCTAAATGGCTGTGGTTGGGACGTGGATATGGGTGTGACTAGTTGTGAAATGGGTGTGGTCAGAGGCGTGGCCTAAAATTTGCCATGGCGCACTACGTGCGCCGCAAACTTTATGCCTCCTTCCCTTCTTCAAAAGTTGGGTGGCATGGTACCACATTTGCCAGATCCTGGCAAGTGCCGCTAATCCCAAAGGGAATGAATGAGGCCGAACGCAGTGTTGCCGTAAGTGATCCGTTACGCGGCAGATGCAGAAAAACTGCCCGATCTGCTGTAAAAGGTGACTTTCACATCAGCGATTCTTGCCAAAGTCACTGCCGATAGTGTCATACTCACCAAAGGGGGAGGCAGCACTAAAAGTGCCTAGGGCAGCAGAAACTCTAAATACGGCCCTGTATACGGTGGAGGAGAGGTGGCAACGAGGTTAGTGGAGGAATTTCTTGTGGAGATGAGTTTCAAGGTTCCAAATGTAGGTAACAATCAGATGTATTGAGGTTGAGAATTCCAGGGGATGGGGTTGCTTGGGGAAAATCTTCAATACATTATTCATATAACAATAAATAGCTAGCAATGAACAGTCAGTTCTTCGCTTATTCTACACATTGCTAGAAAATTGAATCTTGCCATATTGTCACCATGTTCTCTTGTAACAATGCTGTTTTATTATTCCACCATTAGATGGCAACCCTTAATTTATTTTACCATGTTGTGAAAAATATCTGATATTTATAGCCACAACTAATGGTTGATACAAACAGAAGGGGTTTTTATAAAAAAAAAAAAGACCAGGATGTGGACAGGAAAGACAAATTGTTAAAATAAACTGTATTACTAATAATTCAGACCCAGCTGTCAGTCCCCCCCCCCCCCCCCCTCGTGTGTGATTACAGCACTGCAAAAGCCTCTTATAATGGTTTTTGCAGGCTTTAGTGACATTACTACTGAGGTTGGCATCAGGACTGAGAATGAAATTTAGCTCTGGTATTTGAAATCAGACAGGCCCAACTGCTGTGTGATGAATATAAATTATGTATGTATGCGGGGTGCAGAAGTTACCCCTCCACCATGGCAGTGATAAAAAATAAAGGAACGTTCTGGACGCCAGGGAACACTTAAGCCTTTCATGACATATGACCTATATTTACAGTACATCATATGTAGTGTCCCTGAGTTTGATGTGGGCTCCGGTGCTGAGCCCACATATTTCCCTGCAAATAACAGCTGATTTAATTAGCCATCATGTGCCTTTGACAACCATGGGTGGATCAGAGCTCCAACCGCCGCGGTAGAACAGATCAATCCCGCTGTCAGACAGTGGGATTTAACAGTTGCTGACCGGAAGTGTGTCACTCCATGTTCCCATCACCATGAACGTCACGTGATCGAGTGGCGCTCATGAGTTGTCATGACAAAGGTGGGTCTGCAGAAGCCTCCCGTGCCTGTCATTGTGAATCTTCTGTGCATGGCTGCTCCTGGCCGGCGTTCATAGGAGAATGTGATTTTCACTGTACATAGCAGTGCTTCAGCACAAGCAATTGGACTATAGTAGCTTCAAGTCTCCTAAGGGGACTATTGAATAAAGTAAAAAGTGAAAAAGAAAAAACAGGTTTAAAAAATATGAAAAAAAACCCCCAAAATTTAATCAACCCCCTTTTGTCCCATTGAAAATAAAACAATAAAAAATACATGTTTGGTATCGCAGAAATGTCCGATATATCAAAATAAAAATTAATTTATTTTTTCACCAGATAAACCATTAGCTCAAGCTGCTAAAAATAAACCCTCACCCAGCCTCATATCCTGAAAATGCAAATGCTACAGGGCTTGGAAAATAGCAACATAAGCAAAAACATTTTTCTTATAAATTTTGGATTTTTTTGCCCCACTTAAATGAAAAAAAAAGTGTACATGTTTAGTATCTGCATACTCGTACCCACCTGTGAATCATATTGGCAGGTCAGTTTTACTATATAGTGAACATGGTAAATGACAAACCCATAAAACAATTGTGGAATTGCGCTTTTTTAAAAAAAATTCACCTCACTTAGATTGTTTTTCCCGGTTTCCAATACACTATATGGTAAAATCAATGTCATTCAAAAGTACAACTTGGTGCTCAAAAAACAAACCCTCATACAGCTATATGGACGGAAAGAAGAAGGGGAGGAAACAACGAAAGCGCAAAAATGGAAAAATCACAGTAAAGTGGTTAAAGACATACAGTACATCTTTGGGGCATTACACGTTCACTTGTGGGTTATGACTGAGTGACCTGTATATCATAGTTACCTAATACAAATGAACAGTCACCAAATAATTATACATTAACCAAATAATATCACTATATACTGTAAGTATAATAATTACAAATATTGCCACAATGCAAGTAATACAACATAAATAATACCACTATACAAGTATATTACAAATAAAACCACTATAGAAATAATATATTACAAATAATACCACTATACAAGTACAATAATTAAAAATAATACCACTGTACAAGTGCAATAATTACAAATAATACCACTATCATCACTGTCCCTATTGGGGCGTACAATCTACATTCCCTATCAGTATGTCTTTGGAGTGTGGGAGGAAACCAGAGAACCCGGAGGAAACCCAAGCAAACACGGGGAGAACCTACAAACTCCTTGCAGACAGTAGCGTAGCTACCGGGAGGGCCCGGTGCTCTGAGGGGGCCCACCCAGAGCTGCGCTACTGTAACTGTATCGGCGCGCTGCTACAGTTACATTCCGCAGCAGAGCAGGGAGAATCGATCTCCCTGCTCTGCCACCTGGCCGCTATGGGCTCCTGAGCAGGCAGGGGGGCCCGGTGCCAGCAGTGGGCCCCCCGCCGTCATGGGAAGATTAGCTGTACCGGCATTTAGCCAATACAGCTGATCGCATTGATGGGAGAAGGAGCGCTACGCTCCTTCTCCCATCATCCCCCTGTCAGTGTCGGCGTCTGACGTCACTGACACTGACAGCGGGCGTGATGACGTCACTGCTCGGCGCCCGCTGTCAGGAGATCAGCGGGAGCAGCGCAGGAACCAGGAAGAAGAGAGGTCAGTATTTATTTATTTATTTATTTTTATGGGTGCTGCTGCCTTATTACAGGGTCTTCCTATGGGGATCTGCCGCCTTATTACAGGGTCTGCCTATGGGGGCTGCCTTATTACATGGTCTGACTATGGGGCTGCCTTATTACAGGGTCTGACTATGGGGGCTGCCTCATTACAGGGTCTCACTATGGGGGTGCTGCCTTATTACAGGGTCTGCCTATGGGGGTGCTGCCTTATTACTGGGTCTGCCTATAGGGGTGCTGCCTTATTACAGGGTCTGACTATGGGGGCTGCCTTATTACAGGGTCTGACTATGGGGGTGCTGCCTTATTACAGGGTCTGCCTATAGGGGTGCTGCCTTATTACAGGGTCTGACTATGGGGGCTGCCTTATTACAGGGTCTGACTATGGGGGTGCTGCCTTATTACAGGGTCTGCCTATAGGGGTGCTGCCTTATTACAGGGTCTGACTATGGAGGTGCTGCCTTATTACATGGTCTGACTATGGGGGCTGCCTTATTACATGGTCTGACTATGGGGGTGCTGCCTTATTACAGGGTCTGCCTATAGGGGTGCTGCCTTATTACAGGGTCTGACTATGGTGGTACTGCCTTATTACGGGGTCTGACTATGGGGGCTGCCTTATTACAGGGTCTGACTATGGGGGTGCTGCCTTATTACATGGTCTGACTATGGGGATGCCTTATTACAGGGTCTGACTATGGGGGTGCTGCTTATTACAGGGTCTGCCTATAGGGGTGCTGCCTTATTACAGGGTCTGACTATGGGGGTGCTGCCTTACTACAGAGTCTGACTATGGGGGTGCTGCCTTATTACAGAGTCTGCCGCCTTATTACAGGGTCTGCCTATGGGGGTGCTGCCTTATTACAGGGTCTGTCTATGGCGGTGCTGCCTTATACTACAGAGTCTGCCTATGGGGGCACTGCCTTATTATAGGGTCTGCCTATATCGGGGTGCTGCCTTATTACAGTGTCTGCCTATGAGGGCTGCCTTATGCTATAGAGTCTGCCTATAGGGAGTGCATTATACTATATTGTGGACTATTTGGTGCATTGTGCTACTGTATATGGAGGCTATCTATCTATCTTCGTCACTTAGTTGTAATCAAGGTTACCTGGTTAGGGGCCCACTCAGAAGTTTCGGCTTCCCCCCCCCCGAACCAAGACTCTAGCTATGCCTCTGCTTGCAGATGTTGTCCTTGGTGGGATTTGAACCCATGAGAGATGTTCCCTGCATTTTTTAAAGGGCAAGCGTGCAACTGAAACGTAATTAGTTATTTGTATATTTACTTATTAATAAACCATGAGGTCGAATCTTGCTGGTTACTACTGTCTGAGTAACATTACAATCATGGGAAAACAATAAACAATGTCATCATTATGTATAAAAATCTGAAAAAAAGGTCACCGTGACTTTCAGTACATTTTCCTTTACTAACAACAATCTCAAACGTCAAAGAAGTAAGAAGAAAATTCTAGAAGTTCACACAGTCTCTTTATTATTAACGATGGGTAATTGCAGCCACTCGGACAGGGGCCATCTCAAGAAACGATCATTGGTCTTGTTCGCATGATGATGGGCATTAAAGCTCGAGGACAGGGTCGAAATAATCGCGGTCGTAGAGGGTGCAATTACGACCGAGCCTGTGCAGGAGGGGGGACCTGCTGATGCGCCTTCAGTGAAAGACCCTCCAGCTCCCTGTGTTATAATACACACCACGAGCCAATTAGAGACCTTCAGCTGGTGTCAACTTACCAGTGCCGAGCATGCCAAAGTCAACTGCTGGCTCCTGCGCCAGCTACAGAAGAAGACACTATGGGAGCAGAGGAAAGAAAAAATAATCATGTGTTTGTTCTTAAATTGTGTTGGAGAAGAATGGAGGGGCCCAGGTTGGGTTCATTATACCAAAATAGGATATACCAGAATGGGGGACATTATACCAAAATGGTATAGAAGTGTAGACAAATGATAGTTTAAAGGGAACCTGTCACCCCGTTTTTTCGATATGAGATAAAAATATGGTTCAATAGGGCCTGAGCTCTGCTTTACATCAGTACCTTTCATATCCCCCGATTCCCCACCTTTGCTGAGAAAATACCTTAGTAATCTCTCCGTTTTTGTATATCAATCACCCTGGTCTGGTCCGATGGGAGGGGCCTAATCGCTGTCTCTCCCCCCGCTCCTCGGCATGTCTGACGTAATTAGATCTGTGAATAGCACAGATCCCAGTTAGTTTCTGCGCATGCGCATTGAATTAGCCTCTAGCGCCTGCGTAGTAGGCAAGGAAAATGCCGGCGCATGCGCAATAATGAGTTGTATGCTTTGCCCACTGTTGGGCAAAATATACTGTGCACGTGCGAGACACCACTTCAATGTGCAGGCGCAGAAAACAATGCCAACGCAGGAAAGAAGATTCGTAGAGCAAGACAGGAGGTGGGGAGAAACGGCGATTAGGCACTGCCCATCGGACCAGACTGGGGTGATTGACATACGAAAACGGAGAGATTACTAAGGCATTTTCTCAGCAAAGGTGGGGAATCGGGGGATATACATACATAGTTACATAGTTATTAAGGTTGAAAGAAGACTGTAAGTCCATCTAGTTCAACCCATAGCCTAACCTAGCATGCCCTAACATGTTGATCCAGGGGAAGGCAAAAAAAACCCATGTGGCAAAGAGTAACTCCACCATGGGGAAAAAAATTCCTTCCCGACTCCACATACGGCAATCAGACTAGTTCCCTGGATCAACGCCTTATCAAGGAATCTAGTGTTTATACCCTGTAACATTATACTTTTCCAGAAAGGTATCCAGTCCCCTCTTAAATTTAATTAATGAATCACTCATTACAACATCATACGGCAGAGAGTTCCATAGTCTCACTGCTCTTACAGTAAAGAATCCGCGTCTGTTATTATGCTTAAACCTTCTTTCCTCCAGACGTAGAGGATGCCCCCTTGTCCCTGTCTCAGGTCTATGATTAAAAAGATCATCAGAAAGGTCTTTGTACTGTCCCCTCATATATTTATACATTAACATAAGATCACCCCTTAGTCTTCGTTTTTCCAAACTAAATAGCCCCAAGTGTAATAACCTATCTTGGTATTGCAGACCCCTCAGTCCTCTAATAACCTTGGTTGCTCTTCTCTGCACCCGCTCCAGTTCAGCTATGTCTTTCTTATACACCAGAGACCAGAACTGTGCACAGTATTCTAAGTGTGGTCGAACTAGTGACTTGTATAGAGGTAAAATTATGTTCTCCTCATGAGCATCTATGCCTCTTTTAATACATCCCATTATTTTATTTGCCTTTGTAGCAGCTGCCTGACACTGGCCACTGAATATAAGTTTGTCATCCACCCATACTCCCAGGTCTTTTTCATTGACGGTTTTGCCCAGAGTTTTAGAATTAAGCACATAGTTATACATCTTATTACTTCTACCCAAGTGCATGACCTTACATTTATCCTCATTAAAGCTCATTTGCCATTTATCAGCCCAAGCTTCTAGTTTACATAAATCATCCTGTAATATAAAATTGTCCTCCCCTGTATTGATTACCCTGCAGAGTTTAGTGTCATCTGCAAATATTGAAATTCTACTCTGAATGCCCCCTACAAGGTCATTAATAAATATGTTAAAAAGAAGAGGGCCCAATACTGACCCCTGTGGTACCCCACTGCTAACCGTGACCCAGTCCGAGTGTGCTCCATTAATAACCACCCTTTGTTTCCTATCCCTGAGCCAGCTCTCAACCCACTTACACATATTTTCCCCTATCCCCATTACTCTCATTTTATGTAACAACCTTTTGTGTGGCACCGTATCAAAAGCTTTGGAAAAGTCCATATATACACCGTCCACTGGGTTCCCTTGGTCCAGTCCTGAACTTACCTCTTCATAGAAGCTGATCAAATTAGTCTGACATGAACGGTCCCTAGTAAACCCGTGCTGATACTGGGTCATGAGGTTATTCCTCTTCAGATACTCCAGCATAGCATCCCTTAGAATGCCCTCCAGGATTTTACCCACAGTAGAGGTTAAACTTACTGGCCTATAATTACCGAGTTCAGTTTTTGCCCCTTTTTTGAATATTGGCACCACATTTGCTATACGCCAGTCCTGTGGTACAGACCCTGTTATTATGGAGTCTTTAAAGATTAAAAATAATGGTCTATCAATGACTGTACTTAGTTCCTGCAGTACTCGGGGGTGTATCCCATCCGGGCCCGGAGATTTGTCAATTTTAGTTATTTTTAGACGCCGCTGTACTTCCTGCTGGGTTAAGCAGGTGACATTTAATGGGGAATTTTTATCACTAGTCATTTTGTCTGCCATGGGATTTTCTTTTGTAAATACTGATGAAAAAAAGTCATTTAGCATATTGGCTTTTTCCTCATCCTCATCCACCATTTCACCCAGACTATTTTTAAGGGGGCCAACACTGTCATTTTTTAGTTTCTTACTATTTATATAGTTAAAGAATATTTTGGGATTATTTTTACTCTCTCTGGCAATGAGTCTCTCTGTCTCAATCTTTGCTGCCTTGATTTGCTTTTTACAGAATGTATTTAATTTTCTGTATTTATTTAATGCCTCCTCACTACCTACTTCCTTTAATTCTCTAAATGCTTTCTTTTTGTCCCTTATTGCGCCCCTTACAGCTCTATTTAGCCATATTGGTTTCCTCCTATTTCTAGTATGTTTATTCCCATACGGTATATACTGTGCACAGGTCCTATCCAGGATGCTAATAAATGTCTCCCATTTTCTTTGTGTATTTTTGTGTCTCAGGATATCGTCCCAGTTAATTGCACCAAGATCCTGTCTCATCCGTTGGAAATTTGCCCTCCTGAAGTTTAGTGTCCTTGTCACCCCCCTACTACCCATCTTATTAAAGGTAAGGATATGAAAGGTACTGATGTAAAGCTGAGCTCAGGCCCTATTGAACCATATTTTTATCATATATCGAAAAAATGGGGTGACACGTTCCCTTTAAAAGTCATCACAAAACACACTGCTGAAAAAAATAAAGGGAAAACTTAAACAACAGAATATATCGCCAAGTAAATCAAACTTCTTTGAAATCAAACTGTGTGGAAACAACACTGTTTGACAATCAATTTCACATGTTGTTGTGCAAATGGAATAGACAACAGAAATTATTGGCAATTATCAAGACACCCTCAATAAAGGTGTGGTTCTGCAGGTGGGGACCACAGACCACATCTCAGTACCAATGCTTTCTGGCTGATGTTTTGGTCACTTTTGAATGTCGGTTGCGCTTTCACACTCGTGGTAGCATGAGACAGACTCTACAACCAATATAAGTGGCTCAGGTAGTGCAGCTCATCCAGGATGGCACATCAATGCGAGCTGTGGCAAAAAGGTTTGCTGTGTTTGTCAGCGTAGTGTCCAGAGGTTGGAAGCTCTACCAGGAGACAGGCCAGTACACCAGGAGATGTGAAGGGGGCCGTAAAAGGGCAATAACACAGCAGCAGGGCTGCTACCTCCACCTTTGCACAAGGAAGAACAGGAGGAGCACTGCCAGAGCCCTGCAAAATGACCTCCAGCAGGCCACAATTGTGCATGTGTCTGCACAAATGGTTAGAAACCGACTCCATGAGGATGGTCTGAGTGCCCGACGTCCACAGATGGGGGTTGTGCTCACAGCCCTACACCATGCAGGACGCTTGGCATTTGCCACAGAACACCAGGATTGTCAAATGCACCACTGGCGCACTGTGCTCTTCACTGATGAAAGCAGGTTCACACTGAGCACACGTGACAGTGTTTGGAGATGCCGTGGAGAGTGATCTGCTGCCTGCAACATCCTTCAGCATGGCCCGTTTGGCAGTAGGTCAGTAATGGTTTGGGGCGGCATTACTTTGGAGGGCTGTACAGCCCTCCATGTGCTCACCAGAGGTAGCCTGACTGCCATTAGGTACCGAGATGAGATCCTCAGACCCCTTGTGAGACCATATGCTGGTGCGGTTTGCCCTGGGTTCCTCCTAATGCAGGACAATGCCAGACCTCATGTCACTGGAGTGTGTCAGCAGTTCCTGCAAGATGAAGGCATTGAAGATATGGACTGGCCCGCCCATTCCCCAGACCTGAATCTGATTGAGCACATCTGGGACATCATGTCTCGCTCCATCCACCAACGTTATGTTGCACCACAGACTGTCCAGGAGTTGGCGGATGCTTTCATCCAGATCTGGGAGGAGATCCCTCAGGAGACCATCCACTGCTTCATCAGGAGCATGCCCAGTCATTGTACAGTAGGGAGGTAATACAGGCACATGGAGGCCACACACAATACCAAGCATCTTTTCCTTGTCATGAGGCATTTCCACTGAAGTTGGATCAGCCTGTAATTTGATTTTCCACTTTGATTTTGAGTATCATTCCAAATACAGACCTCCATGGGATATTCATTTTGATTTACATTGATAATTGTTATGT
This sequence comes from Ranitomeya variabilis, assembly GCF_051348905.1. Lineage (NCBI taxonomy): Eukaryota > Metazoa > Chordata > Amphibia > Anura > Dendrobatidae > Ranitomeya > Ranitomeya variabilis. Next base: position 480,323,730 of record NC_135233.1, read on the forward strand.
TTTATTATTCTGATCACATTCCACCATGCAGTGAATAAAAATTTGCAACTGGAATATTTCATTCAGAGATATCTAGGGTGTGGTATTTTAGTGTCCCCTTTATTTTTTTGAGCAGTGTACATAACCGTGACTCATGCTGGGATTGTGGTGGTAGCCAGTAGCGGATTACCAGGGATTAATGTAAATTCAGAGATTGAGAGCAGCATGCCATGTTTTAAAGGGAATGGGTCAGTAGGGTATTGCTATGTAATATGACAGCAGAATGATGTAGGGTCAGAAACCCTGATTACAGCGATGTATTACTTAGTTAATTGAGAGCTCCAACTGTGACAGAATCACAGTTTTGTCTGCTGCAGATTTACCAGGGCTCTGAATGCTGAATTGTGTATAACTGTGTATAACTCCACCCACATCACTGATTGGTAGCTTTCTGTTTATATTGACAAAAAGCTGCCAATCAGTGGTGGGGGCATGGTTATACTAGGAGGCACAAGACACCTTGCCTTGTAGTGATAATCTCCTGCTGATAAAACACGTATTGTATTGAAACAGCAAAACAGAGACCAGTAAGTAACATCTCTGGAATGGGGGTCTCTGTCCATATATTATGCTGCTTTAAGATTCCATAGCAAAAACATTCTGACAAATTCCCTTTACAAATAGCAAATCATATTATTATGATATGTCATTTTCTCATTCAAGTGCATAGAACAAATGCTAAAAAGCCTTAGACTTTGTATATTCCTCCTGGGAGATCTGGGGTTAGAAGATCGCTATGTATTGTGAATCACAGATCTTCCATTTAGACTGCTGTTAATTCCCCAAATGAAATGGATTTGGTTTCCTTTGGTGCTGAAGAGATTAATGACCCTTTCTATGCCGGTCAGAAACTTGCAGCCCCATTTCAGCTGCTTCTGATCTGATCATTACCTCTCCCAATAAAACCTGACCAGACCATTTCTGCCTTGCCTTGCCTTGGAAAGCTTTGCTTCCTTGTTCCTTGCAAATGCTGTGTTGAATTTGAGATCGTTGTTGCTACTGTAGATTGTTGCATACTGTTTTTGGATGTATGCTTTATTCTTTGTCCAAGTCTCTTTGCTTGGTATATTCCTATATATCCCCATATACCTCTTTACCTTTGGTGAGTGTTTGTATGTTTCTTGCTTTCTATTCCTGTTTTGTCTTTGTGTCTTTTTTACCTTACATTTCTGTTCCATACCTCATGGAGTGTGGGAGGGGACAGATCAGGGTTTAACAGGAGCATAGTTTGATTTGGGCCTCTCTACCTTCAAGAGTACCCCCAGGACGCAAATAGTTAGGGTCCCAGTTCCAGGGACATTTTGAGGCCCTATTCCTTACTGAAGACTGTCATAGTATGACAATTTGATTGGCCCCACATTTTTCTGGATCTTGACATGAATCCTGTTACTAATCTTGCTACAGAGCTAAAGGGTTTGTCTTTTGAGCTGTTTGACCTATGGTCAAAGGTCTCGTCACAACATACTGCTGAACCAGAACCTAAAGTGATGCTCCCAGATTGTTTTTTGGGGGGTCAGGATACATTTCTTGCATTCCGGAAAGCCTGCAAGCTCTATTTCAAGCTTTGTCTGCGGTCATCTGGGAGTGAGGTACAGAGGGTGGGGATTGTGGTCTCTCTTCTTCAAGGAGCCCCTCCATTCTGGGCCTTCTCAATCCCAACCAACTCATTGTCACTCCATTCGGTGGATGGGTTTTTTGTGGCTCTTGGCTTCACTTATAATGACCCAGACTGGGTCTCCCTTGCTGAGCTAAAACTTTGCAAGATCCAGCAGGGCGACCGACCGGCAGAGGAATTTTGTTCAGAATTCCATAGATGGACAACTGACACCCACTGGAACAATCCGGCCCTTAGTAGTCAGTTTTGTCAGGACCTGGCTGAATGGTTAAAGGAGGCATTGGCGCATTGTGAAATTCCAGCATTGTTGGAGGCAGCCATGGCTATTGCCATACTTATCGATAGATGCCTCAGGGATAGACCTGTACTGACCCCATCCCCTGTTGTACTTCCTAAAGTGGAAGTTCTCCGTGTGCTCCAAAGGACCCATGCAGTTAGACCACGTTATGGGTCTCCTGCAGTTCTACGCAAAACAGAGTGTGCTTTTATTGTGGCAAAAAGGGTTGTTTCATTAGGGTTTGTCCATCTATACCTAATCTCAAGAGACCATTGGAAAACTTCTGACCCCAGATTGTGTGGAGGATTACAACCAGTGCGTATATATCTCCTCCACAGGTGTGTATCAGTTTATCCTACCTGCAGAAGTGGTTATAGGTAAGAAAACTGAAACAATATCTGTCCTACTGGATATAGATAATTTTGGCGTGCACTCAATTGAAATTTTAGCGAGGTGCTGGTGTAACGGACCGGAAGGTCCAAAATCTCAAGTGGAATATGAAATTCAGCGCACACTCTAGTGAATTCTCATGCCAAATTTATACAGATTTATTACTTCATAATCTGGGAGCATAACAGAATAAATGACAAATACAAGAAATGCGATATACAATGACGTTTCGGCTCCCCGAAGCCTTTTTCACAATCGCTGTGAACAAAAGAAGCATATATAAATAACATGAAAGTAAAAAAAACACATGAAAATAATAATGAAATAAAAATAAAGTCGCCAAAATAAACTAGAAAAAACACTGCATACAATCACAGAAAAAAACCTTGTGTAAAGAAAGCACTTAGATTACCCAAGTCTAGGCACCACAAAAGTAAGGGTGATAATCACAGAAGATATAAACAAAGTGTGTCTCCATTCAAATATACATATGTACATATATACAGGGTTTGTCCAGTGCCCCAAGGACCGGTTCCAAAAAAATAGATTCCAAGGATATATTACCTTATTCCAGAGAGAGAAGCGAATAAGAGGAAGGGATGAGGATCCCGGTGGTATCATAAAGTAACTGTGGGAAATAGCAATGGTGGGTTAGAATGAAAAAAGGGTAGGAAAACGGGTGCCCATAAGATTGTAAGGTACCTCTTGGAGTATATGTGTCTCAATGCACCTAGCTTGCTGCTGAAGATCTGAAAGAATGAGCAAGGGAGGTATGATGCCGGTAGCCTACATAGATATATTCAGGAGGTCGAGAAGGTGTATAGCGATTACCTGTGGGTGAAGCTGTAAGTAGCGGCGCTCCCGCGCCTTGCTGAACCAGGCGTATACTAACCCGTGGTGGAGTACAGCATTAAATGCCGTCAGACCGGAAGTCTGCGGCCCTGACCGGAAGTGACGTTTCGCCGCTGGTGTGTGCACACCGCGCGTGCGCGATCGTCGCTATGGTAACAGATGCTGTAATCTAGAGTGGCTGTTGTAGGAATATGATCGGGCTGGTGTGCCCTAACCGAGCTGGTGATCAACCATGTTGAATAATAATGGTGGCAATAATGAGCAACCGGCGGGTAAAACACTATATAGCACCCGTAAATAGTAAAAAGTTATTGGGTATATTATATGGCACCTCAGGACTGACGCTTAGTATGTGCATGATAGGGGTACCGTACAATGACATACGTGGGCTACAATGTTCTAATCCAGATAGCACAACGAAAGAAAAAACAACAAGCGCACAATCAGCACCGCCCAACCTGTGCTTCCTCCTCCAACTTACGGCTGATGTCTTTTACCACTTGCATATGGGGTGCTCGTGAAAATAGAAACAATCTTTGTGAAATTTGAAAAAATAGGAGAAAACGAGCACTCACCATTGGTGTAAACAATGTCTTTCTTTATTGTGGCTTCATGTATAAAAACAGCAAGGCAGTGCAGGGAGAACCTTCGGTTCCAGACAGACGACAGTCGTTTCGCTCCTCTGAGCTTCAATGGGTCTACAGATGACGCCGAGAGGGTAGGTATATCTATCATTTCCGTTTCCACGGCACACCTGCCTCTATCGACGTCACCTGATTATGGAAACCTACTTTATATTTAAAAACATATTTTAAAATGCAAAAATGCAATAACGGGCGATCAAAAAAACATATCTGCGCAAAAGTGGCATCATTAAAAACATCAGCTTGGCACGCAAAAAATAAGCCTTCACCCAACCCCAGATCATGAAAAATGGAGATGCTAAGGGTATTGGAAAATGGCACTTTTTTTTTTTTTTAGCAAAGTTTTGAATTTTTTTTCACCACTTAGATAAAAATAACCTACACATGTTAGGTGTCTATGAACTCGTAATGACCTGGAGAATCATAATATCAGGTCAGTTTTAGCATTTAGTGAAGCTAGCAAAAAAGCTAAACAAAAGTGTGGGATTGCACTTACACTCACTGGCCACTTTATTAGGTACACCTGTCCAACTTCTTGTTAACACTTAATTTCTAATCAGCCAATCACATGGCGGCAACTCAGTGCATTTAGGCATGTAGACATGGTCAAGACAATCTCCTGCAGTTCAAACCGAGCATCAGTATGGGGAAGAAAGGTGATTTGAGCGCCTTTGAACGTGGCATGGTTGTTGGTGCCAGAAGGGCTGGTCTGAGTATTTCAGAAACTGCTGATCTACTGGGATTTTCACGCACAACCATCTCTAGGGTTTACAGAGAATGGTCCGAAAAAGAAAAAAAATCCAGTGAGCGGCAGTTCTGTGGGCGGAAATGCCTTGTTGATGCCAGAGGTCAGAGGAGAATGGGCAGACTGGTTTGAGCTGATAGAAAGGCAACAGTGACTCAAATCGCCACCCGTTACAACCAAGGTAGGCCTAAGAGCATCTCTGAACGCACAGTGCGTCGAACTTTGAGGCAGATGGGCTACAGCAGCAGAAGACCACACCGGGTACCACTCCTTTCAGCTAAGAACAGGAAACTGAGGCTACAATTTGTACAAGCTCATCGAAATTGGACAGTAGAAGATTGGAAAAACGTTGCTTGGTCTGATGAGTCTCGATTTCTGCTGCAACATTCGGATGGTAGGGTCAGAATTTGGCGTAAACAACATGAAAGCATGGATCCATCCTGCCTTGTATGGAGCATCTTTGGGATGTGCAGCCGACAAATCTGCGGCAACTGTGTGATGCCATCATGTCAATATGGACCAAAATCTCTGAGGAATGCTTCCAGCACCTTGTTGAATCTATGCCACGAAGAATTGAGGCAGTTCTGAAGGCAAAAGGGGGTCCAACCCGTTACTAGCATGGTGTACCTAATAAAGTGGCCGGTGAGTGTATTTTGCAATTTCACCACGCTTGGAATTTTTTCCCGTTTTCTATTACAAAGACATGGTAAAACCAATGGTGTCGTTCAAAAGTAACTCGTCCCGCAAAAAATAACCCCTCGCATGACCATATTAATGGAAAAATAAAAAAGTTATGGCTCTGGGAAGGAGGGGAGCAAAAAATGAAAACGCAAAAACGAAAAAGGGCTGCGGCGGGAAGGGGTTAACAAATTTGTTGCAAAATTTGCATATCTCACAAATAGACGTTTTTATGTGGACTTGCTGAGAAAGTGCAGCTGCATCACTACAGCTTTATCTAATGCATTTTCAAGACAAATCTGCAATAAAATCCACGTATAAGACATATGGATTTAGCAATAAATCAGGGATGTCATTTTATGACCAATGTAAATCCACTCTACACAACATAAATTATATCACAATAAATATTACTAATGATAACAACTGTAATAGTGTTTAGCATGTAAAATCCCAAATTATATTTTTCTATATTTACTTAATTCCAGGTATTCCCATGATTCAAACAGTATGAGCCGGAAGTGTGTTTGCTGTATGGATACTGAGATAAGCTCAAGAACAGTTCATCTTACTTGCCCTGATGGGAGTATGAAGCCTTACACTTACCAGCAAATCGAAAAATGTTCATGTGTGACCATAACCTGTCATCAGGAAAGCTGAGGAGGACACCAAACTGATACCAAATATTTGACCAAGTTTTCTTTAGTTTCCAGATAGCACTCACGAAAAATGATTGCTGTATTGCATGTATCCAACAATGGCGCTGTAATATAATACAGGGCGATATGTTTAGCTAATATAAGGCAAATAAACTAGCAGATTGACAGAGGATATAATTATGGTCATTTTTTCAATATAAAACATGAAGGGGCCAAAATATTCTAGGTGACTGTATGAAGGACTATTCCCATGTCAGCTATTTATGGTATATACACAGGATAATAGGAGTTAAGTTTGCCTGTGACCAGCCAATAGATAGGTGGTTATTAGTGTTGAGCATTCCGATACCGCAAGTATCGGCAGATATTTGCGGTATCGGAATTCCGATACCGAGTTCCGATATTTACCGCATATCGGATACCGGAATCGGAAGTTCCCAGAATTCAAACTGCACGAATTCAGCCAATGAGGAATGATTACAAGTGTGGGCACATCCTGTTCAGCATGGTGGGCATGTATCTACTGGCAAGGCTGTGATTGGCTGCTGAAATGATGTCATGATGCACTATAAAAAACAATGCCACCATTTCTGGCTCACTCTGCTGTGAATTCAGTTAGGCATAGGACGCTGTGTTCTGACTGAGGGCCAGTTGAGATAGCGATTTGCTTCTTTGCGCTTTTCCCAGGCTAATTTAGCAACCGCTGTGTGTTCACCTTGCTTTTGCCTTGCAGCGCTGTTTTCACAGCGATCTGCAAGGTCTCTGTATGTGTGTGTGTGTAAGTGCAGCCCACTCTGTAGTCTGTGTGCAGCCACAGCTGGTTGTATTCAGCTCAGGGTGGTTCACTGCCTCATACTGTTCTAACCATTGTCCTTTTTTGCTAATAGTGCAGCCTGCTGCACATTTTTTCAAATATTTCCTGTTAGTGGCTTTCCACCTGTATCCAGCTAAATTGTGGAAAAACACTACATAGGATAACCTAGAGGAGTTTTTTTGGGCCTTGCAGCGCCGTTTACGGCTGTCTGCACGGTCTCCGTGTGAGTGCAGCTTGCCCTGTAGTCTGTGTGCAGCCACAGCCGGTTGTATCCAGCTCAGGGTGCGTCACTGCCTCATACCGTAAAATACATTGTCCTTTTTTGCTAATAGTGCAGCCTGCTGCACATTTTTTCAAATATTTCCTATTAGTGGCTTTCCACCCGTATCCAGCTAAATTGTGGGAAAACACTACATAGGATAACTATATATATATATATATATATATATATAAAAATATAAATATTAGTGAATAAAAAAATAATAAATAAATATATATATATATTTGTGTGTAAATGTGCATTTAACCACTCCAATCAATATAAAAATATATAAATATATATCAAAAAAATGTGTGTGGAAAAATTAAAAAAAAGTGCTATTAGGCAAATATGATATAGAAAAGTGCTGTGGCAGATTACTACCACAAGGTGGTGCAATCGACCAACTTAGATGCAATAACGTCTCAGGAAGAATATGAGGAAAACTATACTAAGGTGCTATGTGCAATAACGGATTACCACCACAAGGGGCATCTTAATGCAGAAAATCTAGTAAAGTGCTCAGTGCAATAGCAATAGATATGCCAACTTACTTGCGATTTATCAGGGGACTATACCCAGGCTGCCAGCGGCTAAATTGTGTGCATAACCTAGAGGAGGTTTTTTGGGCCTTGCAGCGCCGTTTACGGCTGTCCGCACGGTCTCCATGTGAGTGCAGCTCGCCCTGTAGTCTGTGTGCAGCCACAGCCGGTTGTATCCAGCTCAGAGTGCGTCACTGCCTCATACCGTAAAATACATTGTCCTTTTTTGCTAATAGTGCAGCCTGCTGCACATTTTTTCAAATATTTCCTATTAGTGGCTTTCCACCTGTATCCAGCTAAATTGTGGGAAAACACTACATAGGATAACCTAGAGGAGGTTTTTTGGGCATCGCAGCGCTGTTTACGGCTGTCTGCACGGTCTCCGTGTGAGTGCAGCTCGCCCTGTAGTCAGTTCTGCCAAAAAATAAATAAATAAATAATAAAGTTCACCAAACACACCCCTTTACAGTTGTGTAGGCCACATTAGCTCATATTAAAGTCTAGTCCACACTTTAGAAAATTAGTGTTTCTTATACCTGTTAGGAGCTGTTCAGGAATAAGCACACTAAGCCCTTAGTACTTTTCTGCTTATCTTTATCAGTCAACCAAGATGAAGAAGGCAGAGAGTAAGGCACGTGGGCGTGGGCGCGGAGCAGGGAGAGGATGTGGGGATTCTGTGCCTGCTGTGGGCACCGGTGACTCATCATCACCCAGTTTCAGCAGGGAACAGTCCTTCATGCGCAGTTTAGTCGGAGAGTGCCGTACACCGCTGCTGCGTGAAGACCAAATTGAAGCCGTTGTCGGATGGATGGCAGCTAACGCATCGACTTCAATTAGTGCCACATCCTCTCAGGCACAGAGCACTGGAGAGCACCCATCTGTCTCTTCACCACCTGCCAAATTGCCCAGGCAGTCAGAGAGCCCAGGACAGGAGCCGTCTCTACTTCTGTTCTCTGAATCTCTTGGCTTGGAAACAGGGGGCCAGCCAAGCAGCATTGGAGAAATGGAAGAAGAGGCAGCGTGCAGTGATGCGCAACAGCTTTGTCTCTCGGACTCTGAAGAGGCGGGTGGGCCAGTGCCTCCGGTCACCACACCGCAGTACGCATCTGATGATGACACTCAGGTGCCACTTTCTGGTGCGTGTTGTGCTGCCGAGACTACCCAGGAGGAACAGTTGGTGGCAGAGGGTAGTGTAGATGATGAGGTCCTTGACCCATTGTGGCATAAGGAACAGGAAGGTGGTGGGAGCAGCTCTGAGGAAGTGATTCCCCGAATGGGCCAAAGAGGGAGAGGGAGGGGGAAGACAGCGGAGCCTGTAGCCTCCACTTCAGCACCCGTTAGGAGCATGTCTCTTCCAAAAGCAAAAAAGGGCGCTCCCAAGACTTGCAGTGCCTGGTCCTTTTTTGACACAGTTGCAGATGACATTTGCTTTGTCAAATGCAAGGTGTGTCATCAGAAAATCAAAAGAGGGAGAAATGTCGGCAACCTCAATACCTCAAATATGTGGAAATATGTGCGGACCAGGCACCGGTGGAGTTACAAAAACACACTGAAGACCTAGGCCAACCAACAGCGGCACCTACCACCTCTTCAGCTCGTGTTGCCTCTTCCTCCAGCTCACACCCAGCTGGTTTGGCTTCCTCCCAGGATCGCCATGGACGAACCTCTGGCACTGTTGTCCAGAGACCCACTGTAATTCCACCCGCAGCACCATGTTCCCAGTCATCCTCACACTCCCAGCCCAGTCTACAGCCATCAGTAGTACAGGCATGGGAGAAAAGGCTGCCATTCTCGGCAAACCACCTCCGAGCACAGGCTCTGAATGCTGGCATTGCAAAACTACTGTCCCTTGAAATGCTCTCATTCAGGCTGGTGGAGACTGACAGCTTCCGTGACTTGATGGCATTGGCAGTCCCACAGTACAATGTGCCCAGCCGCTTTTATTTCAGCAGGCAAGCCGTCCCTGCCCTGCACAAGCATGTGGAGGGACACATAAAACACGCGCTACTGAACGCCGTCAGAAGCGAGGTCCACCTCACCACCGATGCGTGGACCAGTCACCATGGGCAGGGGCGATACCTTTCCCTCACTGCCCATTGGGTTAATGTTGTTGAGCCGGGTACAGATCATGCGAGTGGCGCAGGACGTGTCCTGCCCACTCCAAGGATTGCAGGAATCCAGTCTGTACGCATTGACTCCTCCTCATACACAAGTTCCTCAGAATCATCGCTGCAGGAGCCGTCACAGTCCACCTCCACATGGACCCGTGACCGTTTACCTGTTTCGACCGACATGAGCACAGCCGTGGCCAAACGTCAACAGGCCGTCTTGAAATTAATTTCTTTGGGGAATCGAAGCCACACAGCTCAGGAGCTCTGGAATGCCATCAAGCAGGAGAGCGACGTGTGGTTTGTGCCAGCGAATCTCCAGCCAGGCATGGTAGTGTGTGACAATGGCCGAAATCTGGTGGCAGCTCTGGCCCTCGGCAACCTCACTCACATCCCATGTCTGGCACATGTGCTCAACTTGGTCGTGCAGAGTTTTTTGAGGGACTATCCGGATCTTGATGCACTGCAGCACAAGGTCCGCCTAGAGTGTGCTCACTTGCGGCGTTCCAGCACGGCAAGATCGCGCATTGCAGCTCTGCAGCGCCGATTCCACCTTCCGGAACATCGCATCATATGTGACCTACCTACCAGGTGGAGTGCAAAGAAGTCGCACTCCACGCCGTTCAGACTTCACAACCACAGAACGGGCCACTATGAAGGATGTCTGCCAGGTTTTGCGTCCCTTCGATTATTCCACGCGGATGGCGAGTGCAGATGATGCACTAGTCAGCCTGACTGTCCCCCTTATCTGCCTGCTTCAACAAACACTGCAAGCGCTAAGGGATGATGTTGTGGAAGAGGTGGAGGATGAGGAGTCACCATTTCCATCAGCTTCTGGACAGTCAGCGCCACGTGGTTTCTCACAAAGGCGTAGGCAGGGGACACTTTGTGAGGAGGATGAGGAGGAGTCAATGGAGGAGGAAGACATCCGTCCAGAGTCAGTGTGTACAGCGAGGGTGGGGTGATGAAGAGCGGGCAGAGATCACGCCTCAAGCAGGGGACAGCGTTTCTTGGCCAGTTGGCAGTCTGCAGCACATGGTTGATTACATGCTGCAGTGCCTGAGAAATGACCGCCGCATCGCCCACATTCTCAACATGGCTGATTATTGGGTGTACACCCTCCTCGATCCTCGCTACCGGGACAACGTACAAAGCCTCATCACACCATTGAACCGGGAGCGTAAAATGCGGGAGTACCAAGACACACTGGTGAATTCCATCATCTTCTCCAGTCCAACTGAGAGCAGTGCTGCTAGTGCGTTACAAAGCAGCTCAGCACGTTGAGGCAGTGGAGGAGGCTCTGCACAAAGAGGGAGCAGAAGCAGTGCCTCTGCCCAAGGCAAGACCAGTATGGCCCAACTGTGGCACAGTTTTGTGTGCCCGCCACAAATGTCTACACCATCACCGTCAGCTCCAGTCAGCAGGAGGCAACGGTTCCGTCAGATGGTGACAGACTACATGTCTTGCCCTCTTACTGTACTCCCAGACGGCTCTTCCCCTTTCAAGTTTTGGGTCTCTAAGCTGGATACATGGCCAGAGCTAAGCCAGTATGCATTGGAGGTGCTGGCTTGCCCTGCGGCTAGTGTATTATCGGAACGCGTCTTTAGTGCTGCAGGTGGTGTACTAACAGACTGTCGCATGCGACTATCCTCCAATAACGTTGACCGGCTTACTTTTCTGAAAATGAACCAGGCCTGGATCTCGCAGGAATTTGCCACTCCTCTTCCTGATTAAATAATTGGGTGTCTACAGTATCCAGGTCTCCTGTTGTGTTCATCTTTCTACCACCTGAACTGTAATTCCTGGGCTCCAACACCGCCAGTTGAGGCTCAGAAGTGCCATCTGCACGATAAAAGCATACGACCCAGTGTTATTGGGTTTCAGTAACGTCAACTGATCCCCAGCTGTGTAGCCGGCAATGTGTCCTGCGACCGCCACGCTGACACAAAAACTGAAATGTAAGGGAACCTGTCCCCCCCCCCCAGGCATTTGTTACTGAAAGAGCCACCTTGTGCAGCAGTAATGCTGCACAAGGGAAAGGTAGCTCTTTTAGTTTAGCTCCTTGCACATGCAAAACTTAACACTTATAAAATGTGTCCACTGATACCGTACAACCGTCCCGGAGGTGGGACTTTCCTTCGTAATGGGACGCAGCACAGCCGTTATTCCTACCCCCTTGGTGCCATGCGCCGCCTCCTCAGCGTTGTTTGAATCTGTCCCGGAGCCTGCGCTGTCAGGTTATCCCTTGGACATGCACGCTTAGCGCTGCCCGTCTTCTGACATCATTTGGTTGCACGCAGGCTGCACCTGTGCGGCCACGCTGGCCGAGATCCCGCCTCGCCTCGCAGTGTCTTCTGATTTAATCACACTGCGTGCCTGGGATCCATGGGCATGCGGAGTGCATATCTTCACCTCCGCCTCTCACTCATCTCCCTCCGCCTTCTTCACACTGTGCGCCGTCAGCTGATCCCTAATAGCATGCCACGGCCGTGACGCCGCACAGTCTGAAGAAGCCGGAAGGAGGGGAGTGAGAGGCGAGGATATGCACTGCGCATGCCCATGGATCCCAGGCCCGCAGTGGGATTACATTAGACGACACTGCGAGGTGGGATCTCTGCCACCGCGGCCGCACAGGCGCTGCCAGCCTGACACCTAAATTATGTCAGAAGACGGGCAGCGCTAAGTGTGCATGGCCAAGGGATAACATAACAGCGCAGGCTCCGGGACAGATTCAAACAATGCTGAGGAGGCAGCGCACGGCACCATGGGGGTAGGAATGACGGCTGTGCTGCGTCCCATTACGAAGGAAAGTTCCACCTCTGGGACGGTCTCACGGTATCAGGGGACACATTTTATAAGTGTTTACTTCTGTGTTTGCAAGGAGCATAATTAAAAGAGCCACCTTTTCCTTTTGCATCCTTAGTGCTGCACAATATGGCTCTTTCAGCTACAAATGCCTTGGGGGGGGGTTAAAGATTCCCTTTCAACTTGCTCCAATCAGGCTTCGGCCTACACTCTGCTCCTCTGCTCCTCCTGCTGTCCCTGGGCTTCAACACCACTAGTTGCTGTCCGGAAGTGCTGTCTGCACAGTCAACAGTCGCTCCTCTGTTATTGGGGTTCAGTAACGCCAGCTGCTCCCCTGCTGTGTTGCGGCAATACCTCCAATCTGCTCCTCCTGCTGTCCCTGGGCTCCAACACTGCCAGTTGGTGCCTGGAAGTGCTGTCCGCACAGTCAACAGTCGCTCCTCTGTTATTGGGGTTCAGTAACGCCAGCTGCTCCCCTGCTGTGTGTGCTGCAATACCTCCAATCTGCTCCACCTGCTGTCCCTGGGCTCTAACACCGCCAGTTGGTGCCTGGAAGTGCTGGCTGCACAGTTAACACTTGCTGCCATGTTATTGGGGTTCAGTAACGTCAGCTGCTCCCCTGCTGTGTATCTGGCAAAACTAATCTGCTCCTCCTGCTGTCCCTGGACTCTAACACCACCAGTTGGTGCCTGGAAGTGCTGTCCGCACAGTCAACAGTCACTCCTCTGTTATTGGGGTTCAGTAACATCAGCTATTCCCCAGCTGTGTGTGCGGCAATACCTCCAATCTGCTCCTCCTGCTGTCCCTGGGCTCTAACACCGCCAGTTGGTGCGTGGAAGTGCTGTCCGCACAGTCAACAGTCGCTCCTCTGTTATTGGGGTTCAGTAACGTCAGCTGTTCCCCAGCTGTGTGTGCGGCAATACCTCCATTCCTACCAATTGTAACACAATTCCATACAGGGTATAAAAAATTCCAGGGCATCATACGCAAACACTGGGCGATCTTATTAAGGGATAAGGGGGTGGGAGAATTTTTACCGCCGCAACCTAAGTTCGTCTTCAAGAAAGCCCGAACCTTGGGCAATCTTCTTGCCCCAACAAGAAAACTTGCTCTTAATAAACCAATACTGAACACTAGAATTCCCTCAAGTTCTAATATGGGGTTTACACCTTGTGGCAGGTGTTTCAGTTGTATTAATACAATGTTCAAGAAAACCTGCCAAGTCCATTTCATGGACACTAATAATACTAAGACCTTCAGTATTAAAAACAAAATCTCCTGTTTCTCCACGGGGGTTATATACATCATTATTTGTCCTTGCAGAAAATTGTATGTCGGTCGAACCAAGAGGGAACTCAGGATACGGATCAAAGAGCACCTCACCAACATCCAAAAGGGATATATGGGACACCCCTTATCGCGACATTTTGTGGAGAACCATGGGAGGAAGACAAAAGACATACACTTCTGTGGAATTCAGAAAATGCAACCGAACTTAAGGAAAGGTGACTTCCTCAAGCAGATGTCGAGAATCGAGTCTCAATGGATATTTCAACTGGATAGCTTAGCTCCAAGGGGCCTCAACCAGGAGTTGGAATTGTATGCCCTCTAAAATGGGCGTCAAGATCAGAAGTAATCTCTACCTATCTAATACATGGTGGTGACCCCTTCCCTTGATCCCCCTTGTCCCTCCTCCCCCCTGCGCCTCAGACACACAATTTATCCATTTCTCAATCATATTTTTGCTCTCTCTTTTTCCTCTTTCCCCCCCCCCTCCTCCGTCCCACCCTCACATTAGGGATGTGCATACGTAATACAGATCAGGGGGGCCTGTTCAATTTTTAATTTTTAAGTTTTAATTTAAGTTTTATTTCTTGGTGCATGAAGGGACAGATACTACTCCAGGCGCCCGAATGGGTAGCCATATTAGGAGGCACGAAGATAGGGCCATCCCCCTATTTTAGGTACCTCTGCTGACCCGTAATAATATTTTTACACAGTAGTTTTAAATATTCTCAAGCAGGTTATATACCTTTTAATCTCCAGTTTTTATAAGTGCCCAAGTGCAATATTCATTTAAAACAAGCAGAGCAATCCACTCACTACGAGTAATATGTAATACATATTGTTTAGATTTTAATCATGTAGTTCTAATAAAGTATTTAATTTTAATTTTAAACACCCAGTCACTCATTAATGTGGAAGCCAATTTTAGAGATCTAAGTCGGTCACATCCCAGATGTAATAAATAACATACACATGGTACGCAGAGCTCAGCCCACTATAACATCATAGAATCCACGCAGCAAACCCAAAGTAGTTATGTGGGGAGGCGGGGTGTGGGCGTGGTAGCAACCTATCTGTAAAGGGAGAAGATGGAATGACATGCGGTAACCCTGATAAAGAAGGCCGAGCACCTTCGAAACGCGTTGGTTAGTCGTTCCCTTTTTGGCCCCAACGCCGCTCTGTACCTCTAGTGACGTCACTGTACAGGCACCTGCGAGCCGGCACTAGCAGCCATCTTTTCCCTCGCGGTTACCAGGGACGCCTCCGGCCGGGGCTCCCAGATATCACGCAAGCTGCTACACTCCTTCCTGCTCCAAGACTCCCCACCGACGCCGCAACAGCATTACAGCGGTCGCCGGTTCGGGCAATCCTGTGGGCTCTGCAGTAGGACCACAAGCGCATGTACACATCGGCATTCACCCCTGAGCGCAGCATCACCCCGTCTTCCTGCTCCAAGACTCCCCACCGACGCCGCAACAGCGTCACAGCGGTCGCCGGTTTGGGCAATCCTGTGGGCTCTGTAGTAGGACCATAAGCGCATCTATATATCGGGTAAGCACCGTTTCCCTATTACAGTGGTTATTCTGGGTGACACCCCGAACCTAGTTACCAACCACCTGCCGCCCATCACCACACAGCATTCACTCCTGAGCGCGGCATCACCCCGTCTTCTTGTGACAGCTCTTTATTCTTTCCCAGGATAGGCACAGTGTTATGATCTCAATGGCAAGGGATCACAGAGATTAAGCAAAGTCTGCAAACATAAATACCAGCTCATAGGGAAGTGGTAACTAGGCTGACCATATAGCTGATCCTAGCACAAACACTAACAGTAGCCGGGGAACGTGCCTACGTTGATCCTAGACGTCTCGCGCCAGCCGGAGAACTAACTAACCCTATCAGGGAAAATAAGACCTCTCTTGCCTCCAGAGAAAAGACCCCAAAGAAATACAAGCCCCCAACAAATAATAACGGTGAGGCAAGAAGAAAAGACAAACGTAAGAATGAACTAGATTTTAGCAGAGAGGCCCACTGACTAAATAGCAGAAGATAGTAAGATGACTTATATGGTCAGCAAAAAACCCTGCAAAATATCCACGCTGAATATCCAAGAACCCCCAAACCGACTAACGGTGAGGGGGGAGAATATCAGCCCCCTAGAGCTTCCAGCGATATCAGGAATCACATTTTGTACAAGCTGGACAAAAATAAGAACAATGCAAATAAACAAAAGTAAGAAAGCAGGACTTAGCTTATCTTGCAAAGAACCAGGACCTGAAGACAGGAGCAAACAGAAATGAACTGATTACAATGATGCCAGGCACTGGACTGAGAATCCAGGAAGTTTAAATAGCAACACCCAAGGCCTAACGAAGCAGGTGAGTAAAAACCTGGTAAAAGACAATCCAAGTGCCAAATCACTAGTGACCACAAGAGGGAGCCAAGAAGTATAGTTCACAACAGTACCCCCCCTTTAAGGAGGGGTCACCGAACCCTCACCAAGACCACCAGGGCGACCAGGATGAGCAGCGTGGAAGGCACGAACCAAATCGGCCGCATGAACATCAGAGGCGGCCACCCAGGAATTATCCTCCTGACCATAGCCCTTCCATTTGACCAAATACTGAAGCCTCCGTCTAGAGAGACGAGAATCCAAGATCTTCTCTACCACGTACTCCAACTCGCCCTCAACCAACACCGGAGCAGGAGGCTCAACAGCAGGAACCACAGGCACAACGTACCGCCGCAACAAAGACCTATGGAACACGTTGTGAATGGCAAACGACACTGGAAGATCCAAACGAAAAGAAACCGGGTTAAGAACTTCCAAAATTTTATAAGGACCAATAAAGCGAGGCTTAAACTTAGGAGAGGAAACCTTCAAAGGGACATACCGAGAAGACAACCAAACCAAATCCCCAACACGAAGTCGGGGGCCCACACCGCGGCGGCGGTTGGCAAAACGCTGAGCCTTCTCCTGTGACAACTTCAAGTTGTCCACCACATGATTCCAAATTCGCTGCAACCTATCCACCACGGAATCCACCCCAGGACAGTCAGAAGACTCAACATGACCCGAGGAGAAACGAGGATGAAAACCAGAGTTGCAGAAGAATGGCGAAACCAAAGTAGCGGAACTAGCCCGATTATTAAGGGCAAACTCCGCCAATGGCAAGAAGGTCACCCAATCATCCTGGTCCACAGAAACAAAACATCTCAAATAAGCCTCCAGTGTCTGATTAGTTTGCTCCGTTTGACCATTAGTCTGAGGATGGAAGGCAGATGAAAACGACAAATCAATGCCCATTTTAGCACAAAAAGATCGCCAGAATCTGGACACAAACTGGGATCCTCTGTCGGACACGATATTCTCCGGAATGCTGTGCAAACGAACCACATTCTGAAAAAACAAAGGAACCAGATCGGAAGAGGAAGGCAACTTAGGCAAGGGTACCAAATGGACCATCTTGGAAAAACGATCACACACCACCCAGATGACAGACATTCCTTGAGACACCTGAAGATCAGAAATTAAATCCATGGAAATGTGTGTCCAAGGCCTCTTCGGGACGGGCAAGGGCAGAAGCAACCCGCTAGCACGAGAATAACAAGGCTTAGCCCGAGCACAAGTCCCACAGGACTGCACAAATGACCGCACATCCCGTGACAAGGAAAGCCACCAAAAGGACCTAGCCACCAAATCTCGGGTACCAAAAATTCCCGGATGCCCTGCCAACACCGAGGAATGAACCTCGGAAATGACTTTGCTGGTCCATTTATCAGGAACAAACAGTCTGTCGGGTGGACAAGAGTCAGGTCTACCAGCCTGAAATCTCTGCAACACACGTCGCAAATCAGGAGATATGGCCGACACGATTACTCCCTCTTTAAGAATACCAGCTGGCTCCGAGACTCCAGGAGAGTCAGGCACAAAGCTCCTAGAAAGAGCATCAGCCTTAACATTCTTCGAACCAGGCAGGTACGAGACCACAAAGTCAAAACGAGAGAAAAACAATGACCAACGAGCCTGTCTAGGATTCAGGCGCTTAGCAGACTCGAGATACATCAGATTTTTGTGATCAGTCAAGACCACCACACGATGCTTAGCACCCTCGAGCCAATGACGCCACTCCTCAAATGCCCACTTCATGGCCAACAACTCCCGATTACCAACATCATAGTTCCGCTCAGCAGGCGAAAACTTCCTAGAGAAAAAGGCACATGGTCTCATCACAGAGCAACCAGAGCCTCTCTGCGACAAAACAGCCCCAGCACCAATCTCAGAAGCATCCACTTCAACCTGAAAGGGAAGTGAGACATCAGGCTGGCACAAAACAGGCGCCGAAGTAAACCGGCGCTTCAGCTCCTGGAAGGCCTCCACGGCTGCAGGGGCCCAATTAGCCACATCAGAACCTTTCTTGGTCATATCCGTCAAAGGTTTAACAACGCTAGAAAAATTAGCGATAAAGCGACGGTAGAAATTAGCAATCCCCAAGAACTTCTGAAGACTCTTAACAGACGTGGGCTGAGTCCAATCATGAATAGCTCGGACCTTGACTAGGTCCATTTCCACAGCAGAAGGGGAGAAAATAAAACCCAAAAAGGAAACCTTCTGCACTCCAAAGAGACACTTTGAGCCCTTCACAAACAAAGCATTATCACGCAAAACCTGAAACACCATCCTGACCTGCTTTACATGAGAATCCCAATCATCCGAGAAAACCAGAATATCATCCAGATAAACAATCATAAATTTATCCAGATACTTCCGGAAGATATCATGCGTAAAGGACTGAAACACTGAAGGAGCATTAGAGAGCCCAAAGGGCATCACCAAGTATTCAAAATGACCTTCGGGCGTATTGAATGCAGTTTTCCATTCATCTCCCTGCCTAATGCGCACAAGGTTGTACGCACCACGAAGATCTATCTTGGTGAACCACTTGGCACCCTTAATCCGAGCAAACAAGTCTGACAATAGTGGCAAAGGATACTGAAACTTAACAGTGATTTTATTCAGAAGCCGATAGTCTATACAAGGTCTCAAAGACCCGTCCTTCTTGGCCACAAAAAAGAATCCCGCACCAAGAGGGGAAGAGGATGGACGAATATGCCCCTTCTCCAAAGACTCCTTGACATAAGAACGCATCGCGGCATGCTCGGGTACAGACAAATTAAATAATCGTCCCTTAGGAAATTTACTGCCAGGAATCAAATCTATAGCGCAGTCACAGTCCCTATGAGGAGGAAGATCACTGGACCTGAACTCACTGAATACATCCTGATAGTCACACAAATACTCAGGAACCTCTGAAGGAGTAGAAGTAGCAATAGACACCGGCGGAGAATCGCAATGAATTCCCTGACAACCCCAACTCGACACAAACATAGCCTTCCAATCCAAAACAGGATTATGGGTCTGTAACCATGGCAGACCTAACATGACCAAATCATTCATTTTATGCAGAACAAGAAAACGAATCACCTCCCAATGTTCAGGAGTCATGCACATGGTCACTTGTGTCCAAAACTGCGGTTTATTTTCCGCCAGTGGCGTAGCATCAATTCCTCTGAGAGGAATAGGAATTTTTAAAGGCTCCAGGACAAAACCGCAGCGCTTGGCAAACGACAAGTCCATAAGACTCAGGGCAGCACCTGAATCCAGAAACGCCATAACAGGGTAGGAAGACAATGAACAAATTAAAGTCACAGACAAAATAAATTTAGGCTGCAAATTACCAATGGAGACAGGACTGACAACTAGTGTTGAGCATTCCGATACCGCAAGTATCGGGTATCGGCCGTTACTTGCGGTATCGGAATTCCGATACCGGGATTCCGATACTTGCCGCGTATCGGATACCGGAATCGGAAGTTCACAGATTCAAACTGCACAAATTCATCCAATAAGAATGATTCCAAGTGTGGGCACATCCTGTTCAGCATGGAGGGCATGAAACTACTGGCATGGCTGTGATTGGCTGCTGAAATGATTTCATGATGCAGTTTAAAAGTCGCTGGCGCCATTTTGCGATCACTCTGCTGTGAATTCAGTTAGTGACAGGACGCTGTTTGCTGACTGAGGGACAGTTTAGAGATAGCGATTTGCTTCTTTGTGCTTTCCAAAGGCTAATTTAGCAACCGCGGTGTTCACCTACTATTCACCTTGCTTTTGCCTTGTAGCGCTGTTTTCACAGCGATCTGCAAGGTCTGTGTGTGTGTGTGTGTGAGTGCAGCCCACTCTCTAGTCTGAGTGCAGCCACATAGGCCATCCATAGCTGGTTGTATTCAGTTCAGGGAGGGTGGTTCATTGCCTCATACTGTTCTTTTTTTTTTTTTTTCCCAAGTAGTGTAGTCTGCTGCTAATTTTTTCAAAAAAATCCTATTAGTGTCTTTCCACCCGTCTCCAGCTAATTTGTGGAAAAACACTACATAGGATAACGTAGAGGAGGGTTTTTGGGCCTTGCAGCGCCGTTTATGGCTGTCTGCACGGTCTCCGTGTGACTGCAGCTCGCCCTGTAGTCTGTGAGCAGCCATAGCCTGGTTGTCTCCAGCTCAGGGTTCTTCACTGCGTCATACCGCAAAATCAATTTTCATTTTGTTTTAAGTAGTGCAGGCTGCTGCACATTTTTTCAAAAAATTCCTATTAGTGTCTTTCCACCCGTCTCCAGCTAATTTGTGGAAAAACACTACATAGGATAACGTAGAGGAGGGTTTTTGGGCCTTGCAGCGCCATTTACGTCTGTCTGCACGGTCTCCGTGTGACTGCAGCTCTATCTGTTGTCAGTTCAGCCCCCAAAAAATAAATAAATAATAAAGTTCACCAAACACACCAGTTACACCACTTTACATTTGTGTAGGCCACATTAGCTCATATTAAAGTCTAGTCCACACTTTAGAAAATTAGTGTTTCTTATACCTGTTAGGAGGAGTTGTTCAGGAATAAGCACACAAATCCGTTAGTACTTTTCTGCTTATCTTTATCAGTCAACCAAGATGAAGAAGGCAGTGAGTAAGGCACGTGGGCGTGGGCGTGGGCGCGGAGCAGGGAGGGGACGTGGGGATTCTGTGCCTGCTGCGGGCACCGGTGACTCATCAGCACCCACTTTCACCAGGGAACAGTCATTCATGCGCAGCTTTGTCGCAGAGCGCCGTACACCGCTGCTGCGTGAAGAACAAATTGAAGCCGTTGTCGGATGGATGGCAGCTAATGCATCAACTTCAATTAGTGCCACATCCTCTCAGACACAGAGCACTGGAGAGCAGCCATCTGTCTCTTCACCACCTGCCAAATTGCCCAGGCAGACAGAGAGCCCAGGACAGGAGCCGTCTCTACTTCTGTTCTCTGAATCTCTTGGCTTGGAAACAGGGGGCCAGCCAAGCAGCATTGGAGAAATGGAAGAAGAGGCAGGGTGCAGTGATGCCCAACAGCTTTTTCTCTCTTCCTCTGAAGAGGCGGGTGGGCCAGTGGCTCCGTTCACCACATCGCAGGCCGCATCAGCTGATGATGACACTCAGGTGCCACTTACTGGTGCGTGCTCTGCTGCTGAGACTACCCAGGAGGAGCAGTTGGGGGCAGAGGGTAGTGTAGATGATGAGGTCCTTGACCCATCTTGGCGTGAGGGACAGGAAGGTGGTGGGAGCAGCTCTGAGGAAGAGATTCCCCGTACGGCCCAAAGAGGGAGAGGGAGGGGGAAGACTGCGGATCCTGCAGCCTCCGCTTTGGCACCCGTTAGGAGCATGTCTCTTCCAAAAGCCAAAAAGGGCGCTTCCAAGACTTGCAGTGCCTGGTCTTTTTTTGACACAGTTGCAGATGACATTTGCTATGTCAAATGCAAGGTGTGTCATCACAAAGTCAAAAGAGGGAAAAATGTCAGCAACCTCAATACCTCCAACATGTGGAAACATGTGCGCACCAGGCACCCGGCGGAGTTAGAAAAACACACTGAAGAGCTAGGACAACCAACAGCGGCAGCTACCACCTCTTCAGCTCGTGTTGCCTCTTCCTCCAGCTCACACGCAGCTGGTTCGGCTTCCTCCCAGGATCGCCGTGGAAGAACCTCTGGCCCTGTTGTCCAGAGACCCGCTGTAATTCCACCCGCAGCACCACTTTCCCAGTCATCCACACACTCCCAGCCCAGTCTACAGCCATCGGTAGTACAGGCATGGGAGAAAAGGCGGCCTTTCTCGTCAAACCACCCACGAGCACAGGCTCTGACTGCAGGCATTGCCAAACTTCTGTCACTGGAAATGCTGTCATTCAGGCTGGTGGAGACTGACAGCTTCCGTGACTTGATGTCATTGGCAGTCCCACAGTACAATGTGCCCAGCCGCTTTTACTTCAGCAGGCAAGCCGTCCCTGCCCTGCACAAGCATGTGGAGGGACACATAAAACACGCGCTACTGAACGCCGTCAGTAGCAAGGTCCACCTCACCACCGATGCGTGGACCAGTCAACATGGACAGGGGCGATACCTTTCCCTCACTGTCCATTTGGTTAATGTCGTTGAGCCGGGTACAGACCGTGCGAGTGGCGCAGGACGTGTCCTGCCCACTCCAAGGATTGCAGGAATCCATTCTGTATGCATTGACTCCTCCTCTTACACCAATTCCTCAGAATCATGGCTGCAGGAGCCGTCACAGTCCACCTCCACATGGACCCGTCATGAACGTTTACCTGTTACGACCGACATGAGCACAGCCGTGGCCAAACGTCAACAGGCCGTCTTGAAATTAATTTATTTGGGGAATCGAAGCCACACAGCTCAGGAGCTCTGGAATGCCATCAAGCAGGAGAGCGATGTGTGGTTTGTGCCAGCGAATCTCCAGCCAGGCATGGTAGTGTGTGATAATGGCCGAAATCTGGTGGCAGCTCTGGGCCTCGGCAACCTCACTCACATCCCATGTCTGGCACATGTGCTCAATTTGGTCGTGCAGAGTTTTTTGAGGGACTATCCGGATCTTGATGCACTGCTGCACAAGGTCCGCCTAGAGTGTGCTCACTTGCGGCGTTCCAGCACGGCAAAAGCGCGCATTGCGGCTCTGCAGCGCCGACACCGCCTGCCGGAACATCGCATCATATGTGACCTACCCACCAGGTGGAATTCCACGTTACATATGTTGGAGCGGTTGTGTGAGCAGCAGCAAGCTGTAATGGAGTACCAGCTGCTTCAGGCGCAAAGAAGTCGCACTCAGCGCCGTACAGACTTCACAACCACAGAGTGGGCCACTATGAATGACGTCTGCCAGGTTTTGCGTCCCTTTGATTATTCCACGCGGATGGCGAGTGCAGATGATGCACTAGTCAGCATGACTGTCCCCCTTATCTGCCTGCTTGAAAAATCACTGCAAGCGCTAAGGGATGATGTTGTGGAAGAGGTGGAGGATGAGGATTCAGCATTTCCATCATCTTCTGGACAGTCAGCGCCACGTGGTTCCTCACAAACGCGTAGGCAGGGGACAGTTTGTGAGGAGGATGAGGAGGAGTCAATGGAGGAGGAAGACATCCGTCCAGAGGAGGGAGTTACACAATTGTCCAGTACTCAGTGTGTACAGCGAGGGTGGGGTGATGACGAGCGGGCAGAGATCACGCCTCCAGCAGGGGACAGCGTTTCTTGGGCAGTTGGCAGTCTGCAGCACATGGTGGATTACATGCTGCAGTGCCTGAGAAACGACCGCCGCATCGCCCACATTCTCAACATGTCTGATTATTGGGTGTTCACCCTCCTCGATCCTCGCTACCGGGACAACGTAGAAAGCCTCATCACACCGTTGAACCGGGAGCGAAAGATGCGGGAGTACCAAGACACACTGGTGAATTCCATCATCATTCTCTCCATTCCAACTGAGAGAAGTGCTGCTAGTGCATTCCAAAGCAGCTCAGTGCGTCCAGGCAGTGGTGGAGGCTCTGCACAAAGAGGGAGCAGAAGCAGTGCCTCTGCCCAAGGCAAGACCAGTATGGCCCAACTGTGGCACAGTTTTCTGTGCCCGCCACAAAAGTCTACACCATCACAGATGGCTCCAGTCAGCAGGAGGCAACGGTTCCGTCAGATGGTGACAGACTACATGTCTTGCCCTCTTGCTGTACTCCCAGACGGCTCTTCACCTTTCAAGTTTTGGGTCTCAAAGCTGGATACATGGCCAGAGCTAAGCCAGTATGCATTGGAGGTGCTGTCTTGCCCTGCGGCCAGTGTATTGTCGGAACGTGTCTTTAGTGCTGCAGGTGGTGTACTAACTGACCGTCGCATGCGACTATCCTCCGATAACGTTGACCGGCTTACTTTCCTGAAAATGAACAAGGCCTGGATCTCACAGGAATTTGCCACTCCTCTTCCTGATTAAATAATTAGGTGACTGTCTACAGTATCCAGGTCTCCTGTTGTGTTCATCTTTCTACCACCTGAACTTTAATTCCTGGGCTCCAACACCGCCAGTTGAGGCTCAGAAGTGCCGTCTGCACAGTCAAAACATACGACCCAGTGTTATTGGGTTTCAGTAACGTCAGCTGATCCCCAGCTGTGTAGCCGGCAATGTGTCCTGCGACCGCCACGCTGACACAACAACTGAAATGTAAGGGAACCTGTCCCCCCCCCCCAAGGCGTTTGTTGCTGAAAGAGCCACCTTGTGCAGCAGTAATGCTGCACAAGGAAAAGGTAGCTATTTTTGTTTAGCTCCTTGCACACGCAGAACTTAACACTTATAAAATGTGTCCACTGATACCGTAAAACAGTCCCGGAGGTGGGACTTTCCTTCGTAATATGACGCAGCACAGCCGTCATTCCTACCCCCTTGGCGCCGTGCCACGGCTCCTCAGCGTTGTTTGATTCCGTCCCGGAGCCTGCGCTGTTATGTTATCCCTTGGCCAGGCACACTTAGCGCTGCCCGTCTTCTGACATCATTTGGTGTCAGGATGGCTGCGCCTGTGCGGCCGCGCTGGTCGAGAGCCCGCCTCGCAGTGTCTTCTGATTTAATCCCACTGGGGGCCTGAGATCCATGGACATGTGCAGTGCATATCTGAACCTCCACCTCTCACTCATCTCCCTACGGCTTCTTCAGACTGTGCGGTGTCAGCTGGTCCCTAATAGCATGCCACGGCCGTGACACCGCACAGTCTTAAGAAGCCGTAGGGAGGGGAGTGAGAGGCGAGGATATGCACTGCGCATGGCCACGGATCCCAGGCCCGCGGTGGGATTACATTAGATGACACTGCGAGGCGGGCTCTCGGCCAGCGCGGCCACACAGGCTCAGCCAGCCTGACACCAAATGATGTCAGAAGATGGGCAGCGCTAAGTGTGCCTGGCCAAGGGATAACATAACAGCGCATGCTCCGGTACGGAATCAAACAACGCTCCGGGACTGATTCAAACAACGCTGAGGAGGCGCCAAGGGGGTAAGAATGACGGCTGTGCTGCGTCACATCACAAAGGAAAGTTCCACCAACCGGACGGTATCACGGTAGGAGGGGAAACTTTTCATAAGTGTTAGGTTCAGCATGTGCAAGGACCATAATTAAAAGAGCTAAGTTTACCTTTTCCAGCATTAGTGCTGTACACGATGGCTCTTTCAGCTACAAACGCCTGGGGGGGGGGGTTAAAGTTTCCTTTTCAACTTGCTCCAGTGAAGGCTTCGGCCTACACTCTGCTCCCTCTCCTCCTCCTGCTGACCCTGGGCTCTAACACCGCCAGTTGGAGCCCAGATGTGCTAGCTGCACAGATCCAAACAACAGCCAATGTGTCAGTGGGGTTCAGCACCGCCAGCTGTTCCCCTGCTGTGTAGCCGGCAACGTGTTCTGCAACAGCCACGCAGACACAAGAACTGAAATTGAAGGAAACCTGTCCCCCCTCCCCCAGGCGTTTTTACGTTTTACAGCCACCTTGTACGACAGTAATGCTGCATGTGTGCAAGGTGGCTCAGAAACTTATTCTCCTTGCCCATGTTGAACTGAACACGTCTAAAATGAGTCCTCTGTGACCATTAAAACGTCCCTCAGGTGTGATTTTCCTTTGTATTGACACGCAACAAGCTCCTTGATTGCGCTGTCCGTCTTCTGGTGTGATTTTCCTTTGTATTGACACGCAACAAGCTCCTTGATTGCGCTGCCCGTCTTCTGGCATCATTGTTTGGCTGCCTGCGCCTCTGCGGCCGCCTTGCCCCACACAACGCCCCTCGGTGTCTTATTTATTTGGACTGCGAGGGTGTGATTGATGGGCATGAACGGTGCATTTCTTCGCCTGTCCCTCATCTCCTTCCGCCTTCTTCGGACTGTGCGGCTTCATGGCCGTGGCATGCGATAAGGGATCAGCTGACGCCGCACAGTCTGAAGCGGGTGTAAGAACCCAAGCGAGAGGCGAACATATGTACTGCGCCAGGCCATGAATCCCAGCCCCGCAGTGTTTTAACAATGTTAAGACACTGCGGGGCTGGGATTCATGGTCATCGCAAACCGCACCGGCTGACATTAAATGATGTCAGAAGATGGGCAGCGCTAACAGCGCTAGGCCAAGGGATAACACAAAAGCGCAGACTCCTATGCAACAAATAACGATGCTCAGGAGGCTGCGCAAAGCACCAAGGTGGCATTTTTGCCAGCTGTACTGCGTCTCTTTACGAAGGGAACTCACGCCTCAAAATCAGTTTGACTGTAAGGGCCAAAATGTTATACGTGTTTCTTTCAGCGTGTGCAAGGAGCAAAATTAAAAGAGCAACCTTTACCTTGTGCAGCATTACTGCTGCATAAGCTGTGGCTCTTCTACTTTGTAACACCTGAGGGGGGGTTAAAGGTTACCTTTGAAATTGGTTCAATTAGGCTTCGGCCTACACTCTGCTCCCCCTGCAGAGCCTGGGCTCCAACACCGCCAGTTGGGGCCCGGTACTGCTAGCTGCACAGAGAAAAACACCAGCCAATGTGTCAGTGGGGTTCAGCACCGCCAGCTGTTCCCCTGCTGTGTAGCCGGCATCGTGTCCTGCAAAAGCCACGCAGACACAAGAACTGAAATTGAAGGGAACCTGTCCCCCCTCCCCCAGGCGTTTGTACGTTTTACAGCCACCTTGTACAGCGGTAATGCTGCATGTGTGCAAGGTGGCTCATAAACGTATTCTCCTCGCACATGTGGAACTGAAAACACGTCTGAAATGTGTCCTCTGTGTGACCATTTAACCGTCCCGGAGGTGTGACTTTCCTTTGTAATGACACGCTGCAACCCCCTTGGTAGCGCTGCCCGTCTTCTGGCATCATTGTTTGGCTGCCTGCGCCTCTGCGGCCGCCCTGACCCACACAACGCCCCTCGGTGTCTTATTTATTGGGACTGCGAGGGTGTGATTGATGGGCATGAGCAGTGCATCAGTTCGCCTGTCCCTCATCTCCTTCCGCCTTCTTCAGACTGTGCGGCTTCATGGCCGTGGCATGCGATAAGGGATCAGCTGACGCCGCACAGTCTGAAGCGGGTGTAAGGACCCGAGTGTGAGAGGCGAACATATGTGCTGCGCCAGGCCCTGAATCCCAGCCCCGCAGTGTTTTAACAATGTTAAGACACTGCGGGGCTGGGATTCATGGTCATCGCGAACCGCACCGGCCGACATTAAATGATGTCAGAAGATGGGCAGCGCTAACAGCGCTAGGCCAGGGGATAACACGACAGCGCAGACTCCTGTACAGCAAATAACAACGCTCAGGAGGCTGCACCCAGCACCAAGGTGGGATTCTTGACATCTGTGCTGCGTCTCATTACGAAGGGAACTCGCGCCTCCAACACAGTTTGACTGTATAAAGGGCTAAATGTTATACGTGTTTCATTCAGCGTGTGCAAGGAGAAAAATTAAAAGAGCAACCTTTGACTTGTGCAGCACTACTGCTGCATAAGCTGTGGCTCTTCTACTTTGTAACACCTGAGGGGGGGTTAAAGGTTACCTTTGAAATTGGTTCAATTAGGCTTCGGCCTACACTCTGCTCCCCCTGCAGAGCCCGGGCTCCAACACTGCCAGTTGGGGCCCGGTACTGCTAGCTGCACAGAGAAAAACACCAGCCAATGTGTCAGTGGGGTTCAGCACCGCCAGCTGTTCCCCTGCTGTGCAGCCGGCAACGTGTCCTGCAACTGCCACGCAGACACAACAGACCCAAAGCTGCCGCCAGTGCAGGCTTCGGCCTACACTCTGCTCCATCTCCTCCTCCTGCTGACCCTTTGCTCCAACACTGCTAGTTGGGGCTCTAGGAAGACAAGCTTGAATAGGTCCCCATCCTGGTTCCAGCACCATCAGCTGGTTCCGGGCAGAGCCTTTGGCTTAGGTGCCTCCCTCTGGGTATCCGAGTTCCACCAACGTCAGGTGGTCCTTGGTAGTGCTTTCAGGCACGGGTACCTCCTGCTTAGTAACCGGGTTCCAGTAACGTCAGCTGGTCCTCGGTAGTTCCACTGGCTCTTGGACCTTCAGCTACCCATCCGGGTTCCAATACCGTCAGCTGGTTCTCGGCAGTGTCTTTTGCTCTTGTACCTTCTGCTCCCCATCCTGGTTCCAGTACCGTCAGCTGGTTCCGGGCAGAGCCTTTGGCTTAGGTGCCTCCCTCTGGGTATCCGAGTTCCACCAACGTCAGGTGGTCCTTGGTAGTGCTTTCAGGCACGGGTACCTCCTGTTTAGTAACCGGGTTCCAGTAACGTCAGCTGTTCCTCGGTAGTTCCATTGGCTCTTGGACCTTCGGCTACCCATCCGGGTTCCAGCACCGTCAGCTGGTTCTCGGCAGTGTCTTTTGCTCTTGTACCTTCTGCTCCCCATCCTGGTTCCAGTACCGTCAGCTGGTTCCGGGCAGAGCCTTTGGCTTAGGTGCCTCCCTCTGGGTATCCGAGTTCCACCAACGTCAGGTGGTCCTTCGTAGTGCTTTCAGGCACGGGTACCTCCTGCTTAGTAACCGGGTTCCAGTAACGTCAGCTGGTCCTCGGTAGTTCCATTGGCTCTTGGACCTTCGGGTAGCCATCCGAGTTCCAGTTCCATCAGCTGTTTCTCGGCATTTTCTCCGCCTTCTTGTACCTTCTGCTACATTTCCAAGTTCAAGAGACTGAACACGATGACCCGGAAGACCACCCCTAAGATGACGACGACACCAGAGACGACAACCACCGTGATGACGACGACCCTGGAGACGATGACCCTGAAGACCACCCCGATGACGACGACCCCGGAGACGACGACCCTGGAGACGACGACCCTGGAGACGACGACCCTGGAGACGACGACGACATGGGAGACCGAGAAGCAGAAGAACAAGAGGCTGCAGAACAAAGAGCAGAAGAACATTAAGCATAAGACTAAATATCAGAGCAAAAGATATTATCTAAATTATAAGCAGAAGAAGACTAAGCAGTGTATGGGGGTGAGTCCGTTCCTCCTCGTGGTGCCCCTGGATAAAGCCTGATGCTGCAGGCCAAACTGAACGCGGACAAATGTAACTCTTTTGTGACAGGCAGAACGGAAGGTGTAATCTTCAAACTTTTATAGATAACAACTACGGGAATGCCTGTCACAAATAAGAATATGATGAAGAAGTTGAATATGAAAAAGATAATAGTTAAATAAAAAGAATATGAACAATGTAAAAAAAAAAAAAAAATAGTTAGAAGAAGAAGAAGATGAATAAGGTGAAGATAGTTGATGTCAAAGAAGCTGATGATGAGGATAATGAAGAAGAAAGTGTGGGAGAAGTAAAAAAGAAGGTGAAGGACGTGGAAGTAGTGAAACATCAATATCTGAAAAACAAAAATAAATAAATAACATAGTCAAAATCTTTCTAACACCGAACGTCATAAAAAAAAACAAAAAAACCTGCTATTCTATTTGTTTGGGCTAAACCTCTGTGCCTTTAATGTCTCCGCCACGTCCCCCAATACATCCTACATTATTCTTAGTTGTTTTCCTTCATGTAGAATGAACCTACAAGTTTATAAAGGGTTTATTTTAATTCCGATATTTTCGTCCCATTGACTTGCATTGGGATCGGGTATCGGTATCGGATTAGATCCGATACTTTGACGGTATCGGCCGATACTTTCCGATACCGATACTTTCCGATATCGGAAGGTATCGCTCAACACTACTGACAACCTTGGTTAGGGTTGGTTAGAGCATGCTGATATAACATGTATAGAATCACCACAGTAAAAACACAGCCCATTCTGTCGTCTATGATTTTGTCGTTCGGTTCTAGTCAGGATTCTATCACATTGCATTGCTGGATCGGGGTTTCTATCACATTGCATTGAAACAGGTGTCTGTTCAGACAACACCGCCAGAGGATTAGCGGATTTGCGCTCCCGCAAACGCCGATCAATCTGAATAGCCAGCGCCATAGAATCATTCAGACTTGTAGGAATTGTGAAACCCACCATCACATTCTTAATGGCTTCAGAAAGGCCATTTCTGAAATTTGCGGCCAGAGCACATTCATTCCATTGAGTAAGCACGGACCATTTCCAAAATTTTTGGCAGTACACCTCAGCTTCATCCTGGCCCTGAGAGATAGCCAGTAAAGCTTTTTCTGTTATGACCCCAATGGCGAGGGTCTCAGAGGAACGTGGAAGTCTGCAGAATACAAAAATCCAGCTCATAGGGCAGTGGTAACTGGGTTGACCATATATCTACTCCTAACGCCAACACTAGAAGTAGCCGGGGATCATTCCTACGTTGATTCTAGATGACACGCGCCAGCCGGAGAATCTAGCTACCCCTAGTAGAGGAAAACAAAGACCTTTCTTGCCTCCAGAGAAGGGGACCCCAAAGCTGGATAGAAGCCCCCCACAAATAATGACGGTGAGGTAAGAGGAAATGACAAACACAGAAATGAACCAGGTTTAGCACAGAGAGGCCCGCTTACTGATAGCAGAATAAAGAAAGGTAACTTATATGGTCAACAAAAACCCTATCAAAATCCACACTGGAAATTCAAGAACCCCCGAACCGTCTAACGGTCCGGGGGGAGAACACCAGTCCCCTAGAGCTTCCAGCAAAGGTCAGGATATAGATTTGGAACAAGCTGGACAAAAATACAAAACCAAAACAAATAGCAAAAAGCAAAAGGCAGACTTAGCTGATATAACTGGAACCAGGATCAGTAGACAAGAGCACAGCAGACTAGCTCTGATAACTACGTTGCCAGGCATTGAACTGAAGGTCCAGGGAGCTTATATAGCAACACCCCTAACTAACGACCCAGGTGCGGATAAAAGGAATGACAGAAAAACCAGAGTCAAAAAACTAGTAACCACTAGAGGGAGCAAAAAGCAAATTCACAACAGTACCCCCCCCTTAGTGAGGGGTCACCGAACCCTCACCACGACCACCAGGGCGATCAGGATGAGCGGCATGAAAGGCACGAACTAAATCGGCCGCATGAACATCAGAGGCGACCACCCAGGAATTATCCTCCTGACCATAGCCCTTCCACTTGACCAGGTACTGAAGCCTCCGCCTGGAGAGGCGAGAATCCAAGATCTTCTCCACCACGTACTCCAACTCGCCCTCAACCAACACCGGAGCAGGAGGCTCAGCAGAAGGAACTACAGGCACAATGTACCGCCGCAACAAGGACCTATGAAATACATTGTGAATAGCAAACAACACAGGAAGATCCAGACGAAAAGATACAGGATTAAGGATTTCCAATATCTTGTAAGGCCCAATAAAACGAGGTTTAAATTTGGGAGAGGAGACCTTCATAGGAACAAAGCGGGAAGAAAGCCACACCAAATCCCCAACGCGTAGTCAGGGACCCACACCGCGGCGGCGGTTGGCAAAGCGCTGAGCCTTCTCCTGTGACAACTTCAAGTTGTCCACCACATGATTCCAGATCTGCTGCAACCTATCCACCACAGAATCCACCCCAGGACAGTCAGAAGGCTCCACATGACCCGAAGAAAAGCGAGGATGGAAACCAGAGTTGCAGAAAAAAGGCGAAACCAAGGTGGCGGAACTAGCCCGATTATTAAGGGCAAACTCAGCCAACGGCAAGAATGTCACCCAATCGTCCTGATCAGCAGAGACAAAACACCTCAAATAAGCCTCCAAAGTCTGATTGGTTCGCTCCGTCTGTCCATTAGTCTGAGGATGGAAAGCAGACGAAAACGACAAATCAATGCCCATCCTACTACAAAAGGATCGCCAGAACCTGGAAACGAACTGGGATCCTCTGTCTGACACAATATTCTCAGGGATGCCGTGCAAACGAACCACGTTCTGGAAAAACACAGGAACCAGATCGGAAGAGGAAGGCAGCTTAGGCAAAGGAACCAAATGGACCATCTTGGAGAAGCGATCACATATCACCCAGATAACGGACATGCCCTGAGATAGCGGAAGATCAGAAATGAAATCCATGGAGATATGTGTCCAAGGTCTCTTCGGGACAGGCAAGGGCAAGAGCAAACCGCTGGCACGAGAACAGCAAGGCTTAGCTCGAGCACAAGTCCCACAGGACTGCACAAATGACCGCACATCCCTTGACAAGGAAGGCCACCAAAAGGACCTGGCCACCAGATCTCTGGTGCCAAAAATTCCCGGGTGACCTGCCAACACCGAGGAATGAACCTCGGAAATGACTCTGCTGGTCCACTTATCCGGGACAAACAGTCTGTCAGGTGGACAAGACTCAGGCCTATCAGCCTGAAATCTCTGCAACACACGTCGCAGATCCGGAGAAATAGCTGACAAGATAACTCCATCTTTAAGAATACCAACAGGATCAGCGACTCCAGGAGCATCAGGCACAAAGCTCCTAGAAAGAGCATCGGCCTTCACATTCTTTGAACCTGGTAAATACGAGACAACAAAATCAAAGCGGGAGAAAAACAATGACCAGCGGGCCTGTCTCGGATTAAGGCGTTTAGCAGACTCGAGATACATCAGATTTTTGTGATCAGTCAAGACCACCACACGATGCTTAGCACCCTCGAGCCAATGACGCCACTCCTCAAATGCCCATTTCATGGCCAACAACTCCCGATTGCCCACATCATAATTTCGCTCAGCAGGCGAAAACTTCCTAGAGAAAAAGGCACAAGGTTTCATAACAGAGCAACCAGGGCCTCTCTGCGACAAAACGGCCCCTGCCCCAATCTCCGAAGCATCCACCTCAACCTGAAAGGGAAGTGAGACGTCAGGCTGGCACAAAACAGGCGCCGAAGTAAACCGGCGTTTCAACTCCTGGAAAGCCTCCACGGCAGCAGGAGCCCAGTTAGCTACATCGGAGCCCTTCTTGGTCATATCCGTCAAAGGTTTCACAATGCTAGAAAAATTAGCGATAAAACGACGGTAGAAGTTAGCGAAGCCCAAGAACTTCTGAAGACTCTTAACTGACGAGGGCTGAGTCCAATCAAGAATAGCTCGGACCTTGACTGGGTCCATCTCCACAGCAGAAGGGGAAAAAATGAACCCCAAAAAGGGAACCTTCTGTACACCAAAGAGACACTTTGAGCCCTTGACAAACAAAGAATTTTCACGCAAAATTTTAAAGACCAACCTGACCTGCTCCACATGCGAATCCCAATTATCAGAAAAAACCAAAATATCATCCAGATAAACAATCAAAAATTTATCCAGATACTTCCGGAAAATGTCATGCATAAAGGACTGAAAAACTGAAGGCGCATTGGAGAGCCCAAAAGGCATCACCAAGTACTCAAAATGACCTTCGGGCGTATTGAATGCGGTTTTCCATTCATCACCTTGCTTAATGCGCACAAGGTTGTACGCACCACGAAGGTCTATCTTGGTGAACCACTTGGCACCCTTAATCCGGGCAAACAAGTCAGACAACAGCGGTAAAGGATACTGAAATTTGACAGTGATCTTATTTAAAAGCCGATAATCAATACAAGGTCTCAAAGATCCGTCCTTTTTTGCCACAAAAAAGAATCCCGCACCAAGAGGGGAAGAAGACGGACGAATATGTCCTTTTTCCAGAGACTCCTTGATATATGAACGCATAGCGGTATGTTCAGGTACCGACAGATTAAACAGTCTTCCCTTAGGAAATTTACTGCCTGGGATCAAATCTATAGCACAGTCACAGTCCCTATGAGGAGGCAGTGCACTGGACTCAGACTCACTGAAGACATCCTGATAATCAGACAAATACTCCGGAACTTCCGAAGGCGTAGAAGAAGCAATAGACACAGGCAGGGAATCCTCATGAATACCACGACAGCCCCAACTTGAGACTGACATAGCCTTCCAGTCCAGGACTGGATTATGGGTCTGTAACCATGGCAGCCCCAAAACGACCAAATCATGCATTTTATGTAAAACCAGGAAACGTATCACCTCGCGGTGTTCAGGAGTCATGCACATGGTAACCTGAGTCCAATACTGCGGTTTATTTGCTGCCAATGGTGTAGCATCAATACCCCTAAGAGGAATAGGATTTTCTAATGGTTCAAGAGTAAATCCACAGCGCTTAGCAAATGAGAGATCCATGAGACTCAGGGCAGCACCTGAATCTACAAACGCCATGACAGGATAAGATGACAGTGAGCAAATCAAAGTTACAGACAGAATAAATTTAGGTTGCAAATTACCAATGGTGACAGGACTAACAACCTTAGCTATACGTTTAGAGCATGCTGAGATAACATGTGTAGAATCACCACAGTAGTAGCACAAGCCATTCCGGCGTCTATGAATTTTCCGCTCATTTCTAGTCAGGATTCTATCACATTGCATTAAATCAGGTGTCTGTTCAGACAACACCATGAGGGAATTTGCGGTTTTTCTATCACATTGCACCGAATTAGGTGTCTGTTCAGACAACACCATGAGGGAATTTGCGGTTTTGCGCTCCAGCAACCGCCGGTCAATTTGAATAGCCAGTGCCATAGTATCATTCAGACCTGCGGGAATGGGAAAACCCACCATAACATTCTTAATGGCTTCAGAAAGGCCATTTCTAAAATTAGCGGCCAGTGCACACTCGTTCCAATGTGTCAGCACGGACCATTTCCGAAATTTTTGGCAATACACTTCAGCCTCGTCCTGCCCCTGAGACATAGACAGCAAGGCCTTTTCTGCCTGAATCTCAAGATTGGGTTCCTCATAAAGTAAACCGAGCGCCAGAAAAAACGCATCAAGATCAGCCAATGCCGGATCTCCTGGCGCCAGCGAAAAAGCCCAATCCTGAGGGTCGCCCCGTAAGAACGAAATAACAATTTTTACTTGCTGAGCAGAATCTCCTGATGAACAGGGTCTCAGGGACAAAAACAATTTACAATTATTCACGAAATTCCTAAACTTAAACCTGTCTCCGGAAAACAGTTCAGGAATCGGTATTTTAGGTTCTGACCTAGGATTTCTGATAACATAGTCTTGTATGCCCTGCACACGAGTAGCCAGCTGGTCCACACTTGTAATCAAGGTCTGGACATTCATGTCTGCAGCAAGCATAGCCACTCTGAGGTAAAGGGGAAGGAGAAAGAAAAAAAAAACTCAGAATCTTCTTTCTTATAATCCCTCTTCTGCAATGCATTAAACATTTAATACTGGCCTGGCAAACTGTTATGACCCCAATGGCGAGGGTCTCAGAGGAACGTGGAAGTCTGCAGAATACAAAAATCCAGCTCATAGGGCAGTGGTAACTGGGTTGACCATATATCTACTCCTAACGCCAACACTAGAAGTAGCCGGGGATCATTCCTACGTTGATTCTAGATGACACGCGCCAGCCGGAGAATCTAGCTACCCCTAGTAGAGGAAAACAAAGACCTTTCTTGCCTCCAGAGAAGGGGACCCCAAAGCTGGATAGAAGCCCCCCACAAATAATGACGGTGAGGTAAGAGGAAATGACAAACACAGAAATGAACCAGGTTTAGCACAGAGAGGCCCGCTTACTGATAGCAGAATAAAGAAAGGTAACTTATATGGTCAACAAAAACCCTATCAAAATCCACACTGGAAATTCAAGAACCCCCGAACCGTCTAACGGTCCGGGGGGAGAACACCAGTCCCCTAGAGCTTCCAGCAAAGGTCAGGATATAGATTTGGAACAAGCTGGACAAAAATACAAAACCAAAACAAATAGCAAAAAGCAAAAGGCAGACTTAGCTGATATAACTGGAACCAGGATCAGTAGACAAGAGCACAGCAGACTAGCTCTGATAACTACGTTGCCAGGCATTGAACTGAAGGTCCAGGGAGCTTATATAGCAACACCCCTAACTAATGACCCAGGTGCGGATAAAAGGAATGACAGAAAAACCAGAGTCAAAAAACTAGTAACCACTAGAGGAAGCAAAAAGCAAATTCACAACATTTTTCTGCCTGAATTTCAAGATTAGGCTCCTCATAAAGCAATCCAAGCGCCAGAAAAAACGCATCAACATTCGCCAATGCCGGATCTCCTGGCGCCAATGAGAAAGCCCAATCCTGAGGGTCGCCACGCAAAAAGGAGATAACAATTTTAACTTGCTGAGTTGAATCTCCAGACGAACGAGGTTTCAAAGATAGAAACAATTTACAATTATTCCTAAAATTCCCAAATTTAAATCGATCTCCAGAGAACAGCTCAGGAATAGGTATCTTAGGCTCAGACATAGGACTGCTAACAACAAAATCCTGAATGCTCTGCACTCGCGCAGCAAGCTGATCCACACTAGTAATCAAGGTCTGAACATTCATGTCTGCAGCAAGCTCACAGCCACTCTGAGAAAAAGGGGAAGGAAGAAAGAGGAGAAAGAAAAACAAACTCAGAACTCCTTTTCTTTTAATCCCACTTCTGCAATGCATTAACTATTTAGGCCTGGCATACTGTTATGATCTCAATGGCAAGGGATCACAGAGATTAAGCAAAGTCTGCAAACATAAATACCAGCTCATAGGGAAGTGGTAACTAGGCTGACCATATAGCTGATCCTAGCACAAACACTAACAGTAGCCGGGGAACGTGCCTACGTTGATCCTAGACGTCTCGCGCCAGCCGGAGAACTAACTAACCCTATCAGGGAAAATAAGACCTCTCTTGCCTCCAGAGAAAAGACCCCAAAGAAATACAAGCCCCCAACAAATAATAACGGTGAGGCAAGAAGAAAAGACAAACGTAAGAATGAACTAGATTTTA
This sequence comes from Ranitomeya variabilis, assembly GCF_051348905.1. NCBI lineage: Eukaryota > Metazoa > Chordata > Amphibia > Anura > Dendrobatidae > Ranitomeya > Ranitomeya variabilis. Next base: position 480,360,527 of record NC_135233.1, read on the forward strand.
GCAAAGAGAGGCCCACTGACTAAATAGCAGAAGATAGTAAGATGACTTATATGGTCAGCAAAAAACCCTGCAAAATATCCACGCTGAATATCCAAGAACCCCCAAACCGACTAACGGTGAGGGGGGAGAATATCAGCCCCCTAGAGCTTCCAGCGATATCAGGAATCACATTTTGTACAAGCTGGACAAAAATAAGAACAATGCAAATAAACAAAAGTAAGAAAGCAGGACTTAGCTTATCTTGCAAAGAACCAGGACCTGAAGACAGGAGCAAACAGAAATGAACTGATTACAACGATGCCAGGCACTGGACTGAGAATCCAGGAAGTTTAAATAGCAACACCCCAGGCCTAACGAAGCAGGTGAGTAAAAACCTGGTAAAAGACAATCCAAGTGCCAAATCACTAGTGACCACAAGAGGGAGCCAAGAAGTATAGTTCACAACAGCACAGATCCTGTTTAGTGATCCCAGCAGCTAGGGGTGTCTTATCTACTGTCTATTCTGCCTGTCACCACCTTTTCGCCCTCAAGTGTGGTGAGCGCCAGTGTGTGTCATTTTTCCAATACCTCCAATCTGCTCCTTCTGCTGTCCCTGGGCTCCAACACCGCCAGTTGGTGCCTGGAAGTGCTGTCCGCACAGTCAACAGTCGCTCCTCTGTTATTGGGGTTCAGTAATGTCAGCTGGTCCCCAGCTGTGTGTGCGGCAATACCTCCAATCTGCTCCTCCTGCTGTCCCTGGGCTCCAACACTGTCAGTTGGTGCCTGGAAGTGCTGTCCGCACAGTCAACAGTCGCTCCTCTGTTTTTGGGGTTCAGTAACGTCAGCTGTTCCCCAGCTGTGTGTGCAGCAATACCTCCAACCTGCTCCTCCTGCTGTCCTTGGGCTCCAACACTGTCAGTTGGTGCCTGGAAGTGCTGTCCGCACAGTCAACAGTCGCTCCTCTGTTATTGGGGTTCAGTAACGTCAGCTATTCCCCAGCTGTGTGTGCGGCAATACCTCCAATCTGCTCCTCCTGCTTTCCCTGGGCTCCAACACCACCAGTTGGTGCCTGGAAGTGCTGTCCGCACAGTCAACAGTCACTCCTCTGTTATTGGGGTTCAGTAATGTCAGCTGGTCCCCAGCTGTGTTTGCGGCAATACCTCCAATCTGCTCCTCCTGCTGTCCCTGGGCTCTAACACCACCAGTTGGTGCCTGGAAGTGCTGGCTGCACAGGTAACACTTGCTGCCGTGTTATTGGGGTTCAGTAACGTCAGCTGCTCCCCTGCTGTGTATCTGGCAACGTGTCATGCGACCGCCACGCTGGCACACTAGCAGACATTTACATGCCTCCAGTGAAGGCTTCGGCCTACACTCTGCTCCTCCTGCTGTCCCTGGGCTCCAACACTGCTGGTTGCTGCCCGGAAGTGCTGTTTGCACAGAGCCAAACACCTCGCAAATGTGTTAGTGGGGTTCAGCAACGCCTGCTGCTCCCCTGCTGTGTATCCGGCAATGTGTCATGCGACCGCCACGCTGGCACAACTACTTAAATTTAAGGGAACCTGTCCCCCCCCCCAGGCGTTTGTTACTGAAAGAGCCACCTTGCGCAGCAGTAATGCTGCACAAGGAAAAGGTGCCTCTTTTCGTTGTGCTCCTTGCACACGCTGAACCTAACACTTATGAAATGTGTCTCCTCACACCGTTAAACCGTCCCGGAGGTGGGACTTTCCTTTGTAATGTGACGCAGCACAGCCGTCATTCCTACCCCCTTGGCGCCGTGCACCACCTCCTCAGCATTGTTTGATTCTGTCCTGGAGCCTGCGCTGTTATGTTATCCCTTGGCCAGGCGCACTTAGCGCTGGCCATCTTCTGACATCATTTGGTGTCAGGCAGGCTGCGCCTGTGCGGCCGCGCTACCCAAGACCCCGCCTCACAGTGTCTTCTTATTTCATCACACTGCGGGCCTGGGATCCATGGGCATGCGCAGTGCATATCTTCACCTCCGCCTCTCACTCATCTCCCTCCACCTTCTTCACACTGTGTGCCGTCAGCTGATCCCTAATAGCATGCCACGGCCGTGACACCGCACAGTCTGAAGAAGCCGGAGGGAGGGGAGTGAGAGGCGAGGATATGCACTGCACATGCCCATGGATCCCAGGCCCGCAGTGAAATTACATTAGATGACACTGCGAGGCGGGATCTCGGGCAGTGCGTCCGCACAGGCGCAGCCAGCCTGACACCAAATGATGTCAGAAGACAGGCAGCGCTAAGTGCGCCTGGCCAAGGGATAACATAACAGCGCAGGCTCCGGGACAGAATCAAACAACGCTGAGGAGGCGGCGCACGGCGCCAACGTCAGGTGGTCCTTGATAGTGCTTTCTGGCACGGGTACCTCCTGCTTAGTAACCGGGTTCTAGTAACGCCAGCTGGTCCTCGGTACTTCCATTGGCTCTTGGACCTTCGGGTAGCCATCCGTGTTCCAGTTCCATCAGCTGGTTCTCGGCATTTTCTCAGCCTTCTTGTACCTTCTGCTACATTTCCAAGATCAAGACCCTAAAGATGACGACCCGGAAGACCACCCCTAAGATGACGACGACACCAGAGACGACAACCACTGAGATGACGACGACCCTGGAGACGATGACCCTGAAGACCCCCCCGATGACGACGACCCCGGAGACGACGACCCTGGAGGCGACGACCCTGGAGACGACGACATGGAAGACCGAGAAGCAGAAGAACAAGAGGCTGCAGAACAAAGAGCAGAAGAACATTAAGCATAACACTAAATATCAGAGCAAAAGATATTGTCTAAATTATAAGCAGAAGACTAAGCAGTGTATGGGGGTGAGTCCGTTCCTCCTCGTAGTGCCCCTGGATAAAGCCTGATGCTGCAGGCCACACTGAACGGGGACAAATGTAACTCTTTTGTGACAGGCAGAACGGAAAGTGTAATCTTCAAACTTTTATAGATAACAACTACAGGAATGCCTGTCACAAATAAGAATATGATGAAGAAGTAGAATATGAAGAAGAATAATAGTTGAAAAAAATATGAAGAATGTAACAAAAAAAAATAATAGGTAGAAGATGAAGAAGAAGATGAATAAGGTGAAGAAGAAGTTGATGTCAAAGATGCTGATGATGATGAAGAAGAAAGTGTGGGAGAAGTAAAAAAAAAGGTGAAGGGCGTGGAAGTAGTGACACATCAATATCTGACAAAATTAAAAAATTCTTAACATAGTCAATATCTTTGTAACTCCGAACATCTTAAAAAAAAAAAAATCCTGCTATTCTATTTGATTGGGCTAAACATCTATGCCTTTAATGTCTCCGCCACCTCCCCCAATACATCCTACATTATTCTTAGTTGTTTTCCTTCATGTAGAATGAACCTACAAGGAAAGAAAGGGTTTATTTTAATTCCGATATTTTTGTCCCATTGACTTGCATTGGTATCGGGTATCGGTATCGGCGAGATCCGATATTTTGCCGGTATCGGCCGATCCAATCCGATACCGATACTTTCCGATATCGGAAGGTATCACTCAACACTAGTGGTTATCCTTGTATACAGCTTTACTTTGAAGTCCATGAGAGGTAGGGGGCTTTCAGATTGCGTTCTCTGCCACGTTCAGTGGTCCCGTCAAGACTTACTTCCGAACCCCTCGCAAAACGTGATTCGGACGTATGCGCAGATGGGACCATTGACTATAATGGCGCAGACGGAGTCACCATGTGCTCTGTCATGCATTATTTTCAGGCATATACGCCTTTTGGAGGTGGATACCCAGACGCAGTCTACTAGGTCTCCGTATCTGCTTCCAGTATGCGTATACGTCTGAAAATGATGTACAACCAAGCACACGGTGACTCCGTCTGCACCATTATAGTCAATGTCCCAAATAGCGCATATGCCCGAATCCCGTAATGCAAGTGGTGAGTAATCTCCGAGAGGACCACTGATCATAGGTAGGAACCTAGTGAGAAAGCTGCCTTATGGACAGAAATAAGCACAGAGAGCTGCCATAGACGGTGCAGGAGAGAGCCACAAGTATGGCCACCTTTACAGTGATTATCACATTAAACTCCAATTAATAAAGTAAAGCTATAGGTTGCCAACTTGCTTTAACTCTTCCCCACTCTCTCAGCATGGTGAATGAGCATTTTCTGCACTGTGTGAGATGATTGCTTTGGCACTTGCATAGTTGAACACTAGATGTCATCACATTTCAGCAGTTGAGCACAGTACAAAGATTTTCATAATTTCATCATCACTTTCCTCTTTGGTTCTTACAGGATTCAGTGCTACTTTTCTTAACAAACCAGTGAACGTCTTGGTGGAACCTAATGGAGAGCAGTGTCTGTCAGGTATCGCTTGTGTCAGTAATGCCTGTTATAACTGGACCCCATAGTGCACATATTTTTATGTTATTGGAACAAGTATCAAGCCAAAATATAGCAGCAAAACATAGCTTTGCAGCGCTTTCTTACTCAAAGATCTTATTTTGACATAGCAATTGGAGACTTGCAAGTAAGCTACTCCATGTATATAATATACAAATTGCAATCCAAGGGTGATTTTATTTACACATATATATATATATATATATATATACACATATATATATATATATATCTATATATATATCTATATCTATATCCTTCTATATTATTTCTAAACACTCTTCTTCGGTGATTACTTTTCATCTCCGTTCATACTGCACCTACACACACAAATGAAGACAAAGGAGGAAGCGGGCACCGCACATACATATAAAACCAGGGATCAACCATATGCATATAGAAAGATTCAAACAAAAACAAGAAAAAAGGTATGCATAACAATGGGATCAACCATATCTAATACATTTTATTACATGCATCAATACATAAAGGCATAAAGAAACACATGATTTAAAAGCATTAAAAAAAAGCCCACATGACAAAACAACATTGAACTCAGTCCTCCCCAAGTAGTAGGAATTCATTGATAATAATACAAAAATTGCACATACACTGGATCATGGGTACAGGTATAAGACATATTAATATCCCTGATCAGGTGTGAAATAACACTCACAGACCCTAATAGTATGCCCACGCCCGCACATCAATAGTTAATAGTTAACAGCCAATCGGAGGCTGGCAGCTGATGTCAGCCGCAGCGTGCACATCGCCGGCGTCTGATGTAATTGAGGTGAGAAGAACTCTTTTTTTTTTTTATTGAGAGTGGCAATCCGGGGGACCTGGGCCAGAATGCTGGAAACTGGGGGCAGAGATGCTAGACACTGGGGGCAGAGATGCTGGACACATTGGGGGCAGAGATGCTGGACACATTGGGGGCAGAGATGCTGGAGACATTGGGGGCAGAGATGCTGGACACGCTGGGGGCAGAGATGCTGGACACACTGGGGGCAGAGATGCTGGACACACTGGGGGCAGAGATGCTGGACACATTGGGGGCAGAGATGCTGGATACATTGGGGCAGAGATGCTGGACACATTGGGGCAGAGATGCTGGACACTGGGGCAGAGATGCTGGACACATTGGGGGCAGAGATGCTGGACACATTGGGGGCAGAGATGCTGGACACATTGGGGGCAGAGATGCTGGACACTGGGGACAGAGATGCTGGACACTGGGGCAGAGATGCTGGACACATTGGGGGCAGAGATGCTGGAGACATTGGGGGCAGAGATGCTGGACACACTGGGGGCAGAGATGCTGGACACACTGGGGGCAGAGATGCTGGACACATTGGGGGCAGAGATGCTGGACACATTGGGGGCAGAGATGCTGGATACATTGGGGCAGAGATGCTGGACACTGGGGCAGAGATGCTGGACACACTGGGGGCAGGATGCTGGACGCACTGGGGGCAGAGATGCTGGACACATTGGGGGCAGAGATGCTGGACACTGGGGGCAGAGATGCTGAACACACTGGGGGCAGAGATGCTGGACACATTGGGGCAGAGATGCTGGACACTGGGGGCAGAGATGCTGGACACTGGGGCAGAGATGCTGGACACACTGGGGGCAGAATGCTGGACACATTGGGGGCAGAGATGCTGGACACATTGGGGGGCAGAGATGCTAGACACACTGGGGGCAGGACTGGAGACAGATGGGGCAGGATTGAAGACATGGGCAGAATGTAGATACAGGGCATGATTGGAGACACGGGGCAGAATGAAAGACATGCGGCAGGATTGGAGACAGATCGCGCAGGATCATGGGGCAGGATGTATACGATGGAGACCGATGGGGCAGGATGGGGAGATCATATGGGGCAGGATGGATACTCGTGAGGGCAGGACATATGGCTGGAGCCAGGAATGAGATACACAGAGCCAGGATGGAGGATATTATTATTACCATAGGGGCTAATTACGGGATATTATTACTGCAGTGTACACTGTTTTAAATGGGGGGCAGTCCTGTTACTGTGCAAAGTGGCATTATGTCACCTTTTATTCTTCATGTGGTGTAATGTAGAAGTTGTGAAAAATTAAGTAATGTGTTCTGCAAGCGGAGCTCGAGATAACTGTGTTATTTCCTGCAGAGACGAGTCCTGGCTGGATGAAGTGATGGCAATATGTGCTGGATGAAAGATGAAGGACTTCACCTAGAGACGTCACTGGTGAGTCAGTGTGTTACCTTTACACTGACACTATACACTGTATACTACTGTATATACAAAGGTCCTGTGTATAATGTCACCAGTGATCACTGTATAACCTCTACACAGACACTGCACACTAAGTACAGATCTCCGGTGAATACTAGCACTTATGGTGATAGTATTGTGGGTTTTTTTTATTACTGATCAGTATTGTAGTATTCAGTCATTACGTGGTGGCAATATGTGGTCTGGTCATGGTGTTGCGGTATTTGTCCCTTGTATGTGCTATTTGGTCACTTTGTGGTGGTAATACGTGGTCTGGTCATGGTGCGGTGGTATTTGTTCTTGTATGTGATATTATTCGGTCACTGGTGGTAATATGTGGTCTGGTCATGGTGTTGTATTTGTTCCTTGTATGTGATAGTATTGGTCATTTTAAAAATTGAAAAATTAATAAAAATATACCTAAATTGTATTGCATATTTTAACAAATATTTAATAGGTTACAATAGAGTAGGGCCCGGCCAAAAGTGTCTACCATGTTATGGTGGCGGCTTGAAAAATCTTTTGGCCAAAACAAAAGCTGCTGGTTATATGTGTGATCTGGTGATCGGAACTATTAATGTGTGATAGGTGAGAAGTGGAGTTTCACGCAGAAACAATTTTTCTGGAATAATCTGGTTCAGGTATATGATGACCCCGTCGCATGACCCCGTCACATGACCGGGGGGCCCACAGAGTCTGAACAGCCCAGGGTCCTGGCTTCCCTTAATCCACCCCTGAATGTATGTGCAATTTTTGTATTATTATGAATGAATTCCTACTACTTGAGGAGGACTGAGTTCAATGTTGTTTTGCCATGTGGGCTTTTAAATGTTTTTAAATCATGTGTTTCTTTTTGCCTTTATGTATTGATACATGTAAAAAAATGTATTAGCTATGGTTGATCCCATTGTTATGCATATCATTTTTTTTGTTTTTATTCTCACACACATATGATACACTATTTTAAAAGTAAACTTGCCCCCTTCAGCAAAAAAATAGCCAAACAAATCACACATCCACGATGTGATCACAAAATACAGTTTAAACATTAATTTTCATAAACCTGCAGTAAGGAAAAATAGCCTGCAGGTGGCACCACACTACCCCAAAGCACACTACCACAAAGCTGCTTACAGACATCACAAACAAATCCTAACATTTGCCTTGGGATCTTTCCAGCTTGCCCAACTCCTTGCCCAGCCGATTTCCAGGACGCTGCAACGTCACGGATCGCTAGCGATATCGTTTAGTGTGAAGGTACCTTTAGTCACATGCGCAAAGAATAAACAGAAGATTTGGGCCACTTTCGCACCACTCTATGTGTCTTTCATTCATGCATTGATGGCTACGTAAATATTTATTGTTAATTATTCACCTAATCGCCGTTTTTTGCTCCCCATGTTTAAAAGTCTCACGGATCCTGAGGCCACAGGAATCTACAGGAGATCGAGAAGCGACAATTGGGTGAGATTGTGCCATTTCTTTCTAGTGCACTGGTAACCATGAGCACCATTTCTATTGACTGGTTTTAAATTAAGGTTTTTTTGTTTTTTTTAGGTATACATATTAAAAGCTAAGTTTTAATTAGTTAGTTGCTATCTATGCTGCTTTGCAAGACACCCACTACCCCTAGCCTAGCCATGCAGCAGCTATTAAGTGTTGGTGGTGGCATGGGCCAAGACATGTGGCTGCCAACTGCCCCTGACAGCTGAACCCATGTACTGCTGGTATATTCGCTGTATGTCTATGTATGCCCTGCCAGTCTGCACTGCCACTGCAGGCACTGCTGGCAGCAAACTTCAACTGTGCCAGGTACTCAATGGGTACCAAACGGAGGCTCTCTTAGACTTGGGGAGCTTAGTGACTGTGGTCCATGGGTCCCTTGTTGCCGGGGACAACCCCAATGGACGGAAAGTGGGGGTGGTGTGTATACATGGGGAACTCCGAGAGTACCCGACCACAGAGGTTACTTTTTCCACACTGAGTGGAGAAGTAAAACATGTGGTGGGAGTGGTAAAGAACCTTCCATATGGGACTGTGTTGGGAAGAGACTTGCCCCTATTCTGGTCCCTGTGGAAGACCTGGGTTAACCCTCCCAAGGTAAATGTTATTATGGGCGTGGAACCCGAAGATCCCAAGCCAGAGATACCTGCTGTAGGGGTCACCAACCTAGGGAAAGAGTGTAACCTCGATAGGTTTCCCCAAGAAGTTTCGGCAGTAGAGGTCGAGGAGACCCCACTGATCCCTGAGCAGGAAGTGTCCCCTGGTAAGTTTGGGACAGCTCAGCTCCAAGATCCCACTCTGGCCCAGGCAGGAGAAAGGGTGATAGAGAGAAATGGAGTGGCTCAGCAACCTTGTCCCGAAGTAGTTTTTCGTCACCTGACTATCCACCAGGATTTGTTACACATGGTGGATAAAATCAAGGATGAGGTGGTGGAACAAGTGGTAGAGCCCCAACCCTACCGTCAGGCGGTGCTTGAAATGGCCCACATGCTGGAAGGGCACTTGGGGGCCTAGAAGACACAGGAGTGCATATTGCAGCGTTTTTTTGGCCTAGGGTCTATGCAGAGATCCAGAGGTACTGTGATATGCGTCCAGAGTGCCAACTAACCTCACCCACCACGAACTACTGGAGTCACTGGTACCTCTGCCCATTATAGAGAAACCTTTTGAGTGGATAGCAATGGATCTGGTTGGGCCGATAGTGAAATCCGCCCATGGCCATCAACATGTTTTGGTCATAGCGGACTACGCCACACGGTACCCAGAGGCGATACCTCTCTGCCACACCTTGGCAAAACTAATAGCTCGCGAGCTGTTTGCCATGATTTGTCACCTTGGGCTACAAATGAACATCCTCACAGAACAGAGGACTCCTTTTATGTACAAGGTGACCAAGGAGCTATGTAAGCTGCTGCGGATCAAACAGCTGTGCACATCGGTATACCACCCACAAACCAATGGGTTAGTAGAGCGATTTAATAAGACCCTTAAATCCATGCTTTAAAAAGTATTCTCCAAGGATGGGAGAGAATGGGACATGTTGTTGCCCTATTTAATGTTCGCTATCCGTGAGGTACCACAGACATCCACAGGTTTCTCACCGTTTGAGCTATTGTATGGCAGGCATCCAAGGGGACTGCTCGACGTAGCTAAGGGGACGTGGGAACAGGAGCCAATTCCGCATCGGAGTGTGATCGAGCACATGGCAAGCATGCAGGACGGGATTGCGGCAGTCAGGCCCATAGCAAAAGAGCATCTAATGGATGCCCAGGCCGTGCAGAGCTGCATGTATAATAAAAGACCCACAGTCAGGTCCTTTAAAGAAGAAGACTGGGTGTTGGAACTAGTGCCCACCACGGAGAGTAAACTCATGGCCAAGTGGCCAGGGCCATATGAGATACGGGGAAAGGTGGGAGAAGTAAATTATAGAGTGTAACAGCCTGGAAACAGGAAACCCAAACAACTGTGCCATGTAAATCTGCTAAAAGCCTAGAAGGACCGGGAATGTTTGGTCATGGAGATGACTCCGGTCATACCAACAAGGAACCCTCTGGCACCCGCCAAGGATGCGACCGGGGGTCAGGTTAAAACAGATGATGCTCTCACCAAACAGCAGCAGTAGGAGGCTCGGTTTCTGGTGTAACAGAATATGGATGTATTCTCTTAGCTGCCGGGGTGGACCTCGGTGATCCAGCATGACATTGTCACCGAGCCCCAGGTAAGGGTACAGATGAATCCGTGCAGAGTGCCAGAAGCCCAGAAGCAAGCCATCGTGGCCGAAGTGAAGCAAATGCTTCAGTTGGGAGTCATCGAGGAGTCCCGAAGTGAGTGGGCTAGCCCCATTGTGCTAATTCCAAAGCCAGGCAGGTCATTGCGCTTTTGTAATTACTTCAGAAAATTAAATGAGGTGTCAAAATTTGACCTTTAACCAAAGGTTACTGGTAGATCCCATTGATAGAATTGGCGAAAGAAAAGACCACTTTTTTAATGCCAGAGGGTCTCTATCACTATGTCGTCTTGCCTTTTGGATTACATGAGGCTCCGGCCATGTTCCAGAGGTTGATGGACATAGTGTTAGAGCGTCATCGGAAGTACTCATCAGCATATTTAGATGAAATAGTCATCTTTAGTGCCAACTGGGATACCCACCTGTCCCAGATACAAGCAGTGCTGGATTCTCTCAGAATCACAAGGTTAACAGCGAACCCAAAAAAATGTGCGATAGGACTCACGGAAGCCTGGTACTTAGGATACGTGATCGGCCACGGGGTTATCAAACCCCAAATAAATAAGATTGAGGCCATCCAAAACTTGCCCAAGCCGCTAAGTACAAATCAGTTGAGGGCATTCCTCGGCATCATTGGGTACTACTGCTGGTTTATATCCAATTTTGCAGGGAGATCAGCACCCCTTACTGACCTGTTAAAGGGTAAGAAGTCGGTTATGGTCCAGTGGAATCCTCAAGCGGAGGAAGCATTCCAGTCTCTGAAGTCGGCGTTGTGTGGACAGCCGGTCCTCATCAGCCCCAACTTCAGGAAAACCCTCATTGTACAGACGGATGCCTCTAACATGGGCCTAGGAGCAGTCCTGTCTCAGGAGGTGAATGGAGAGGAACATCCAGTCACCTACTGTACCTAAGTTGGAAACTCACCCCGGCTGAGAAAAATTATAGCGTAGTGGAGGAGTGCCTCTCCATTAAGTGGGCTATGCTACTATTTACTCTGTCGACATTTTCACTTGGTGACAGATCATTCACCCTTGGTATAGATGAGAAATGCCAAGGAGAGGAATGCTTGAGTCATCAGATGGTTTCTCTCTCTGCAGAACTTAAATTTCACTGTGGAACATCGGGCACGGAAATCACAGGGAAATGTGTTGTGAATTTGCTTTTTGCTCCCTCTAGTGGTTACTAGTTTTTTGACTCTGGTTTTTCTGTCATTCCTTTTATCCGCACCTGGGTCGTTAGTTAGGGGTGTTGCTATATAAGCTCCCTGGACCTTCAGTTCTATGCCTGGCAACGTAGTTATCAGAGCTAGTCTGCTGTGCTCTTGTCTACTGATCCTGGTTCCAGTTATATCAGCTAAGTCTGCCTTTTGCTTTTTGCTATTTGTTTTGGTTTTGTATTTTTGTCCAGCTTGTTCCAAATCTGTGTCCTGACCTTTGCTGGAAGCTCTAGGGGGCTGGTGTTCTCCCCCCGGACCGTTAGACGGTTCGGGGGTTCTTGAATTTCCAGTGTGGATTTTGATAGGGTTTTTGTTGACCATATAAGTTACCTTTCTTCATTCTGCTATCAGTAAGCGGGCCTCTCTGTGCTAAACCTGGTTCATTTCTGTGTTTGTCATTTCCTCTTACCTCACCGTCATTATTTGTGGGGGGCTTCTATCCAGCTTTGGGGTCCCCTTCTCTGGAGGCAAGAAAGGTCTTTGTTTTCCTCTACTAGGGGTAGCTAGATTCTCCGGCTGGCGCGTGTCATCTAGAATCAACGTAGGAATGATCCCCGGCTACTTCTAGTGTTGGCGTTAGGAGTAGATATATGGTCAACCCAGTTACCACTGCCCTATGAGCTGGATTTTTGTATTCTGCAGACTTCCACGTTCCTCTGAGACCCTCGCCATTGGGGTCATAACAGTTTGCCAGGCCAGTATTAAATGTTTAATGCATTGCAGAAGAGGGATTATAAGAAAGAAGATTCTGAGTTTTTTTTTTCTCCTTCCCCTTTACCTCAGAGTGGCTATGCTTGCTGCAGACATGAATGTCCAGACCTTGATTACAAGTGTGGACCAGCTGGCTACTCGTGTGCAGGGCATACAAGACTATGTTATCAGAAATCCTAGGTCAGAACCTAAAATACCGATTCCTGAACTGTTTTCCGGAGACAGGTTTAAGTTTAGGAATTTCGTGAATAATTGTAAATTGTTTTTGTCCCTGAGACCCTGTTCATCTGGAGATTCTGCTCAGCAAGTAAAAATTGTGATTTCGTTCTTACGGGGCGACCCTCAGGATTGGGCTTTTTCGCTGGCGCCAGGAGATCCGGCATTGGCTGATCTTGATGCGTTTTTTCTGGCGCTCGGTTTACTTTATGAGGAACCCAATCTTGAGATTCAGGCAGAAAAGGCCTTGCTGGCTATGTCTCAGGGGCAGGACGAGGCTGAAGTGTATTGCCAAAAATTTCGGAAATGGTCCGTGCTGACACATTGGAACGAGTGTGCACTGGCCGCTAATTTTAGAAATGGCCTTTCTGAAGCCATTAAGAATGTTATGGTGGGTTTTCCCATTCCCACAGGTCTGAATGATACTATGGCACTGGCTATTCAAATTGACCGGCGGTTGCGGGAGCGCAAAACCGCAAATTCCCTCATGGTGTTGTCTGAACAGACACCTAATTCGGTGCAATGTGATAGAAAAACCGCAAATTCCCTCATGGTGTTGTCTGAACAGACACCTGATTTAATGCAATGTGATAGAATCCTGACTAGAAATGAGCGGAAAATTCATAGACGCCGGAATGGCTTGTGCTACTACTGTGGTGATTCTACACATGTTATCTCAGCATGCTCTAAACGTATAGCTAAGGTTGTTAGTCCTGTCACCGTTGGTAATTTGCAACCTAAATTTATTCTGTCTGTAACTTTGATTTGCTCACTGTCATCTTATCCTGTCATGGCGTTTGTAGATTCAGGTGCTGCCCTGAGTCTCATGGATCTCTCATTTGCTAAGCGCTGTGGATTTACTCTTGAACCATTAGAAAATCCTATTCCTCTTAGGGGTATTGATGCTACACCATTGGCAGCAAATAAACCGCAGTATTGGACTCAGGTTACCATGTGCATGACTCCTGAACACCGCGAGGTGATACGTTTCCTGGTTTTACATAAAATGCATGATTTGGTTGTTTTAGGGCTGCCATGGTTACAGACCCATAATCCAGTCCTGGACTGGAAGGCTATGTCAGTCTCAAGTTGGGGCTGTCGTGGTATTCATGAGGATTCCCTGCCTGTGTCTATTGCTTCTTCTACGCCTTCGGAAGTTCCGGAGTATTTGTCTGATTATCAGGATGTCTTCAGTGAGTCTGAGTCCAGTGCACTGCCTCCTCATAGGGACTGTGACTGTGCTATAGATTTGATCCCAGGCAGTAAATTTCCTAAGGGAAGACTGTTTAATCTGTCGGTACCTGAACATACCGCTATGCGTTCATATATCAAGGAGTCTCTGGAAAAAGGACATATTCGTCCGTCTTCTTCCCCTCTTGGTGCGGGATTCTTTTTTGTGGCAAAAAAGGACGGATCTTTGAGACCTTGTATTGATTATCGGCTTTTGAATAAGATCACTGTCAAATTTCAGTATCCTTTACCGCTGTTGTCTGACTTGTTTGCCCGGATTAAGGGTGCCAAGTGGTTCACCAAGATAGACCTTCGTGGTGCGTACAACCTTGTGCGCATTAAGCAAGGTGATGAATGGAAAACCGCATTCAATACGCCCGAAGGTCATTTTGAGTACTTGGTGATGCCTTTTGGGCTCTCCAATGCGCCTTCAGTTTTTCAGTCCTTTATGCATGACATTTTCCGGAAGTATCTGGATAAATTTTTGATTGTTTATCTGGATGATATTTTGGTTTTTTCTGATAATTGGGATTCGCATGTGGAGCAGGTCAGGTTGGTCTTTAAAATTTTGCGTGAAAATTCTTTGTTTGTCAAGGGCTCAAAGTGTCTCTTTGGTGTACAGAAGGTTCCCTTTTTGGGGTTCATTTTTTCCCCTTCTGCTGTGGAGATGGACCCAGTCAAGGTCCGAGCTATTCTTGATTGGACTCAGCCCTCGTCAGTTAAGAGTCTTCAGAAGTTCTTGGGCTTCGCTAACTTCTACCGTCGTTTTATCGCTAATTTTTCTAGCATTGTGAAACCTTTGACGGATATGACCAAGAAGGGCTCCGATGTAGCTAACTGGGCTCCTGCTGCCGTGGAGGCTTTCCAGGAGTTGAAACGCCGGTTTACTTCGGCGCCTGTTTTGTGCCAGCCTGACGTCTCACTTCCCTTTCAGGTTGAGGTGGATGCTTCGGAGATTGGGGCAGGGGCCGTTTTGTCGCAGAGAGGCCCTGGTTGCTCTGTTATGAAACCTTGTGCCTTTTTCTCTAGGAAGTTTTCGCCTGCCGAGCGAAATTATGATGTGGGCAATCGGGAGTTGTTGGCCATGAAGTGGGCATTTGAGGAGTGGCGCCATTGGCTCGAGGGTGCTAAGCATCGTGTGGTGGTCTTGACTGATCACAAAAATCTGATGTATCTCGAGTCTGCTAAACGCCTTAATCCGAGACAGGCCCGCTGGTCATTGTTTTTCTCCCGCTTTGATTTTGTTGTCTCGTATTTACCAGGTTCAAAGAATGTGAAGGCCGATGCTCTTTCTAGGAGCTTTGTGCCTGATGCTCCTGGAGTCGCTGATCCTGTTGGTATTCTTAAAGATGGAGTTATCTTGTCAGCTATTTCTCCGGATCTGCGACGTGTGTTGCAGAGATTTCAGGCTGATAGGCCTGAGTCTTGTCCACCTGACAGACTGTTTGTCCCGGATAAGTGGACCAGCAGAGTCATTTCCGAGGTTCATTCCTCGGTGTTGGCAGGTCACCCGGGAATTTTTGGCACCAGAGATCTGGTGGCCAGGTCCTTTTGGTGGCCTTCCTTGTCAAGGGATGTGCGGTCATTTGTGCAGTCCTGTGGGACTTGTGCTCGAGCTAAGCCTTGCTGTTCTCGTGCCAGCGGTTTGCTCTTGCCCTTGCCTGTCCCGAAGAGACCTTGGACACATATCTCCATGGATTTCATTTCTGATCTTCCGCTATCTCAGGG